>NC_062223.1:21394985-22610746 GCF_902686445.1 Sciurus carolinensis | reverse complement strand
TCCTTGTAAATCTCCTGACCCTTGTAGGGTTTTCCATGCTTTAATAGCAGCCACAGCAATTTGAGCATACACTGCAGGATGATAATTAATCTGTGCCTGGACTCCCTCATAAGGCCCTGTTCCCATCAACATGTCTCTGTCTACCTGCGGATTCCCTGAAGCTGCATTGCGCCTTGCAGTGTCCATTGAAATTTCCTGCCAAGCTGTTTTCCACATAAGATACTGTCCCCCTGACAAGGTTGCTCTAGCTAAATTAGTCCAATCCAAAGGTAGCATATTTAAAGACATCATGGTCTCTACCAGTGAGACTGTAAAAGCCGATTGAGGCCCATAAGTGCTCACTGCTTCTTTTAGCTGTTTAACCATTTTAAAATCTAATAGCTGATGAAATCTTTGATTTTGAGCATCCTCAAATACTGGATATGTAGCATTCTGTAAGGAGGCCCACCCTCTATGTCTGCTATGGTTTTCCTTTTCCTTAAACTCCATAGGTGGTGCACTGGAAGCAATAGGTGTACTAAGCCTTCTGGGGGCAATAGGTGTACTAAGCCGTTTAGACGCTAGATGGCGCTCAGGTTGCACGCTTAACTTTCCCATAGCTTCCTCAAGCTCCTCCCCAGTAAGTTCTTCCTCAGAACTTTCTCTTTCCGTATAACTTTCTCTTTCTGAAGTCTGAGAACATGATCGTTCCTCTTTAATTTCTTCTAAGATCTGACTTCCTTCTTCTAAAGGCCCCTTTAAATCCCTAAAAGGGTTTTTTGATTTACCTTGCTGCATCAAACAAGATTTAACAAGTGACCATATTGGCAGAGTTCCCATTGGCAAAGGCTCGCGTCTCTCCGCGTCACGCAAATCCTCTCCTAGCTGTTCCCACTGAGGAAGATTTAATAATCCCTCGTCTAAAAACCACGGAGAGACTTTCTCTACAGTATCTAGGAACTTGAAGGCCGTGTTTGCCTTCAATGGTGTTCCGTGATTTTTTAAAAGTTCTCTAAGAGGCCGCTGCATTCTAATCTTAGACAGATCCGTTCCCATGACTACGAGGTAGTTTACTAGTTTAAACACACAAACAAAAGACAGGCGCGCACACGCTCACACGCTCACTCACACACGCACACAGTTTGGTACCACTTGAATCGTCCCTCCCACGGGGAACCTTTTATGATGAATCGTCCCTCCTCTGGGGAACCTCTTATGATGAATTGTCCCTCCGCTGGGGAACCTCCTGTGATGAATTGTCCCTCTGCTGGGGAACCTCCTGTAATGAATTGTCCCTCTGCTGGGGAACCTCCTGTAATGAATTGTCCCTCTGCTGGGGAACCTCCTGTAATGAATTGTCCCTCTGCTGGGGAACCTCCTGTAATGAATTGTCCCTCTGCTGGGGAACCTCCTGTAATGAATTGTCCCTCTGCTGGGGAACCTCCTGTAATGAATTGTCGCTGCTCCGCCAACCTCGAGACGTCTCACCTTTTGAACTCTCAAACTAATTTTTCTTGATTTGAAAACTTATGTGAACTTACCCTTATATTTTTCTCGTTCCCGGGTTTCGGCACCATCTATCGCGTCCCCTGCCCGCAGAGAAACACGAAACCGGATCAGGGCAAGTTCTTTATTTTCTGCAGTCTGCTTCTTCTGGCTGGCCAGCACTGGCCGCTCTTGCAAGCGCCTTACATTACATACATCAACCAATCAGCTTATAGATCACGAGGGAAAAGCATGGACAGTAATGGAGCACAATAGTGTGGATATAGCGATCATGCAGTGTCCACGAGGACCCATGACCAATCACATTAACTTCCTCAAAATACGCCACTTGTTGGCAGAGAGTATTAGTCTGCTGGAGGTACCTGGTTTTGTTCTCGGCACTTCCTTGGCACCTTGCCAGGCGCCATCTTGGCCACGCCGAAGGGCTGGGGGTCCGCGGCACCCCGACAACAAACCCACACAGAAATAGTCATCTGACTCTTGACAAAGGTGCCGGAAAACATACATTGAAAAAAAGACAAGTCTTTCAAACAAATGGTGCTGGGACAACTGGATATTCATATGTAGAAGAATGAAACTAGATTCTTATCTCTAACTGTATAATCATCAACTCAAAATGGATCAAAGACATCAGATTTTGACACAGGAAATGACTTTCTAAATAGGAACCCTAAAGCTCAGGAAAAAAATGCCAAGACTTAATAAATGGGACAGCATGAAATGAAAAACTTCTGTACAGTAAAGGAATATAGAAGTTTAATATCTATAATATATAAAGAACTCAAAAAGCTTTATAACAAATCACATCAACCAATTAATAAATGACACTGGCAAAATCATATAAATCAAACAGATATTTCTCAAAAGAAGAAATACAAATGGACAACAAATACACGTAAAACTGTTGAACATTGTTAGCAATTAAGGAAATGCAAATCAAACTACACTGAAATTTCATTTTAATCAGAACAGCAATCATCAAGAATACAAATAATAATAAATACTGGAGAGGATGAGGGTAAAAGGAAAGCTTGTATGCTGTTGGAGAGATTGTAAATTAATACAAGTAGTATGGAAATCAGTATGGAGGCTCCTCAAAGAATAGTCAAGGACCCACCATATGACCAGGTATACCACTTTTTGGTATGTAATCCTGAAGAATTCAAGTCATATTACAACAAGTATACATGCATACCCATGATTTTAGCAGCACAATTCATAATAGCCAATCTCTGGAACAACCCTAAGTGTGTTCATCTGGATGGATAAAGAAAATGCAGTATATATACACCATAGGGTTTTATTTAACCATAAAGAAAAATGAAATTATGACATATTTCAGGAAAATGGATTGAACTAGAGACCATCATATAGGATGAAATTAGTCAAATTCAGAAAGTTAAAAGCTACATCTTTTCTCTCATATTCTGAAGCTAGAGTTGAAGAAGGGAAAAGAGTTGGGGGTGGGTCTCATGAAAATCATAGGGAGGTCAGTGGAGGAAAGGAAACAAGGGCTAGAAGGCAAGGAGGGAGGGTGACATGCTGGGGAATGACATTGACCAAATTATATTATTATGTTGTGTGCATGTATGAATATAAAGAACAATCCCAACCATGTATAAACTATAAGTCACCAATAAAAATGTGGGGAAAAAAAGATCGCCTAGTCAATGTCCCGACCCGCGGGACATCAATGCAGACGGCAAACCTAAGAGAGAAGGAATGAAGGGACAAGAGACGCAGGGAGAGACAGCAAGACAGGAATTCTGATCAAGCTGCAAATTTTTATTGTTCTCACGGGTATTTATGCTGAGGGAATGAGGGGTATGACGAGGTGCAGCCTGGTTGGTTGTGTTCTTCTGCTGGGTTCCTGATAGGGTGCAAATTCGCGCTGGCGGGAAGGTGAAGTTCGCGCCGGCGGGAAAGTGTAGTCCCGGAAGAGAAGCCGTGGGCGCCATAGGCGCCATACTGTCAGAATTATCAGCCAGGAGGGGGGGGTGGGGCGCTGCTGCTTATTGTAAAGGTCAGAATGTTCTCAGAATGAGAACTTCTTGGTCCCTGACATTTCCCCCTTTCTTATATAAAATTATTGACCATTTTTCGATAGCCATATTTTAAGGGGGTGATAGAGGTTATGTGGTGAGACGGGGGCACAACTTGCCTGAACAGGTATAGGGCTGGAGTGACAATCCCTCGGGAACTGCGCCTGTCTTAGGTTGTCCGTGGCAGAGCAACATCCTTACACGTCATTGGATAATGAGGCTCTGGCCCTCATTTCCTGTCTTAGGTTGGTATGAGCTCTCACAAATCTTACCCGTCATTGGCTGTCCAGTTCAGCTCACAGGGGTGATGGTCTTTTAAGATCACCATCACGATCCATCATCTCCAGTTGATGGTAATGAACCTGAATAGGTTTCGCCTGTATAGTCTCAATATGAGCTCTAAGAAAAGCCATGATCTTGTTGAATATCAAAGGACCTATAGATACAATAAGCAGCAAGCAAAGGAGGGGACCTAGGAAGGGAAGGAGATAGGGAAGGAGTCCACTGAATCCAGTCCATAGTGGATTATCAGCCAGTGCTCTTCGGCGTTTTTCTAAGTCTTCCTGCAGCTGTTTGATCTTGTCCTTAACAATTCCTGACTTGTTGGCATAGAAACAGCATTTTTCCTGCAAAGCCAGACAAATGCCTCCCTGTTCGGCAGTTAGAAGGTCTAAACCTTTCCTATTTTGTAGGACCACTTCTGCTAAGGAATCCACCTGATCTTGAAGATCTTGTATGGTACTTGAGAGTATCTGTACATCAGAAATCAATTGTCTGGATATGATAGAAGCTACCTGAGCAGGATAGACAGCAATAACTTTAGAGGATGTGGCGGGCAAATGAACCCAAAGCAAGGGGCAACCTTTATTTTTAAAATGTGGATCCTGCTGCCAGAATAGTCCCGTGGGTGTATGAGGGGTGTGTAATATAACCAAAACCAAAGGAAGGTTATAAGATATTTGTGTAACAAATTGTTGAGCGATGGCTTCTGTGACTTGAATTAATGCTTGCCGCGCCTCAGGAGTAAGCTCTCGAGGAGAAGAAGGGTCAGAATCTCCCCTTAAAATATCATTAAGAGGCAAAAGCACATAGGTGGGTAGTTTTAAATATGGTCTTAGCCATTGGATATCCCCTAGTAGATTTTGGAAATCGTTAAGAGTGTGGAGATGGTCCACACGCAATTGTATATTAGGGATTTGAATTTGATTAGTTTGAAGTTTGAGGCCCAAGTAGGTGTAGGGGTCCTGTGTTTGAACCTTATCAGGGGCTATCTGAAGTCCCAAGGCAGTAAGGGCTTTATAGAGATCCAAATAACAATTGTTAAGATCATAGGTATTAGGTGCAGCAATTAACAAATCATCCATAATGTAATATATAAACTTGTGGCCACCGCTCTCTCACAGGGTCTACTGCTTGAGCAACATATTTTTGGCAAAGACTAGGGCTGTTAGCCATACCCTGGGGAAGGACCGTCCATTGAAATCTTTGCATAGGGCCCTGAAAATTGATGCGGGGGAGGCTGAAAGCAAAATAGGGTCTGTCATCAGGATGTAAAGGAATAGTAAAAAAGCAATCTTTTAAGTCGATGACCATTTTATAATAGTCCCTAGGAATAGCTACCGGTGTAGGGATGCCTGGCTGTAATGCCCCCATCGGGCGCATAACCTTATTGATAGCGCGCAAATCCTGTAAAAGGCGCCATTTGCCTGATTTCTTCTTAATAACAAAAATAGGAGTATTCCAGGGTGAGGTTGAGGGTTCCACATGGCCGGCTGTCAACTGTTCCTGTACTAACATGGAGGCAGCCTCTAATTTTTCTTGGGTGAGGGGCCACTGATCCACCCACACAGGAGTTTGAGTTTCCCAAATAATTTTGTCTGCATGGGGTACAGGAGGGTCAGGGACCGACACTAAAAATCCAAATACCCAAGTCCAGATTTGTCTGTTTTTTGTATGGGCTGTACAGGCTCAACCTGTCCTTGTCCTAGCCTCCCAAGGCCTGTACCAGGGATAAAGCCCATACGAAGCATTTGATGAGTGACTAAAGAGTCGGGACTAGCAAGAATAACTTTCATTTGGCTTAGAATGTCTCGTCCCCAAAAGGTTGACAGGGAGATCAGGAACAACGAAGGGGGTAACGGTTCCTTTATTCCCTGTGTTATCTTTTGTGTCAGTCCAATTAAGCACCCTGGAGCTAACTAAGGGGTTTCTTGACTGCCCTATTCCTTTAAGGTCAGTTAGTGATGAGGTGAGGGGCCATTCTGATGGCCAATATTTTTGAGAAATAACTGTGGCGTCCGCACCAGTATCTAGGATCCCTTGGAATTTCTTTCCTTCAATAAATAAGGTAAGAGTGGGTCTTTTGTGGAAGATAGGTTGGACCCAATACACATCAGAGGAACCTAAAGAGGCTGTGTTTCCTGGTGAATTTCCTGAATTGAGGGGAAGGAGTATTAATTGTGCAATTTTTGTTCCTGCAGGGATGGCAGCTACTCCGTTAACAGCTGTGGCCTATTTTAATTTCTCCAGTGTAATCATCATCAATGATGCCAGGGAAGACCTGAACACCTTGTAAGGTGGTAGGAGCTCTCCCAAGAATAAGAGCACACATATGAGGTGGAGGGGGGCCTACAACCCCAGTGGGTATTATTTGAGGTCCTTGCATAGAGCCTAATATTGTATCAGTGGAGGCACAGAGGTCCAATCCTGCGCTGCCTGGGGTAGCACGTTGGAGGGAGGTGTTTGTGAAGAAGGACAGGGAGCCTGGATTGGGTTGGGAGTCTGAGAGGGAACAAACCTTATTGCCCCTGGGTTTGTTCTGGGGGCGGTCGGGGCCAGGGGCTGGCCCCCAGAGGAGTTTCCCAGGAAGTTAGAGGGAATAGGCTGTCCAAGGGCATTGATCTTGGATCTACATTCCTTGGCCCAGTGGCGACCTTTACCACATTTAGGGCAAAGGGTGAGCGGAGGTGGTTTAGCCCGTTTGAGGAGATATGGGTCCTTGACCCAGTTTCCCTGTTGGGCAGTCTCGCGCAAAATGGCCAGGTTGTTTGCAAGTAAAGCAAGTACGTGGGCCAGGGTGGTGAAGGGCCTTGGTGAAGGCGGCACCAATGGCGAGACCCATGGCATGGGCTGTTCCTACCCCGGCACACAGCCTAATGAAGTCAGAAAGGTCCCCTTTATCTTTGTGGGGCCGAAGAACATCTTGACATATTGGGTTGGCATTTTCAAAGGCAAGATATTTTACAAAGGAGCTCTCGTTTTCACTTGGTCCAGTAAGCGCTCCGCAGTTAGATTAAGCCGGGCAACATAGTCACTGTAAGGCTCGTCAGGACCCTGACGAATTTTTGCTAGGGAGGTGGTGGTCGAGCCCTTTTGAGGGAGCTGTCTCCAAGCGTGCAAACCAGCAGTTTGAACCTGTGCTAGGAGCCCAGTAGGAAAGCATGCCTGTTTAGGGTTAGTATCAAATGGCGCATTACCCACTAGTTTAACATAGGTCCAGGATTTAGAGGAAGCCTTGGTTGAATTTTTTTGGGCAGTTTCCCGACAGTATTCCCTAAAGTCTGCGTTCCACAACAGGAAGTCACCCGCACTGAGGGTGGCTCGGGCCAAAAATTTCCAATCATTAGGGGTGAGCCACTGTGTACTACGGTTCTCTAGCAAGGCCAGTGTATAAGGTGCAGTGGGGCCATACTGTGTACAAGCCTTTTTAAGTCTTTCAAGAAAGTGGAGGCTCAGCCTTTTATAAGAACCAAGGGCTCCACTCTGTCCAGAGGTGGGCTCCTCCTCATCCCCTGATTCCTGGTCCTCCTCTTGTTCCCTCTCTGGTTCTACCTCTTGTTCCTCCCCTGATTCCTCTTCCTGACTTCCTTTTAAATTCTCTGCTTCAGTTTGTGCGGGCTGATCTGCTTGACTGCGAGTGACTGGAAAGGCAAGAACAGGCTGACCACGTGGCTTCACCTTACGAGTATTGAGGGGTCTTGGGCCAGTTTGTGTTAACTCCGTGCCCAAGGCCAGTGAGCGAAGCTCGGCATCAAGGGCTTTTAGTTCTTTTAAAAGTTGGATTTGTTCCCGCCTATGTTGGAGAGACTCGCATAAAGGAGTTAGATTAGGCAAGGGAAGTGGGGAAAAAATGTCTGGGGGCCAGTAGGTCCCTGAAGGGCCGGAGCATGAAAGGCAGGGGGTGTATAAGTGGGAAGTGGATTTTTAAGAGGTGGCAGGTCGGAGAATGGTATCGAGCCGCTACCTCCTCCAGGGTAGCCTCATCCTCTGGGGTCAACTCATCATGGGGATTTAAATCTGGATAAATCTTAGGGGGATTTTTAGGGGACTCCTTGGCAAGGTGGGGTCTGGGAGGTTCCCGGGGTCTGGGAGGGTCCCAGGATCCTGAGAAGGCTGAGTAGGGGGCATTTGAATACTAACCGAAGGGCATGCTGATGGGGGCGAGAGGTGGATTGCATTGCCTGCTCCCCAATCTTTACAAGTTTTAAAGTACCACTGTCAAAGGGTGAGCTTTTAAGAATCTCATTAATTAAATTCCAATAAGAAAAGGCAGTGACAGGCACCTTTGAGGACCAAAAGTCTCATAATAATCTTTGAGGCAGTCTCCTACTCTGAGCCACCTTTTACCATCAATTGACCCCTCGAGGGGAAACCAAGGACACAAATTCTCTATGTATGAAAAGAATGATCTTAAATCCTTTTTCTTAACACGCGCTCCCGAGTCTTGAGGGCCTCCTTGAGACCCGTCAGAAACAAATCATGTGACGAAACTGCTTGTCCCATGGTGCGTCACTCACCTTGCGCTGGCCTCACTCTCCTCCTGGATCTGACTCCCGGTCGCGTCTACCGAGGCGATCCCGAATCCCGCTTGGCCAAGTCTTCCCCAGAGGGCAGCGTTCGCTTCTCAAACAAAGGCTCGAGCCAACCACGTTGGGCGCCAACTGTCCCGACCCGCGGGACATCAACGCGGACGGCAAACCTAAGAGAGAAGGAATGAAGGGACAAGAGATGCAGGGAGAGACAGCAAGACAGGAATTCTGATCAAGCTGCAAATTTTTATTGTTCTCAAGGGTATTTATGCTGAGGGAATGAGGGGTATGACGAGGTGCAGCCTGGTTGGTTGTGTTCTGCTGGGTTCCTGATAGGGTGCAAATTCGCGCTGGCGGGAAGGTGAAGTTCGCGCCGGCGGGAAAGTGTAGTCCCGGAAGAGAAACCGTGGGCGCCATAGGCGCCATACTGTCAGAATTATCAGCCAAGAGGGGGGGGAGGGGCGCTGCTTATTGTAAAGGTCAGAATGTTCTCAGAATGAGAACTTCTTGGTCCCTGACAAGTCAACATGCATATAAACTTTGTTCAAGATATTTTGTTTGTAGGCTATAATGTGTTAGCATTTTGTATTTGACTAATGAAATTTAGTTGTTACTTAAGAAAAGAACATGAAATCAGACAGCACAGGATAACCAATTCATCAGAGATCACTTATGAACAGAATGCTTTTCCTGCACACCATGTTAAAATTTCACGTTCATCAAAGTAATCTTATATCTTTAACAAATATAGTATTACCTAATTGCATAGATATTGTTCAATGGAGAATCACAAAATTACTGCAAATTACTAAGACACATTGAGGGAAAAAAACTGGCAGAGTCATTATGTCACCCAGGTCTGCCTGAATAATCTAAAGCCTTAACATAATTATTTTCTCCAGTGTAGTGAACTGAAAAATTAGAAAGTCAAACTTGAACCAATTTTGGATGATTTTAATAAACAAGTGAGAAAGTTTGATTTTTCTCCAAGAAAAACTGAGTTTCAAGTAAACTGTGGAGAGGGAATGATATGAGCAGGGATGTGCTTTGATAGAAAATTTCTTGTGTTCTTCACATCCAAATGGTCACACTTTGGATTAGTTCAGGTTTCTTAACATGATGATTGCATTTTGATTAATGGTAACTTGTTTCATTGGTTCCTATATTGCTAAGGTTCTCCAATGCAATTTCCAAAAACATCTTATATCCTCCTGCAATGCCTGAATGATTACTGTCCTGGATCCACAGGATCAAAGGAAACAGTAACACCTTATTAATTTCAATTTTGAATGTGTCCCTCAAGATTGTACCTTCTGTATGACAATGTTCATCTTCACATTTCTCAGGGTGTAGATGAGAGGATTCAACATGTTCTCACTGCCTGCAGGTAGAATATGACCATATATCCAGGGTACAAAGCAGAACACTAAAATGACTAAGAATTATAGGCTGAGACAGCTTTGTATTGCTTTGCAAAGGACAAGGTGTTAGGTCATAGTTAATGATGAGCAGTAGAGTGCAAACTAATAATAAGGTAGGGTCACAGGTTTTCTTTAAATTGATTTTAAGTCTAATGAATACTCAAATAACTTACAGAAAAATATTAGGTGCACTAATCCTGAGAATATACAGGGAGGAACTGAAGAGATTCAATTAAGAAATAGGTCAAGAAGGAAGATAATGAGACTAACTCCCTACAGGGTCTACTGAGGTCATTGCAGTTAGAATTTATGGCCATGGGTTTCTTAAAATATCACAAAAGGAAAATTTCATTGGCAGTCCAAGCATATTAAGATGAAGTTTGTCCAATCATTAACCCCAGCACCCACATTAACATAGGGTTCACCTGTGGATGTAGTTTCCCTGAATAGACTGGTCACCATGACAGTTCCAGAGAGGAGAGCATAGGGTTAAAAATGTGAAGGAGTCTTCATCAGATTGATGAAGACAGCAGAACATGGAACCCAGCTCTTAATACTAATGTGAAATGGCAACAAATTTGGGAGCAGCGCTGTTTTTCTGTCATTCTCTGCTTGGAGTTTCGCTCTCTTTCTCTCTTTCTTTGCCTTCACCTTACTTTACATTCATTTTACTCTCACTCATAGTAAATTTTCTTTCTTGACTTTTCATGTCTGACTTCAATTTTTCTTTTGTCTGGACACAAGAACCAAGGTTTAAGCTTCAGCTTGGCCATCTCCTGTGACACTGTTGGAGGTAAGAAGCTGATAGGACAGTAAACATTATAAGCACCACTATTTCTGAATGAATGATCACTAAGATACTAATGTAGCCAATGTCTTTGCAGATGAGTTTTTTTTTTTTTTTTCCAGAAGAGGCACCAAATACATGTATGGTAACTTATGTGATTAGGACCACACAAAAAGAAATTGAGTACCATAAGCAATAGAGTACCAATAAGTCCCCCACTAGTCTTGCCTGACAATCAACAACTTGCATCTCTTCTAGTTCATGATGACCTTGGAGTGCCCAGCTGGACAAAGGCCAGAGAGTAGTCAAAAGCCACCTACAACAAAATGGATATCTTTATATTTGCCAGCAATGGGGTAGTGCAGAGGTGGAGCATAGAGTCCTGACATATTCTGTTTTCTTGTGGAAGTAGTAACTCCCTGAGTAGCAAGAGGTCCATGATAGAGGTAAAGCAAAGGATCAATCACCAGGGATAGAAGTCAGGGGAGATAATACATTGATTGTTCAACTCCCTAGTTGGTAATTTCTGCAAGATGATGAGGTTCCCCATTAAGACTGTCAGGCAAGAAAGCAGATACAAGAAAAAAACAGCTCTATTTGCTTATTTCCCAACAGTTTCATGAAACAAATTCTGTGACATTTAAAAAAATATTTCCCTGACCTTGTGGCACATCCAAGAATACATGACATATATGTTTAATCTGAAATGAAATAAAAGATATTTAATAACATTTGTGAAATATTGAAGAAACTGATAATTTAATATAGATGTGTGTGTGTGAGTGGGTTCATTGTTATTTACATAATTATTGAATTCAGGATGTTATATTTTATATGATGTTTATTGAGAGCTTATTTTATTCTGGAGTTTAATAAATATTTTGAATATCTTTAACTCTCATAACAACTCAAAAATTCCTTTTCTGATGTTCATTATACATACACAAACACACCACACACAAAGAGAGAGAGAGAAAAACAGAGAGAGAGAGAGGAATAGAACGGTTCAATTTATTACACTAAAACTTTAAGATGTTATGTAGCAGATCTAAGACTGTAACCTATATCTGAGGCCATATTATACCTTTCTAATGGTTATCCCACTTTATCCAGTAACCAAATGGTGATCCAGATATTTCCATCTCTAACAGAAAAAGTCTTTCTCCACCTGTATTTTAAACTATTGTAAAGCTTTGAGCAAATACTTCCCTTTATCTATGCTGCATACATTTTCCTAGAGCATCCCAAGCTCACTCTGACATTCCATAGATCCAAATATTTATCATTCTGATTTTTTAAAAACCATGGTTCCTAATTACAACAAAGAATAAGCCTGAATTAGTTGACAAAAGTTTCAAGAGACTTTTTCTCAACATGTTTGTTCATGATATGAAGACATAGCAAATATGGAACTGGAGCAAATAGGGAAGGATTGTTGGGCATCTAAATATAGTAACACTAATGCTGCCCATGATTCTGTATATTATGGTATTCTGAAACATAATATTTTACCTACTTTAATACTCATGGTATATTTATCACAATAAAGATATCAGGAAAAACAAAATGAATTTTCACTCTAATATATTCTCGTAATTTTTTCAATTGAATTTCTTTTCTCTTATGTGTATTTTACATAAATTTCAGGTTACTTAATTATCTCTAAATGCCCTTTTCTTCTCTTTAAGAAACCCTCTATTGGATACTAGATAAAATTGTTATTTTCTTCATGTTCCAGAACCCTAAAAAGAAGACTGCATAATTTGCTTATGTGCTGAGGGAATTGGACAACAATCATTCATTGCATTTGACTAAAATACTGGATGGTATATAAAGTGTTTGTAAATGCTTAAAGAGAAAATGCATGTATAGCATAACTACAAATTAAAATACAATTTATACCTTATGTGTATGGACTTTCAATTTTCTCTGTCCTAGTAGCATTTATCTCTTATCAGCTAATTGTAATTGTACTTATCAGGTGATTAATCAGCCACATGAGGAGTCCTGGTTGTAGGACTTCCTGGTTTTCCTTTAATAGGGAAAATATTATCTATGACTTTTTAAATAAAAGGAAAAAAAATTGTCCTTGGCATTTATACTTAAAAAGTACTGTGTTTTCTACCCTAAGGTTGTATACCATGGTGATTTCAGGGGTGCAAAACCACATAAAATTTTCTGTTTAATTTCCAAGTGTCATTTAAAGTGAATTATCAGGGCCAGGATAACCACAAACCTCTCTTATTTTTATAAGGCATGAGACATCTCCCAGAAGAAAAATTGGGCAATATGCAGCTAAAAATAATTTAATTCCTCTCAGGTCTTTAAAAATAGCTATGGCATGGTTAGCAATCCTTTATGCTCTGAGGAGTCTTACAACCCAAAGGTCCACATCATTGGATGTTAAGCCCTAAAGCATGAGTTCAATGTGGAAACCAATTCTGAGGAAATGGTAGGAAATTAAAGTCTGAGCAGGGGCAAATAAAGAAGTACCCAGTAAGCCTACAGCCAAGGGAATGAGGACCATGTTTTGTAGTTCAGTTTATCCCAGAAAAAAAAAAAAAAAACTTTTAAAAATGTGTTGATTATTTCTAAATTGTTATCTCAAAACTGAATGGACCCAATTCTTGCTTCAGTGCTTCAGTGACAACAAATTTTCAGAGGTTTAACACTGTGTCCTAGCACCCAAGTTCTAAAGTTGATCCTGAAGCCTGTGTGTGGGGAGCTAGGTCAGCATGAGGGTCTCTGTGGATGGAGTGGGGTCCTGGGTCAGCTGGAGCCTGGTGTCCCAGGGGATAGACAGTCGGGTGCACTCTCATATATACCTAGACATGTGTGCGTGCACACACACACACACACACACACACACACACAGGACCTGAAACAATGTATTATCTAATTTTGCCAATTTGGTAAATTTAATCTTCTGCGGATAATGCCATTACCTCAAAATTATATTTTTAGAGATTTGTAATATCATTAATGATTCTTTCATTTTTAATTTAATATTGAATAAGGAGCATAAAATTTATATATATGTTCTTCTGTAATTGAAAAATTTATTTTTCTGTCTTTTTTCCCCTACTAATCCACACAAGTCATCCAAACATTTTTAGAGGTTTCTCTCAGTAGAAATATATAAGAATATTGCTGATCAACATAAATAATATGTGAGTAACTGAGTCCCTGGAAATATATGTATTGAGTCCTTAATTGAGTCCTTAATTGTTATGCACTAGGTTGTGAAAACTGGTATTCAAAAGTAATATTTTTATACACTGAGAGTACAAGAGTTTACTATTCTTGCTAAAACATGACCATTTATGATTTCAAATGTACTGAAACTGGAGATGATTAAATTTTATTTCACTGTGGTTTTAATGTGCACTTTACATTGGACTTAATTGTGTCTGTCTGTGCTAATATGACACAGTTTAAATTCATATAGATGTAATAAATGATGTTATCTTCCAACATCAGTTATATAAATGATCCAAAGATGGCATCTGTATATTGTCTGTTTTTTCCTTATAGGTGGCCGAGATTGATTAGTTAAAAAGTCGAATTGGCACAATACTCAACTTTTACACATTCCATTATTTTAAATATAACACAAGTAAGCAGATCTTAAACCATCCACAGACTCCCTGCTTTGCATTATCCATAAAATCGCACCCAACATGTGCCAGCTGTGGGAATGATAAGCTGTGTAGTTGTAAAGACCCCAATGTCTTCTGCCCTCTGAAGCCCCCTGACCCAGTGGCTCTCACTTTGGTGCTGAGTGACATCATTTAGAAATGTGAGCTTCTCTGATCCTCCACTCCCCCAGAGTTCCCTTGTTCTTCTCCCATTCTGAATTCAGGTGCCCTCCCAGTTGCTGAACATGGTCTCATGCTGGGAGCAAACTGGCCTTCCAATGCAAATCTTTCTGAAAACACTCAAATAAAACTCAGGAAGTGTTATTGCCACCTCAAGACCACACATTCTTCTTTCATCAACCCTGAAATTCCTTCAACTCTTCACAGCCAGCTTCCTCTTCATTTTATTCTTCAGTATAGAAGTGCCTTTGATATTTCTCAAATATTTCAGAATACGCCCAATGAGTTCCACCAGAGATACTGCTGAGCTATTAATTGTAGTTTAATAGACTCTATATACCAGTTTGGGAGGAAAGGTTTTCTATACAACAAGCATCTCTCCATTTTGCAAAGTCTTCTGTAATGTCTCCTGAACAAGTGTATACTTTTTGTGTGAATTTGAGATTTATTCCAGAGTACCTAATGTTTGTTTTCTAATGAAAATTATGTTTATCTGAAGTTTTACATTTTACTGATTGCTAGTACATAGAAATGAATTTTGCTTTTATTATTAACTATAGTTCTATAAACATAAGAATAAAATAAAGTGACCCCTTAATGTTTCTTATATCAGTGGCCATTTTGTTGTTGTTGATTTTCAAAAAAAAAAAAAAGTTTGGTACTGAGGATTTAACCCTGAGTGCTTAATCACCTAGCTACATTCACAGCCATCCAACTTTTTTCAAACGTTGAGAGGGGGTCTCCCTATGTTGCTTAAGGCTTCACTAAGTTGCTAAGGCTAGCCTAGAACTTTCAATCCTCCTGTCTTAGCCTCCCAAGTTGCCAGGATTACAGTTGCAACATTTTCTTTTTATGTAGACATTCATGTAAATTGTGAATGATAGTTTTTTTAATAATACATACACATGTATATTTCAATTCTTGAAATGTTTATCATTATATCCTGAATAGGACCTGCAGTATAATATTAAATAGAAATGATAACAGAGGTCCTGGAGTTGCTTTATTAAATGGAATATTTTCACCTCTCAACATTAAATTGTATATTATTTGTCCATTTTTATATAACCTATACCAGATATAACAAGAACTTATATTGTCTTTAAAAAGACAATATTGTTTTTATCTGTTGACATAATTACTTAGGTTTTCTCTTTTTATATATGAGTACATACTAATATAAAATATATATGTTGCCTTCTTGGTTAACAAATATCAGTTATGAGTTAGAATACTTCATACAATGCTAGATTAAAATTTCTAATAATGGCTTTAGGATTCACCTCAGAATATATTTAAAACATTTTCTTATTTACTTTTGATGATAAGATTACATCATTCTTATTAAATGAATTGAATTTCCACACTTATTTTCTGAATAAGATTTTATGGGATTAGAATCGTCAATTCCCAAAATGTTTAGTAAAGTTTGCTTTAAAAGTTTCTGGACCCAGTGTTTCATTAATCAGTTATTAAAGAATTCATTAATTTTATTCTAAATGAATATAATCTTTCTTGTTTTCTTTTAATTGTTGGTTCATATTTTGGTTGCATATTTTAATTTATATTTTATTTATAAGTTCATTGATTTATTTTCAGTGTGATTTATTTCATTCACTTGTGCATCTTTAATGTCCACCTCAAATCCCCAACACCCTTTTTATGTCTTTGTGACTCTCCTTCATTAGATTGAATCTGAGTATTTTCATTAATTCTACTTATTTTTTCAAATGTAAATCTGCTAATTTATGTCACAATACACATTGTTCCTGAAATGCTTATGGATACAGAATGTTTCATATTTTGCAATGTTATAGGTGACATAAAATGTACTTTGTTTAGTTCCCCAGTAAAATCTGAAGTAGCACTTCATCATTGCACATGCAAATTCTCTGCAGGAAAGTACATGAATATTCACATTCAGAGAGATGAATACATTTTGTAAGAAGCATTGGTTTATTTCAGTAAAGTGTTCCTACTAATATGAATATAATGTCTCTGAGATAGGTTTTTTCTTCATTTCAGAATGGCCAGTAAGAAATTGTACACATAAAGAAATTGCTACATTTGTTCATATTTTAAATTTATAAATAATATTAGCTGTTTCTCTTCAATTTTGTTCATTCACTGTCTTGTTCTTTGTTTTGTACAATCTATTGGTTATCTTCTAAATTCATATGATAAATTTAATTTGATAAATTTAACTTTATTTTCCAATGTAGCTACTTAATTTTTCTTTAGCTTATCAGTTACATTATTAATTTTGTTGCACAATCATAGATCACACTCTGGGTTTTCAAGAATGGAACACTCACATGCACTGCCATCCAGATTATGAAAGGGCATATCAGCAATCAATCAGAGTTACATGTGGCCTGATATAAACAAAGAGGACTGGCACAAAGAATAGAACCATAACTGTTATGTGAGCACTGCAAGTTGAGAGAGTTTTGGCACGGCTCTCTGCAGGGTAAACCCTGATGGTGTATAATATCAGAAAATAGGACACCATCAAAATCACAAAAATTACCAGAGCAGTCAGTCCTGAATTAACAATTACCAAGAGACCAATTATGGATGTATCAGTGCAAGCCAATTTCAACAAAGGATACACATGGCAGAAGTAGTGATCCATCTCATTGGGGCCACAGAATGGTAAGAGAATAGTGAGAAGAAACTGACTGGCAGAGTGTACAAATCCCCCAGCACAGCACACCAGGATGATTGCTCATGCTGCTCATGGTGGAAGCATAGTGCAGGGGCTTGCAGATGGCCACGTAGTGGTCATAGGCCATCCCTGTGAGGAAGAAGATCTCCTTGCTTCCAACAAAGTGAATGATGAAGAGCTGTATCATGCAGTTATTATAGGAATTATCATCCTTTCTGCTAGTAAGTCTGTATTTAGTTTGGGTGTCACTGTGGATGTGTAGCAGAGGTCAGAGAGCGAGAGGTAATAAAGGAAAAAATACATGGACTGGTTGATGAGTTGAGTGCATGTGATAGAAACCATTATGAGCACGTTTCCCATCCAAATAGCAATGTAGCAAACTAAAAATAATAAAAAGTGGAAAACTTCAATGTTCCTGTTTTGAGAAAGTCCCAGGAGAATAAACACAGTGACATTATTCCCATTGGCCATGGTCCAGTTCAGTAAATATACATAACACTCACCTGAAAAGACATAGTGCATTGGTCAATGTCAGAAATTTCATGGAAAGTCTTGATGATAATGCTAACATCAGGAGGCTATGTTTCATAAGGAGATTCAGAAAATGAATTTTTTTTTATGAAAAGTATCTTGTCTTGTTTTTCTTTTGGATTATTCTCAGGATGAGTTCAAAAGTTCATCTTTCAGAAGCATTATATTAATTTTGACACTGATAATAAATATATTACAGTGAAAAAATTAAAATGTCATTTTAAATGTCAAAAGTATACATTTGTGAAAGAAGATCCTTTTTAACAAATGGGACAGGAACACTGGATATTCATATCATAAGAATCAAAGTTGACCTCTCTAATCCTGCACAGAAATCAATCTAAAGTGGTCCAAAAACCTAGGAACACTGCAAATACCAGAACAAAACTGGCGTCAGCACTCCAACACATTGGCATAGGCACTGAATTCTTTAATAAGATGACTAAAACTCAAGAAATAGAATCAAGAATTAACAAGTGCTATGACATCAAATTCAAAAAGTTTCTGCACATCTAAGGCAGAAATTATGAGCATGGAAGGAGAGCCTACAGAATGGCAGAGGATCTTCCAACATGGAATCAATATACAGAATACAGAAATAACTAAAATCTGTGAACAGCAATAAACAAAAAAGTAAATGAGCAAAGGAACTACACAGACATTTCTCAAAAGAAGAAATACAAATAGTCGTGTGTCCGTAGTTATTTTATTTAATTAATTTCTTTTGGATGGTGAGTTAAGAGCTACTGTGCACTGAATTAGAAGAAGATATATTCCATGATTTTATAACCATGGAAAAATGGATTCTATTGGCATGTATAACTAATATGAATTAATAAAAAAGAAATATAAATGGCCATGAAATGTATAAAAAATATTCAACATCCTTATTAAACAGGGGAATACACATTAATCAAAATTACACAGATTTCATCTCACCCATCAGAATGGCAATCATCAAGAATACAAATAATAATTATTACTGGTGAGGATATGATTGGAAAAGGACACTTATCCATTATTGGTGGGACTGCAAATTAGTGCCCCCACTTTGAAAAGCACTATTGTGATTGCTCAAAAGATTAGAAATAGAAACGTCATATGACCCAGATGTCCCATTCCTTGTATGTATCCAAAGGAACTAAAATCAACATTCCATAGTGATATACATATACCAATGTTTATAACAGCACAGTTCACAAAGGTCAAGTTATGGAATCAGCCTAGATGTCCAACAATAAACAAGTGGATAAAAAAAAATTGGTATAACTACATCATGTAGTTTTATTTGTCCTTAAAGAATAAAATTACATCTTTTTGTGATATATGGATGGAACTAGAGAACATCATGCTAAGTGGAATAAGCCAGTTTCACAAAGTCAATGTTCATGTCATATGCAGAAGCAAGAGAGAAAAAAATTAATTTAAATAAGGGGATGGTATCATGAATATAAAAGGGAGACAAACAGAGTCCATTGATATCCTTTCACTTGAATGGTTTTTTTCTTCACACAACACATGAATTTTTGAAAATCAAATTTTTCTCAGTTTGAAAGTGAAGACCGAATTTCTGCTTTCAATCTTCTGCACATTATGGCTCCTGTCAAACCCCATGATGAGCCCTGACACTGTGTATTTCAGTTAAAAAGCTTTTTGATAGTTTATGGGAAAAGGTTTATGTGAGGACAGTTAGTTGCCACCTGTGCTTTTGTGTAAACCACTTTATTTCTTTGCATTAAAATAATCTCACTGATAAGATGGGAGAGCAGCCTGGACAGGGTCACAAAATGGTTATGAAAACTAAAGTAATCAATAAATGACCAATGTGTCCTTAGCTTATGCCTGTGATTTTATATATATAACTACACACACACATACACATATATATTTATTTAAATGCTAGTGTTAGCAGATTGGTACTCTTAAAAATTGTCAATCACACAGTCCAGTAAATTTGATCCAAGGAAAAAATGAAATTTTGGAATCATGATATTATTGAAGCAGGAAAGAAGCTTTGAGGATTGCCAGTCACATCTCCTGCTTCTCAACAAAAGGATTTCTAAATAAACACCCTTCCTAAACACCCTTTTGGACCTCCATCTGTCTATTCTCCAGGCTGAGGGTAAGGCTTAGTTTGCATTCCTCACTTTTCATCTCATTTTCTTTGCACACATGTAGTTCATCATGTATAAACTGCCACTGATTTTCTTACCTTCTTAAGTTTGGAGTTTGAGAAGGTGGTAGGTTTCTATACCTGACTCAGCTGACAATTATAAATGTGAGCTCATCATTTTCTTTCCTTCTACACTCCAAAAATGTGACACATCAATCCTCTTCATCTAGTTCTAGGCTTCAAATTAAAAAATAGATGAAGAAAAACTTTGAAAAGAAAAATCATAATGCATTACGATCACAAATGCCTCATTATGTTTAACTCAGTTTGATGAATATCTAGAAGTGATATCACACTAGAAAGTGTAAAAGTTAATTAAGGATTTCCTGACAAAGTGTATGCAGGCCACTGAGCAATAACTAAGTCAATCAGAACTATAAATTGGAATTCTATGAGTCCAGAAATGAATTTATACCTTACAGGTAAAGAGTCAAAGTAATTTGATATTTAATATGCAAATCCTTGCTGTGTTCATAATTATTTTATTCTACTGTACAAATCAGAGAGCCTGCAAACTTACTGGCTTGTGATCATTTAAGCCATTCTAATATTGATATAAAAATGTCAAAATGGGATGACAAATAAAGCCAAACACTCCAAGAATAGAAAAATGCAGCCAGTAAATAAAACTACATACAAAACCTATTCCTCTACTACAAAATAAGCCATTTAGAAAAGGGTCAGCTATATCATGTACCAGGTTAAAGAGCACCAAATCTCCTACTCCCAATTTCCTAAAGTCACAAAAGTCCCTCTGTGATTACAAAGAACTAGGAAAGAAAAGGTCAGAAATTTTGTTCTACTCTAAATCTTCATTCATTTTAATTTCTATCACCTCTTGTGGATTTCAATTTGTAAAACAGTGAATCTAGCCTTAATGATTTTTAAGAAACATTTTAGATTTTACAATATTCTTGATCTCTTCAACATTGCAAAAAGTAAACTTTTACATAATCCTTAAATAGAGGAGAATGAAACTACTGAGACGTATAATGTAGTTTTGTTATGGGCAAATGCATGTCTCAGTAAGCTGTTTAAGAACATGTGTGGATTTGCTTATTATACTTTCTTATGTTTTGAGCATTCTCATAGGCTAACATTCTTCTGCACTTAATGTAGGTGTTAATTTTTAAATCCTCACAACCACTCTAAGAATACTTGTGAACCCACTTTATAAAAGCAAGTACAGTGTAATGAAAATATTAGATAATTAGCCTGAGGCCATATCCCTAAAAAATAGGTCTAAAACTACCAACACCAGTTCTGGCAATACATTAAAATCTTCTTCACTTACCACAGTTCTTGAAAATAACATGAAAACAAAAAATGCTTGAAGTTATCATTATTTAAAACAATGTTTACTGTAACTTAACATTTCCACAATTTTTATAATCTTAACCAAACTAAACTTGTTAGATACTTAATTTACAAGGTCTTAACTCCCTCCAGTACAGAGAGACTGTATACACATTGCCTGAAATACTGAGATTCTTGAACAGATTTAATTTTGAATTCTAGCCTCCTCTCCAGGAACTGAGTGCTTTTGACCACAAAATGCTTTTCTCATCACATCCTTGCTGATGAGTACAGTGCAAATGAGCACCTCTATTTCTAATTGTATCAAAATAATTAACATTCAATTTTTAATACATGAAAAAGTCATCCAGTCAATTAGGGGAACTCAACAAATTATTTTACTCAAACTTTATGCTTCCATGTCTTGTCAAATAGAGGCTGCTATTCATTTAAACAGCAAACATTAAATGTTTGTGAATGAGTAAAAGATACAACTTTGAAGATTTAAGACAGTACACAAATAAATCATTTGATAATGTTAATCAGTATCTTAACAATCATTGCATGCAATAAGGAAAGGCAATAAAATAACAGAGATAAGTTAAACATAGATACAAGTTTTCAGATACTTTCATTTGCTTTCTTAGTGACCTGCATAGGGCTCTGGTTAATTCTCTTTCTCTGTGTAGTAGAGAATACTGACCATGGTAGTGTCTGTTGCAAGGATCTCATTTGTCCTTTTAGTCTATGTAACCTGTCAATCACCTTTTTCTTAATCATACTTTTTTTTACTGTGTATCAAAAGTTCTATTGATCTTTTTCTCATATGTGAAATTTGCTACTCTGGTAAGCATCCCTCTTATGTTTGCTGGTCCCTCTGAAACATTACATCATGCCCTCAACAAAACTCTTCAAATTTATCATCAACCTAATCTCAAAACAAGTTAGTTTATCAAATTCAGACAGGAATGTCTCTACTTCATTTTAACTGAGAGTCACTCTGATTTCAAAAAAATGGAAACAAAACATGTATCACACAGACAGGATAAAGAAGGGGATGAATAAATCACCACACATGTTCCCAGGCTTCAATAATTATGAATGCTTTCCTCTTTTCTCCCTTTATACAGTTTTCTCTTTTCCCTTGGAAATTTACTATTCTCCTACTGTACAGATGATTTTATTTCAGCTTCTGGGATTTACATTTCACTCCTCAAAGACCACTAGCTATTCATAGAAAGAATAAAAAAGAGAGTGTATCATTTTAGAAATAACTGACACCTGTCATACATCCAGTATTCACCCAAACTGTGCAAGATCATGTGATAAAAACAGGAGTTCGAAGGCAAGTGGAATAATTTAAAAACCCAAAGGAGTCAAATCATAATCTACATTTGCATCCCTAAAATAATTACTAGAATATATTTATATTCACAGGATGGTAAATACTCAATGAAGCAAACTTTTTAAAGCATCATTTTATGTGTGTTTATTCTGAAGGATTGATTGTTCCTTCTATGTCTTTTGGATTTACTTCCCCAGATCCTAATTTCACCAGGTCTATTTCCTCTAGATCCAAATTAGCAGATCTGCTGAAGTTAGTCTAGGATTCAGACAATAAATAGTATGAAAAGTCAGTTAACTTTGCTTGTGATTGAGGCATCTCTCTTATTATACTTCCTCCAGGGCTCAAGTGACAGAATTCCCTTGCACTTTACATAACAATTTCACTGATGAAAACAAATTCAAGGGTATTTTTTTTTTGAACAAGGTATTCTTTCAGTAATCCTCATAAGTTGACTAAGCAGAGAGGGTTATCTTAGACTCTTATGATAGGAAATGTGCTTCATTGTTCCACAAAAAGTGCATTTATTATACAATAAATTGTTTTAATTGACATAAAAATAGAATTCAACATAATTTAAAACTGACAAATATTATTATTGTTTTATGTGGAAACAATTTAGAAATCTTTCTTCCAAAGAAGATGGAAAAAAGATACAAATACTTTAATTTTTTCCATATCATTTTTGTTTTCATTCACTTTTTCTTCTTGAACATCTGTGCCTGAGGTTAGAGCTGACTTCAGTGGGCTATGTGAGCAGAGCAAACCACAGAAAATGCAGCTGAGCACTGACTCTGTCCAAGCAGAGTACCAAGCATTCTCGGGCCTTCTTCCCACTGACCTGATGAGGCCGACTCCTGTTTCCTTATTTTCCCAGAAGAAATCCCTGGAAGAGAAAACACATACATTGCCTTAGGTGGCAGGGGAGGAAGAGTTACCATCAACAGTCAGGAACACAGTTAATTCTGGGGGAAGAGAAGGGTTGAGGCCAGGAGAGGACATGGTGTAACTTTGGAGACCATGGCAGCATCTATTTCTTGATTTTGAAGGTGATTATAGGGATACCACCTTTGCTAATTCTTTTTTCTCCCTTTCCTCTTCCATTCCTTTTTCTTCTCCCTTCTTCAACTTCTTCAAGTTTCCTTATGTAATAAATTTAATAATTTGATAATGTGAAAAATATGTAAGAGACCCTAAAATATTCAAGGTACCAAAGTTACCAAAGGAAAAGGCTCAATAGGCCTCCAAAGATTTAACTTGAAGGCAATTCTAGGGGCTTTGTCTTTGGACTTCCTACACTCTGAAGGAAGCCTGCCTTGATGTTACCATACATCAAATGCCTGCTCTGTCCTAGGTAGTGCTTCCACAGCAACTTCTCTCCTCAACACAGAAGATGTTCTTCCCTGGCATCCCCTCTGCACCTCTTGCCCCCCTAACCTCATAGACTTTCCTGAGTCTCTGCTCTGGGACTCCTGTACCTGTCGCTGTCCAGACTCACTTTCTCAACCAGGGAGAATATTTGCATGGGTGAATTCTTTCCTCCAAAGAGAAAGCATCAAAATATGTCTTTATTTTGACTTTTTACAAGAGAGTTACATTTTTATGTGCATAAAATATAGTATTTCTTGATATAACTACAAGAACCACTAAGGTACTTATAGGTACACCTTTTTAAAAAGATCAATTCCTACTGTACATATATTTTTCAAGCAATTAAAAAAATAATATGCCAGGAACTCTTGAAAGAATGAGAATAAAGAAAAAGAGTTGCTTTCTTATTTTCAATGATAATTACATGGAGTAATTAAGAATATTTTAGCATGTCCTTTAACCATTTTATTTTATATAAAAGCCATTTTATTTTATTTTATTTTTGCATATAGTTTATAAATTCATTTAATGAATTTCTCCTGATTCATCTAGATTTGGACAATGAGGGAATGATAGGATGACATTCATTTCAAGGTTTAGTGATTGAGTCATTGGTCTTTTTTATTTTCACCAGTGTTTTATAAGATGTGGACTTTGGGCTGGACACAGGGTTGCAAGCCTATAATCCCAGTGACTTGAAAGGTTGAGGTTGGAGGATCCTGAGTTCAAAGGCCAGTCTCAGCAAAAGAGAGGAGCTAAGCAACTCAGAGACCCCATCTTTAAATGAAATTCAAATCATGCTGGGGATGTGACTCAGGGGTTGAGTGCCCCTGAGTTTAATCCCTGGTAACCCCATCCCCCCAAAATATGTGCATTTTGTTATGAATAAAAAAATGCATTATTCATTTCTATTCTGACTTGACCCTTAAGATTTTACAGTGATTCGTCATATGTGATATTTTGAAACTGCTTTTAGAAGAAACATATAGAGAATTTTTGATCAAAAAGAGCTTGTGGGTTGGATATATTATGAAGTCAAATGAATATGAAGGTGTCATTTTCTAAATTCATAAATGACATAAGGACTAAGAATAATACTTATCGCTGTCATTGTTTTTATCCTGAAATGAGTAGTCATCATTATATGATCTTCTGCCATTTAATATTACAGAATGATCCAATCTGAACAATATTCATTTTGTAAAAGTAATTTATGAAAAATATAATATATATAATGATTTTCCAATATAAATTGGTACAGTTTGCTTTCCATATGATTTCTTCTATTTCCTCTCCTCCAAACTCTATTACTTTTGAAATCTCATTTTGAAATCATACTACATTTATATGTCAAAGTATTCATTATGTTTTTAAAATAAATTATAAATATTTTGGTTATTTACCTTCTCCTATTTTACTTAGATAAATTTTCTCTAGGATAACATAAAATTTATTTTTACTTTTTCTCTGATTCATTTGGAAATCTCTTTCCAAAATCTACCTTTCACTATATTTAAAATTAATGTATTTCCTCATTATATTGTCACATATATTCAGAGTTTTTTGTTACCAGTTTTCTCAAACATAAAGGAAAGAAAAAATACACACAAAAAGAATTATGCTCCAGTAGAATTCTTTTATATCATTTGTCTTTTTTTCCTCTACAGTGGTGATTGAATTCCTTTCTCTTGTCTCTGTATAGGGACAAGATGACATGCAGTCTTTACCCAAATGAACAGTCTTGGAGCCACTCAGAAATGTAGCTCTTCTGGAAAGAGATAGTATCTATTAGTTTTTCATCCTGTCCTTCTACATTCAACTAGAGTAAATTTAATAAGCAACATAAAGGAAAAATCATTTTCATCTGCCTCCTTTTTGTTTTTTAAAATGGTGCATCTCAATTACACAGAATGATGGGTTTCACGTGTCATGTTAATAGAAATACAAAACAAAATTAAATCAATTTCAAGCATATCTACTGCCCCCATCATCTTGGCCTTCCTCTTTGAATTCCCTCCTTTACCATACTGGTCACCCTTCTGCATTCATGGTACCCTCCCTCCAGATAAGTTTGACTCTGTTCTTTCTTCATGACTTAGCTTTCATTTTATGTAATGTTACCTTTCCCTAGGAGGAAATAGGACAACTCTCTGATGGATAATATTCCTTGAATCCTAGGTGAGGTCCTTGGGATTGTGGATACTGCATATTAAATATAAGATAGTAATTTTGCTGAATATAAAACAATAAATGGATAAAATTAGAGCAAAAATGTATGGGTTTTTTCCATTACTCATATTGTTAAATGTCATAAGAAAATTTATCTTATTTAAATTTTAGTGTAAAACAGAATGTCTTAAGTTAAACTGTAGAATCATTAATATTAATGTCACAAATCACAAAAAAGCTACTTTAGGTTCACAGGTACTTTGAGTTCAGTACATTTCATTTGTTCTACTAGAATGAATTTTGAACATAAAGAGTCAATAAAAGATGTTATACAAGGTACATGTAAGTTGTGTTCAGGGAATTCTCAGCTATTACATTTTGCCTTGTTTACTCGTGGATTACATCATGGATCCACATACATTGTTCCCTGTAAGATCAGGGTTGGATTCAGAAAATCAATGGAAGAGTGCACTACACATAGCATGTGCTGCTTCTGCCTTCTTGCCTCACTGATGAGGAATTAGATAGCTTCTAAGTATAATTTCTACTTTACTCCTAAGTTGAATATGGCATCCATATCTGATCCTATAGATACCAGGTTTTTAGTATCACAGAAATTTTAATGCAACATATGGTGTAATAAGATCAGTATTTTTGCAATTTTATAGTTGTGTTTCTTGTGATATTTATGACTATTTCAGGTGCTAAAGAGTTATAACTCTAAACAACCTTGCATAACACATTCTGTTCCACTTGCATATATTTGAATATATTAGCAGGGGGCAGTTTCAACCTGGCCATACTCTTTCAATATCTCAGTAATACTCCATACTGTCTCTCTTTAGTATGAAGACAACAGGACTTATCCTCAAAATTTTGTATAAGTGGTATAAGCACTTCAACAATATTTAACTTTAATTCCTTTAAGTGTATTGTCACAATCATTGTAAATAACATATTACATTCCTATGTAAATGTACATAAAACAGAAGTGATCTTGAAAACCAATTTAAATAGTAAGTCTAGCTGTTAGAGTGAATTTAGAATTAAAATACCTAACAAATTTAACCATATCAGTTTCCATATAGAAGGAAACAATTAAGAAAAACAGTGAATTCCTCAGTTCAGAGAGTTAATATTGTAAAATTAAAAAAACAAAATAGATCTTCTCGTACTTATTTACTTATGCTCCATAAGGATAGTATTATGGATCAGACACAGCAGGGGAAGAAACTACCACCATAACACTTATACCATGAGATCACTTTCAAGTACACCATCACTGCTATCTGAATAAACATGTGGTTACAAATTGTTTTACTTTGGAAATGTTATGCAGCATCAGGCTTTCAATTTGACGAGTATAAGCAGCAATGTTGCAACCTGCATACTTATGGAAATAAGCAACCATCACTCCTGGAGGCACAGGGAGAAGAGCAACAGGAACAAGTTCAGGTGAAAGGAAATATAGTCAGGGAAAGAAGTGACATTTAAAAAAAAAAAAACTTTTCAGGTATTAAACAGGTAAATGAAGAGGAAAACATAAACCAAAGTGTGAATGTTATAAAATCAGTGAAGAACTAATTAGAAATTATAGAGTAAAATTAATAAATAAATAATAAATAGAAGACAAACCTTTTTCATTCAAGTGTCTGTACATTGGTTAACTTATAACACACAGAACAATGAACACCTAGATAGCACTAATATCTATGCATCAGATGGAATAACATGAATTTAGCACTAATATCTATGCCATCAGATGGAATAACATGAATTTGCATCTTTGTTATTGTTTTTTTTTGGTTTTTTTTTGGCTCCTGTCTAGATATTTAGGTTTTCTAAAGAATGTCCATCAAGTGAAAGCAGGTTTTCAGATAAGGAGATAACAGTCAATCACCCACTGTGGATTTATACAATATGCAAATCTTTTTCCCAGTAATTGTTTTATATATTTTATTTTTGCTAATTTTTACAAGGGATTTGAGATAGCATAAGTAGGATTATTGTGAATTTCTCCATTTTTTACAGAAGCTGTTCTCTTTTGCACAAGATATTTAATTTATCCAAGTTTAGTTTCAACATTGATTAAGCTATCAAAATATAGACATCATTAGGGAAATCATGAGACAAACCTGAGATTCTAATGTCTAATATCCTGGTATAATAAAAGGTACCTAAACAAGAATTACTTACCTTACCCCTCTCCTCTTCTTTCTTTGAATAAAATGTATAAGAATCGTTAAACAATCCAAACAAAACTTGTGGTAGATATGGTTTGTCTGACAAAATAAAAGAAAAAAAAATAGCATGGCTTTATTGTTTACTTGGGGACTTCATAACACCTAATTTCAAATGGGTAAATTCTTCCACTATCAAAGTTGAAACATCAATTTTAATCTTTTGTAGTGCTGTCGAACAGTCTTGCTTTCCCTGTACAAGTTACTGACAGCATTGTTAAGAATACTTCTTATTTCCTTAATTCTGGCAAATATTAAAATTATACTCTCTTATTGGTGAAATCAGAATTTGCCTTTTCTATAAACTTACTTTTTGTAACTCAAGTAAACCTAGAGAAGGTTTGAAAATAGTCTTTTGAAAGGTAAGATTTTTTTCTAAAGATGAAAGTTTGGAAGATCTCTCACATTTCATGCTTTTTAAATATAATGTACAAAAGACAGACTCTGCTTCTAATACACACTAAAGCCAAACATTGCAAAAAATGGGTTCTACTCTCAATTAAACTTGATAAACCACATGTAAATGCATGCCCTTAAAATAACAAGAACAAATGTCAAATAGATCTAGTGACCCTAAAACAAGAATTCTGAAAGGGATTACCTGCACATCACTTGTGGATGATCTTCAAATTGCTCTTTATGTTACTCAAAAAAAAAAAAAAAAATGCTTGGTCATACATTATACATTTATCTACCTCAGTAATACAGTTAGTTTACTTTCCTCTAACATTTCCACCTGAAATGAAAGATAAAACTATGAATCATTGATTCAAACATATTTGTGCCATTTCTTAGAAAATATCTTCAAGATTGCTTTCCTTCATGTGGAAAAGGAAAAGTCCAGTGTTTTGCAAGGAGAGTGAAGTTTAAATCTCACTCAAAACTATCCTGGATTCACAGTGAACTATCTGTTCATCCCACAAGAAAATGATCTAGAATTTAAATTGCCATAAAACTTCCTGACACCTGCTGAGGCTCCACAGTAAACAAAATCATCACACCTATATATATGCTCTAGGAATCTCTTACACCCAAGTTTGAAAAAAAAAAATTGCACTGCAAGAGCCAACTACAAACTGAGAAGAGTTCATAGCTGTTTTTATTTTAATTATGAAAGCAATGAGACATTGTTTCCCCTAAATATTTCTCAAAAGATCCTCAATTCTCTTGGGAGAATTGAGAATAGTTTACATTTTTGCAATAGCCACTTTCTGTGCACTCTCTCTCTGGAGGCTAGTACTGTTGTCACCCAGACCCAGAGCAGCTCAGGAATCCTATTAGTTCTGATTAACCTCCTCCTCTTAGAGTAGGAGAAAACTTGGGTAGCCCTACAGGACTTTTGCGTTTTCATAGGAAAGGTCTGTATTTCTGGAGAGGAGAGAAAAAAGAAAATCACATAGGCAAATAGACAGGTAGATAGAAAGAAGATAAATAGAGGGATAGATAGGGATAGGATAGAGATAGAGTAAGAGAGTAACAGAGAGAAATAGATATCCAAAATCTCAACAGGGACACTAGAAGCACAAATTCATCAGAGTAAGTTAATAAGTCAATGATCTGCTAAACTATTCTCCTGGGCCAGAGGCCACACAATGGCAATGAGCTCTTCTTTCTGCAATGGATGATTTGGGGTTGGAGACAAAAAGGAAAAACACATAATAAATAAAACAAATAAAAATAAAAACAAATGTTCTGTTCCTGTTGGCAGATAGACACAGAATCCAAATATGTTGTTGAAAATTCATTAGAAAGTTTAAGGAAGTCAAGAGCCAAAAATACATTTTATATGCACTTGTGAGAATACATACAAATATAAGTATGTGTATGTACCTATGTATATATGCATGCATATATACACATACACATACATTTAAACACTTGCATTCTGATTACTATCAATTTCCTTAAGAAACCTGTAGAGCTACAAGGTATATAGACATAAAAACATCTTCACTGAAATTTAGTTGACCTCTCTTCCATAAACAAAATATCTATACACAAAATATGCTTGCTATGTTTTAGATATGTTTTAATTTTATACCCCAAAGCTTCACTTGTTGGTGATTTATTCCCCAGGCAGTACTATTAGAAGGTACTAGAACATTTTCTTAAAAATGTTTTATTAGTCCATTATACTTATACATAATAGTACATTTCATTTCAACATAGCCATACTGGCATAGCATATAATTCACTCCATTTCAGTTCCCAGTGCCTTCTTTCCCTTTCTCTCCTCCCTCACCACCCTCACCTGGTGCACAGCAAGCATCCTAAGGATGTCCAGGGTGTAGGTCCTTCTACTTCCCCTTCTCCTCCCCCTCCTCCCCTTCCTCCTCCCCTCCTCCTTTTTCTTTTTCTTCTTCTTCTTTCTTCATTCTTCTTTCTGGTACTGGGGGGCACAGCAAGCATTCCCAGGATGTTCAAAGTGCAGGTTCTTCTTCTTCTTCCTCCTCCTCCTCCTTGTTCTTCTTCTACTTTTGGTTACCACTGAGTCACATCTTAGTCCTTCATTTGTTCTTTTCGAGTTAGGATCTCACTACATTGCTTAGGGCTTTGCTTATCCTCCTGCCTCAGCATTCTGAACTTCTGAGATTATGAGGTTACAGGTGAGTCCCACTAGGCCCAGTCAGGTCTAGATTCTTGACAACCTAGAAAAGAGAACTGAGACAGATGTGAGACATTGGCAAGCAGAAAAATAGGTTTGCTTAAAAAGTTAAAGAACACTTTGGGAGGACAGAGTGGGCTGAGCTGCAAAGTCACTCTAAGCATGGTCAACACAGTGGCTCTCACCATTATTGTGCTGTGCTAGGTCTTCCCCTTCTCCCATGGAGGGAGGTGATATAGGATTGATTACACCTTGATTGACAAGAGAATTTGAATAATTCCTTCTCCACTGCCTATGCATGTTTTATTTTTTTACCCTGAAAATGCAGAGAGGAGGAACAATCCACCATGCTAGTGATGTGTAAACTAGCAACAAGTTAACTTCAGGTCAGTCCCTAGGGTTAAAAGCCCAATAACAGGGGCTTTCCCTTCAGGGTCTTGATTCCCCTTGTGGTCATCTAAGTTCCTCCCTTGAACCACAAGATGACCCAGCTTTCCCCCAAGGAAGATGCTGGTGGGCTGAGGGACACTCTCCTACACATGATCCACCTCCTCACACCTCCTCTGCTCTTTCCTCTCCTCTGTTGTCTCCTCCTATCATTTGTTTTTTCCCATTGGTATTTTATAGAGATTCATAAAGGTGAAATTCACTGTGTTGTGTTCATTTATGTTCATGACATAATTTGGACAATTTCATTCTACAGTTTCTCCATGTCCCATTCCTCCTCTCTCCCCCTCTACCCACTTCCTCTACTTGACTGATCTTTCTTCTATATTCATAGGTCCCGCACTTGTTTCTTTCTTATTTTGCTCTAGCTTCTGTCTATGAAAGAAAACATTCAACCCTTGACTTTCTGGGTCTGGCTTATTTCCCTTAGCATGATGTTCTCCAGTTTCATCCCTTTACCAGCAAATGCCATAATTCCATTCTTCTTTAAGAGGTGAGATTAGTGAAGACAACTGAGTCCTGTTATGAGGAGGTGAACTCCTCTGGGAGGGGTGTTACACAGAGGCAGACCTGACCCCTCTGTCTGAAGATGCAATACCTCCCTCCCCACTCCTGCTATGGATGCTGTGCCCTGAGGAGATACAACCAAGGGGAGGCCATGAAGAGCCCCCATTCTGCTGTTTGGATATTACACCTCCCAAATGATGAGCTGTTAAAACTCTCTTTCCACATAATGAGCATGTGCAGGTATTTTGTTACAGTGACAGAAGACTGAGTACTACTGTAGGCACCCAAGTTTTCACAGAATCAATATTTTAGAACATCTCATTATAAAGCACATCTTAGTAAGATTATCACCATATTTATAACTTTTCTTGGAGATTTCCTGTATGTCAATCAATATTTTATTCATCATACCTACATAGTCTGCCATAAACATTAAAAATATTTTTATGAGATTACTTTCCTCATTACTCAGATGAGAAAATGAAGTTCCTGGAAATTAAATAAAGTACTCAATATCACAGAGTTTGTTTCAAAATAACACTCATCTCTTTTGTGTTTATAGATTACATAGTAGAAGTAAAAATGTGTAACTAGCACATAAAGCTAGCAAGGTGAAACTGAAGTGTACTATGGCAAGTCTGATATCCTATACATGAAATGGTATAATATCACATGAATGTAGGTGTGAGCAGTTAAAATGGTATATTGTAAACACTAAGGTAACCACTAATATAACAAGACAGAGTGATAGTGAAAAATGAAAAAGAAATAAAGAAGACAAATATAAATAAGATAATCAACAAATCCCAATTGCAAGATGAGAGATTAAATGCAATCTTATCAATAATTATATTAAATTTAAATGATCTAAATATATAAATTAAATGTCAATTTGTAAAATGGGAAACAAAATTGCAATTTAACTTCATTCTTAGAAAATGTACTTAGATAATAGACAAAAATACATTAGAAGTTAAGGAACTAAACAAACACTTCTAACAAGAAGAAATGTGAACAGTGAACAAATACATGAAAAAATATTCAACATCTCTAGCAATTAGTTACATGCAAATTAAAACTACACTGAGATTTCACCTCACTCCAGTCAGAATGGCAACTATCAAGGATATAAGTAAAAATGAATGTTGGTGAGAATGTGGGGAAAAAGGTACAGTCATATATTTCTGGTGGGACTATAAATTATAAATTGGAACAACCACTCTCAAAAGTAGTATGAAGTTTCCTCAAACACTAGGACTGAAGCCACCATATGACCTAGTTTTATCACTTTTCCATATATATCCAAAGGAGTTAAAATCAGCATACTATAGTGATATAACCACATCAATGCTTATAACTCAATTCACAGTAGCAAAAATGTGGAACTAAACTAGGTGCCCTTCCATAGATGAATGGATAAATAAATTGTGTACACACACACACACACACACACACACACACAATGGAATATTACTTAGCCATAAATAAGGATGATTTTATGACATGTCTTTGTAATTAGATGGATCTGGAAACTATCATGCTAAGAGAATTAAGTCAATCACCAAAAACCAAAGGTCAAGTGTTCTCTCTAATATGTGGATATTAACCCACAGCAAGAAATGGGTGAGAATAGATGCTCAGTGGATTAGACAAAGGAGAATGAGGGGAAGGGAGGGGAATAGGAATAGGAAAGACAGTGGAATGAATCTGACATACCTTTCCTATGTACATATGTGAATACACAATAGTGAATCTGCACTTCATGTATATCCACAATCCTAGGATCCTGATTAGAATAAGGTACACTCTGATTGTAAATAATATGTCAAAATTGACTCCATTATCATGTATAACTTAACAGAACAAACACACACACACACACACACACACACACACACACCCATACACACACACATAAATTGCTTACCAGTGAAAAGAAAGATGGAGTGGCTATCCAAATATGTACAGAAATTTTCAAAGCAAATAATATTGTCAAGGTTAGCGAACTTCATTTCTTAATGACAAAGTGATCAGGCAAACAAGGAGTGTTCACCTGTGTAAATGGTTATAGCCAGGGCTTCAAATAACATGACCAACCACTGTAGAGTCTTCAGGAAAAATAAGGAAATCCACAAATACAGTTGGAGTTCAGCACCTGACTCTCAATTGAATGAGTAGGAGAGAGGTGACTGTGATGATGTAGTGGACTTGAACTAGACTATCAACTTAATGTGGCTTAGTCATCCACAAAACTGGAACATGAATGGTTTCAAGAGTTTTAATTATAATTTCCAAAATTATAAACACCACAAATTTTCACCATCAGGATCCAGAAAGCCCCGGCAGCAGGTCAAAGTAAGAAGTTGTACGTAGGGAATCTATCCTTTAGACATAAAGGAGAGATAAAGAATATTCCAGAAAAATAGACTCTGATGAGTTCATCACACCAGACCTGTTACCCAAAGGGTAAAGCAAGTTCTTCAACTTGAATGCAAAGGGCACTCCTGAATATGAAAGTATGAAACCCTGGTAAATGTGAGTGCCCAGTTGAATTTTAGATTGCTCTAGCCAGGGTGCAGCAGCACACACCTGTAGTCCCAGCAGCTAGGGAGTTCAAAGCCAGCTTCTGCAAAAGTGATGCTCTAAGAAACTCAGTGAGATCCCGTCTCTAAATAAAATAAAAAGAAAATAGAATTGAGGAATGTGACTTAGTGATCGCATGCCCCTGAGTTCAATCCCCAGTACCAAAAACAACAACAACAACAACAACAACAACAAAAATTAAATTACTCTTATATTGCAACAAGTGATGTATAATCACTTGTGTCTTTAGTATGCAGGCTAAAAAAAAAAAAGAGATTAAAATTAATTTTATCCCTTAACATTGTTATCCCTTAACAATGATTCATTAAGGGATATAAAATACAGATTTATTCAGAGAATGTTAACAACAAATACATATGCACCCAACATTGGAGGACTTAAATCTATTAAAGAATTATTAATCTATCTAAAGTGAACAATGCCTGTCATAGAGGTCATCAATATCCCACATTCAGGAAACAACAGATCATTTAGACAGAATATCCACACCAAAACGTCTTACTTGAACTACACTTTATACAAATTGACCTAAATACATGTGTGGAACATGACATACAAAGCAGTAGAGTATACATTTTTATCAAGTGCACAGAGGAATATTTTCCAGGATAAATACTACAAGTTAAACAAACTCAAGAAAGTTGAAGTAATATCAAGTATCTTTTCTGAACACAATGATATGAAGTTATAAATCAATGATAACAAGGAATTTAGAGAATTCACAAGTAAGTAGAACTGAAAAGGCCCTTCAATAACTAATGGGCCCATAAACAAACTAAAACCAAATTAAAAGATATCACTGGGATTTGGAAGTGTATTTCAGTGGTAGAGCATGTGCACAGCATGTGCAAGGACCTGAATTCAATCCCTAGAGTCCCACCAAAAGCTATCTTCAGAGCGACAGAAATGGAAACACAGCAAATCAAAACATATGAGATGCAATTAAAGCAGATCCAAGAGGAAAGATTACAGCAATAACACCTATATAAAAAAATGTACTGTCTTCCAGAAATGCAGTGATTGTGAACTGACTCCTTCAAGGGAAGAACCCCTCAGATGGCGGTAACTCTGCATCTACACCATAGATGTATAGTCAATTGACATGAACAGAAAATGAATCATAACTCACATTTCCATCCATACTCTGTTCATCAAACTTGCATTTGTGCTTATTTTCAAGAACATATCCTTAAGAGGGTCATTGGAAGTCAGTGTTCATGGACAGTCTAATAAATGTATGTTATCATGAGTAATGATACAGTATAGCATTCAATAAATGGAAGTGAGAACTGCAGAGGCATTATTTCCACATATACAGGTCCTGAAGACAACCAGAAGAGATGTCTTTTGGACTGTAATTGGAAGAGAGTTGCCTTGATACTAGGAATCTGCAATGTTTGCTGCAACTAAATGACAAACAAGTACATAATATTTTGTCTCTGCTTACAGCTTACATCCTTATCAAGAAAAGTCATTATATCTGACACTTTCTCATGAAGTTCTTAATATACTTTTAAGTCAAAAGTATATTTTTAACACTGAACTGATTATAGAAATGGTGTTCCAGAAAAATAAATGAAGAAGTAACCTAGCAAACAAACAAACAAAAAATATGTATTGGTCTGACTCTCCACACCTTAAATTAGGCCCTATTTTTAGAAATAATAATTTTATGGTGAATTAGTAACACAGAGGACAAACCATTTTTTGACAGAAATGGTTTAGCTAACTGAGTGAGTCATTCAGATGTGTGCCTGTGTGGATAGCAGCCCTGATACAGTGAGAGAAGCACAGTAATGTGGGGTTAGATCTACTAGATATTAGAGTATTTCTTAAATCTTTGCTTTCTAAAAATAAAGTTACTATAATCTAAGTAACAAAAATTCCAAAGAAGAGAGAAACTACCCAGAAATTAAGCCCCCTTTCTTTAGAAAAGTAGTATCCATGCTGTGATTTTAAAAATGGTGAGGATGGAATTATAAACTGGTGGGAAAAATCAAATATTTTTCAGCTTAGAAAATTGCTGTATTTACCTCTTTGACACCCTACAATTTCTCACTTTCTTGGCTGTGGCTTCCTCCATCTTTGTCACTCTTTTCTGCCCCACTCAGTTTTGCAGTCTTATTTCCATGTTATCTTACTCTCTTCCTCTAACATAAAAATATGGTAAATAAGAAAGAAGACCCATGGAGGTCTTATTCTGTCTTAATGAACAACCTGGCAGATGGGAAGGCAGTTAGAAGTGAGAGCCAGAATTCCAGAATGAACTGCTGGAGTCTTGCTATTGAGTCACATTTTCAAAACATCATTTCCCATCAAGTGTGTTGTCCAGTCCAGGTCTGTTGCTTCTTTACGTAAAAGCACACATCCAAAAATTCCCTTAAAGGAAATATGATGAAGTGATGAAGTGATGGTCCCTCGGTACCTTAAGTTTTCTGATGAATCACTTTAGTTCTGCATTTTTCTATGGGATATGAATAAATATAAAACAGATAAGGAAAATTGTTTAAAAATGCTATGAAGTCACAAATATTTTAGTGTGGTTTTTCTCTGAAGGGATTCAGTGAGTTAAATCCAAACAACCCTGAAGTCTTGGTATCAGTATTATATTCTAAAAGAGCAAACAGACCTGCCACACCTTATTTTTTAATAAAATGAGAAGAGAAAAATTCAGTTCCTTTTTTAAAAATGTAGATTTTTTAGTCTTGATATAATGGGATATCAGAATTTGGGGTTGAGAGAAAAGCTTATATTTTGATTTAATCCTTAAATATTTGCAAATTAACATGGAAATATATTATTCTTTAATAAGCACTTATTGCTACCCCATAAAATAATGAAAATGGTTGTTTTAAGGTAAGATGATGTACAAATTCTAACATATTGTGAATACAGTTTTCTCTTCTGGAACATGGAGGAAAGTGAAAAGATCTTCAAACTCAGAATCAATATTAAAAAAAAAAAGAAAATAAAAAATAAAGAGGAACAAACTACAAACATGCCAACTAATGAAGCACACTAATTGCTCAGAAACATAAATATTTTGCAAACAAAATCCATGGAAAAGCGTGTCTTAGAAGATCACATGAATATCCAAACCCTGGGGAAAAGCAATTCTACTGGCACATGACCTCCCAGGGAAATCTCTTTAAAATCAGTTGGAATCTATGAGGGTACCTTGTTTCTTTTTTCCTTGAGACGACATTGAAGGCTGCACTGAGAGACAGGGAAACATTCTTCACCTGGGCTGCCAGAGATGCTCTTCCTCTCTCTTTTGGTAGTAGAAGGAGGGGTTGCATGAAAACACCACACTTTGACCACCACCAAATAGACTTTTCTCCATAGACAACAGAGGTTATCATCACTATAATTTTAAAGGAATTGATAAGTGGTGAGATTTATAATTCAAATGTTTGCATTTTGAGAAACAGTTTTAAATTGTGACATAAGCTTTTAAAAACATTGCCGTTGTAGTTGAGTGCCAGGTTAAATCCAATGCGTGGATCTATCTATGACAGGTGAGTATATGTGTTTAATAATTTCAAAACCTTTCTGGTTTCCAGACTCCTCATCTCTAAGGGGATTAAAATACTACTAAGCTCTAAATACATGGAAACAGATAAAATACATTTGGAGCCTATAGGACAGCAATTGATAATATAATAAATGCTCAATAGACAGCAGCTATTATAACAGAGTAAACCACATTTTATTTAGGGTCACAGATTACTTCAAATCTCATGAAACTGAAACTATGTTCAGCTTTGCATTTTCAAGATAAATTCAAGTAGCTTAGACATACCACTAATGCCTGCTATTGTTTTAGATCTCCAGTGACCTTTTACTTACACTTTTAAACATGTTCTCCTTTACCATACATCTTCTAACACTTTTCATCCTACTGTTTTACATTAAAAATTAGGATATTCTGAAGATGTATAAAAGAAACTGGTGTTGAAACATGGTAAATTTAAGTCCTTCTGTGACACCAAGAGTTATGAAGGGGATCTAAAACACTATTTCAAAACTCTGCACTAATAAATGTACGTGGAAAGACATTAAAGGTAAGAAAGAGTGACTCATGTCACAGAAGAGTCTTCTGGTTTTAAATGTGTCCAATAAATTTTTCCTATGTGCATTTGATGTCAGTGTTACATGCCTGCCTCAGAATTGTTCAAAAAGTCTTAAATCCTTAAAGAACTGAACTACTGTGTTGCTCATCATGGTGACATTTTCTTTTAAAATGAACTAAAGCACAAAGATAGCAGAAAAGAAGTCTCGAACTGTCACCAGGAAGGGCAAAGTTGGAAAGAGAAAAGGTGATTTTTAATTTTTTTTTTTTAATTTCCAGAAATAGTAAGTGCATGAAAGTTAAGACATTTGGGGAAATCAGCAGAGTCACATTGAGAGGATAGAAAAGACTGAAATCTGAAGAAAGCCTCAAAGTCAGGGACAGATTCAGCTACACAGATAAAGGACACATATTATAATGTTGCAGGAAAAAAAAAAGACAATCTCCAGTTAAAAATACTGTGAATTTAAAAAAGCACTTCAGAGAGGATGATAAAAGAATGTAGCATTAATCTAAACCTTTGTTTGTAATATCAATATTTATTTTAAAACTATATGCAAATGTAACTTATATGTACATATAAATGCATTTAAAATTTACTGTTCAAAATATAGTTATAAAATCTACTGATCATGACAATTGATTTATTTTTTCACCTCACTTTTTATTTCTTTAAAATAATGCTGATGTCAAAATTTCACATCTTGTTTTTGATCTCTAATTTGCAAAGCATGTTCAAAATAACATCCTTTGGCTCTCAAGAGTCAGGGACTTTGAACAAGTGTTATTATTACTACTTTATAGGTCAGGGGACTGAGACATAGTTGTTTGTTGAATGACAAAGGATAATTAAATATCGAAGTTTTTTTATTTTTAATTAACATTTTGTATTGGAGTAAATTTTTATGAAAAGTAGCCAAGATGATATGAAGAATTCCAGAATATTCCTCAGTTAGTACCAATATTATCATCTTGCATTACCATGGAAACATTTGTCAAAACTATGTCTTAAGAAAACACAAGATTTTATTCGATATTTATTTTATTTTTCACTACTGCCTCTTCTGTTTCAGGTTTCCATACAGAACAACATATAATATTTAGAACAATTATCCATTAACTGACATAAAGCCCTAAACCTTGTCACCATAAACCAAAATGACACTTTACTTTACATCATTAAAGTTTTAACAACAATGTTGGAAGTTCTTTTTCTGAACAAAGAGATAACTAATTATTGCTAATAACTAATGAACATTTTAATGCTAAAATACTCTTACAATTTGCTAGGTAAAGAAGTCGGAAGCTTAAAAATCAATTATTCATTTAATATAGAGCTTAGGAGTGTGAGAATGTAAAGGGTATGAGGCCACAAAAATGTTTTAAGACATTATTAAGGAAATCTAAGAAGTGGTGAATGTATTTCTGTGTCTCTTACTGCGTTAGTGATTGTGTGCCCATTTCCTTATCTGAGTCTCACAGAACCCTACCATAAGCACTCTTATTATACCCATTAACAAATGTGAAATCTGAGACTTTGAGAACTTCATGAATTTTGAAGTAAATGTTTAATGCCAAACACGTAGAAAGGCTTGAATCTGAGTCCAGGTTTGCAAGAGTCTGGAGCTGATACTCATATATGTCACTTTATTCTCTTTCCTGCTGTCGCCCTGGGCTAAGCAGACCACTGCTATATTATATGTTGATTTTAACTCTTTATAAATGACTGCTGTCTGGTCTAATGACCTTGTAGGGTTGGTTTACATTCCCGTTTTCTTGGTGACAATTTTTATTGTCACTGCATATGGAATGCATATGGAGTGCATAGAACAGGAAACTTTTAAGGATGTCTAAAACATTGGGAAATAATGAAAATAGTTGTTCTAAAGTAAGATAAAGAACAAATTCTAACATACTCAGTTGTATATTTTTAAATTTCATTGACATTTTAAGGTATTTCTGGCCTTTCTGAACTGCCGTTCATAAAGATCAGCTCATTTTTAACACACCGATCCTGTCATTCTTTCATTCACCTATTCAACAGGCACATGCATAAGTAACATAAGCATACCTGTACACATATACACACACACTCTAGTGGTCATATTACTAGACATATCAGTTATAGGTACAGGTGAGAACACAGTCACCGTTCAAGCTTGTGTGTTAAACTGAGAATTAAATCAAAATCTGGAATCATTATCGAGGTGAAACACGGATGTAACTTCTGAATCCACACAATTTTCTTTTTCCTTCATCAAGATGCATCTTTCACACATGAACAAAGAAACCAGAGACTTTGACTTTTACCGATGGATGGAGTCTGCAGAAAGGTCACCCCTACTTTGAGGTTCTTGCTGTAAATGAAACATCCCCACCTTGTTCCCTGTTGATTCTGTGACAGGGCTTGGGCAGTACACAGGGTTATGTGTTAAAATTCCAATTCTAGGAACCATTGTTGACTTGAACTTCAATCTTTAATAATGAACCTCTCATCTATGACATATCAACACTTAATCTGTACTTTTTATGTGTTGAACATAGAGTTAAGATCTTTTGCCTAGGTCTTTTTTTTTTTTTTTTTAAAGAATGAGTTAATTCACTTAAGACCCAATTCAGTTCAGAGGTTTCAAGAAATATTTAAGAGTAGCCATGATTTTCAATGGCATCTTAACTGCATGCTATTTCTTCTCTTTGTAGATAAGGCAGTCTTTTGATTGGCGATGGCATCAACTAACCCAGCTCCAGTTCCATGCTATCCAGGGTGCTTCTCAATAATTCACTTCAGGAAGCCACTACTAATTAATCAAAACTGACAACTGAGATAAAGACTACTTCTCATCCTTACTGTAACTGGATGCTGCCTGTCATCCATATTGCTGATCTTTTCCTTCAAAGTTATGAAAAACCGAAGTATTGTAACCGAGTTTGTGCTCCTGGGGCTTTCACAAAATCCAAATGTTCAGAAAATAGTATTTACAGTATTTTTTTTAGTTTATATTGCAACTGTTGTGGGCAACATGCTGATTGTAGTGACTATCCTCTGCAGCCCTGCACTGTTGGGCTCCCCCATGTACTTTTTCTTGGCAGTTCTGTCCTTCCTGGATGCCTGCTTCTCCTCTGTCATTGCCCCCAAAACAATTGCAGACTCCCTCTATGAGAGGAAGACCATCTCCTTTGAAGGCTGCATGCTGCAGATCTTTGCTGAGCACTTCCTTGCTGGGGCAGAGGTGATTGTCCTCACAGCCATGGCCTATGACCGCTATGTGGCCATTTGCAAGCCCTTGCACTACTCTTCCATCATGAACTGGAGTCTCTGTGGCATTCTGGTGGGGGTGGCCTGGACAGGGGACTTCTTGCATTCCATCATCCAGATTCTCTTTACTTTCCATCTGCCCTTTTGTGGCCCCAATATCATTGATCACATCATGTGTGACTTGTACCCATTGCTGAAGCTGGCCTGCACTGACACTCACATCTTTCGCCTTTTGGTGATGGCTAACAGTGGGTCTATCTGCATCATTATCTTCTCCATGCTGCTTGTCTCCTATGGGGTCATCTTTTTCTCTCTGAGGACCATCGGTTCTGAAGGGCATCAGAAAGCTCTGTCCACCTATGGATCTCACATTGCTGTTGTGGTTTTGTTCTTTGTCCCATGCATATTTATGTATGCAAGGCCTCCATCTGCCTTCTCCTTTGACAAAATTGTTGCAATATTTTGCACTATGATAACTCCCTTGCTCAATCCTTTGATTTATACTTTCAGGAATAAGGACATGAAAAACGCCATAAGAAAAATGTGGAAGAGATGGATGGCCCTTTGTGATGAAAAATAAAGCATTAAACTTTTTAAATATGAAAATCTAAGTTCAAAGAAATCACAATGGTCTCAGAAAAAATAGTTGTGTAGATCGATGTCATATAATTGGTGGAAATGCAATGTATTAGAAAAAGCATTTCCATGGGAGTCAAGAAATAACATGTCCACATTCAGATTAGTCAGATTAATCTGAGTAATCCTCATTTTTAAATTAAAAAGAGTTGAATTTTATGGTACTTACAAGGTACTCATCAAAGAAAAAAAGAGTGAAAAGATAAATTGCCCATCAATGAGTTTGCCATTAACCCAATGTTTTGAGAAAACATTGTGGATAAAAGAAAATATTTTAGAGTTAAGAAACAGAAATTTAAAATATTTAGAGTAAAATAGTGCTTATATTTAGGACACTGATCTCAACAGTGAGAAAAAATAATCAACACCCAACAAAGAGAGTGAAGTATTTCTAGAGCCTTATCTATAGGTCTCCATGGAACACAGGACTCCATCATTCAGTAGTTCCATTACCATCTGCTACAGAATTTGAGTCACTTTTTGAATTTTGGAAGATACTATCTCACTGGTACCGTCCTGCTCATGGATGAGTTTCTCTTGGGTCAGGTGACCACCTCTTACCAACCTGCTTGAGAGAAAAAGAGAAGGCAAGGCCCATAAGAGAGTCAGTAATGAACATTTCTTTTGTATATAAAAAAGAGAAAATTCTTGACAAACCATATTATTAGTAAAGTCAATACCAAATCTGTCTTTAGAGTGAACTGATGTTTCTGCTCCTGAAGAGGAGAATAGAAGCCAGGGTAATAAGTAATAAGACTTCACTGGAAATTTACATTTCAATTTACTTGGTGATCTGAATTTTTTACCCAAGTAAAAATAACTCTATTTGAACAATAATCAATCTAGACATTATTGAAATTTAAACACATTACATGTCATAACCATAGCTAAAATTTGTTAGTCTCAGGTTACTTAGAATCTTACAGAATAATTTATTTAAACAGCTTACCCGAGAATGTCAGCATTAATAAAATGTCCATTATGTAAAATCAAAGTATTGTTACTGAGTTTGTGGAAGAAATATTAAATAATATTCTTTTCAGCCTTTCCTTCATCTTTCACGATAGGCCTAAAGTAGACAAGTATATAATGCTAGATTCAGAATAGGTAGAACAGAAGGTGGATTTCATTCCTGTCTCTTGGGGAAGTGAAGGAGTGATTAAGAGAGTCTAAAACATCATCCAGACAAAGCATGTGCTCTGCAGCAGACAATGAGCGAGCAGGGTGTTTTTCCTTGCTTTTGGTACTAGGGATTAAACTGAACTTCATCCCCAGTTTTATTTATTTATTTTTTTTATTGTGAGACAGGGTCTAAGTTGTTTGGGCCTCTCTTATCCTCCTGCCTCAGCCTCTTAAGCTTCTGATATTACAGGTGAGTCCCACCCAGCCAGGACCCAAATTTTTGACAACCAAAACAAAAAACTGAGTGAGATGCAAGAGATTGGGAAGCAGAAAAAAAGGGTTTATTAAAACAAAGCACACTGTGGGAGCACAATATTCCCTCCCACTCCTCCTTGGCCTTCATCCTCCCTATCACTGACTTTATTTGCAGACACAGAATCCAGGCACCTTCATTGGGACTAATAAACTTTTCCAAGTCTTTTCCAAGAATTTTAAGGAAAATACTATAAATATCTTATCACTATAACAGTTCTTTAGACATACAATTAGAAGATTGGAATCTTGACTGTTCTGTTATTAACTATGGGAACAAGGTGATTTATTTCACTACTCAGCGTCCTAATTTCTCATTTTGAAGAAGAACAGATGAGAACGTATAAATAGCTTTCTGCACTCATCTGAACTAAAGATATTTTTTTCTCTTCATATGTTGTGTCTTTTAAACTTATATGGAAATCTTGTAAGAGTAGGTCTTCATGCTCCCCTTTAATTGATGAGGAAGCTGAGTCTCAGATACTTTAGGTGACACATCACAAACCTTTCTAAAGATTATTCCAGCACATCGGTAACATTAGCCCAGAGTTAGGGTGTGATGTTCTCTGAGATTATTCTCTTAGACACTTGGGCTTGTTGGTTGCCTCTAGGTTCTTCAGCAAAATCATGATGCAACCTATTCATGCCATTTACCTGACTCAATCCCTGTCTCCCTCCTCTCTTCCCTCACCTCTCGACCTCTCCCTGAGTCCTCATTGCAGACACCTTTCAGGGAATTGCAAAGGTAGCAAGTGTGCTGGGTAGAGACGTGGTGTCCAAGGAAGGTAAGCGATTTTGTAATGTGATCTTTCTCATCTTCAACACCTTGTCAGATACATCTCTTCCCTGGAGAGTAGAAAAGCACATATCTTTAAAAGTAAAATAAATATCCCCATACAAGTACTCAATAAATTCTTTCCCTCTTCATTCTGTATCTTCCCCATAGTACTTTAAAAACAAGGACAAGATTAGAAATATGAGAAATTAACATTAACAATATTGAAATAAATACTTTTCTTACTATTGTCTTTTACAAAATAGGAAATTGAAAATTAAAGAGTGTAAGACAGTTGCTTAGATTCACATAAGATAAGTGGTGGGACCTGGACTCATATCCACCATGGAGATAGCATAAAACTCTCTTCAAAGACTTTCTTCCCTCCTAAAGAGATGAACTTAAACAAATTATATGGAGAAGTGAACAGTTTACACACCCTAAACTCAGAGTATGTTGGAGCTTAACTCATTGACACTAATGCCTGCTTTTTCCCTTGTTCTGTCCCAACAAAGTAGCCTACTGGATGATCTGCATGTTTGGGTTGGAGAGTATGGTGTCCTTGGGAATCCTGAGGGTAAATGCCTGCCTTAAGCATCTGCAAATTTATGGAAATTAATATAAATATTCAATGCAAAAAGAGAACAATATCTAACTCTGTTATTTCAAAAAAGAGACTATGAGAAGACAGTGAACTTCAGAGGCCTTTCTTTCTCACATCACTAGAATAGTTTCTTCCACCAAGGGACACTTAAACACTAAGCCATTCCAAACCACTTTTATTTTTATTTAGAGACAGGGTCTTGCTAAGTTTCTTAGTGTTTTACTATGTTGCTGAGTCTGGTTTTGAACTTGTGATCCTCTTGCCTTAGCCTCCCAAGAGGATGGGATTGTAAGCATGCACCACTGAGCCTGGCTCTTCCATAATACGTTCATGAAACAAATTTAAACACATATCTGATTTTTCCTGTCCTTTTCCCCACTCCAAGATAGACTATGTTGTTTCTTCTTTTCCATGTTCTGGAAGAAGCTTGTGAAGTATGCCCTCATGCAAAGTCCCTTCTCTACTTAAACTACCCACACTCTATAACTCCTTCTGAGAGAAAGTGTTGACAAATCTCAATAAAGTATAGTTTGAATGATTTCCCAAATTTCATATTTAAAGTAAATTTAAGTGGAAAGTATGAGAAATGTACTTTATTCAAAGTCATTTATTTGCTCATAAGCAAAGATACAAGGTTTTCAACATTTACAAACTGTGTATGTGCATCAGATTATAATACTCTTCCCTACACATTTGTACAATGAAAATAAGTTTTCAAATGAATAAGAAAATATACTAATTATGAAAAAAAATATTTTATTCATGTTGCTGGCTCAAGACTGAGCTGATTTTCTAATAAAATCTATTTCAGTGTGACTTCCAGGAAAGTTGGAGTTCCTGGGGGATGGGGAATTCCACCAATGGAGAGAATGATAGCCCAGAGTTGTTAATGCTTCCCTGACCTCAACACAAAGCTTCACTGTCCCTCCAAATCCTCTCTGTTCTCATGAGTGGGATTAAGCTTCATCAGGGCATTGAGGCCAGCCTGTAAAAGTTCCTATCTTGGTGAGGGGTGTCTCCTCATGTGGAGAGTTCATGGTCAGTGGTGAAGTTTCTGTGATAGCATGTGATAGGACTCCTTTACACAACTGAACTTCAGGACCCTCGGTGCTGTTTCCCTCTGTGACACTCTTCTGCCATGATATTCAGTGTCACCTGAAGCCCTGAGAGTTGGTGCTGGACTTCCATGAACTGAGACCTCTGAAACCATGAGCCCTTAAATAAACACTTGCTCCTTTAAAATTGTTCTGGTCAGATCTTTTAGTTGCAGCAGGAAAAATGCTGACTGAAAAAACATCTCCCTGGAATTCTGGATTTCTGTAGTCAACTATTTATTTGACATTTTCCTTTACATGTTGGATACATATCTTCACATGTAGTGATTGATTATCTTTGGATCAAACATTCTGTATCTGTAGCCTTCTCACAAGAGTCATCCTTCTAAAACGAGGAAGTCAAGAGTTGAAATATCACAACTTACACCTAAAATATTAGAAAAAAATATGCATCAAAAATATATATACTATCCTGGTCTACCTGCCATCATCTCTTACTTATATTACAGCCTATAAGCTGTGAGCATTCTTTCTATTTGCACCCTTCTTCTGCTAAGTCTACTTTTAGCTGAACTACCAGAGAATATTGTTATTACTAAAACAACATCAGAAAGCCTCCTTGCTTAAAACACAGCAATGGCTCCATCTTACTCAGAGTAAAGAGGAAAATCCTGAAAATAATTTTGAATTCTTTGTCTCATTGGTCTCCTGTGACACCTACACACTTGGTCCTCTCCTGGTTTCAGCCATACTGGCTTCCTTGCTGTTCCTTGATCCTTGACCACATCAGGCAGGTGTTCACCTTGAAGCATCATCTCTTCCAGCTGCCTTCTCTGCTTAAAGAAATCTTGTAATAAGGTTCTTGAATAGTAGTTTCAGCTACTTAAGATCTTCTAGACTACATTCAGTATGGTCTTTCTAATGGTCATATTTAATACAACTTTCCCATCCAAAATCTGATCATCTTATTATTTATCAAATATTTTTTCCTTTCTTCTTTTTCTCCCTTTCTTTCTCTCTTTCTCTCTCTCTCTTTCTTTCTTTCTCTTCTGCTTTTCCTTCCTCTCTCTCTCTCTCTCTCTCTCTCTCTCTCTCTCTCTCTCTCTCTCTATTCCTTTATTCCTTTATTCCTTTCTCAGAATATCAAACCCAGGACTTTACAACCATTGAACCAGTGTTCTACCACTGACCTGTACCCCCAGTCTCCCTTTTTTCTCTTTATTAGTATTTCTTATCTAACTTACTTTACTTGTTTTATTTATTATTTCCTGTCTGTTCCCACCTTCGCATAACACAATCTCCAAGAAGGTAAACATTTTTGCTTATTTTGAAGGGGAATTAGAGGGCAATTGTTGTGCACTTCAGACACAGTAGAAACCCCTTCCAGGAGTATAGAATTATAAAATGGAAAGGGGACTTGTACATATTGTGACTTTTATAGTTACTTCCACTAATCTTACACTCTAACAAAGAGATCCAATGACACTGCTTTGAAGTACAGGAAGTAGCAGGCATGGTGACATGTGCTTATAGTCCCAGCAACTCAGAAGACTGAGATGGACTTGCACTGGACTCCTGGAATTGGACACCAGCCTGGGCAACATATCAAAACCACACCTCTAAAGTAAATAAATAGCAAAGTTTAGAAAGTGCATATTATTTGTGGTCCAAATGTTTATGTCATGAACAACTAAAAATGCCAGATAGTGGGAGAAATCAGCCATATAAGGTACTGGTGAACTGCTGGGTAACCACCACTGAAAAGGGTATGACTCCAAGAAGACGAGAATTTCACTGAAGTGACTTATTCTGTGACTGGTTTTATCCTGGAGTGCTTGTTGATTCTGGGCATGGGCAGGTGGTGAATCAGGGCTTTGTACTGAAGCAGGGTCATATCTAGAAAGAGTTGGAGCAGAGACCCCAGAAGAGCTTTGGAGGAAATTTGAAGAGACACAGTATTTTTTTCTTCAACAAGATTTATAGATTTAATTGTATTTTCCCAAAAAGATACTGAAAATTAAATGCCTGTACCTATGAAAATGCCCTTATTTGCAAATAATATATTTGCAGATAACCAAAATAAGAGGAAGATATTACACTGAATTCTAATCCAATGTAAATGTGCCCTTATAATAAGAAAAAATATAAACACCAAGACTAACATATGCACTAACACAGGCTCAGAGAGAATACCAAGTGAAGATGAGGCAGAGGTGGGGATGCTAATAAAGCCAAAGACCTCCAAAGATTAACAGCATCCATTGATGGTAGGAAAGAATCACAGAAAGAACCATCATCCTCAGAAAGAACCTTGTAACAATAAATAAATAAATAGCAGAAGGCAAAGAAATAGAATATAACAATGAGGAGAACAGAGAGCCAAAACTCAGATCCTTTAACAGATTAGTAAAATTGACAATTTTCCATCAGCACAGTGGTGGTTACATGGTTCCATATATTTTTCAAAACTCATCTGTGCACTTAAAAATGCTGCATTCATTATATATAAATGATACTTAAAGATCCTAATTAAAAATGAAAACATGCAAAAATACTTTTTATTTAAATTCTCTCTACTGACTTCAAAACATTCTTAAATTTATGCAGATTTTGGTAAGTCATTTTATTTTTATCTACCTGTATTATAATGCATATCATCAATATTATTAGGATTAATTCAAAATTATTAATTATTAAATCATAAGTAGAAAGTCATATTTAATGATAATGTGTGTGTATGTGTGTGTGTGCAGGTGTGTGGTGCTGGGGATCAAGCCCAAGTCCTGAAAAAGCACTGCACCTCTCCTGTACACCACCAGCCATGAGGGTAACATGTTTCAGAATAGGAATTTAGAAGAAGTTAAGAAATGTACCTACAGTCCCAGAAACACAAGCAATGAAGGTAGAATTAATTCCATCTGGTCTACTTGTGTTTTAACTGGGCTGAGAGTTGTGACTACCATTCAAAATGATTCCACTTACAGGAAAAAGTCTTTGGTAACTTTAATAGTCTATACTTCCATGAGACTTTTAATGTATCCTGGGATGTTTCACTGGGTAACTGAAAGGGCAGTTGTCCCCAAGGACAGACCAAGAGAACAGGAAAGCAACTGAATTTGCCTCCTGCCATCCTTGCCTGGACCTAATTGGCTCATGGTTTGCTGTTTGCCTGGTTTAGCCATGGTAAGTAGCTCATTGAGCAAATCCTTCAGGGCTTTTGTGGGAAGGTTGTGATACTTTCCCCTCTGGAGGCTGGGCACTTGTGTGTTTTATGAAATATCTATAAATACTTGGTGGAGGAAAATGAGATGTTCTGTAAGAGAATATTTTGGGGTAACATAATAGACTTTAGGAATACTTCTTCATGGAATTGTGGTGATATTTTCTTTTTATTCTAGAAATTTTTAGTAAGAGAAGTAACAAATTTTCTGTCAATATTTCAAATTCTTTGGTAGATTCTAACTTAGGCCTCCTATAAAATCTATCTAGATCATCTCTTCTGCCATAGATTCTACAATGGAAAGCAAGAGTGGATGAATCTGAAGTATAATTTTTATGCTACAGATTTACTGTATGTTATTCATCTTCACAGTAACCTGGAATTGAAAAATTGAAAAATAGAAAAATTGAAAATTTTTCTATTGAAAATATTTTTTCTGTTGAATAATAGAAAAGTATGATCATCTTGTTACATGTCATCTCTTTCTTAGCAAGAAAATAGGTAAATTTTCAAATCCAGCTGAATTATTTTCTTTCTTTTACTTCCCATTCAGGACCAAGTCACTGTCATCTGATTCCATCTTCTAAGAAATCTAAAATTCTGTAAATATATTTTTCCCAATTGATGTTGAAAAGTTTTCAATATTTCAGGGTGGTTCAGCATTCACTGGCTTAGGCTCAATTCCAACTGAAGATACAGGGGACAAGGGGTACCTGCACATCTCTTATTTGAAAAGACTGAATTCAGGACAAAAATAGGGATGCACACTGATCAGATGCAGTCAGTTGGCAATGAGGCTGATGGTACTGAGAGTCTTGAAATAGACCATACTGTTGTTGACTGTCTAGGGTCTCTTGTAAGCCTTGCTTTTTCTGGTGTTAGAGGAAGACATAACACAAGGAGTGAAATGGGGAGCAGTAAAACTCTTCATCGAAACCTCAGAAGAATACACTTTATCTGTGGTTCTTTGCTTATCTTTGCCTGGTGGGAGTATCCCTCTTTTATCTCCCAATTCTCCCTTTTCTGATTCTTGTTCATAATAACACTATTTTTTTTTTAAGTTTTGGTTCTGATTTCTCATTACTCTCTAGTCTTTTTACTTCCTCTCACTAATATTTTTCAGATACACCTATAAAATGTGGGTCTCTTTGACCCATCCTGAAGACTGCAGTCCTTTAATAACTAGAATATGTCCTGAATGTTTTACATGGTTTTCTTTGCTATCTGTTCATGGCTTCTTGATTCTGTGCTGGCTCCACCAGGGTGGATGGGATGTGATAGTTCATATGGCAGTGGGGATAGATTGTTAAGAGATTTCCATGCAACAAAAAGGTCTGTGTTCTGGTCCTGGTTCTTCTCTGATTGCTCTGTGCTAAACTCTGTCTCCGAGGTTATTCTAAAGTGTACAAGTTGAAATAGCACAAGACTGCCTTACAAGGTATGGTAAAATCAAATGAATGCAAAATGGTAAATCAAAAGTGAGAGAAGTATATACTGGGGATTACATGATTCAATAAACAAAAAAATTAACAACATTGTTAATAAAAAAACCTCATTTGACTGGAGAAATCTGGGGAGGTTTTGCTGTGGACATGGTGTTTTAATTGGGTGCTATATCCAAAGAGGAGTGGAGAGTGGAGATTACAGAAAAGTAAAGACCATCACACGCTGAGGTATGAAGATTTTGGGAATGAGACTGTGGGTGTATTTATGAGGGCAGAAACTTTAGACGCGACTGGAGCATGTATAAGGGGAAGCATTGGGAGGATAAAGGACAAGTAAGTGTACAGGGAATTGGGGTTTGAAAGTCATAGCAAGTACTTCAACTATTGTGTTTGAAATGGATAGCAAACATTCTATTGTATATATTAATTATTGTATTTTTAAAGTGCCCACTTTCACATTTAGAGGATAAGAAGGAGGCAAAAAAGAAAAAGGAGAGAATGTCAAAAGTGAGAAGATGGAATATCTGAATTTGAGTCCTTCTATACCATAGAACAGATATCCTAGTAAGAACCTGTAAGGATCTTGAAGGATGCTAGGAATGGCCACTGAAAATATGGACATTTGTGAAATTCCAGCATAAATTTCTGTTGCATGCATGTTAATAATTTTCAATGAAAGCTTGAATAGGTATGCACTGAATTCACTTTAGAACTGAAGTACAAAATACTATGCAAAAGGAATAATATCCTGGCTTTGTGACTATAAAAATATTCCCATTAAAGCAGATAAATTTGTGTATATGAACAAGAAATTAATTTTAAAACTAACTAGGGATAAACAGCAGAATGGTCAATTGAGGGAAAGGAGCAGATGGTGGAGAGAGTGAAGGGGAAGGTACTGGGGTCTGAATTAGAACAAGATATATTCCATGCTTCTATAATTATGTCAAAATGGATTCTATGGCCATGTGTAACTAAAAAGAACCAATACTTAAAAGCAGATGAAAGATCTTTAATTTTGCAATCTCTTACAGAGAACAGTTGAGAAAGAGCATATCTGGTCCCTCTCTTAAGAAAGGAAGTAGTAAGTCTGAAGCTGTAATGGATCATATTTTGCATCCCTGCAGGCTGCAGGACCATGCTGTATTTTATTGGTTCCACAGTGAATTCACTTTTTTGTGTTCCACCAAGTTTTTAAGTGCAGGGGACAGAAAGAGAGACATCTTAACTTGGACCCTGAAACTTTTTAGGAGATAGAGTCTTCATTATATATAAGCTCTTCAAAGTGCCCTCAAACATAACCTGTTAAATACATTAAATAACTAGGCAATTTTTGTTCCTTGTGCTGAGTAAATCTTAATAAAAGCTGATCTCATGCTTAATGCTTCAGATTTTATATGTTACCAATGACAAGGTATCCAAATTTCACAGTCTGGCTTTCATGAACCGTGACTAGAATGACAAATTGCTTTCAAAGCTTTTCTACTGTATCTTTGGAGTCTGGATTACCAGAGATTTTGTACTGATCTATTAGTTCAAGATTTTTTTTCCTACTCATTTACATTAAAATTTGGTTTGATGGCCCTCATTCTAAATTCCCACACTCTTCTGTCATATCTCTGAATTTCATCCTTCTCCACAACAAAAGAACTGGTTAGATTATTTTCTCTCATCATGGGTTTCCTATAGTCAAGGTATTATGAACTTTAAACTCATTTGCTTTTTATATCTATTAAAAAATATTAGGTGCTGCCATTTCTAGCTACAGAGGATATCTACTTTTTCTAATATCAATCATATACTGGCTTAAATGATTGATAAATATATCTACATTTATTTTAGTACTCATAGAAGTTGATAAGACCAGGAGAACATTTTTTCTATTCCTCTCAGCAATTTTAGATAATTTTGATTCAGGTTTTCAAACAAAAAACTTTTATAGAAGAATGGAGAATAAATACAAATTTTATAATATTTTGAAACAAAGAATCATGGTAAAATGGGAAAACTGGCAAAGTGGACTATATAAAGTGGAAAACATAACAGAAAAGAGAAATAATAGAACACAGACCAAAATCAAATGTGGAATTCATAACTAAGAAATATAGTTATTTCTTTGTTAGCTCATTATCCACTCAGGTAAATATTAAAATTTCTAATAATAATCTGACAAAAAGTTCAAGAATATAATAAGAGCAATAATTTAAGGAAATGCATGTGTACAAATATAAATTTTATTGATGAAGAGTATATGACTATAATGAAATATAATTTTATTTCTGTTAGGCTGTTAAGATGATGTCACAAAATAATACACTTTTGGCATGCTTTTCAAGTTTTCTGAAAAATAATCAACATTGAAACACATTTCATATCTGTACATAAAATAAGGATACAGAGATATGTGCATATGCAAATAAACTTGTAAATGTCTCTGTAAGTAGATATAAAAAAGTAAAAACACTTAATTATGGAGAGTGAGCCTATAGATTTAAATGACTTGGAATGAAACTTTTCTTCAGTATTAAGTATTAACCCAGTGGTACCCTATTATTGAGCTGCATTCCAGCCCTTTTTAGTATTAATTTTGAGATAAGTCACACTAAGTTACCCAGGCTGACCTTGACCTTGGAAATCCTTCTCAGTTCCCCCACCATTCCCAGCAACATTTCAATTTTTCTTCTCAAATTCCTCAGTTTACTTTGAATATTTTATCATAACATGATTTATTCTATAATAAATGTATAGTGATTGAGTACAGTGATACAAAATGTTGAAAGTAGAGTTTACAATACATATTAATAACAATGATTATCTCTAGCATTGGTGCAACAATATTGCACTTGGAAAAGAATTATCATTATTTTTCCAGGAGATAAAAGTCAAAGTAAAATTTCTCAAAGATTTATACATCATAACACTATAAAATAGGTAATTAAGCTATGCTAAGTATAAAAAGAATATTTATTTGCATGATTCTAAATGTAAATCATAATATAAAGTGACACTGTGATTATTTTAATAATATAATTAATGAGCCATGAAATCATATAATTAACAAGCTCCTGAAATAGTAAAAATGTAAAATTTTATGTTGGAATTATGGAAATGTTTTTAAAATAATATTTTTAGAAAAAAATGTTCTAGGGAATTCAGTATATATGCGTAAGAGAAGCATTATATGATTTTCACAAAGCACTTCCCAGATTATAGACCTATGAGAAAACATACAAGGTTAAAAATTATAGGTAGAAAAACTCAATATTCTAAAGAAACATTTTTTGCTTCATTTATTTATTTATTATTCATTGTACACAAATGGGGTACAACTACTCATTTCTCTGGTTGTTCACAAAGTAGAGTCACAACGTTTGTGTAATCATACATGTACATAGAGTAGTGATGTTTGTCTCATTCTACCATCTTTCCTTACCCCCACCCCCTCCCTACCCTTCATTTCCCTCTACACAATTCATCATTCCTCCATTCTTCCCTTACCCCATCTCATGCCTGTTATATGTCTTCATAACAGAAAAATCAGAGAAATCAATTGGCCTTTGTTTTTTTGGGGATTGACTTATCTCACTTAAGATGATATTCTCCAACTTCATCAATTTACCTGCAAATTTTATTCTTTTTATGGCTGAATAATATTCAATTATTATTATTATATTATATTATTCAATTCTTTATCCATTCATCTATTGAAGGGCATCTATGTTGGTTCCACAATCTAGCTTTTATAAATTGAGTGGCTATAAACATTGGTGTGCCTGTATCACTGTAGTATGCTGATTTTAAGTCCTTTGGGTATAGAACAAAGAGTGGGATAGCTGGCTCAAATGGTGGTTCCATTCCAAGTTTTCTAAGGAATCTCCATACTGCTTTCCAGAGTGACTGCACCAAATTGCAATTCGAAAAAAAAATGTATGAAATAAATTTAAGTGTAAAATCAAGAGAATAAAGAGTAGTTTCTTTCTAATATGCCCTCTTGAAGTATTATCCAAGACATTTTATCATGCATTTCCCTAAAGTAGTATAACCATCAGTAAACTGATTTCTAAAACCAAGGTGCATTGGTAAGAGGTTGGGAAAATAGATTTTAGAGAATGTGTTGAATCCAAGATACTAATGGGACAGAAGATAAAATGGACACAAAAATGAGCAAAATTAATTGAAAAGAGTTTTGTTGGGTAGGATTTTTCAGTATTATTAATGCTTAATTTTATGGAAGAGTGTTTTAAAGATTGCAAAGTGCAGAGTTAAAATTGTGATACAAGAAATATGTGCATAGATGAGTTTATATATGTGGATATGAAACCTTTTTTTTTAATTCTGAAGTTCAGAATAAAGTAGAATAAGTATTTGTATTCCATTTTTTATATAGGAAGGCTGAGTTGCAAAATAATCACTCATCCAAGGAAAGAACAAATTCTGCAGATCTCAAACTAGTTAAGAACCAGTATAGTTGAAGGACATTTGTCTTTTATTTTCCAAATGCAAAGAAAAAAAAAAGTTTGCTCCAGCCCAGTGAGTTTTGGGGTCAACAGAGAAATCTAGAAGAGTTGAGGACATCACAGTCTTAAAAGATGCCAGGGAATTTTGTCTCACCACAAATGCATATGGAGGTAAACGCATGTGGTAGAATCAAAGAATTTATATATCAGCATACTGATCTTTTAAAGATGTCTGTTACTTTCTTCTTTATGCAAGCTAAACATTTGTCAACTGCATGCTGCCCACAGGCACTGACATGGTGATGTATAATGGCAGCATGACTGAATTCATTCTGTTTGGGCTGACACAAGATGCTGGCAAACAGAAGGCAATATTTGGGATCTTCTCGATTCTTTACCTCATTACTCTGATGGGAAACTTTCTTATTGTGGTGACCACTGAAACAAGCCAGACACTTGGGAGTCCAATGTACTTTTTCCTTTTCTACCTGTCCTTTGCTGATGCTTGCTTCTCTACAACCACAGCCCCCAGACTGATTGCAGATGCCATTTCTAAGAAGAAGACTATTTCCTACAATGAGTGCATGACTCAAGTTTTTGCAGCCCATTTCATTGGTTGCATGGAGATATTTGTGCTCATCCTCATGGCCTTTGATTCCTATGTGGCCATTTGTAAGCCCCTGCGATACACAACCATCATGAGCCAGCTAGTCTGCGGTGTGTTGGTGACTCTGGCCTGGGTGGGATCTTGCATCCATTCCTCAGCACAGATTTTCCTGGCTTTGAGATTGCCCTTCTGTGGCCCCAATGTGATTGATCATTATTTCTGTGATTTGCAGCCCTTGTTGAAACTTGCCTGCATGGACACTTATGTAATAAATTTGCTAGTTGATTCTAACAGTGGGGTCATTTGCATGATGAGTTTCACAATCTTACTTATGTCCTATATTGTTATCCTATATTCTCTGAGAAACCACAATGCAGAATGAAGATGAAAAGCCCTTTCCACATGCACCTCCAACTTTATTGTTGCTGTCATATTTTTTGGTCCATGTATATTTATATATACTCATCCACCAAACACCTTTCCAATAGACAAGATGGTGGCTGTATTTTATACAATTGGGACACCTTTACTGAATCCTTTGATCTATATGCTGAGGAATGCAGAAGTGAAAAATGTCATGAAAAAATTATGGTGCAATAGAAAGATAAAATATTAGTGATAAACAAGATCTCTGTGTATGTGTGTGTGCATAAATCATAATCTCATCCAATCCTCTGTAATATAAATATTATACCTGAAAATCACAAAATAATTGTGATGTACATTTGTGTATACTAATACCTTTCCCAGATTTTATTCTAGCCCCTTTGAATGTGATCATAAGAGTAATCCATAAGAAACTTAACAGAGTTAAAATTGTTGTCAACCTAAAGATTAGAGACAATGCTTCTACAAAATGCTACCTTGGAAATTTGCCTGTTTCACTGAGGAAGCATGGAGTGATACATGCTTAAACTCCTATGAAAAGATGAAAGTCCAATGGGAATCTAGGCCCTACCTAGAAAGTCTCTCAAAATTCAGTGAATAGAGAGGGAGGAGGAACCCATTATTTGGTTGAGATTGGCAGAGTCAGCCAGTCTGTCTCTTGGGGTGGGAGTGGGGGGCATCTTTCATATTGTTCTTCACAAAAGAGAGGGAGGAGGACCTGAGAGTGTTTGGCAGTTGGAAGATGCAGAGATAGGAGAAAGATCAATATAAGAAGAGAGAGAAGGTGAAAGAAAAGTGGCGAATTTTCCCCAGGTAGAAAGGGCTTTGTTGGTATTCATATATGACCATATAAAAATATACAGGAAGTGATGGAGTTTCAGATATCTCTGTATCACTGCCCTTAGTAGCTTAACTTCTCAGCTGTTGTGCTTATTTAGTTTCCAGAAATGAAGAAAGAAATGCTTATTTTTCTCTCTTAAATAGTTTCTTAAAATTTTAACTTTAGATAACCTGGAAGTATTGGTCCAGTCTAATGTTTCTCACCTTTGGTCTTTTAGCATTGTATAAATGTGTTTTAAGCACTTCTCATTTTGAAGTATTTTAATTTTGAAAATCAACTAATCTGTGTGTATCATGCACACTCACCCCACCCCACCTCATAAACTCACAATCAAATATGGTCATGCCCTTTCTATACCTGAGCATAGGAGTGCAAGCACATTGGCACCCAGACACACCACTCTAAGTGACTTAGGCTCATGAACAAAGAGCATGATGTACTTTGTATGTAAATGGGCATTTATGTCAACTGAACATAAAATGTCATTGTGTTCCACAAAGACTTGCAATCACTCTGACATAGGCAATTGGTGACAGAGGAGACTTTGACTTGCCAAGGAGTATATCTGTGAAAGTTTTCAGTCCCATAATGGCAAGTGGTACCTTTGTTTATGCCCTTCCTAGATGAATATTCAGTTTTTTCTAATTTTAGTCTTCCAATTCTGTTTTTAAACATTTGACTCTAGTCCTAAGAAGGTTATATTTAAATTTAACTGCATCTTACATAAGCAGGACATCATAAAATAAAACTTTATTACTTGCCTCTCTCTGATGCATCAAATAATATAGTATGAGAAAATATTTTATCAATGTCTGAATGGAAATTCAGAAAGTTTCACAAATTTTCTGTTGCTGTTAGATAGCACACAGTCCCAATTCCCATGGATTTTGAACAAGTCCTCTATCAGAAATTTAAAACCCATCCAAATGAACCCATGTATCCATGAACCATCCTCTCTCCATCCGCCCTCCCCTACAGCACAACAAGGGAACTATGGTTGACAACAATTAATTGTCTATTTCTGAATCACTAATAGGGAAGATTTTCAATGATCGCAGAACAAAGGAACAATAAGTGATCGAGTGATAGATATGCCAGTTACAATGTTCTGATCATTACATGTTGAGATATCACCTTGTACAATGTAATGCCATGAAATTATTATGTGTCAATTAAAAACATAACACAAAATTAAAAAAAAATAAATTAAAAAGTCCAAGACATGTTACTTTCCAACTGTCAAAATTTCCTTCCACTGAGGCACAAAAGCATGACAAAGGAAAACTGGATGGTGAAGTCTGAGTGAACATAGAAAAGAGAATTATTCAGGAGGGAGAAAACTCTTGTTTGTCTTGGTTTCTTAATAAGCTGGCTCACTTGCCTATGCACCTGACAAATGTTAAAATTCTCTTTTTTCCCTTCCTTTTTGGGATTTTTTTTTCCCCAAGTCCTTTTAAGATACCTGCCTTGGTGTTTCTATTATAGTTTCTTTGATGTGGAAGGAAAATGTCTACTCCGTGTGATTCCTGGTGATGCCTCCTTAGGTCTTTAAAATGTTGTGACCCTTTGGGGCTGGTACCTAAAACACTCCTATGACTCCCTTTGGCAGACCATGGATGTCTTATCCTGAGAAAGTCTATCAATATAGAAACACTGTAGGTTCATGTCACCAGCAACCCTTACCTGATTATTATTATTATTATTTTTACTAAATTGGCCAGTGACTCTTTCTACCTTGGTGTTTCTGATCTCAGTCTCCTGGGACCATTAGTGGGGAAGCTTCTATGCTCTCAGAACAATACACACACATGCAGGTACACACACACACACACACACACACACACACACACACACAAACACATATACACATCAATTTGAAGTGAGTGGCAGGCACATCTCCACAAGGGTTTTCCAAAGCTATTTTCACAAACCATTTTCTCACTTTACACATTGACCAAGGGTTTAAATCCTTTTCCTAGTTTTGCAAACTCATACCTGCATAAGGCAATCTGGTATGGAAATAGGCAGTGTGATCTGGTCACACTTTGTAATTTCACATGCACTATGTCTAGTCAGACTTTAAAATTTTACATATTAAAACATGAGAGGTGTTGGTTCATGAATGACTTGTTTATACCAACGGTGGATCTTGAGAAAATTCATTTTCATTTAGAAAGGGGCAGTACATTATTTTAATGCAATAATCATGTCTTTGCATCCCCCGTAAAGATACCTTTTAGAGACAAATTTTTGTAAACTTAAAGTTATCTGAAAACAGAAAACTTCTAAGCAAATTGAACAAGGACAAATTTTAGAGGTGAAGAGGAAAGCAGAGATGTTGGTGGAGGAAAACGACGTTTGAAGATCAGTTTCTGACTGGGTTAGAGGAAGAAGTCAAGGTGATCTCATAAAATACCCAAGGCAGCTCCAGTAAAGTCATTTCGTGATCTTTATTGTGGAAAGGGCCATTTATAGTTCCCTATCTCTACATTTAGGTTTGAGGATTCTTTTCAAAATAAATTAATTAACAAATAACCCTCAGGATTTAGGAAAGAATTAGAAAGAATCATTACTACGGTGTCAACAGATAATAGGAAAGGATAATTTTGAAGTAATTTCAGCACCAGTCACTTCAAATAGCTGGGTGACAGAGGGGTGATGTAGGCCCAAGAGGGTGGCAATTAATCATGCTATTTTGGGGTGCACACTGCAAGAATCAGTCTCCATCTCCTTACTCCACCTGTGAGTCAGAGGAGACCACTGCCTTAGAAGGTAGAAGGTTAGTACCTGAATAAGCAGAATGGGGCTACAGAATGAGAACAGCGTCTTGCCTCCTAAGACTACCCTGGCCTCCAGGCCTGACTATGATATCAAAAGACTTTCTCACTTTCACCATAGGAGAAAAGGAATTTGGGTTTTCACACAGCAAGTCCTACCTATTTGAAGTGAGTAAGTTTAATGGGAATGATGAGCACCAGCAATTGACAAAAATGATGAAAAGGAGATGGCCACGTGAAGATTAGTGGGATAAAAATTCCAGAGAGAGAAAGCTCTGACTCTGACACAGGAACAACTGGGGCATTGTCAAGGAACTATATAAGATCAGTGAGTTGAATATAAGGATCCATTTAGAGAATGGAGAGAAGAGGGATGTCAAATGCAGGTAAGGTATTGTCAGTACATCTGTGTTCAGCCCTTCTTGAAACCCCTGAGGAATGCAGGCTATTGTTACTGCTTTAAAGTGATCCAAACATTCTTTCAGGATATGGTGTGCTATAGAAGAGTTGAGCAATGTCTTTCCATGTTCTGAAAAGGTTTTGTATTGAGCTTCCATTTTTCTCTTAACTTTCAATTGTAGAGCTCACTTCACAATACCTTCTTGAATACTTCAGAGTATAGTACAACTTTATGCTTATTTTTTTCCATTTATTAACAGCAAAGAAAAAATTCACAAAAATGTGATTAGTTTGATTTTAATGAAAACCATAAGATGGTTTTATATTATTACAATAATGTGAATATTATAAAGGAATAAAGTTCTTACATTTATACTTTATAATCTGATAGGATTAATGACTGTATAAAGATCAATAGAATAAAGAGTATAACATTAGCTTTAGTTTTACATTTCTTATTTTATAGTTGGAAGTTTTCCTGACTAGGTAATCCTGGTATCAAACTTTAATGGCTTGTCTTGATGAACTCTCAATAGAATAAAAAATCAGCTGAACCTGTTAATAGAATCCTTCTCAGACTTACTCAATATGAAGTAGTTTCCAAAATGATAGCCTTCCACTTCCATAAACTTGTTCTATTGGTTTCTCTGTTTACTTTATAGTTATTTAAGATTATCTTCTTTTCCCCCTAACTATATGCATTTTGTTATTTTTAAATGGTTCTTGTATTTATAAGCATTTATCAGGTAGCTATTAGAAATCTAGTCAGGCCAGGTGCTGTGGTACATGCCTGTAATCCCAGTGGATCAGGACAGTGAGACAGAAGGGTTGCAAGTTCAAAGTGAGCCTCAACACTTAGCGAGGCCCTAAACAACTTAGTAAGTCCCTGTCTCAAAAACAACACAATAATAAAAAAGGCTGGAGATGTGGCTCAGTGGTTTAGCATCTCTGGGTTCAATCCTTGGTGAAAAACAAACACACACACAAACAAAAACAAAAAAAGAACAAGCAACAACAAGAAAAAAAAAAAACTAATAGGGGACCAAGAATAAACAAATGCAAAGTTCATCTCTCATGGATGTCCAGTCCTAGGGCAGGGATGCGGAAAGATAGAAAATAGTGAAAGTCAACCATGGTCATACAAGGTTATTTTTACTTTTGATCAGAGTTACTGATGCAATGAAGGTGTTGGGTTGGAGAAGCAGGGCAGGAGGGAAGACTTCTTCAACTGAACCACGGGGATTGACTTCTCAAGGAAGATAAGGTTTAATTTCTTAACAGATGACAGAAATCAGAGAGAAATGACAACCGGAGGAAGATGAGGGTTCATTTCAGACGGAGAAGCAAAACCCTAAGGAGAGGAAAGGGTTGCACAGCTATTTGAGAGAGGAGAGGGTTCACAATGTGCTTGGAGAGGTAGAGGCAGTAGCAAGATGGATCAGAGAATTCCAGGGCAGTAGGAGGGGATACTAACGTGATGAGGAACAAAGCAGGACATCAAGTAAGAGGGCATCACAAACTCCATGTTGCTCACATCATAAGTTACAACACAGATTTTTAAACTTTTTAAATTTCTAAGTTCCCTGGGGAGAATGGACAGCTTAATTCTCACCCATTTCTGAAAGAACCACTAGTTCTTCTGGGAAACAGTCACAGTTCTTAACATGACAGTTAGCTGCCAACTGAAGTCTCCTGCTTCATCCAAAGTTTCTTCATGGCAGTTTTCACCTTGTGTTCCTCAGTGTGTAGATCAAAGCATTCAGCATGGGTGTGATAATTGAATTGGACATGGCCATCACCTTGTCTATGGGGTAAATAGCCACAGGCCTCACATACAAGAAAATACATGGCATGAAGAACAACATGACCACCGTGAGGTGGAAGCCACAGGTGGAGAGGGCTTTGCATTTCCCTTCAGAGCCGTAAGACTTCAGGGAGCAGAGGATGGCCACGTAGGAGGTGATTAGGGTAAGGAAGATGGCCATGCACATCGCTCCACTTTTGAGGATAACTAAGAGACCTAGAGTCCAAGTGTCCATGCAGGCAATTGTCAGTAAGTGAAACAAGTCACACATAAAGTGATGGATGACATTGGGGCCACAGAAGGGTATTCTGTACATGAAGAGAAGCTGTATTCTTGTGTGCATGGATCCCCCCACCCAGGCCCCTCCCACCATCAGGCAGCACACTCAAGGTCTCATTATGCTGCTCTAGTGCAGGGACTTGCAGATGGCCACGTAGGGATCACAGGCCATTGAAAGATAGAGGGAGCCCGCACCTGAATAAACACAGGCTTCCCCAAACTGCCCCCAGCCTCCTGAAAGTGGTAAAGAATTTTCTGTCTCTCATCTTATCTGTGAAGGCCAGGGGGGCTGACCCAAGAGCAAACCCTGCTAATGAGGGCTCGGGGCCACTTAGCGTCACCGGTTGAGGACGCAGAGGACCAGGCTCGAGCTTGCTAATAAATGACTCTTTGTTGCTTGCATTGATCGTGGTCTCTGGTGGTCTTTGCGGGGTCTCGAGCCTTTGGGCAAAACATATGGGGGCTCGTCCGGGATGCCCCAAGCCCACCCAGACACCTGATCATAGAGTCATAAGTGACACCTTCAGCCAGTGAGTAAGGCATTGCCATGTGTTTTCTGGTCTGGATTGCCTGCAGGTTCTGGTTCTGGGCTGGCATAGTCCTGGCGGACACGCTATAGGACCCCAGCAGGGTCTCGGGAGACGTCACCTCAACCCGTTGGGTGACTCTGTCACATCTGGGCAGTTTTTGTGCTGCATCTGGGAAATTCTGTCACATCTGGATGACTCTGTCACATCTGGATAGCTTTTGTGCTGCATCTGGATGACTCTGTCGCATCTAGGTGACTGTCACATCTGGGCAGCCTTTGTGTTGCATCTGAGCAGCTTTTCTGTTGCATCTGGACAGCTTTTGTGCTGCATCTGGGCGACTCTGTTGCATCTGGATAACTCTTTGTCCCATCTGGGCAGCCTTTGTGTTGCATCTGGGCAACTCTTTGTCACAATCGGAAATTGTTTGTTTTTGTTGACAAAATACCAGTTAGCCAATTTCTGATTTAGCGTGCTATATGTCTGTGTATTGTACCGTATGGTCATTACTCTTGTCTCATATTAAATTCTTCATTGTGTTAATCTGATCTTAGGCTTAGGGATACTCATTGCAGGGTACTTTACAGTCCTTCTCCTTGTTCCTGAGAGATTTGTTTACTCCAATTCCCCTAGGCAGAGAGCTCAGCAGCTCCATTCCTCAAAAGTAGTAAGAAATAATGTTTTGTGATTTTCTGCATTCAAACCTAACCTGATTTCTCAACCAGGAAGAAAAAGGGTTAAAAAGTCTTAGGTGATCCTCCCCTCCCCCCTGCCTGGCCTTGCTGAAGCCTGCATTGGAATGTAAATTGCAGCAGTCTCAGTGGGAAAGGGGGGGTGACCTGAAGAAAAGAAAAAAAAAAAAGATGTCCGTTTTAAACTCCTGGGCTGTTACACAGAACTAACTCATTTTCTAGGATTCTTGTTTTGTTTTGTTTTTCTTTAATGCTGTATTTTGAGCTCATAATTTTGATCCTGCATACCTAGGTTAATGATTTTTCTCTTTTTGATCAGTTCTATTTTTTATTCAACTAGAATTTTTGAATATCTGTTACATTGCAATGGAGATTCACCTATAAAGTTACAAGGCCTTTGATTTTGTATTATTTGTATGTTGTGCTAATGTCATCTTTTGTCTGTACCAAAACTGAGCACTCCTAAAATTAAAATTTAAAAATGGATCCAAATACTTTTATTCATGTGATTTAAAAGGGGTCGATTTAAATTGGGTAAACTAATAAAAGTAAAATGTCTTTAGAAATAACTCACAAGTCTCTAGGTGGTCAAACTAATGGAATGTTGATGTTAAACAATGTCTAATATCAATTGTTTCTAGGACTTTTCTTCAACAGGAAAGAGACAGCAAATACTGTTCAGGACACGTGTCTGATATCTTGGTTTTTACAGAATAAGTGAATTAGAGTTAACATGTATGGGTTTACTCAAATGTGTTTGTTGGTGACATCTGATTAATTTGCAAACTTAAAATGCTAATTGTTAAATAACATCAATTACTTTTAACTCCTTAAATTCCATGGAGTAACATACTTAAACATTATTGGTGGTTTCATAGGTAGGTAAATTAAAAAGTGTTTAAAATCGCTTTGTGTCATTACTAAAAACAAGTTTATTAAGAGTTATGTTCTATCAGGTAAAACCTCAACCCAGAGGGTGAGAGTTCCATCTGCTCCCTTACCACTTCCCCCTGCTCCCCCTCCAGTTCTGCAAATCTTCAAGGAGATCTTAGATTTGGATTTAGAGTTACCATCTCCCCTCTCACTGTGTATCAGTTAGAGCACTATAAACAACAAAGTATTTTATCTTGTTAAAATAGAGTGATTTATCTAAATTCAGAAATTTCATAAGAGTTGTTTCAGAATGTGGACAAAAAGGGATCAACAGATAGGAAAGAGAAAATAAAAGGTTCTGAGTTTGGAAATGCATTTAAGAAAAAGGAAAAGAAAATGTTTCTGGGTAAGAAAGTACCTGTGTGATGGAATACATGAGGGTCTAAGTAAGTGCTAAGAAGGTCTGTGTGTAAGTGAAGGGCAAGTTTCAAAAAGTTTGTGTGTAACTAAGATGGTTGTATGTATATGAGACAGTTGAAGCTATTTAAGGTTTATCCTAAGGTGAAATACTAATGTTCTGAAATAAGCCAAAATTTAACCAATATGGTAAAATGACAGGGTAAAATGACAAGGATTTTTTAGCAACACTAATTTACTCTTAACTTTGTGTCTATTAAGTTTTATTCTTTAAAACAATTAGTCTTAAAAATTGGGGTTTATACAATTATGATTAAACAACTGTTAAGAATATTGTACTATGTTACAGAGTCTAAATTTTTCTTTAAAAACTAAATTTAGTAAGATTAAAGTGTCAAGGTAATTGTGAAATGGTCACTCCTTGTATATTAAATGTATTCATATTTTCCAGGTATACAAGTTTTTAAAGCAGGAAATTTGTCAAGCTGCTATTCTCCAGAATCAACTTGTCTGTACTGGTAATATTAAACTTAAAGAGTACATTTTATTGGGGATTTATTTCTATCATTTAATGTTCTATTATGGGACATATTATCAGTAAGGTATATGTAAAATTGGTTACTTATTTCACTGAGATAAAAATTTAAATGCAAATGTCTATCTAAGAGTTAGTGACAGTCTGATTTGTTTAAAGTTTCATATTGTAGAAGGTGAAAGCATTTTGCTACACAAAAGAAAAGTTAAAAGCTCTCTCAGCCCTTCTTTGATTGATTCCTGTTTTGGATATAATCTTAGACTGTGTTAACTAATGTTCATATGGACTCAGGAATCAATATATGTAAATTTCATCAGTTCCCTTCTCTAGTTCCTGCCCACCTTACAGTAACTTTGGACAGTGGACTTCTTTGAGAGCTACACAGAATTCCTAACATTGCAGTTGTGGGAAAAAGTTATGCAGATGTTCTAGTCTGCGTAACTCTCCTGAAAACAAAGAATAATGCTTACATAGTCTTTAACCTAATAATAAGACATGTATAAAGATTGCTAACATAACTCTTTAGGTCTGCATTTTCATCAGAGAAAAGAGCTCCATCTGATCTCAGCTTAATTTTCAAAATCTGTGTTTATAAACCTTTATTTTCTAATACTCCTTTGACCCCCACTGAACTTGAAAATTTGGTCACACTGGTTATGGCAAAAGGGGCAAAAATTAGCTTTAGGATTAAAACATTTTACTTAAGACTTGTGAAGACCCCTGCCTTACCTGAGATAAGGTTCTGCCTCACCCTGCTACATGTTAGAATGGCTCCAAAGAAAGCCAGACTTTAACTCATTTAAAGTTGTGCTCAAAAGTTTGATGTTTGTTGTAAAGATTACTGTGATCTCAAACAGGGTATATAATGTAGAACTCAGCCAAAATTCAAGATAACTATTATACAAGCTAAATATGTTTTACTCTTGTTAATTTCATTTTGTAAAACTGTTGCCTGTTACTGTTTTGCAGAAGTAGCTGCTTCCAGAACATACAACCTAGGTAACTTGTGATAATAGGCCATCACCTTCAAAACAGATAGTATGTGGTAGTACTTTAATAAAAGGGTAAATGACTGTAAAGTTATGGACATTAAAGTTAAAGTCCAGTACTCTTACTTTATGACTGGTGAGACTGGCTTGCTGGATGATTAAGATCAAACTTAGAAATTGGAATTAAATATAGAGGCCAAGAGAAAAAAAAAAAAAAAACAGTATCTTGCCTTCAAAGTCAGCCTGAACCCAGGGAATAAGAGAACTTCTCTAAGGAGCGCTGCAACTCTGGGTCACACAACCTCCTGATCAAGGAGATTTTTGATACTAGAGAATAAAAATCACTCAGTGCATCTGCTGCAGAGGAGGGTCATGGAAAAAGGGAGAAACCCCTAATGCTTTCAAGGAAAACCACCTCATCGAGAAGACCCTACCTAACCAATGGCACTGGTGGAGCTAAGAAGCTGCTCTTAAGTTCTCTATGAGTGACCCCTGTGGAAACTCAGCTGACTCTTTAACAAGACAGGAACCAGGTCAATTTGACCAGCTTGATCTTGGACACCCAGCAAAACAGTTAAAACCAAAATATAGACATTCTTGGGCATTTAAAAGAAATAATAGTTAAAAGTAACTTAAGATGTACACTTGTGTTAACGCACTAAAATTAAGAGTGGAAGCTACAAAAGAAAGATTCTTAGGCAAATGTGCCTGATAACTATCAAGGGAAACTGCCAGAGTAAGAAGATTTTAGTCATTTTAAGGCCTACAGTCACAGGTAGGCTTAATCTATGTTTGCTAGTATGATTATCTAGCCCTAAGTAACAGAAATATAGAGATCTCTACTTAACACAGGCTATACCAATAAAGGGATACTGTATAAAGTAACTATATTTTCTGGGGACCTTAATGACATTAAGAGTTAAATATTGTGTTTACATTCCTGATAACCTGGACAATGTTAAAGTCCCCAAATAAGGGCCTTGTCCCCTCCAGCCTTTGCTAGGCCTTGTTATGGGAACAACTTCTCAGTTCTTCCACCCCCTGGTGAGGAATTATTGACTTCTGTCATCTTTATGATATTCATTGGCATGTTCCAGATTCCACAACATTTATATTGTATCAATCTCATTTCAGTACTCATGTCTTTTTGTTCTTCTCTCAGAGAAGCACCCATCCCCAGATGCCTTTACAGCCTGCTCTTCCCCAACCAGACTTCTACCTTGGACCCCTCAGTTGACCCAATTTCTAAAAAGGGAACTCCAAACTGCTTGCCCTACACTGCCCACTTCCAGCTCGAAGATGCCAGATTGGTCATCACCCATTTTCCCTACAGCAGTGAAGGAGTTCCTAGTATTAGAGGGGTAAATGAAGTCAGAATTGGGGACAGGCAGTTAGTATAGAAATATGGGATCGGGTCAAATTGAGGAAATGAATACCGTGAAGGCCGTCTGCCTCTGGAAGTTGGAGACTGCCCCTGGAAGAGTAGAATGTTAGGGATCTTCTAAGCTCATTGATTACCAAATTTACCTGCCTTTAAAGACTGTAGCAAGGAGGTCTATGTGCAGTCCTGGGAGAAGAATGTTGGTTTTATGCTAATCATTCTGGAGTAGTGAGGAAATCCATGGCAAAAGTCAGAGAAGGACTAGGAAACAGAAAAAAAGAACGGGAAGCTAGTCAGAGCTGGTTTGAATCCTGGTTCAATTTTTCCCCTTGGTTAACTACTCTGGCGTCCGCTATAGTGGGACCCCTATTATTGTTGCTACTAGCTTTAACTATAAGACCTTGTATAGTAAATAAGTTAATTGCTTTTGTTAAGGATAGAATAAATACAGTACAGTTAATGGTGCTAAGGGCCCAATATCAGCCCGTGAAGCAGCAGCAAGGGTTAAAACAATAGAGACCCAAGATTGGCTCTCTAAATGCTCTTGGAGAGGGGGGAATGAAAGATAGAGGGAGCCCACACCTGTATAAACACAGGCTTCCCCAAACTGCCCCCAGCCTCCTGAAAGTGGTAAAGAATTTTCCATCTCACATCTTATCTGTGAAGGCCAGGGGGGCTGACCCAAGAGCAAACCCTGCTAATGAGGGCTCAGGGCCTCTTAGAGTCACTGGTTGAGGACACAGAGGACCAGGCTTGAGCTTGCTAATAAATGACTCTTTGTTCTTGCATTGATCGTGGTCTCTGGTGGTCTTTGCGGGGTCTCGAGCCTTTGGGCACAACACCATCATGGTGAGCAGGATGATCCCCACACCTCCAAAGAAATGCTCTGCAAAGAGCTGGGTCATGCAGCCTGGAGGGAGATGGCAGTACTCTCAGAGACGGAGTCCACGATCAACTTGGGGACAATGACTGAAGAGTAGGTGACATCCAGAAAGGACAGGAAGGTGAGAAAAAAGTACATAGGTGACTTCAGACTCTGACTTGTAATCATGGTCATCACAGTGAGTAGATTTCTCAGCACTGTGATCACATACATGATTAGGAATACAGCAGAAAATATTTTCCTCAGCTCCTGGTTCTAGGTAAGACCCAAAAGGATGAATTCTGTCACATTGTTCTGCATTCCCATCTACCTGGTGTGTATATGAGCTTTTCTTGAAAGCTGGAGCACCTACAAAAAAGCAACATATGATTTATAGTTCATTATTAGTTGACTTCCTAGTTGATTTCTAGGACCCCAGGAACTTGTCTATTTGTTATTCATTTGTTCGTCAACCAAGAATTTGACTTTTGGGAAAATGTGCTAAATATAGAATTTACAGATGCATACTTCATTAGTGAAAGTTTACCTCATGTCTTTTGTGTTTTCAAATTATTCTTCCATGTTTAATTGTTTTTCCTTCTTTCTTCTAATAACTTAAAGATTCTTATTAATAGTAGCCTAAATTTTTGGCCACCTACCTGATTCCAAGCACTAGAATAATGTTATGATTAGCTTTATCTTTCAGGTGAAGATGCTAACTCCAACAGAGTTTAGGAAACTTAGCCAAGATTGCATAGCTCACAATAGTTCAGTCAAAATGTGGACTGCATATTCTCACTCCAGACTCAGTATGCTCCAACATCAGTACGCTTTCTGTTAGAGATGGAGCAATTATCCTGTTTTTTCTTTAAAACAACCTAGTGAAATGAATTATTCTTCTTGTGCTCTTTTTCAAAATCATATTGTTATGGTTCACATATGAGGTGATGACCAAAAGGTGAAATGTTTGGTTCTGGGAGTTTTGATCTAATCAGTTCATTAATTACCTGATAGGGATTAACTGAGTGGTAACTGTAGGCAAGTAGGGTGTGGCTGGAGAAGGCTGTGGTTCCTGAGATCTTACCTTATGGTTTCTATTTTTTCTCTGGTCTGCAATGTTTCTCTCTCTCTCTCTCTCTCTCTCTCTCTCTGTGTGTGTGTGTGTGTGTGTGTGTGTGTGTGTTTTCTGGTGGCCATGTCCTAATCTGCTTTCTTCTGCCAACTTCTTCTGCCATGATGTTCTACCTCGCCTTGGGCTCCAGAGAATGGAGTCAGCCATCTATGGACTGAGACTTGCTGAAACTGTTAACCCCCAAATAATCTTTTCCTCCTCTAATTGTTCTTGTCAGGTCTTTTAGTCACAACAGCAAAAAAAATCAGATTAAAACAAATATGGTATTGCTTTTGTAGTTTTGTATTTTACTTCTAAATTTTGAATGATCAAATATACCTAAAAGTGGTGATTATTTAATGCCCAACTAACATATTGTTTAATGATGAAAATTTAACCTAAATCTTTTCTTTTAGATTCTCTGTCCCCTAAATGTGGCAAAAGATTCCTGAACATAATTATGACAACTAAACAATTAGCTTGCAGGTTGATTTCCTTGCTGGGCACTGTGCCACATATGAGAGGTGTATTACCTCATGTAAACTGGATGATACCACACCAGGTAGGAACTGTTATTCCTCCCATGGGAAAGAAATCCTGAAAACTTGGAAGCTATGTTATAATTTTGTAACTAGTGCTTTGTGGAGTCAGTGTTTTTATCACATAACTCAAATTTTTACGTACTATATACCATTATTAGAGAAGAGAAAATCACATTATGTGGTACTTCAGGAGGATTGCTACGACAACCAAGATGAAGCTGTAGTGGAAACATGACTTGCCTTGCCAGGTATTTTTGTAGGAGCTTTAAAGTTAAATGTAGATTATATTGTGCCCTGAATGAGGACATGCTTGGTAATCTATGATCTACCTCAGCTCCATCCCTTACACAAAGCCCAGAGCATTCACAGGGGTCCTGAAGGCCCCGCATTACAAAAGCCTCTCCCTCCTTGCCCCAAAACTAAGGTCTTTATTGCAAAAACCTTTGTGAGTTCAAGGAGCACTAGTTCAGGAAGTGGAAAGTGGATCATATTCTAGGCTGCCTTCTTAGTGTACTGTCACATGGTCACCCTGCTGACTTCCACAAGCCTTGCTTTCTTCATCTGCAGGATAAGGATGGCCCAGTGAGGAGTAGCAGCAGGAGGGACTCTATTCTCCTCAAACATAAAAACTCAGTTTGTTTTTTTTTTTTTTTTTTCAGTGATTGCTTAGGCCTCTGGGTAAGATTTCCTCAGGGGGTTGGTTCTTTCCTTTTCACATCATGCAAAGGTCAATGCTCTGCATGGGAGTGGTTCCCTGTCTCCTTCTGGAATTTTCCCCCTTAAGAGGATGTCTCCCCTAACTCCACCCTATTCTGTCCATCACAAAAGAAGCTCCTCCCAGTCCTTGCCCCCTTTATCCTGCATATTGTAAATAAAGGAGAGTTGGGAGATCCATTTTTTGTAAAGAAAAACCACCAGTGAAGCCAGAATTAAGGACAGGTGAAAGACCCTCCGTCCCCCTGTCCAAGGAAAATCACGCGAACACTGGCTGCAAAAGCAAGAGGCTATTTATTAGGTACACAGGCACCTGCGGGTGTGCAGCAAAACCTCAGCCGGAGCTTCGGTGAAGTGGCACACCGGGCTTTGGGGTACAGGTTTTTTATAGGGTAAAGGGGCAAGTTTCGCCCGCGGTAGGCAACAGGTTTCTTATTGGTTATTTTGAATCCAGCATTTAGACATCCTTGGAAAAGCCATAAATTTACTTTAACTGGAGAGGGGGGATGATAGATAGAGACACAGACAGAGACACAGGCTTCCCCAAATTGCCCGCAGCCTCGCACTTCCGCACCTGCATAAACACAGGTTTTTCCCTACTTGCCTGCAGCACGGGTCATAAAAATGGTAAAGAATGTATAAACACAGACTTCTCTCATCTTATCTGTGAAGTCCAGGGGAGCTGACCCGAGAAGGAACCTTACTAAGGATAACCCTCCGGGAGGGGTGGGTCAGAGCGGCTCAGAACTTAAGATAACACGTTTCACAAGCCATAATTTTACTTTGTCATTTACAGTCCTTTGCTATCTCATCCTATTTACTCTGTCCTTGGTCAGGAATCTGGTATCAGAAGTTTTACAGGACAGTTTTATAGTTCCTGCTTATCAGCTCCTGTTAGTTCAGACATGCTCTGACTTTCCCAATTATCCTGCCCTTTCTTAGCTAAATCTTCAGATAAATTCCTTTAGCATGCCCCGTTAATGATTTTTCTTTTTCTCTTAAAATAGGCCTGAGCTGGTGGGGCAGGGGTCTTTTCATTCCCCCCTTTTTCTTTATCATGGATAGAATCTTATATCCATTTGTCCATCCTGCCTCAGTTATGCTGATGTTCTAAAAGTCCCAAGAAGTGAGCGCACCCTACATTTTTTATAGGTTAAAGTCTCTTTTGTTCTTCAGTTTTCTCCCCCCTTACCTCTCTCTCCTTCCTCCCTACGTGACTAGGCCCGGTTTTGCATAAGTGAGAAGCCAAGGGCAGGGGGACGGCCAACGTGATTCAGGCAGGTAAGGGCCCAGGGGGCATTAATTAGCATCTCCTTGCTTGCAGTCCTTGATAAAGGCAGGTAAATTTGGTCATCAATGGGCTCTGGAGATCCTTGACATTCCATTCTCCCAGGGGCAGTCTCCAACTTCCAAAGGCAGATGGCTTTATGGCCTCCATTTCCTCGAATTGACCCAATTCCCTATTTCTACACTAACTACATGTCCTTAATTCTGGCTTCATTCCCCTCTTTAGCTATAGGAACTCCCAACTGCTTTAAGGAAAAGGGGGCGTCGGTCGTTCTGGCTGCTTCGAAGCTGAAAGGGGGCAGCGAGGGGCAAGCAGTTTGGAGTTCCTTTTTTTTAAAAAATCGGGTCAATCGAGGGGTCCAAGGTAGAAGTCTGATTGGGGAAGAGCAGGTTGTAAAGTCATCTGGGGGTGGGTGCTTCTATGATAGAAGAACAAAAAGACATGAGTACTGAAATGCAATTAGTACAAAGTAAATGTTGCAGCATCTGGAGCATGCCACTGAGTATCATGAAAATGACAGAAGTCAATTTCTCACCAGGCGGGTGGAAGAATTGAGAAATTGTTCCCATAACTAGGCCTAGCAAAGGCTGGAAAGGACAAGGCCTTTATTTGGGAACTTTAACATTGTCCAGGTTATCAGGAATGTAAACACAACATTTAACTCTTAATGTCATAGATATCCCAAAAAATATAGTTTAGCTAGTTAAGTCATCTGATTTTGTAAAATATCCCTTTATTGGTATAACCTGTGTTTAGTAGAGAGCTCTATACTTCTGTTACTTAGGGCTAGGTAATCATATGAGCAAACATAGATCAAGTCTACCTGTATAGCTTAGGAAGGTCTGCAGGCCTTAAACTGACTAAAAACTTCTGACTCTGGCAGTTTCTCTTGATAGTTATCAGGCACATTTGCTGAAGAATCTTTCTTTCATTTGTAGCTTCCAGTTTTTATTCTAGTGGACTAACACAAGTGTACATCTTAAGTTACATTTAACTGTTATTTCTCTTAAATGCCCAAGAATGGTTATATTTTGGTTTTAACTGTTTTGCTGGGTGTCTAAGATCAAGCTGGTCAAATTGACCTGGTTCCTGTCTTGTTAAGGAGTCAGCTGAGTTCCCACAGGGGCCACTTGTAGAGAACTTAAGAGCAGCTTCTTAGCTCCACCAGTGCCATTGGTTAGGTAGGGTCTCCTTGATGAGGTGACTTCCTTTGGAAGCATCAAGGGATGTCTCCCTTTTTCCATGACCCTCCTCTGCAGCAGATGCACTGAGTGATTTTTCATCCTCTAGTCTCAACAATCTCCTTGATCAGGAGGTTGTGTGACCCAGAGTTGCAAAGCTCCTTAGAGAAGTTCTCTTATTCCCTGGGTTCAGGCTGACTGAGGGCAAAAGATCCAAATATTGGTCTATCTTGCCTTCTGTATTTAATTCCAATCTCTAAGTTTGATCTTAATCATCCAGCAAGCCAGTTTCACCAGTCATAAAGTAAGAGTACTGGGCTTTAACTTTAATGTCCATAACTTTACAGTTATTTACCCTTTTATCTAACTGGAGTCTGCATTAGTACTGGAAGTTACTACTATCTGTTCTATAGGTGATGGCTTATTATCATAAGTTACCTAGGTTGTGTATTCTTGAAGCAGCTACTTCTGCAAAACATTAACAGGTAACAGTTTTACAAAATGAAATTAGCAAGAGTAAAAATATATTCTGCTTGTATAATAGCTATCTTGAATTTTGACTGAGAACCACATTATATTCCCTATTTGAGATCATAGTAATTTTACAACAAAAACCAATCTTTTGATTATAACTCTAAATAAGCTGAAGTCTGACTTATTTTGGAGTCACTCTAACATGCAGTAAGGTGGGAGGCAGAGCCTTATCTCAGGTAAGGCGTGGCTCCTTACAAATCTTAAATGTTCTAATTCTGATGTTGATCTTTGCTTCTTCCTTAAATATCATTAAGTAGTTTACATATACTGTTTCCTGAGTCTATATAAACTTTATAATTAACACAATTTAACATTGTATCTAAAACATGAATCAAAGAAAGGCTGAGAGAGCTTTTAGTTTACTTTTGTGTAGCAAAATGCTTTCACCTTCTACAATATGAACCTTTAAACAAATCAGGCTCTAACTTTTATAAATACATTTATATTTGAAGTTCTTTATCTCAGTGTAAAAAGTAACAAATTTTACATATACCCTATTGATAACAGGTCCTATAATAGAACATTAAATGATAGAAATTAATCCCCAATAAAATTTACTCTTTATAAGTTTAAAATTACCATTACAGACAAGTTTAATCTGGAGAATAGCAGCTTGATGAATTCCCTGCTTTAAAACTTGTATACCTGAAAAATATGAACACATTTAATATACAACTAGAAACCATTTCACAATTACCTTGACACTTTTATCTTACCAAATTTAGTTTTTTTTTTTAAATGTGGACTCTGAAACACAGTACAATACTCTAACAGTTGTTTAACCATAATTGTATACACCCCAATTTTTAAGACTAATTGTTCTAAAGAATAAATCTTAATAGACACAAAGTTAAGAGTAAATTAGTGTTTCTAAGAAATCCTTGCCATTTAACCATGCTATTTTACCATATAGATTAAACTTTGGTTTATATCAGAACATTAGTATTTCACCTTAGGAAAAACCTTAAATAGCTTTAGCTGTCTCACATACATACAACCAACTTAGTTACACACAAACTTGTTGAAACTTGCCCTTTACTTACACACAGACTTTCTTAGCACTTACTTAGACCCTCATGTATTTCATTACACAGGCACTTTCTTACCCAGAAACATTTTCTTTTTCTTTTCATTAAATATATTTTCAAACCCAGAACCTTTTATTTACCAACCTATGAAAACACCAATAATGTTTAAGTATGATACCCCATGGAATTTGAGGAGTTAAGAGTACTTGATGTTATTTAACAATGAGCATTTTAATTTTGCAAATTAATCAGATGTCACCAACAAACACATTTGAGTAATCCCATACATGTTAACTCTAATTTACTTATTTTGTAAAAACCAAGAAAGCAGGCAGGTGTCCTGAACAGTATTTGTTGTCTTTTTCCTGTTGAAGAAAAGTCCTAGAAACAATTGATATTAGACATTGTTTAACATCAACATTCCATTAGTTTGACCACCTAGAGACTTGTGAGTTATTTTCAAAGACATTTTACTTTCATTAGTTTACCCAATTTGAATTGAACCTTTAAATCACATGAATTCAAAGTATTTGGATCCATTTTTAAATTTTAATTTTAGGAGCGCTCAGTTTTGATACAGACAAAACATGACATTAGTACGACATACAAATAACACAAAATCAAAGGCCTTGTAATTTTAACTTTATAGGTGAATCTCCATTGCAATGTAACAGATGTTCATAAACTCTAGTTGAATAAAAATAGAACTGATCAAAAAGAAAAAATCATTAACCTAGGTATGCAGGATCAAAATTATGAGCTCAAAAATACAGCATTAAAGAAAAACAAAACAAATGAAGAATCCTAGAAAATGAGTTAGTTCTGTGTAGAAGTTTAAAATGGACACCTTTTTTTTCTTTTCTTCAGGTTACCCCCCCCTTCCCACTGAGACTGCTGCAGTTTACATTCCAATGCAGGCTTTGGCAAGGCCAGGCAGAGGGGAGGGAGGATCACCCAGGACTTTTTAACCCTTTTTCTTCCTGGTTGAGAAATCAGGTTAGGTTTGAATGCAGAAGATCACAAAACATCATTTCTCACTACTTTTGAGGAATGGAGCTGCTGAGCTCTCTGCCTAGGGGGATTGGAGTAAACAAATCTCTCAGGAACAAGGAGAAGGACTGTAAAGTACCCTGCAATGAGTATCCCTAAGCCTAAGATTGGATTAACACAATGAAGAATTTAATAGAAGGCAAGAGTAAAGACCATATAGTACAATACACAAACAGACAGACACGTAGCGCGCTAAATCAAAAATTGGCTAGCTGGTACTTTGTCAATAAAAACAAACAATTTCCAATTATATCAAAGAGTTGCCCAGGTGCAACACAATGCCCAAATGGGGCCAAGAGTTAACCAGAAGCGACAAGTCACCAGAATGCAGCACAGAAGCTGCTCAGATGTGAGAGTCACTCAAATGCGACAGAGTCGCAAAGACCCTTCTTTGGGCCAGCCTACGTTGAAGGTTGGCCATTCAGAGTGCAGAGGGTTACTCACTTCTTCTTTTTGACCTCGACCGACAAGTTGCCGGCACAGTTCCGGACGTCTTGCCAATGGTCGAGGGTGAGACTCAGGGGGGTTACCATGGATTGCCCCATTTCAGTCTCGCTGGTAAAAAGGAATTTAAGAAACAGGCACAGGACACAAGAAAACACAGACCAGACAACAGATTACAAATGCTGCGTGTCTTCGGTATGGACCGAAGAAATCAAATGTCGGAGAGTGCAAGCCCCTCCGGCCAAAAACAAGTCCCGACGAATCGAGCACCAAACAAGTCCCGACGAATCAGGCACCAAACAAGTCCCGACGAATCGGGCACCAAACAAGTCCCGACGAATCGGGCACCAAACAAGTCCCGACGAATCAGGCACCAAGACCCCTAGGACGTCTCCCAGGGTGGCAGGGGAGAAGTCTGAGTTCGTCAACTCCTTCTCGGGCTGCCCAAAGTACAAAGTGACCACGCGTGATCATACAAATGCTGCACTCAAGAAACGTAGAAACAAACACGAAACACAAAACAAACACGACAACGAGCTCGAGCTGGCCAGTTTACCTCTCAGTAGTTCTTCCAGAATTTCCTCGGGCAGGGATTCGGGGCAGCAAGAACACAAATCTCGATGGAACCTCCAAATGAAAGACCCTCCGTCCCCCTGTCCAAGGAAAATCACGCGAACACTGGCTGCAAAAGCAAGAGGCTATTTATTAGGTACACAGGCGCCTGCGGGTGTGCAGCAAAACCTCAGCCGGAGCTTCGGTGAAGTGGCACACCGGGCTTTGGGGTACAGGTTTTTTATAGGGTAAAGGGGCAGGTTTCGCGCACGGTAGGCAACAGGTTTCTTATTGGTTATTTTGAATCCAGCATTTAGACATCCTTGGAAAAGCCATAAATTTACTTTAACTGGAGGGGGGGATGATAGAGACACAGACAGAGACACAGGCTTCCCCAAATTGCCCGCAGCCTCGCACTTCCGCACCTGCATAAACACAGGTTTTTCCCTACTTGCCTGCAGCACGGGTCATAAAAATGGTAAAGAATGTATAAACACAGACTTCTCTCATCTTATCTGTGAAGTCCAGGGGAGCTGACCCGAGAAGGAACCTTACTAAGGATAACCCTCCGGGGGGGGGGGGGTCAGAGCGGCTCAGAACTTAAGATAACACTTTTCACAAGCCATAATTTTACTTTGTCATTTACAGTCCTTTGCTATCTCATCCTATTTACTCTGTCCTTGGTCAGGAATCTGGTATCAGAAGTTTTACAGGACAGTTTTATAGTTCCTGCTTATCAGCTCCTGTTAGTTCAGACATGCTCTGACTTTCCCAATTATCCTGCCCTTTCTTAGCTAAATCTTCAGATAAATTCCTTTAGCATGCCCCGTTAATGATTTTTCTTTTTCTCTTAAAATAGGCCTGAGCTGGTGGGGCAGGGGTCTTTTCACAGGTAGTTAGTGTAGAAATAGGGAATCGGGTCAATTCCAGGAAATGAAGCCATGAAGTCATCTGCCTCTGGAAGTTGGAGACTGCCCCTGGAAGAATGGAATGTCAAGGATCTCTGGAGCCCATTGATTACCAAATTTACCTGCCTTTATCAAGGACTGCAAGCAAGGAGCTGCTAATTAATGCCCCCTGGGCCCTTGCCTGCCTGAATCACCTTGGCCCTCCCCTTGCCCATGGCTTTTCACTTAATGCAAAACCAGGCCTAGCCACATAGGCAGGAAGGAGAGTTGGGGGGGGAGAGAACTGGAGAACAAAAGAGACTTTAACCTATAAAAGATGTAGGGTGCACTCACTTCTTGGGACTTTAGAACATCAGCCATGGCCCCCTTCTTCCTGCCGGGAGAAGTCTGTATTGTTAACTTTAAATAAAACCTGCTTAATATGCTTGCCTTGGAGTGCTTCTCTAGTGTTCAATCTTCAACATTAGAAGGAGCAGAACTCATCACCGGTAAATGGCAGTATCACCAGCATCCTCCTGGGGCAGTCAACACTTTCCTCCTCCACGCCGGATGCGGCAGAGAAGATTCAGACAAGTTTCTATAGCAGTGCAATTAATACACCATAGCTATCATACTTGTATTGCCTCCTAATAATTAAGGGCAATGTGCAAAGGACTTTTTCTCACTTAATTATCACAGTCTTATGAAGTATGTATCTTTATTGACTGAGTTTCAAAAACAGCAACCGAAGATGAGAGAAACTGTAACCGCCTCACATTTACCAGAGTCTGGTTGCTATTTCTTTGGTAAGCAGGTCTAGTGAAACCATTAACTTGCTATATTGTCCTTCAGCATGTGCATTTCTATACTTGCCTGAGCTCAAATCAAAACAATTAACAGTACTTTGGCCTCTCAGCTGCCTCACAGTGCATCAGTGAGGAACTGTTCTTTGAAAAGTTGTTCTGGTGAGGACAGGGATAATTATAATTAATGCTTTCCTTTTTGCCAGTCCACTTCCCTCACTTTTCCTAAGCACTGGCATTGACAGTGAGCATTTTAAAAAACTTGCTGTACCTGGCCCATTTCCTTAGCTATGATGAAGAATTTGTGAGTTTAAAACAATGCCACTGTTATTGTCTCTGTCACCCCACTGCCACCAACACTAGCAGCCATTCTTGTGGATAGAGACATGACTAAATGAGGAAGCTATGTTTTGACACATAGGGAAATATTGAAAAAAAAAAGATTTCAAAATTAAAACGATCAATCTAACTTAGTACTTAATATTATACATGTTTAAATTTTAAGGGAAACAATGCATTTTATTTTTTTGGTCAAAAACTAGAGGCCAATGGTATAGAAGGAGGGAGAGAAATTACTTTGTGGGCCTGTGTAAAGGAAAGAGAGAGATGGAAAGAAATGGAAAGAGAGTGAAGCCAGAATTAAGGACAGGTAGTTAGTGTAGAAATAGGGAATCGGGTCAATTCAAGGAAATGAAGCCATGAAACCATGTGCCTCTGGAAGTTGGAGGCTGCCCCTGGAAGAATGGAATGTCAAGGATCTCCAGAGCCCATTGATGACCAAATTTACCTGCCTTTTTCAAGGACTGCAAGCAAGGAGATGCTAATTAATGCCCCCTGGGCCCTTACCTGCCTGAGTCACCCTGGCCCTCCCCCTGCCCATGGTTTCTCACTTAATGCAAAACCAGGCCTAGTCATGTAGGCAGGAAGAAAGGAGAGATAAGGGGGGAGATAACTGGAGAACAAAAGAGACTTTAACCTATAAAAGATGTAGGATGCGCTCACTTCTTGGGACTTTTAGAACATCAGCCATGGCCCCCTTCTCCCTGTATTATTACCTTTAAATAAAACCTGCTTAATATGCTTGCCTTGGCGTGCTTCTCTAGTGTTCAATCTTCAACATTAGAAGGAGCAGAACTTGTCACCGGTAAACAGCGGTATCAAGAGCAGGAGAAAAAGATATGTAAGCCAAGGGGGAGAGAAAGAGGGTATGTGTGAAAGGAGGGAGAAGGAGAAAATAAAGGTTAAAGTAAAATTGAAAAAAATGCAGAAAAGTGTCTCTTAGTAACCATTTTCATGTACGTATTACCTTTCTTCCTGCCTGTGAGAACTTTTTGGATATCATACACTTTATTTTTCAATGTTTATTTTATTTTTCAATTTTTATTTTATTTTATTTTATTTTGAGAGGGTTTCATTCAAAAGGCAAATAGATAAAGAATATGTTGTATCAGTACTTGGTGGAGTCTTAGCCACAAAGAAGAATAAAATTAAGTCATTTGCTGGTAAATGAATGGAACTGGAGAGCATCACACCAAAGGAAATAAGCCAGACTTAGAAGTTAAGAGAAGAATGTTTTCTCTCATGTATGGAAGCTACAGAGAAAGAAGAAAAGAAAATTAAAGAAGAGCTCTTGAAAGTAGAAGGGAAAACTGGACAGTAGACAAAGTGCTGGGATCAAGGGGGAAGGAGGAGGTTGAGAAAGGAGAGGAACTGCAGAATGAAATTGACCAAACTGCTAGATACATGTATAAATATGTCACCCTTCCACTTATAGGCACTGCTATAATGCATCAATCAAAAAATAAATAACAAAGAAAAATCAGTAAATTAAAGATGGGAGATCAGGGAAAGGAGGTGGGAAAGTACAAGTACAAGTATTTTGGTATCAAAATAACAAATCATGCTACATGCATTTATAAATATGTCAAAATCTCTACAGTTATGCATAATTATAATGCACTAATAAGAAAAAGAAAGTAATCTGATCTAACACAAGTTTAAGCACAAATATAAACTGAAGTCCCTCAAGTTCCTTTTCCAGAGATTTAGTAATATTTACAGATAAACAAACAAGTGTTGAGTATGAATGACTGACATACTTTGGAGTAACCGGTATATATGTACCTAAATGAAATTAATGCAAAATCAATTCAGTTAATCATACTTTTCAGGTACTCTCTATCTACAATTCTACACAATGACTAAACCTACCTATTAAATACTTAGTCGAAAAAGATGATTGATAGAGTGCAGGTTTTATAGATGTTTGAAAGTGGAGACTGTAAAATTCTGAGGTCTTCTGTGATCATCTCACATCCAAATTTCATTCACATGAAGTAAACTTCTTCAAATAATCCAAGGACCAGGTGAAAGTATTTCAACTTGATTCTTCTAACTGTAAAGGAAAGATACCTAGGGAACAGGGGGAAAATCATCTATCAATTCAATCTTGGTCAAATTTATAGAACTAGGATATTTTTATTGCTTTCCAAGAAAGGTTTAAAGCAGAAGTTTTACAACTCTCTGAGTCTAATAAGGAAATCACCTTCCTGGTCACCAAGGGATTTGCCTTCTCTCCAATTAGGAACAACTGCTAAAGTGTTAGCCAAGTAGAGCCTTCACTAATGCATTTTGTCTTTGCTTTCAAATTTCTGTGGTCTATTTTCAAATGAAAGCAGAATGTCTTCATCCATCCTTCTTAGGAGGCACATCAGAGTATGCACTCAGCTCTGAGTGCCAGACCTGGGCTGTAAGAGCACACATTGGCCATTGAGGAGTGGTGACACAGCACCATTTGTCACTCAGGTTACACTCCTCAAGACTAGTTCTACCTGAAGAAGGTGGAGATCTCTAAACCAAGCCTTCTCACCTACCTAGGTTTCTAATAGGGTATTCTCCTGGGCGGGAGTGTCCCTGGGTCAATCCAATAGGCCTCTTCACAGGTCAAAAGCTATACCTCATTGTTAACCCTTTGTTCATTGGCTCCTTCGCTGTGATCTGAACCTCAATTACATGATGACCACAATCTTAAAGTGACTAGAATATATAAACTGGAAGGGACCTGAGTCAAATATCATGTCTATAGTCCATTTCTCGCTCAGGCGGCATACTTGAGCCCAAAAAGTTGCCATTGTGATTAGAACATTTTTGTCCAGGTTTAAAAATTATTTAAAACATTTTCAGTTAGTTAAGAATGTCACTTGCAAATAATATTTTACCATTTTCAAATGATGCTTTATAATGTTTATTCCTTCCAATTGTAAATTTGCCTAATGAAGTTATTGACTTGGCATTTACATTAAATTAAATTAAAATCCAGATATCCCATCATCAGTGCCTGGTTGTGATGTACCCAGCTTGCTCCTCAACTTACTGATCCACAACCCAATGTACCCCAAATCTGCTGCTGACTATGATAAAACCAGTAACTATTCCATTCTCATAAATCAGTTCTTTCTCATGAGTTTTCCTTAAGTTAGCCAACCTACGCCCCGTGCCTGAAAACCTAAGGAATAAAGCCCATGAACCTTAACAAAAACATAGTTCCATATGTCCTCTTATTCTTGATCCCAGGTCCAGTGGCTAGGATCTCTGCTACCCCTGGACTTGCTTTCCATCTTCTATGGACACTGCTAACCTCTCTGGGACCTGTGAATAATAATTTCCTTCTGTTGCATTAATCTTGTTGTCAATTTCTGACTGTTTTTCTGTGGGGGTTCCCGGGAACCCCAGCCTTGGGCGTGGTCAAGATGGCGCCTGACGCTGAGCCAAAAGTGGCCAGCTATACAGTAAACAACCAGCGAATTCCAATGATTGGCTAGTTAACGATGTGACTAGAGCATGCCCCCTCGTGTACCCATCCTGCGCCTGCAGCTGTCCGTGTTTATCTCGTGTACTCTCCCCTGATTGATTGAAGTGTATATAAGCCTGGTGGGTGGGAGAGCGAGGGGGGAACGGAACGGACGGAGCGGAAGCGGCGGCGGCGGTGGCGGCGGCAACGGCGGCAGCAGCAGTAGCGGCTGGAGCTGAGCTGGAAAGAGGGAGTATGCGGGAGTGGAAGAAGCTGGGAAAAGGGAAGCTGGGAGTGCGCAGAAGCTATGGGTAAGAGAAGCGTAGGAAAGGAACTGTGCACAATAAACTTCCAAAGCTTCAGACATTAGTCGTGTCCCTCTCTGCGGCCAGGGGGGACCCGATAACTGGTGCTGAAACCCGGGAGGATGAAGGCCTTATAAAAGAAAACAAGGTAAGATATTTGAAAGAATTTTTTTTTGTATACAAGTTGAACCGGTTATAAAAAAGTTAAAGGGTGTCAGGATGCGCCATTGGCGGTCCTGGGGACACGCGGAGTGCAGTCCGGTTGAAAGGTATCAGGAGTCCTGATGCGTGGAACGCGGGTTGAAAGGTATTGGGGTCCTGATGCGTGGAACGCGGGTATCGGGACGCGCCATTAGCGGTCCTGACGCGTGGAACGCGGGTTGAGGGGTACCGGGATCCTAACGCGTAGAACGCGGGTCGGGGGGGTATCGGGACACGCCATCAGCGGTCCTGGTGCGTGGAACGCGGTCTAATTAAAGTGAAAGTAGAAACACGCTTGGAGCGGTCCAATTAGGTAGTATGTGAAAAGCCGCTATAAAAATTTTAATGCGCACTTGATAGTTTTCCCTTCAGTAATTTCGTTGCTCCTGGCAGCTAGGCCACTGTTTGTTATTGTAATTGCCATAACTAAAGCTATTCAAATTAGTAACAATGGGGTCTGAATGCAGCAATCCCTCAGGGAACCATTAAAAAACAATGGGATGCCATTGAGAGAAAAAAAAAAAAAAAAAAAAAAAAAAAAAAAAAAAAAAAAAAAAACAGCTAAAGTAAGAAAAGCCGCTCAGTGTGCCACAAGGGGGATCTTCATGAACAGGGTCTAATAGTAACAGAAAAGAACGCTTAAAGAGAATAAAGTGAGGAAAAATTGAGTGGTGGTGGCCTAGAAAATAATTGCTCAAAAAATCTAAGAACAAGGGAAAAAAGGGAACTAAGTCTTACACAAAGAACCCCCAAAAAGAAATAACCAAGTGGTAGTGAAAACTTAAGAACAAGGGGAAAAGGTAGGAGAAACCTAAGCCTAATAAAAAGAGCTTCAAAATTTGTAGAACCTGCCCGTAGTTGAGGAGCAAATGGGGATACCATCAACCATTGGAAAACTTTAAAGAGGCAGTTAAGACTATTGGAGACAGGTATGCAGAGCAGTGTTATCTGGAGAACAATGGCTAATTGGAGAAGCTCAGTGGCAAGAAATAGCTGTTGAAACTGCTTGCAGAAACATAGTGGCAAGGTTTCCCAATAGAAATGTTGAGATGTTAATAGGAGAAGGCCAATACGTTTCAATAGATGCACAAAATCAGCAGCAAGGAGATAATGCCCTAACAAAAGATAAGAGATAACTATAGTAAAATCTGTTACACCTTATGCCCCAGGGCTATGTCCAAGATGCAGAAGAGGAAGTCATCGGAATAGTGCCTGTCAGCCTATTAGAGATAGGGAGGATAATTTCCTAGGGTCGAATCCTGAACTTCAAAAAAACGGGAGACAGGGCCCTCCCCGGGGCCCGCAACAAATATACGGGGTAATTCAACAAGTTCCCCGACGGTGGTATCCTCCCACAGAGAAGGGGAGCACAGAGCCACCTCAGGAAGTGCCGGATTGGACATCTGTGCCACCTCCAGACTCATACTAACCCCAGATATGGGGGTGCAGATGATTGATACTGATTGGTATGAAAAAATCCCACAGAACAGTGTAGGATTATTACTAGGTAGAGGTTCCTCAACACTAAAAGGACTTATAGTACACCCAGGGGTTATTGATCCTGATTTCACTGGACAAATAAAAGCCTTGGTCTCTTCACCAAAAGGAATTACGGTCATCTCTCCAGGGGATCGCATTGCACAAATGCTTATATTGCCCAGTCGACATTCCTTGTGGCCCAGTGAAAATACAAATAAAAGACAAGGAGGTTTTGGATCAACAGGAACCACTTTAATAAATCTTACTATGGATATGGAACAGAGGCCCCTCCTAAAATTAAAAGTGGGAAATATGGAATTTACAGGTTTATTAGATACGGGAGCAGACAAAAGTATTATCAGTGCAATGGTCTGGCCAAAGCACTGGCCATTGATCACAGCAGCTCAGAGCTTGAGAGGCTTAGGAGTAGCAGAGAGCCCCAATCAAAGTGCTTCCTCATTATTGTGGAAAGATACAGAGGGACACACAGGAATATTTCAGCCATATGTCTGTAATGTTCCTATTAGCCTATGGGGACGAGACGTCCTGCAGCAAATGGATATGAAACTCACCACTGACCAGATTTACCAAGGGACTCCTGTAAGAAATATGTTACAAAATATGAATTATGATGATAAAAAAGGATTAGGAAGACATAGCCAAGGATCTACCCAACCACTGCCTTTACCTCCACCAAAAAATGATTCTCATGGGTTGGGTTTTTCCTAGGGGCCACTGACAAACCATCAATCCCTATAATATGGAAAGATGATAAGCCTCGCTGGATTCCACAGTGGCCCCTAACAAAAGAAAAGCTAGAGGCAGCTCATAAGTTAGTACAAGAGCAGGTACAAGCAGGTCATTTACAACATTCTACCTCTCCTTGGAATACTCCAATATTCTTAACAAAGAAAAAATCAGGAAAATGGAGGTTATTACATGATTTAAGAGCCATAAACGAACAAATGTACCCTATGGGACCCGTCCAATGTGGACTCCCTCTTGTTACTGCACTACCAAAAAATTGGCCTACTATTATTCTGGATTTAAAAGATTGCTTTTTCTCTATACCCTTACACAAAAATGATTGTTGGAGATTTGCCTTTACTTTGCCCTCTCTTAATCACACTCAGCCTGACCAGAGATTCGAATGGACTGTGTTGCCTCAAGGTATGGCTAACAGTCCTACTATATGTCAAATATACGTAGATAAAGCGTTAACAACTACTAGACAAAAGTTTAAGAGATTGTTGATTTATCACTATATGGACGACATACTTATTTGCCATCCAGAAAAAGAAGTCTTGTTAGAAGCATTACAATTTATAACTCAAGCATTAGAAAAGAGAGGACTAACGATAGCCCCTGAAAAATTACAATTAGAGGAGATCCAAGAATATCTGGGTACAAGGCTCACTGCTACTATAGTCAGACCAATAAGGTTGACCATCAGGACAGATCAATTGAATACCTTGAACGATTTTCAGAAACTCTTAGGTGACATTAACTGGATCAGATCCTATTTAAAATTATCCACAGGGGAATTAAAACCTTTATTCGATATATTAAAAGGTAATCCTGACTTGAATTCCCCTAGGAAACTTACTCCTGAAGCACGGATATCCTTACAGCTAGTAGAGAATAGACTTCAGCAGTGTTACGTTGATCGTTGTGATCCTACTCAACCATTAAGTTTAATCATAATCTCAGAGAAGCATACCCCTTTTGGCATAGTTTGGCAAGGAGGACCTTTGCAAAGTATAAATCTCCCTAGCTCTCCAGCTAAAACATTGCAATCATATCCCCAAGCTATTGCCCAGGTAATATTCAAGGGAATAGAATCTTGCATTACTGTTTTTGGAATTCATCCGTCTATTATTATAACTCCTTATTCCACTCAGCAAATTAAATGGTTAATTAATAATGATGATGATTGGTCAGTATTATATTGTACCACTTCAGTTCAGTTCGATAACCATTATCCCCAACATCCCTGGATTCAATTCTGTAAAAATACTCCCATAGTTTTTCCAAAAGTGACTAGTGTCCAGCCTCTTAAAGACTGTGTAACCATTTTTACTGATGGCTCCAAAAATGGAGTAGGTGCAGTACTTATCGGTAAACAACTTCACACCATAATAGTTCCACCCAACTCCGCACAGGTTACTGAACTTGCAGCTGTAATATTAGCCTTTAAATTAGCAGATAATCAGCCATTCAATCTTCTATCTGATAGCTTATATATCGTTAATGCTTTACAGGTTCTTGAAACGGTACCCCATATTTCTTCCATGTCCACGGTAGCTTCTTACTTTACTACGCTACAAAACCTTATCCTACAGCGTAAACATCTATTCTATGTAGGACATATTAGAGCTCATTCTAATTTACCAGGACCTTTGGCCAATGCTAATGACTTGGTACATATGGCCACCAAATCACTTTTTGTTTTTTCCATAGAGGAACAGGCAAAATTCTTTCATGAAAAATTTCATGTAAATTCCACTACTTTGAGCAGAAAATTTCCTATATCTAAATGTATGGCTCGACAAATAGTAAAAAATTGTCAACATTGTGCTCCTTTAATCCCAGTACAATCCTTTGGAGTTAACCCCAGGGGACTGCTGCCTGGTCATATTTGGCAGATGGATGTAACCCATATTTCTGAATTTGGTACTGTTAAGTATGTACATGTGTCAGTAGACACTGCTTCAGGGGTCATTATGGCTTCCGCTCATTCTGGAGAAAAGGTAAAAGATGTCATTCAACACTGCCTACAAGCATTTGCTGGCTGGGGCATACCTAAAGTTATTAAAACAGATAATGGTCCTGCTTATACTTCCAAAAGCTTCCGGTTGTTTTTACAAACATTTAACATCCAATCAGTCACTGGCATCCCCTATAATCCTCAGGGACAGGGCATTGTGGAAAGAGCACATCTTACTTTAAAAAATTGTTTAAATAAACAAAAAGGGGGAATAGGAGCCTCCTACAAGTCTCCTAAAGATAAACATAATTTAGTTCTTTTCATTCTAAATTTCTTAACTCTGGATAGGGACGGCCATTCTGCAGCTGATCGACATTATAATCCCCATAATACTCCTCAAGTATGGGCAAAATGGAAAGATATCCTGACAGGTTGTTGGAAAGGACCGGATCCAGTCCTTCGTTGGGTCCGAGGGTCTGTTTATATTTTCCCACAGGATCAACAGACTCCAGTCTGGATTCCAGAAAGGCTAATCAGAGTTTTACAGCATGCAAGTGATGCTGCTCCTCCTCACAATGGCGAGTCTGAGCCTTCCTCCAATAACAAAAACTCAGACGGAAAGGCAAACCCGGAACCTATGGGCCATTGTTAGCCTGGCCATATTTTTCATTTCTGACTAACATATTTTTTATCCTTCCTTTTCTTGCTTTTCACCAATTTCTCTACAAGTCTGTCAGTTCTACTGATGATTTTTCAGGTCGTGCTGCTTTTGGAGATAAGGATATTTCTAGCCTTTCTTTGCTTTAACAGGAGGAATTTCTGCACTTTGCCGTTGGAATCATACTACAAATCAGACCCAGAGTAGAGCAACGCGTTCTGCTGACCCTAGCTATGATATTGCTTTTCCTCCTACATCAGCTTGTGTATTTCCTCCCTTTTATGTTTCTACCAACTAACATTTCTAATAACACCTCTTAACTGTTCACTAACTGTGTGCTATCTCTCACAATACTGGAACGGTTCTTTTGTCATCCGTGCAATTTGCACATTTCTATCTTCCTACCAGTCCTAGTTTCTGTTGCAGATATAGAATTGCCAGTGCTATTATCAAGAAACAGAAGAGGCTTTGACATTGCAACAGCCGTGATCATTGCCACCACAGTCCTTGCAGTAGCAGCATTGACACAACCATAACAACGATCATTCGGCCGAGAATGCAGTTGCAGCCTTACAGACCATAGAGACTCTATCAGAGAATGGACTCTATAAGAACAAGTGGATACCTTGCAAGAACTTTTGGGACTGGGATGCGTTTATTCCCTGAGAGCTGCTTTGTGTTACCCGTATTGTAACTCCATTGGGATGTATATTGTTTCTGTATTTAATATGGCTATAAGGTTCTTCTTCTGTTTATAGATTTGTCAAACAGTGGGCAAGCTTAGGAGCTATGGTGATACCCCTCTGCCTTGGCCTTCTTCTCTTCATTCGTTTTGGCATGCATCTGCAAGCTAGCCAATAGAGAGATCAAATTATTTTTCATCAGGCCATGACCGCCCTAAAGGCCGACAGCCCCCCATTAGTATGGCTCTTGATGCTGGATCGGTAGTCAAAGACGGGTAATGAAGGAGGTGGCTGTGTACCGACCTAAGACAGGAGCTGCAGCATGCTCTGCAGGCTCTGATGACGGGTAAGGACATATGCTGACCACTCAGCCTAAGACAGACATGGTCCCGAGCCTTAGTTTAATATTAAAGAAGGGGGATCTGTGGGGGTTCCCGGGAACCCCAGCCTCGGACGTGGTCAAGATGGTGCCTGATGCTGAGCCAAAAGCGGCCAGCTATACAGTAAACAACCAGCGAATTCCAATGATTGGCTAGTTAACGATGTGACTAGAGCATGCCCCCTCGTGTACCCATCCTGCACCTGCAGCTGTCCGCGTTTATCTTGTGTACTCTCCCCTGATTGGTTGAAGTGTATATAAGCCTGGTGGGTGGGAGAGTAGGGAGCAGAAGCTGAGGGGAACGGAACGAATGGAGCGGAAGAGGCGGCGGCGGCGGCAGCGGCGGCAGCAGCAGAAGCGGCTGGAGCTGAGCTGGAAGGAGGGAGTACGTGGGAGTGGAAGAAGTTGGGAAAAGGGAAGCTGGGAGTGCGCAGAAGCTAGGGGTAAGAGAAGCGTAGGAAAGGAACTGTGCACAATAAACTTCCAAAGCTTCAGACATTTGTCGTGTCTCTCTCTGCGGCCAGAGGGGACCCGATATTTTTCCTCTGACACACACATGCACACCCCAATCTGACTTTTTCCTGCTCAGGACTCTCTTAAATAGTGGCTACTATGGCAGTAAAACTCTGGACATAAGTGGGACCAGAGCCTGAAGGATATCTGATAGTATGAATTTCTCTATGAGGGACACCAGTGCACAGTCAGAAACCTAGGCATTAGGCCATCTGTCAGGATAAAGAAGTTCCCATGAAGGGTGTGCTGTAATTATTCACAAGCAAATCCCTTGGGGGTGCAACTGCAGGACTGTGGCCCTTCTCATGAAAGAGTTGAAGACAAAGAAATCATGACAATAGAAGCCAACAGCCCTCCACTCCACCAGATTTCATTCACATTGACTCCTGTATGCTCAACATCTATAAATCTATCAAGAACAGGATGATCATCTCAATTTTTAGAACCTAAATCTTTCAGAGTGGGCAGTCTTTTCTATGGACTTTTTTTTTAATTAATCACATTTAATGATCACTGGAGCCACTTAGACAAGACATAGTATTACCTATTCATGATGGGGGAAAATAAGGAGTAATACACAAATATCTATTTACTTCTTGAAATCTCCAGTCGAGCAAGTAGCGTGCCATATCATCTAAGAGTATACCATTAGCTGGCTTTTCATTTTTTTAAATTAGTTGATGTATTATCAACTGTATATCTTTTCCAAAATGTAAATAGGATAATGGAGAAAGACTTTTCACTGGGAATAAAGCCATCAGTTTGCTTTGCCCTTCAACAAGAGGAAGTGAGGATGGGAAACCTGCAAATCTGATGATCAGTTGAGAGTTAAATGGAAAGACAGTTATCCAGAAATGATAACACAAAAGATAACTTTGACACTGTGGCCTAAGGTCATCCCTGCATTTCTTTATCTCAGAACCATGTAATGTATCAATGTAACATTGTAGAAAGAAGACAGGCACTGTCCTAAAGACATGGTAATCAATTATTCTCATATGACCTGTTTTCCTACACATGTAAAATGAGATATAAAACTAACTCATAATCCTGTTGCAAAATTTTAGAGTTAAAAGCTTGAATAGGAGAAAAAACTTGCAAACCATATACCTGATAAGGAGTTAATACCAAACATAAAAGGAATGCCTACAACCAAATAGTAAATCAATAAATAGCAAAGAAACAATATTTTAGAAATCCATAAACAACTTGATTAAAAAGTGGGCAAAGAAATTGAATAGATATTACTTCAAGGAAGACATAAGTAGCCATGTTTAATATGAATAATTATCAGGGAAATGCAAATCAAACCAATGTGATATCTCCTCATACAAGTTAAAATGTCTATTATCCATAGAAAGAAGAAAAATATAAACATGAAGAAGACAAAGATGAAAACAAAGAGAAGGAAAGGAAGAAGAGAAAGAAAAAAGGAAAGAAAACATGTTGAACCCTTGTGAATTGTTTTTGGGCATGCAAATTGGAATAGTCATTATGGAAAAAATATGGAGTTTTCCCAAAAATTAAAAAAATACTCCAGTAGCTCCACTTATGGGGAATTTATCCATGATATTGAAATCAGTTTCAATGAGCCTTACTCACAATAGCCAAGAACTTCAATGGATCTAAATGCCCATTGGATGAATGGATAAGGAAAATGTGGTGTGGATACATATAATGGAATACTGTTCATCCATTCAAAGGACATCCTGTCATGCTACAACATTGATGAATATTGAGTCAGTTATAAAAACACAAATGCTTCACAGTTCCACTTATATGAATTATCTAAAGCAGCAAAACTCATAGAAACAGAAGGTAGTGTGGGGAATGCCGGGAGTTAGGGTAAGAGAGAATTGGGAAATGTTATTCAATAGGTACAAAGTTTCAGTTGTTCAGTATGAAAATGCTCTAAAAATCTGTTTTACATGATTAAGTTTATAGTTATCAGCAACACACTCTTCAATAAAAATGTTTGTTACAAGTGTGGTTCTCATCTTATGGCTTGCATATTAAGTGCTGCCCAAAGACTTATGTATTAAAGTTTGTTTTTTTTTTTTTTTTCCCTCAAAATTCAGCAGTTTTCCAAAATAGACATTTGGGGAAGTGATTGGATCATAAGAGCTCTGATCTCATCTGCAGATTAACATATTGAGGGATTCATAGTTGATGAATTATTGGGAAGTGGTGGAATCTGTAGGGGATGGGTCACATTTGAAGGAAGTAGGTCACTGGGGTGTGACCTAGAAAGGCACATCATGTACCTGGCCCCTCCCCATACTCCATTGTCTCTGTTTCTAAGCTGCCACAGGTGAGCCGCTTTCCTCCATCCTCAGGCACGCCCATCTGCCATGATGTTCTGCCTCACCTCAGGTCCAGAGCAATGAGGTTAGTCAACCATGGGCTGAAACTTCTGAAATCATAAGCTAAAATGATTCTTTCCTCTTTCAAGTAGTGTGTCAGGTATTTTGGTGACAGTGATGAAAAGCTGTCAAACTCATCTAACATTATCCATTGAAAGAAAGAGAGTTCAAAGGTTTGTAAAATACATTCGGAAGAGCCTGGCTCATGGGAGTATTCGATGAAATTTTGTTCATCTCCTGCTTTAATTATCCACATGAGATCACATTTCTTAATGGAATGTGCAGGTTCATCCTGTGTTATTCCAAACAGAGTTGTATGCTTCTTAATATGCATTGTTTATTTTCTCCCTTTGGAATGATTTCCTTGTAAAGTACCAGATGTCTTGGATGACCATTGCATCCTTGAGGAGTTCTGTATCATAAGCAAAAAGAGAGACTTGATTCCTTAAGTAAATTTATGAAGTAGAAACCTTTTATCCTGAGATTGTCAAAATTACTTACGTGACCTCCTTGTGTCCTGTCATTTCCAGATTTGCTGTTTTGTGTGTGTGTGTGTGTGTGTATGTGTGTGTATCTCTGTTGTAATTATTTCAGCACCTTCCTCATTGAGTTCTTGGCATTTCAGTCAGACCTACCTTCATTAATATTTTTTGTTAAACTTACTTATGTTTTGAATTGAATAAAATTTTGCCAATTAATCTCCAAAGCTGACACTTGCCTTTGGTTGGTTGTATCCCAATCTCCCTAGCAGGGAGTGACACTAACCATGATAAGAAATTTTTTATTCCATCCACTTCTATTATAATTAAATATTTATAATAAATTTATTTTAAAATGTAAACATCTTAGAAATATATAAATAAAATATTTACATTTATTATTATATATTTATATTTATTTTATATACATATGTTCATATTTATTAATTTTTATTTATTTTTGTATAAAATAAAAATTTTATGTACTTATGAACAACATGCTGTTTTGAAATATAATCATATTGGGTGTTAGGCCAGATGTTAGGGGCAGTTTTGGTTCATTGATAACTCCCAGAAAAACGCTCTGCAGACACAGGTCCCACACGAGGAACTTTTATTTTATGCGGACAAATCGTGCCCGTTCCGGGAAAAGGGGAAAGGAAAAGAAGTAGATGGCGCAGGGCTTCTCCTCAGTTATTGGAATTTCGTGGGCTGGGAGGAACCAATTGTGGAGGAGAATTATTACAGACTGACTGATGGACCAATGACATATTAGAAAGCAATGTGGGAGGCAGGAAGATTACAGCAATGTAAACCGAAATTCCTGTAACTGGGAGAGGCGGGCGTAGCGCAGATTGACGGGTGGTTGGGAGGCCAGATTCCTTTCATTGGGAATTGACTACACTGAATTTAATGATTAGGATATGTGTTACCTCATATTCTTATTTCTGTTACATCTAATTTTCAGCAACAATTGCAACTATTGTCAGTTTTGAATTTTTTGATTGTTGCTTATAGCATTCTTCAAGATTTATAATTTTTAAAAATAACTGGAACTGCTCAAAAACTAATCAGTACTGTTGTTCTTAAGCCTGCAGTTACCCAGCAGTGGGAATGCCATTAGTTGATCTTCAACAGATTCAAAAGAGGTTGAGAGACACATGGAGGTTTTGGGAAAATAAGAATATTTAACAGAAAGTATAAAGTTAAGGGAATCATTACATGTTCCGTTCTGAAGTGTCTATTTTTAATTTCCCTGAGGAACCATTATTGTTAGAAGACACAGAGTTTGGAGAGCTGTGACAACTTTGTCAAGATTTTCCATCAACTTAGTCAAATTATCGTTTCATGACTAAAAATACAATTGCATTTGGATTAGCTGAAGTTAGGGAGATTTACATACCAAATAAAGTTGTTTATCAACATGCAGAATATTGGAGTTTGAAGTTAAGAACTGGAATGCTTCATCTACTCCTTAGGCTGTGGGAACTTGAGCATAAGCAACACAGTATATAGGCAGCAGCATTCTGTAGTAATAGGCAGGGAGACTATGTGAGTCCAGATGCTGGTGGATAGATGGGTAGTAGGTGTTTTGGAAGTTCTTGCAGTGCACACCTGCAATCCCAGCAGCTCAGGAGGCTGAGGGCAACAGGATTGCAAGTTCAAAGCCAGTCTCAGAATCTTTACCAGAACTTGTCTCAAAATTTAAGAAAACAAACAAAAAAAAGTGTAAGTGATGTGGCTCAGTAGATCAGCACCCCTGGGTTCAGCCCCTGGTATAAAGGAAAGGGAGAGAGGAAAGAAGGAAGAAAGGAAGGAAGGAAGGAAGGAAGGGAGAGAGAGAGAGAGTGAGAAAGAGAGAGAGAAAGAGAAAGAGAAAGAAGAAAGAAAGAAAGAAAGAAAGAAAGAAAGAGTGAGTTAATTCTGTTCTGATTGTTCAAGGATCTCTATGATTTAGAAAGTGAAGTCATCAGCTTAGCTTGAAGAAAAAGGCAGGCACTATTGAAGTGTAAAAGGTAGAACCAATGACGTAAAACAGTCCTTTCAGACTGGACCAAGGGTATGATCATGCTTTAGCAGCTTTAAGAGCTCACAGGAGACCCGGGTCACGATTCTAATGTGAGACCAGTTATTGGTCCCAAAGTAGTGTTCACAGAATTAAACTCAACTTTTTCAAAAAAGCACACAATCTATTATCATTTTCTGAAACCAGGCAAATCGGTAAAATCCTTGAATAAATTTGAAGCTGAGACTTGGTTTCGTATGTGACTTGAGCTCCACCTAGCGGGAATCACGTAAGGGCTAAATTAATCAAAAGGCTAGTAAAACTTCAGAAATTAACAAGGTTATTCTAATCTGATCAGGGATTATAGGGCATGGTTTGTTCCATTTCCTATTTAGGAAATCATATTGAATCACTTATTAGATCATATTCTTAATTTATTTATCCACAAACATGATAAATTTCTATTTTAAAAGATGTATTTTCTCAACAGCTCTGGAGAAATTTACCTAGATTCTTTATCAATGGTCACCATTTTCTACAGATGTCCAAAAAAAAAACCCACAAACCAACAGAAAATAAAAATATTATTAAAAGATGAATTTCATATACTTTAATGGATCATACATGTATGTGCTTTAAAAATCTTACAGAACTATGCCATAAAGATTGGAAAATTTTATTATTTTCAGGTAAAAGGAAAAAGCAGGATTTCATTCTATAGTAATAAAGTCTGAGATTAAAAATAAAAAGTAAAAGGGAATTACTTGTGCAGTTTCATTTTGCTGTGTGATCCTAAACATTCTATTCCTGACTGATTTAGGGTCAGTAGTAACTGGAACTATCAGATCTGTGTTTAATTTTTGAAAAAAAAATTAGTATTATAATTGTTGATATTATAAGAATATCAATCTGGTCAATGTTTGATATTCAAGATAAAACCAAAGTGGAAAAAAGAAACAAATAAGGAAATAATTTATTCAAGTTACATTTGAAATGTTCAGCAACAAGTAAGAATGAATAATCAGGTATTGACAATGAATCTGATTATTTTGACTAACAGTAACAGAACCATACACATTTGACATGACCATAGCCTATGCCACCCTAGACCTAAGGGAAGAGATGTCAGAAATGACACACTTGTGGGTGGTTTTCCCATTCTGAATTTCAAAGTGTGAAGTCTAAATGAATAAATGAATTTGGCTGAATGTCAAGAACAAAGTAGAACTTCAGAAGAGTCTAAAATAAAAGGCAGTATTTACAAGATATTCACATTTGAGAAACAAATATCTACACAGTATAAAGGCACTCACTGTCAGGTGCCCTGTATGTGAACAGTGGACATTCCCAGGGACAGACGGCTTGAGAGAGGATGGAGCGGTGCTCATGCTATGAGAGAGAGGGGGATAACAGTTATCTCAGGAGAGGGACTTGCAGAGGCAGAGAATTGACATGAACTTATGGACAGGGAGAAAGGAAAGAGGTCCTAGTGACATTTCTTGACTGGGCAGGACACTGAAGGCAGAAACACCATGCAAGGTCACTGATATAATGACTTCAGAGAACCTTCTACTAAGGTAAGGGAATTGGGGTCAGTTAGCTGGAGACGTTTTTCAGTAGTTCAATAGTATGATTCAGCTTCAAAGCTTCTTTCCAAGAAACCACTAACTGCTGAAATTTATCACTGGGGATTATATAAACAACAGTGCCTGTTAGTGTGGAAATGGTTTGGCAGCAAACTTTCTAAATAATTAAACATTTTATCAGCCTTGGAGACCAAGAGACCATGTTGGAAGAAGCTACTGACCTCAGCTTGCCATATTCCTTGGGGAATGCTCTTTTCCCTTCCTCACTTCAGCAGCCAGAGCACGGGCTAGAGTTCTAAGGAACTGTAAGTAGGGCTGAGCTAAAGAATACATCATTATCATTGGGACAGCTCATGATCCCAAGAAATTGTTGAGAACAGGGTGGTATCTGTGCTGCTAACTGTCTCAATCACCCAGATGCAGGCAATACAGGACAAACAGGACTGCTGGGTCCCCTGTGCTTACCAAGGTTGTTAAGAGATATTTGTCTGAGGAATTTGCAGTTGCCTGGAGACCTTATCTGTCAAGGAAGGGGGGGGTGCTTAGCCCCGACTCATCTCCTGCATAGTTCACCTCTTCCCTCCTCCCTTCTTCCACTAGGACCATTCAGTTCTGGCGGGACCCAATGAGAATCAAATAGATTGGCAGGACCCCAACCAGAGGAGGACTAATGTTTAGCTGTTCAAATGTTAACCAATTAAAAGAACACTGTAAAACTGCTTGCCTTTCATTATAAAAACCCTGCTAACGAGGGCTTGGGGCCTCTTAGCGTCACCGGTTTTTGAGGGTGCAGAGGACCAAGCTCGAGCTTGCTAATAAATGACTCTTTGTTGCTTGCATTGATCGTGGTCTGTGGTGGTCTTTGTGGGGTCTCGAGCTTTTGGGCACAACAAAATGACACCCTGAAGAAACAGTTGGCATGTAAATCCTTTATCAAACTTCTAACAAATCACAGTGGGTTTTTAAATAGGATGAAAGATTTGAAGCAGATTCATTTCACAGGCTATCAATCCCAGGGGGGTACCTACTGAATGGCAGGTAGCAGGTATCATCACTATGCCAACCACCAAGAACAGGAGTTCAAACACACCAGCCTACTATTCCTCTGACTGCAGTTTCTACCAATTATGTGGTTCTGGAGAGACAGAATACCCACAAAAGAAGTTAACTAAGGAGACTTCACTAATCCCAGATGCCAGCAAGGTGCAGTAAAATCCAGGATTCACAGCAAGCTGCTTGTAAAGGCTCAGAAAAGCTGCTCTGAGCAGTTACAATCTCACCTGTGTCTCCTGTTGAACTACAGCTGAGGAATCTCCAAAGCAGTCTTCTCTAGGTATTATACAACAGCAGACATTTTTCTAGCAGGACAGAAATATTATCAGATATCAAAAACAAACAAACAAACCAAAAAAAAAAAAAGAAGAACAAAGCCGAGGTAATCTAGATATGAATCCTCAGCTCAAGATGTTACATGTCAGCACATTTCAGTTATTCTGAGAACTGCAAGCAAGAAGTGTGCATTGGAGGGTGGGAGATGCTGGGTTGTCCAAGGCCTCCCCAGAGACCATGCTGTAAATGTAAATCTCTTTTATTAGTGGCTTTTTTTGAGCTCTTCACTTTAAGGAATTTCTCATAGAATAACATAATTGTAGACAGAGTCTGCCATTAAATCCTTTTGGGTTTATTTGGGACTCCAGGTTCTAGAAGTTTATTTATTGAACTAAGAAAAGATGATATATTTCATTATAATCTTCCAAACAGGAGATCTTGTTTTACATAGGTAGATGTTGAGTCCAGGTTATATTCTAAAATAAAAGGAACTGTAAGTTTTAATAAAATATTGTGAGATTCTTCATTATTATGTCTCTGCTAACTTCTGCAAGTCATCTATAATATAGTTATGTAAGCATAGATGAAATTTTTTTATAAATATATTTCTCATCAATAGAAGCATATGTATATCATATTTAACTTTCTTGGTTACATATTTTTATAATATTTAATAAATAATAGGAAGTCTTTATGACTTAAAGAACATATTTTCCTTTCTCAGGATATCAGTGTATTTTAGTGTTCAAGACACTTTATTCTACATATGATATAATAAAGTGACTAAGAACTGACATTTTGAAATTAACCATGAAAAATATGTCAGGTTATTTTGTGGATGACACATTTTTCTGTGCATAACACATTTTTCTACTTTCTAGTTAAAACAATGACCAGGGAAAATAGAACTTGTTTTTACTTAATTCTACTCTCCGTGTGGAAGTTAATTCAGTTCACAATTATTCCAGTTCTCTTCTTTTTTGGTGCATAAGATAGATTGTATTTCCTGGATCTCTGGTGGATATACATTATTTTATAAAATCAAATATTCAAGTAATCTGCAACCCATTAATTGCCCTTCCAGAACATATATTCAAAATACTCCAAAATATACTGTTCATCAGAGTCAAGTGTTCATTGACAGAACCAGAAATACACACATTTTGAAATAATAACATAATGCAATACAAAATGGCAATTAGAGGAGTGAAAATGAATCCAAAACTATACTTAAAAAAAATAAACTTAAGCAACTTGTTTCTTAATAAAAATAAAATTACTAAAAGTGTGTATATAGTATACTAAGTTATTTAAAATCCAAAAACAAGTAAAACTAAAAATAAATATATATATGGCAAATATATTGTTGTTCTAAGTATCAAGATAATAATACATTTTAAAACTCATGATGTTGATCACTTTTAAGATGAGACAGTGGGCAGAATAGGGAAGAAATGAAAATAGGAGTAAATATTGGCAATATTTTATTTCTTGGTATGGATAGGTTAGATTTTTATTTCATTTTAATAAATGTATAAAGCAATAATATTGTCTATTTTTTTAAATGATAAAATGGTTTGGAAATAGATGAATTCTACTTTTGAAATTGTATTATAGGAATTGGTTTCTTCTGCTCTTTTCCAAGTTGGCTACCTTCTCTTTGTCTCTCCATTTATGGTGAGATTGACAGCAGCACTGGCCTTGAACTTTCAGGAATTCTAATAGCAAAAATTGTGGTGTTTTCAGGGATGTAGAGAAAGGTGTTGCCTTTGCACTTGCTTGCCAACAGATACCTGAGCCAATCATTAAAATCTGAGGAACATGTTTTCTGATCAAACAGGTATGAGTCATATTTTCACACTTGGGAAATTACTGTGCCCAGATCTTACGAACCAAAACATGGAAAAGATGTGGTTACTTGAAGGAAAATCAGGATTCAGTTACTCAAAGATGACAGACTCAGGTCAGATATGATCGGAGCCTACTAAGACAGTTTTCACAATCTGGGTTTTGTATCCTATGACACAGACTAGACACATCTGCAGAAGTGTTTATGTATTATGCATAAAATGGCAAATGTCCACCAAAGATTGAATAATGCCTTTATTGATACTGTTTTCCACATTATATCAGGGAAATGATTGCAACCTGCTCTGGACAGCCTGGTCTCTTCAATGTTTCATCTGCTATCTCCTTGTGCTGTTGACTATAAGTGTTAAATCACAGATGGAAAGGAAATTTGGAGAAGTATTTGGTGTGTCCCAGCACCTGACTTCACCTTTATGTGCTGTTCTTCTAAATGAGCTGTTTAATATTAATTCAAAATCTTCTACTTATCTCATGTAGCATTGCAGAGGTAATTCTTCAGAAAAAAAATTATAAAATATTACTCAAGATTTCTTTCAATGTGTTTTATTTACTCATTCACTTAACTGATTAAGTGCATACTATGTATCTGCAAGCATGTGTGTATGTATACACACAAACACACACACATACACACATATACCACATACTCACTTTATTTTCAGCCTTGGCAATAGAACCCAGGGACTCACCCATGCTAGGCAATTGTTCTACCACAGAGTTATAATCTAGCCCTATTTTTTGTTATTTTTAACAGTAGTAGTTATGGTGAAGAATAAAAATCATGAGTCTTACCTTCAATAAGTTTTTGGAGTGTATAGAACTTTTTAAGATTCTGAGAAAATGAAATAAGAATTGTTTGCTCATTTCTAGTCTTATGCAAAAAAAATATTTGTTAATCATTGATCATCTCAATCAATATTTTTATGTGACTGGGCTTTAGATGCCAGAACTTATGATTGTAAGGAACAAAGTAGAACTGGGAATTTAAATGGAGGAAATCAAATTCTAAAAAATGAATTGAAAATATTGTTTTAAAAGCTAAAACGCCACCAGAAACAAAACACAAAATATTGCAAAGGCACTAGGGAGCTAGAGTAGTGTGTTTCCTAATGCAGGGAAAGGTAATTAGGGCAGTCATTTCTTGGTAACCCAATGTTTCTGTACCAGTGACACTATCCATTCTTCTTCCTGTGCTCCTCACCTTCTCCACCATCCATTTATACTTTTCTTCTTTTTTCCTGGAACTACCATGTGCCTGAGGAAGCTGACACCTTCTCATCCTTGTTTCCACCCAGTTACTATGTATAAGGAAGGTTGTCTTGATATTCTCATAGGCTAAATAAACAAACCAAAAGTTAAATGTATCACCTCCAGGATGTTTAACACAGGAAGAGAATCTTTACGGAATAGTGCTAAGGTGACAATATTATTCATTCTTATGTGTTAAAAAATTCCCTCTGGAGGTTGGATAGTTTTTTTTTTTCATGATCATTTGGGAAAGTTGCTATAAAAAGGAGATGAACAGATAAGGCAAATACAGAGTCCCCTAACAAGTAAGGGAGAGATTATTCCCATGTTTGTGACTCACAGATGAATCATTGCATGTTAATCCAATGTATTTTAAATAGATTTCTTGTGAATAAGCTACTCCTATATCCTCTGGAAAAGAAACAGAAAAAAAACACGTTTTAAAGATTTATTGTTGTTATAGAAAATTGAGTGAAATTTAATATTTGAAGTAAAGCAAACTTTTGAATTAAACAAACACTTAGTGAGCCCAGAAAAACTGCCCTTGTTATATGGGAAGAGGAAAGCTTCTCTCTTTACATTTTTCACCCTTTCTTGAGATGGCAGACTTTGGAAGAGTTTCAACACTTCACGTAAGTTGGATGAGAAGGTAAGTTTCACTGAGAGCTATGGGAACCAGAAACTTAGATTGTGTCTAAAAATAGAGAAAAGGCTCATAGAGAATAGTGACCTTGTCAAAACTTATGGAGAATGCTCACTTTTATACCTCCAAGTGACATATATGAGTAGAATAATACATATTACAGTATAGAATTACTAATTTTTACATGTCTCTAAAATAAGAATGTAACTTGCAATTGATGTACTCCTGAGATTTAGTTTAAGAAGCTGAATAACTATTTTTCAGATAAAATTTAGATCAAATATGACAATGAGGAAACTAAAAAATGCATTGTGATATATAATGAAGATGAAAGATAACATGGGTAGGGGTGTTACTGAAAATATTTTGGGTATAAGTCTTCTCTTTCACTAAATATCTGTAAATATTCAATCTTATTTTTCACGAAATATCTGTCCATTTGTGTCCTTAGTGTTCCACAATGCTCCTTCTTTCTGTCAAGGAAGATTCAGAAAGAATAATGGTGAAATATTTATTTCATGACCTTGGGGAAACAGGATATAGAAAGGAAAGGTAGTGAATATGGAATTTTATGACAACCTTTTGGTTTCCTGGCTGCTTCCCAGGGGATCTCTGATGGACAGCAGGAATCCATGAGGCTCAATTTCATACAGTGAGAAGCTCAAGGAGGGTCAATTATATCATACTTCAAGGGTTTCAGGGTAAAGGAATTGGGACTGCCAGTTAATATTCCCAGGAATTGGTAACTTCTATAAAGAAAGTGAGAGGGATTCTTCTAATGATAGAAGTCTAGTGTAATTGGCTTGGGAAGGGGTGGGTCCTTTAAGAGAGAATCTTTATGGAAAGCATCATTTCTTGCTTAGGGAACCTAGAGGCATTGCAGGAGCTCTGACACTCTATCCCACCCTCACCTAGTCCCCACCTTTTCTTGGTTACTTTTCTTTCAGCTCTTCTCCATTACCTACAACTCCAGCATGTTGTGTTTTTACTATTGCTTTGACCAATGCAGTCATCCTAAAGCTGCCTCATCTTGTTTGAAATGTTGAGGTGCATGTGGTAGTTACTAGAAGATGTGCTACGATACTGGGGCTCTCTTGCCTTCAGTTATTGTTATCTATTTTTCTGTTTGATTCCTTTGGAAATCTGATGAAAGGTGTTAACACACCTCTGGAAACACACACACACACACACACACGTCATAGACATAATCATGGGTTAGTAACTAGAATATACAAAAATGTCAAGATTCTTCTTGTGTCCCTTAAAGGCCAAGGATTCTTGTTTTTCTTCAAGAAATGCTTAAGGGTATCATACACATGGGGGCAGACTTCCAGTGTCTTTGGTGCAGCATGGTGCTAATGAAGATCACACATAATGTATTCCAGGCCATGGAGCTAATGCCCAATTCATATGAAATGAATCTCACTATAAATAAATAACAGATCAATAAGAGTAGAGAAGGGAACACAGGAGTTGGAGGAAAAGAGGGTGCATGAGTCAGGGTTCTCTAGAGGAACAGAATCAATAGGAAGTGAAATTATGAAAAAGGGATTTATTAGATTGGCTTACACCACCAGACACTGGATAGTCCACAATGACTGTCTGCAGGATGGAGAACTGGAAGACCCAGTAGTTGCACAGTTCAAGAGGTGGAAGATTCAGAACAAGAGGGATCAACAGTGCTACCCTAGTCTGAGACCAAGGCTTCTGGAAAATACCTGGAGAATCACTGGCAGAGTGTGCTTTGGAAGAGTGAAGAAGCAAGAGTCAAATATCCTCAGACATTAGAAGAAGCAGTCAAGAACCTATTCAAGAAGAGTAAAGTTTCCATCTGCATCTGCCTCCTTAGTCTTCCAACTTTTATTTCATCCAAGTCACCATCCTATTAGGTGGTGTTGTCCATGCCTAGAGAGGATCTTCACTTCAGTTCACTATCCCACCTTCCAATCATCCTTAGACATGCCCTCATTGACACACCCAGAAGCATCTTAATCATTGGCATCTGTTAATCCAATCGAGTTGACAATTCAGATTAACTATTACAGAGGGGACAGGGAAATGCTGGGAACTGAATTAGAGAAAATCATTTTCCATGCTTTTATAATAGTATCATAGTATATTCTATTATCTTATATAACAAAAAAGAACCAATTAAATTTAAAATTAAAAAAGTATCATTATAGCTAAAAAAATCAATATCAGTTTTGTTTTTGTTTTGTTTTGGGTTTTATTCCTGATTTTATAAATAAAGAACACAGTAGTCACTTTACTATATATGATAGATAAAAGACCTCAGCAAATTAATTGTGACTAGTACCAAAATAACAAGATAAATGCTACTTCATTTTAAGAGATAATGAACAATGATTCATTTTTAAAAACTAGCTTACTTACTAAACTACTGCATTGTTTAAAGCATTGGGTTTGGTTCTATGAAGAATAAAAGTCTTAGAATTCACAGTTTTCCAAGATTCTAATCCAGGAAGGAAAAGTAGAAGTACACACAAAATTGCATGTCAGCATAGTGAGTAAAATTATAAGATAAACCCTGAAGAAAGGCTTTAGAGAGCAACAGATCAATATTATTTTATTATTGGGTCAAATACTAGTAAAAGGCCACCTATTAGAGTTTTCTTGGCAGCTGAGTCCTGAAGTTTTGAGACAGTCGAAATAACTGGAAATGGAAAATCATTCAAGAAGAAAAAAGACCAGTGATTAAACATTTTAATAAAGACCCATAATTCACAATATATTAGAAATTGGCATCAGATTATTAATTTATCTTAAAACATGTGGTCAAATATATAAAGAAATATCCTTGTTGTAAACATGGACAATCTAATAGGATTGATAACAAACCAAAATTATATAGTTAAAGGAATGGCTAAGTTCATTAACTATTGAAGGGGAAGATCCTTTGATATTTTGTGGCCTCTGATGACTACCACTTATTTAAGTACAATTACTTCATGATAGATGGTTCTTATAAATCAATAAAAGAGAATGATCTTATTTCATTATTTAGTTGTCAACACTCATTTTCCTTGCAGTTTAAGAATCTTGACAAATATCATACATTTTAAAAATAATTTATTTTATTTCTGTTCTTGTCAGCATAAAATAAATAACTTGATTAGACATTTTCTTAAATGATTTTAATTTGGAAGAAGAATGATAAATTTCAACCCAATTGAGGAGAAAAAATATTTACTACAGAAAGGGGAAATCCACATGTGAATGGAAGTTAGTATCTATTACAGTTACCAGGTTCTGTGCTTAGACTGTCTAATGGCTCTAAGCATGATGTAATAAATGCATGGACAGGACTAGGAAGATCATCATTGGATAAACAGATTACATATAAACACAAAAAGAATATTTCTGTTATTCAAACAAAAAAAAATAGTTACACTACAGATACTGTGTTAGGGAGTTTTTAATACAACCAGAAGAGAGGAGCTCAAGCAGGGAAAGAGATACTGGGTTCAAAGACGCATTTCTGCAGTGGAGATGGATGTAACTCTGTCACGATCCACCAATGTCACCTTTCACAATTGCATGATCACTCATGTTGCTTCAGCTTTCTGTTTGCTACCTCATTTGTATTTTTATCCATAAAGGAAATTAAGCTTGTGCATTTTTGTTTATTTAGGACTTACATTTCTATTTATAAATTGCTACATTATATTACAAGTACTAAATGTGATAAATTTTACAGTACCAGGAACTTAAGAATGTTTTGACATGACAAATTTTTCTGTTTCTCTGTGTGGTAATGCAAAACTGTGGATTCCACAATGTGAAAAACTGTGGATTCCATGATGAGCTATAGAGACATGTATGCATCCCTTTTTTCTTCATATTCTGTTGATTTCAAGGTAAAAATTCCTTTCAAGAGGTTCATCGTTAAGCACAGAATTTACACTTTAACTCTGCTGTTGTAAGGTGTGCAGGGTAGTAGATTCCAGTGGGCAGAGTTTTAGCTGGTGTCTTCTTTCTTTTTAAGACAAGGAAGATGCAAAAAGGAACATGAAGAGGATGCAGTGTAGGTGCCTCCCCAGACACACTCCCATGTGACTTCTGGACATTCATGCAATACAGAGCTCCACATCTACTGTCATCACAGCTCCTGCAGACAAAGATTTAACTCTATACCAGGTTCAGGTTTTTAAGAAAGGTGCAAAGAAGACTGAATGGCAAACATCACCAGGTTCTTTGGTTACAGTCTGTGTTCTAATGGGAAAAGAGTGGGAATCTGAGAACTGAAATAAGGACATTAGTGTGGGGAAGAACAAGAACCATACTCATAAATCAACTTGCATCCTTCCAGTTGTCATGAGTAGCTCCTCTCCCTTGACAGAGAGCAGTCTTCCCTAGTCCAACCACCCTGCTAGTACCTCTCTGGAAGATCTTGCCATGAAATGATGGCTATTTATTTCCTTAGGGAACATTCTTCCATATCTCATGTTGACTCTAAAAAGGCAAAGTGCAAGGAAGGTCCAAGCAGGAAAGTACAATCTTCTTCTAGGAAAAATGATACAATTGAGGAATTTGCAAGATTTTGCTAAGGTGTAAGTTTGAACCATGGTAACACTTCACTATGGGAAGAGATATTGAAGGTAAAGACAACTTGTGATTATATAGGGCCCATCTAACTACTCTACAATAAACTATTATTACAAGGGCAGCTAATTAAAAAACTTAATTTCATTTTTTCCATGTAAATTAATATATTCTCAGGTGAGGGAAGGTCTAGAAGCCTTTATTTTGTCACTAACAGTAGCACTCAACAAAATGAAGTGCAGGTGCGAGAAGTTCTTAGGTGTAGTATTGTGAAAGTATTGGAAGTCTCAGAGTGATAAGAATGTTAGAATCCAAGACCAGAGAACCCACCATTGATTGTGTTTACAGTGAAGGCATATCTCTTCAGTAATAACAGAAAAATATACTGGGAAGAGAGTACAGACATTTCAGAGACCCTTGGTGATAGATATAGATAAAAAAATGCCTCTGTAAAAACTTTGTTTCTTGGCATAAATTGTAGTGATGGGATTCTAGACTAGAAAGAAGCAGCAGTTAGTATCTGTTAGAGGTAAATTTTATACAGTTATCATGACAGCAAGACAAAAGTATAATCATGTGCTTTTTCCCAAGTGACTCTATTACAATGAAAAATAGCTCTTGAGGTTTCTAAGTTCAATTTGGATGATAGGAAAACAAATGAATGGACATGAAACTGGTATTTTGAAGACATTGTTTAATGATAATGATAATTGGTGAAAACAGTAATATCAATAACTGCAATAGAAAATTGTGGACTCAACCAGGTTTGGAATTAAGTCAATTTTAAAACCTAAGATTCAGTGATTGAATGTTGGATCCTCTTGACGTAGGACCACTATACTGAGAGCATAAAAAAATATTCTTTTCATATTTCCAACAAAGAACTGCTTCTGCTGGTGCAATTCATAGAGAAAAGAGGATACTAAGATTTTTCAGGGATTATTATACGTGGGTGCATAACTAAAAGTGTACAAAAGAAATTAAAATGCTATTAGGTTCTCTATGTTATAGTAAGAGAATGTGGAAGCCACGTGATACCACCTGAGTACATCTTACCATCTGAACAGTCAACTCAGTTTAACTCAGTTTACTTTTCCAATCTCTAAATAAACCAGTAAGTTGGTCCATTTTTTATCAATTTCTGTCCTTTGGAATACTACCCCTATGTTAGGGAGTAACAACGAGAAGTTCCTGAAGCATTTTCTGACTCCCAGAAAATACAATAAATCAGAAGCAATGCTTCACATTGACAGACATTGCACGATTATTGTCAGTATCAAAGATGTAAGAAATGCAGAGTAAATCATCTCTGTAATATATTTCTTTTTATTAATTTGTCTGGTTCCTGCAAAATTCAAGTGCATTACAGATGAAGAAGGTCAAACTCCAGGCATAATTCCTTTTTTTTTTCTTTTGGCAGTGCTGGGTATTTGAACCCAGGGCCTTATGCTTGTGAGGCAAGCACTCTACCAACTGAGCTACATCCCCAGCCCCCCAGGCATAACTTCTTAATGTGGGTGTTTTGCATTTGCTATGAACACTGAAATTTTGATGCTAGGTGAATGCATAGTTCTTCATTTTCTTAAATAAGAAGCTTAAAATCAATTCACTTTACTCAGCAAGTAGAAAAAATACTGACTCTTGACCAGGGATGCCAGGTGACTTTTCAGATTAAACTATCAATTATTAAAAGAATATAACAAAGTCAACATGTCTTAAATTTTGGAGGATGAACTAACTAAAACTAGCAATAACTAGACCCTAAGTAGTCAAAAACAAGGGTACTTCATGAACAAATGGATGGTTCTGACTCATGTCATCTACCTCTCTTAAATCAATGTTAAATTTCAAAATAATGAACTTGTTTTCCCTTTGTATGGAGAAATAAGTGCTCTGGATAATGGGTATCTGTTGACTCAAAGACAATGGAAAATGTCTGGGTTTGTTGACCAAGTGTCTGAAAGATATAAAGATCCTTCAAGGTGGTCTGGAAAGAGTAATGTGAACAGACCTATTGAAGCAGGCACCAACTAGAAAGCAATACAAGAAAGTAGGATTTTAATATCCAGATGATCAGGCTAAATTTTGTTTTGATATAATCTGTACTATGAATATCAGATGATAGAATAACAGACATATGAATATAGGGTTTGTAGGGGAAAGATATAAGCTATGTGTAGTCTCAATGATGTGGGCTCCAAATCAGAAAAACTGATTGCCTTCTACTACTTGTGAGTGTCTAACCTCCCAGTTACACATTCTGCATCTGAGCACTCCATATGAAATCAGTCCCTAGACATCAGACTTTCACCTGGCAATAGGTTAATTATATCATACCCCTTGTACAACAGGTGGTGGCAAATTTTCCTCATTCTGAATTGATAAATACTTAGATTTAGGTTTGCCTTCTTGATTCCACAGTACTTTAATCTATACCAACATTTTATGGCTTTTAAACTAACTAACACATTGACATAATATCCCTTAAACATTGACAAAGACATGTTACCTATCTTTGTGCAAAGAAGATGTGAAAATATTGGCATGATATCAGAATTCACTTATCTTACCAGGTAGCATATTACCCACTAGCAGCATCCTGACAGAACAGACAAAAAACTTCTTAAGAGCTCAGTTCAGAGAATAACTAGAAGTCAATTTAGGGAGGCATTGAGATTTGTCCTCAGAATTAAAGTTAAATTAAGAATTAAATTAAGTATAAATTGAATACTGAACCAAGAAGTTGTGGGTCCCCTTTGCCTCATATCCTACATCCTGATTTCCTAGGGGTGTTAATGCTCCCAATCACCCACTTGATAGTCTTCATTTTCACCAAGATAGAATCATAGGTTCTGTAAAGAACATTCCTGCCCAGGACACAGTGGAAATCACTGTATTTTTGCTCTCATCCAAGTGAAACAGCCAAAATAGAAGTTTGATGTTCTGGCTGAGATACTTGATTCTGATTAGTGTGAGTAGCCAGAGTTGCTACCTTAGATTAGAACAGGAATTACTCTGTTAAAAATACAAAGAATTCAGTGGATTGTTTTGCACCTGCGCAGACAATGGTAAATGTCAGTTTAGGTGAATAATTGAGAGAAAGATAATTAAGGGATTTATCTTTTACAGATAAACTTTATAGTTATTCATCAAGTTTCAAAACTCAAACAACTAAAGTGCTGGCCAAGGGTGAAAGAGCTATCTACAGAGGATTATGCAAAAGAGAGATGTTCCATATCAGTTATGGTTCTGAAAATTGCTGCAAATATAGGAAATGCATTTTTTTCATTTAGTACTTGCAAGGCTCAAATGAAAATGTACATGGTAGACCACTGGGTCCTTTCCTCTCTGCTCCCAGGATATCAGCAGCACATCATGACCTTTGGGTGGGACTGCAAATTAGTACAACCACTGTGGAAAGCAGAGTAGAGATAACACAAAAGACTGGGAATAAAACCACCATGAGATTCAACTATCCCACTCCTCAGTATTTATCCAAAAAAACTGAAATTAGTATGCCATAGTGATACCTACACACAAATGTTTTTAGCAGCACAACTCACTCTGGCCAAGAAATGGAAACAGACCAGGTGCCCATAAATCAATAAATAGATTAAGAAAATGTGGTATATTTACACAATGAAACTTCACTTGGCCATAAAGAAGAATGAAATTATGGTATCTTCTAGTAAATGAATGGAACTGGAGAACACCATGTTAAGTGTAAAAAGTCAGACTCAGAAAGAAAGGGGTTGAATGTTTTCTCTTAAACTAGCAATCTGGGCCAAAATAAGATTATAAATAGGGGACCCATGAAAACAGAAAGGAGATAAGTGGACCAGGGGAAGAGGAGGGGGAAGAGAGGAAGAAAAGGAAAAGAGAGGAATGTTGGAATCAAATTGCCCAAATTAGGCCAAATACACAGTGAATTTCATACACACACACACACACACACACGCACATACAGATGTATAGCGCTAAATTCAAAAATCTACAAATGAATAGACCAGTAGAGGAAGGGAATAGGGGGATGAAATACCGGGAACTGAAGTGGAACAAATTAAATTCCATGCTTGTATGATTATGACAAAATGAACTCCAATATAACCATAATGCACTAATGACAACATGAACGTAAAAATTTATATTGCTTGTTACTTTGCCATCATGAAATAAATTAAAATTACAAAGATTTTCTTAGTAAATTATTTTGTTACTAATGAATTATTGTTACTATTGAATTTATAATATTAATACACTATATAATATGAAAAATATATCACATAAAACTTCAATTGCATACCATATCAGAGAGTCTTAATTGTGCTTGATTGTGCAATGCATTAGAAATGTTAACATGATTTTGGAATATTCAGCATATTATTTTATTATTGCTTTTAAATTGCAAATCTAGAAATATGTATTATGTCCTTGCTATGGATAAAGTAGGTTAGTACTGTTCAAATTCATTGTAGTCTAAGTGAATCATCTAAGCAGGGGGAGGTGTAAAGCTACCAACTACCTATCTTTATCACAATACCTCCTTGGGTTTCTCCCAAAACACTAATGGTACCAACACAGAAGATCATTATAAAATTAAAATTTAAAGTCTTTTTAAATTCCTTATCCCAATCACTAGTCCATTATAGCAAATATTTGAAATAATTGCAACATTAAGAAAATGTCAAATAACCTCAATATTAATAGAAGATTGGTCTTTGTAATGAAAGCAGTGGAAAACTATTAAAATGTATAATCAATGAATAAGTTTTTTCATCTCTGAATTGAAATTAATAAAGATATTTTTAATTTTTTGATTAGTGACTAAAAATCTATCTTTGATATTTGACATCTACATTGAAAGTAATTTAAAGCATTTATAGGAGTGCACACTTGGGGCACCCAAAAGACCAAGGAAGGCCACCCTGCCCATATCCTATGACCAGCTCTGAGGGACTCATATCAGGAACCTCTCTGTGGTAGGGAGCATTGGCACAGGAAGTTAATGTTTGTGATGCCCTTAATCAAGTCTGTGAAGCTTAATCAAGTTCCTGAAGCTGTGACTGGTGGTGTAATCTTCAAAGTACTACAAATGAATTTGAGGAACTGGCATCTCAGAAAGGTGGTAGGAATGTTCTTCAGATGATGTCCAAGAAACCCGAACAATTTTTTTTAATCTTCCTATTATATACCTGGTTCAATCAAATATGAGCTCACCTTGTCTCTCAATAGCAAGTTCAAAGATGCAGAGAAACCTGTATGTTTTTAATGATCTGGATAATAATGGGTATATCTTTTTGCATATAATTTGCATAAATTTGACTGCATGAATGAAGAGAATGAATGATGCATCAAGACTGACATAACTGGATGACTAACCTATTTGGTCACAGTCTTGATTTGGATGGAATCATTTATCTTTGAGCTACTCCAGAGAAATACTTAAGTAGAATGCATTTATGAGGAAGAACTGAAGAACAAGGCATTTCTCTCCAATATTTAGAGAAGCTTCCCTGTAAACACTAATGTTGGCTTCTGCATTGAGCACTGAAAACAAATAGATTATCTCCAAGAGAAGTAATCTTGACTCTGGGTGTGAATGAGTTCTTAAAAGACCTTTGAAAAGGTCAAAGAATTTTTGAGTACTTTGTGATCTTGCTGAGGAATCCAGGCAGCCCAGTGTTTCCAGACACTTCAGCTTGGTGTATCCTTGACTCAATATTCACAACACTCCAGGTTTTTAACCAATTTTGTTTCAAGGAGAAAAAAGGTATTTGGTTGTTTTTGTTGTTTCCCCTATGTAAAACAGTTTCTCCCTTAACCTCCTTTCCTTTTATGGTTTAAAAAAACAAAGATATTTAATTATCTCCTACTAGATATTTAATTCTCTCTTACAACAGGAAGTCTGGAGGTGGATCCCTATTCTCTGGATTAATTAGGCAGGCTGCTAGTTTAAAACTTAAATAAAATCACATAGTTCTACTTTGAAAACATTACGATAGCTCTTTGCTTTGTACTTTGCTTTTTAGGATATAGCATGAAGTTTTCCCTGCCTTTCAGAGAAATTACTACTAAAAATGATCTTGCTTTATATGATGAAAACAGTATCATTTATTGAATCAGGGAATAAAATTAAGAAATGTGAAGAGTTCGTGAAAGCTGCCATTAGTAAGGTACACTTCTCCATAAACGACTTACATGAATTATAAAAATATGCACGGATTCATCTCAGATCTGTACAGAAATAAGGAGTGTTTTATTTCCTCTAGTTTTTTAAGTTAAGGTATGCAGCATCTTTTCAAGTAAGTATCCTTTCTATTTTACACATTTAAAACATTGTACATTCTTTGGAAATGCAAAGAAGTGTCACTTATTTTGAAACTATAATTTTCCTTTCTGAAATGCCATCTTTTGCTTTTGGTTTCTTATTCAAAGAAGTTTTCTGTTTTTTTTTTTTTTGTTTTTCTTTTATTTTTTTTAGTGGTAACCAGTCCTGATACACTGATGTTTGAAAAGAGGACTTGTTTTTTTATTTGTAAAAACCATACATACATAAATTATGTCTTTATATATGTGAGCATTTGGTTGTTCGGTATAAATAAATTTGACAACTTCAGCATTTGTCAATAAACAGATGTAAATTTCATAACCTACACGTGAGTTAAAATCACTGAAGTAATTACATTATTGTAGAATTAATCCATTCTGAATAAAAAATAAACACAAAATGATGAAAATGTTAAATGTAAGTGTAAATGGCAATTGGGAACTACATTGATTTTTATTAGAGAGGTTTTTCATTCAGTGATTTTTAGTGACCATTAAAATGTTTACTTTAGGGACTTTTAATCTGTAGAATTGAAACTAAGTTAAGAAAATGTATTACTTGAAAAAAATAAAAATAAAATTCAGCACACTTGAAAAACTAAATCAATTACAGTTTACAATCACTAAGTTTATTTTATTGGATTTGTTCAAAAATTACCATAGAATTTGCCATTGGGATTGTACCCACACCCTTCCAACACTTTTCAAGCTTCGTTCTGAGTATGTGCACAACTTCCAGCTGCCCACAGACCCCGTTAATTTAGAGAACTGGACTAGAATGTTCATCATTGTATGAAAGAAAGCATCTGACATTTTCCTGCAGTTTTGTGATATGGTTCTCATTTTCATTTCAAAAATGTATAATTATGCTTTTTTTTTTTGATAATAACTCTGAGTATTCTAGGTTGTGGATTTTTTTATGTGCTCCAATTAGTTATACATGACACTAGAATTCACTTTGAAACATACCTAAATGAAGTATAACTGCTCCTTCTTCTGGTTGTATATGATGTAGGAAATACACTAATTATGTAATCATATATGCACATAGAGTAATAATGTCCAATTCATTCTCCTAATTCTCCTATCTTTCAAATCCCTAGATCCCCTTTCCTTCCTTCACTCCCCTCTGCCTAATCTAGAGTACCTCTATTCTTCCTAGTCCCTCCTGCCACCTTATTGTGAATTAGCTTCCACATATCAGAGAAAATATTCTGCCTTTGGTTTGGGGGGTTGGCTTACTTACCTTTTCATGATATTCTCTAGATCCAACCAAATACTGAGCAAATGCCATCATTTCATTTTTCTTTAAAGCCATGTTATATTCCATGGTGTATAAGTACCCATTCATCTCTTGAAGGTTCCATAGTTTAGCTATTGTGAAATGAGCTGCTATAAACATTGATGTGGCTGCATCACTGTAGTACACTGATTTTAAGTCCTTGGGGTATAAACCAAGGAGTGGGAAAACTGGGTCAAATGGTGGTTCCATTCCAAGTGTTCTGAGGAATCTCCATACCACTTTCCAGAATGATTGTACCAATTTGCAGTCCCACCAGCAACACATGAGTGTGTCTTTTCCACACATCCTGGCCAACATTTATTATTGCTTTTATTCTTCATAATTGCCATTCTGACTGGAGTGAGATGAAATCTTAGAGTATTTCTCTAATTGCTACAGATGTTGAACTTTTTTTTTTCATATTTTTTTGATCAATTGCATTTTTTCTTCTATGAAGTGTCAAATTCAGCAAGGACATAACATCAACTCCCATAAATCACATGTGTCCCTGTATATCAGTGATGAATTTACTGAAATAGAAATTAAGAAAACTACCCCATTTACATTATTCTTTAAAAAAATGAAATACTTGAGAATCAATCTAACAAAAGAGATGAAAGACCTCTACAATGAAAACAAGAGAACACTAAGAAAGAAACTGAAGAAGAAGACCTTAGAAAGTGGGAAGACCTACCATTCTGTTGGATAGGCAGAATTAATATTGTCAAAATGACCATGCTACCAAAAGTATTACAGATTTAATGTAATTCCTTTTAAAATTCCAATGTCCTTCTTCAGAGAAATAGAAAAAGCAATCATGAAATTCATTTGGAAAAATAAAAGACTCAGAATCGCCAAAGCATTCTGTAGCAGGAAGAATGAAGCAGGAGGCATCACAATACCAGAACTTAAACTGTACTACAGAGTAATAGTAACAAAAATGGCATGGTATTGCCACCAAAAGACATGTACACCAATGGTACAGAGTAGAAGACACAGAGAAAAACCCACATAAAGACAGTTAACTTTTACTGGACAAAGGTGTCAAAAACATCCACTGGAGAAAAGATAGCCTATTCAACAAATGGTGCTGGGAAAATTGGCAATGCATATGTGACAAAATGAAATCAAACCCCTATCTCTCATCCTGCATGAAACTCAACTCAAAGTGGGTCAAAGACTTAGGCACAACAGCAACCCTGCACCTAACAGAAGAAAAAGTAGGCCCAAATCTTTACCATGTCAGCTTAGGACCTGACTTCCTCAACAAGACTCCTAAAGTGCAAGAATAAAATAAAAAATCATTAAATGGAATGGTATCAAATTAAAAAGCTACTTCACAGCAAAGGAAACAATCAATAATGTGAAGACAGAGCCTACAGAATGGGAGAAAATCTTTACCACACAGACCTTGAATAGACCATTAATCTCCAGGATATATAGAGAACTCAAAAAACCTAACACTGAGAAAATCAATATGATAAATAAATGAACTAGGAAATGAACAGCTTTAGCTTTTAATGTATGTTTTATGTTTTTATTGCAGCATTATAGTTGTATATACTATTGGGGTTTCTTTTCACAATCATTCTTGCATGAAATGTAATTTGCTCCACTTCAGTCCCCACTACATGCTCTTTCTCTCTTCTTCTCCATTTCCTGTTCACTTTCCTCTACTCTACTGGTCTTTCTCCTATTTATAGTTTTCTTTAAATAAGTGCTTTATAAAAATATATAAAGGCAAAGTTTACAGTATTTTCATATATGTACATGGCATAATTTAATCAATTTTATTCCACCATTCCCAACTTTTCCCATGCCCTCCTCCTCCTCCTCTCCCTACTGATCTCTCCTCTATTTGCATTCAACTGTTGACTGAGTCTAGCTTATTTAACTTAGCATGATGTTCTCCAGTTCCATCCACATACCAGCAAATGCCATAATTTTATTCTTCTTTATGGCGAGCAAATTTCCATTGTATATATATAACAATTTATTTATCCAATCATCCACTGATAGCCATCTGGATTATTTATTTTAAATATAATTTGTAAACTAGAGAGCAAACTTTTTTTTTCATTATTTCCCTTAAAATATGTATTTATAATTTGGAATCAGAGATTTTTCATTTGTTGTCATGATTTCAAGAAACAAGCATATTCTTTCAAATTTTGATTGAAATTGACAGATACAAATATGTGTGTTCTTTCTGCCCTTTTTGTTGTTGTTGTCTGTTTGTTTTTCTTTTTCTGGTTGCTGGATATTGAATCCAGGGCCTTACACATGTAAGGCAACTGTTGTCTCATCAAGCTGCATCTCCAGTCCAGTCTTGTTTTTATCTGAGTCTAGGTAAAACCATCTCTTTGAACAGTCGTAGAATCATCTATTTTGATCTTCTGCTTTTATAAGAAAAAATTTTATGTATATCTATTCTGAAAATACATCCAGTTAGCAAACATTTCTTCTATACCTTTTAGATTATTGTAATTAATGTCATAAATTGCTCTTTAAATAGTTGGCCAGTTCTTTTTTTTTTTAACTTATATTATTATTTATTGAACTGGATCTTGCTATGTTACATAGACTGGCTAGAATTCATGGGCTACAGTTAACTTCCCCCTCCACCTCCTGAGTAGCTCACATCTTGTCTTAGGACCTCTTTGGAATAACACTATGTTCACACCTTTTTGGATGTCATATAGGTCTCAGACACCATTTTTAAAGGATCTGTATCTTAAATCATTTTTTTTTTGTTTTGTTCTCTGATTATAAAACTAGTAATACATGTTCTTTGAGAAATCAGGAAAGTTTAAAGAACCTAAAGCAAACATTTTATTTTTTCTAGAGAAAATCTCTGTGAGAGTATTAGTGTTAAAACAAGAATAGGACCTTCTCTTGTCACTTGCCTGTGTGCCACTGTTCCCTGTTATGGAAAGCATCTTGGACCACTCCAAGACTGTTTGGGAATGTGGATATCAGGCTATTGGCAAACTTTACTTGATAAAAACACATAAGGGTCATGCATCCACATGCGCTGGCCCTGTAACAACTCTACAATGAATTCATGAGCAGGATTTCTTAGTGAAAAGAGCACTGTAGATACAAGGGACCAATTCAGAAAGTCCTGAAAGGTAGCATGGTGGCTCCTTGAGGCCCCTCTGAATTGTGAGGAGTCACAGGACATAAGGATACCTGTATTCTTTCAATCATCCACTCTTCTGCTCAGGCTCTGCTCTGGTCATTACCCACCCTGGTGTGCTGCTAATAGTCAAGGCCACCACTGTCTGATTCTGAGATCCTTTCTTTTTTAAAAAAATGTTCTAATTAGTTATACATGAAAGTAGAATTAGTTATACATGAAAGTAGAATGCATTTTGAAACATCATACATAAATGGAGTATAACTTCACATTTTTCTGGTTGTACATGATGTAGATAGAATTATACCAGTTGTGTAATCATTTATGCACATAGGGTCACAATGTCCAATTCATTCTAGTATTCTTCCTACACTCATCCACCCTCTGCTTCCTTCACTAATTTCTGTCTAATCCAAAATACCTCTAATCTTCTCCCTCCCCCAACCCCTTATTGTGATTTAGCATCCCCATATCAGGGAACACTTTTAGCCTTTGGTTCTTTGGTATTGGCTCTTTTCACTTAGCATGATATCCTCCAGTTTCATCCATTTACTGGTGAATGCCATAACTTCATTCTTCTTCAAGGCTGAGTACTATTGCATTGTGTATATATACCACATTTTCTTCATCAATTCATCTCTTGAAAGGCACCTAGGTATGTTTCAGGGTTTAGTTATTGTGAATTGAGCTGCTGTAAACATTGATATGACAGTGTACCTGCAGTATGTTGATTTTAAGTCCTTTGGGTGTAAACTGAGGAGTATAATAACAGGATCAAATAATGGTTTTCTGAGGAATTTCCATATTGTTTCCTAGAATCTCACCAGCAATGTATGAGTGTACCTTTATTCCCACAACATTTATTATTGCTTGTAATCTTGAGCATTGCCTCTCTGACTGGACTTAGATAAAATCTCAGGGTAGTTTTGATTTACATTTCTCTAATTGCTAGAGATGTTGAAGATTTTTTTCACATATTTGTTGATCAATTGTATTTCTTCTTCTGGGAAGTGTTTGTTCAGTTCCTTTGCCCATTTATTGATTGGATTAATTTTTTTGGTGTTAAGTTTTATTTTTTAATTCTTTATATATCTTGGAGATTAGTGCTCTATCTGAGATCAGGACTTAAAGATTTTCTCCTATTCTGTAGGCTCTTTCTTCACATTATTCTTTCTTTTACTGTGAAGAAACTTTTAGTTTCAATACATCCCATTTATTGATTCTTGATTTTATTTCTTGAGCTTTGGAAGTCTTCTTAAGGAAGTCAGTCCTAAGTTGGCATGGTGGAGATTTGGGCCTACTTTTTCTTCCTTTAGGTGCAGGGTTGTTTTTCTAGTACCTTTCATCTAGTGTTTGATCCACTTTGCGTTGAGTATCATGCAGGTGAGAGACAGGGTTGGTATTTGCTTCACTTGTCTTTTTACATAGAGATTGCCAATTTTCCAAGCACCATTTGTTCTGTAGGTATCTTTTCTCCAGTGGATGTTTTTGGCACCTTTGTCTAATAAGAGATAATTGTATTCATGTGACTTTATTTCGGTTTCTTCTGTTCTGCACTACTGGGCTACATGCCTGTTTTGGCACCAATACCATGCCATTTTTGTTATAATGCTTAATGTTTTGTTATAGTTTAAGTTCTGGTACTGTGATGTCTCCTGCTTCACTCTTCTTGTTAAGGATTGCATTGGCTATTCTGGGTCTCTTATTTTTCCAAATGAATTTCATGATTGCTTTTTCTATTTCTCTGAAGAAGGTCATTGGGATTTTAAAAGGAATTGCATTAAATCTGTAATACTTTTGGTAGTATGGCCATTTTGATGATATTAATTCTGCCTATCCAACAGAATGGTAGATCTTTCCATCTTCTAAGGTCTTCTTCAATTTCTTCCTTAGTGTTCTGTTGTTTTCATTGTAGAGGTCTTTCACCTCATTTGTTAGATTGATTTCTACATATTTTTTTTCAAGGCTGCATTGAATGGAGTAGTTTTCCTAATTTTTATATCAGTGGATTCATCATTGAATGAGTTTGATTTATGGGTGTTAATTTATATCCTGTCACTTTGCTGAATACATTTATTAGTTCTAGAAGTTTTCTGGTGAAATTTTTGGATCTTCTAAATATAGAATGATGTAATCAGCAAATAATGATAATTTGAATTCTTTTCCTACTCATACCTCTTTAATTTATTTCATCTCTCTAATTGCTCTGGCTAGAGTTTCAAGAACAATGTTGAATAAAAGTGGTGAAAGAGGGCGTCCTTGACTTTTTCAAGTTTTTAGAAAGAATACTTTCAATTTTTCTCCATTTACAATGATGTTGGCTTTGCATTTAGCATATATAGTTTTAAAATGTTGAGGTATGTTCCTACTATCCATAGTTTTTCTGGTGTTTTGAACATGATGGTGTACTATATTTTGTCAATTTTTTTTCTTCATTTATAGAGATACATTTGATTCTTGTTTTTACGTCTATGTGATGAATTACATTTTTTGATTTTCCATATATTGAACCAAATTTGCATCCTTGAGATGAAGCCCACTTGATCACAGTGCATTCTCTTTTCAATATGTTTTTGTATGTGATTAACTGGAATTTTATTGAACATTATTGCATCTATGTTCGTCAAGGAGATTGGTCTAAATTTTTCTTTCCTTGATGTTTCTTTGACTGGTTTTGATTTCAGCGTGATACTTGCTTTATAGGATAAATTTGGAAGGGTTCCCTTCTTTTCTATTTCATGGAATAATTTGAGAAGTATCGCTGTGAATTCATCTTTGAAAGTTTTTAGAACTCAGTTCTGAATCAACCTGGTCCTGAGCATTTCTTGGTTGGTAGGCTTTTGATGGCTTGTCCTATTTCATTGCTTGAAATCAATTTGTTTAAGTTGTATATGTTCTTCTGATTCAGTTTGGGAATGTCATATGTCTCTAGAAATTTGTCAACATCTTCAGGATTTTTTATCTTATTGGAGTATAGATTTTCAAAACAGTTTCTGATCATCTTCCATATTTCAGTAGTGTCAATGGTATTTTTATTATAAATTTTAGTAATTTGAGTTTTTGCTCCCTTTCTCTTTGTTAGCATGGCAAAGAATCTTATTTATTTTTCAAAGAACCAACTTTCCATTTTGTCAATTTTTTAATTGTTTCTATTTTTTAAATTTCATTAATTTTGGCTCTCATATTATTTCCTGTCTTCTACTACTTTGGGTGTTCATTTGTTCTTCTTTTTCTAGAACTTTGAGATATTATTTTAGGTTATTTATTCATTGACTTCCTATTCTTTTAATGAATGAGCTCAATGCAATGAAATTTCCCCTTAGAACTACCTTCATAATGTCCCAGAGATTTTGATACATTAAACCAGAGTTCTCATTTACCTCTAAGTATTTTTTATTTCCTTCATGATGCCTTCTGCTATCCATTGCTCATTTAATAGCATATTATTTAGTCTCCAGGTTTTAGAGTAGCTTCTATTTCTAATTTTATAGTTGATTTCAAATTTTATTCCATTATGATCTAATAGAATGTAGGGTATTATCTCTATGTTTTTATTTGCTATGAGTTGCATAAGATGTGGTCTATTTTAGAGTAGAATCAGTGTGATACCACAAAGAAAGTGTATTCCTCAGTTGATGGATGAAATATCCTATATATGTCTGTTAAGTCTAAATTATTGACTGCATTATTTAATTCTTTACTTTCTTTTTTTACCTTTTGTATGGAGGATCTATCCATTAGTGAGAGAAGTATGTTAAAGTCACCCTGTATTATTGTGTTGTGGTCTATTTTACTCTTGAAATTGACAAGGGTTTGTTTGATGTACATAGATACTCCATTATTTGGGGCATATATTTTTACATTTGTTATGCTTTGTGATGTATAATTCCATTAAGCATTATGAAATTTTCTTCTTTGTCCCTTCTGATTAACTTTGATTTAAAGTCTATTTTTTATGGTATAAGGATAGAGACCCCTGCTGATTTACCTGATCCAGAAGAGTGATATACTTTATCACATTCTTTCACCTTCAGTCTGTGGATAACTTTGCCTATGAGTTGAGTATTTTGGAGACAGAATATAGTTGGGTCTTGTTTTTTAATCCAATCTACCAGGCTATGTCTTTCTATTGATCAGTTTTGGTCATTAATATTCAAGGTTATTATTGAGATATGATTTGTATTCCTGGTCATTTTGGTGTATTTCTGATTTCTAATTTGAATTGGTTTCTCCTTTGGTTAATTATTCCTTTAGTGTAGTTACTTGCACTGCTGGTTTTCACTTTTTTTTTTAATTCATAATCCTCATGGGATATTTTATTGAGAGTGTTCTATAGTGTAGATTTTCTTGTGAATTCTTTTAACTTTTGTTTATCATGGACTATCTTTATTTCATCTTCAAATCTGAAACTTAATTTTGCTGGATATGTAATTTCTTGGGAGTCATTCATTTTCTTTTAAAGCTTGGCATATATTTTTCCAGAACTTCCTAACTTTGAGGTTCTGGGATGAGAAATCAGATGAAATCCGAATTGGTTTCCTCCTACACATAATCTCATATTTTTTCTCTCCCAGTCTTTAAAATTATATCCTTATTCTATATGTTAGGCATTTTCATTACAATGTGACTTAGCGTGTGTCTGTTGTACTTTTGTACATTTGGGGTTTGTAAGTCTCTTGTATATGATTTTCCATATCATTCTTTAGGTTTTGGAAATTTTCTGATAATATTTTATTTAAAAGATTGTGCATTCCTTTGGTTTGTATCCTTTATCTATCCTGGTCAATCTTAAATTTGGTCTTTTTGTGTTATCCAATAAATCTTGGAAGATCTTACCATCTTCTCTAGATGGTCAACTTTATTTTCAGTATTATATATTTTGTCTTCATTGCCTGAGATTCTGTCTTCCAAGATACCTAGTCTGTCAGCCCTATTTTCCATTGAGTTTTTAATTTGACTAATTGATTCCTTCATTTTGAGGATTTTTGTTTGATTTCTTTTTGGAAAATAGACAATGGGAAAGATAAACTGAACTTCTAGTTTCAAATCTAAACAGAATAGAAACAGGGAAAAGAGCCTAAAGGAAATTGAGCAATGCTTTTAACTCTAATATAGAAAGAAAAATAGTGATAAAATCATAAGTGTTTAAGTACATTATCAAACAATTGGACTGAACAATAAACACAATGATTTCTTAATCTCTATCTCTTTATTGAAGTAATTGTTTACCTCCTGAAATTTATCTCTGATTTCACTCCTTACATCATCCTATGTGTTACTGAATAGTTTATGTACATTCTGAACTCCTGCTCTGACATTTCTTCTACTGTGTTGTCAATAGATTACATTATTGAATTATTTATGTTTGCTTAGGGCACTTTGTTCTCTTGTTTTTTCATGTTTTTTGTCTGTCCATCTAGCAGTGCAAATCTGAGTACAATTTCTACCCTGTAGACATATAGAGGCCCTGAAGGTTTCCAGTACCTCACCTTTAAGTGGGAGACCAATATTAAGAATACCCACTCCAAATAATACATAGCTTTAAACCAAATAGCTCCTATTAAGATGTCTATAGTTTTGTCTCAATGAACAGAAATGGTGTGTTCAATTATTTCCTACGAAATAAACAGTAAGTTTGCAAAAGTGTTTACAATTTCAAATCATGGACAAGAGGAAATAAAAGTGGTGTAGGATGCAACATTTATGAGGATGAGGGAGCGAAGATAGAAGTAAAAAATTATTGGAAGAGTTAATGAGGAATTAATACAGGTTGACTGTTAGCTGGAGAAGTAATAGAATTCAGGGAAAAATATGAGAGGAAAAATATATATAAATTGAAAATTAAATGAAAAAGAAAAACCTATAAAGTTAAAATAAAAAAATACACACAAAAAACTGTAATATACTATTCAGACATCAAAGTCTTCAATAACCTGATGCATGAAAAATACTTGATTTTAAAAATGGTAGAGATGTGAGAGGGAAGGGGAAAAAAGGGAATAGATCCTGATGAAAAATTGAACAAATGTTTCCATTTGAGTTCAAAATTTTCTCAGCTTCCTTTCATAGCAGTTAAGCAGGGTTGTCTGCAGTTTGATGCTGTCTCTACCCTTAGGATGGTTGGGTTTGCTAGGGTGAGAGAGTCCTGGAGGTGGAGCTCCTTAAGGCAGGTTGTATACTTAGATATGCTCCAGTCTCATTGCTGGGTGCCAATTGGACTGGAGACTTTAAGTCAGCATGCCTCCAGGACACAGCAATTTCTTGTCCACTTTGGAAGACTGCACCACAGGAATCTCTTTGGGTTCCACTTGTGTGGTGTAGAAGCCTGTTCTTATCCCACTATATTGCCTGCAGACTCCACGGTTCCTGGTCTCTGGTTTAGTCTCCAAACTACATCTCTCTCACCCCCTGATTATCTCACTTTGAATTCCAGTCAGGAGCATCTCTCCCAGCAGGTCCTGAAAACAGCTGGATTAGAAGAAGAGTGTAAAGCTCGGTGGGTTTCCTAGACCAGTATTCCCCTGTGTAATCCTATGTTCGACTTCTCCTAGTCACTTTGGCACATTCTCTGTCATGCAACATGTTTTTGCCCTGCTCATTTTTAGGGCCAGACTCAGCCATGCTAGTAACTGGCTCCCACAGCTGCCAGACCCCGACACCTCAGCTGCAAAGTGATTCCTTTCCCTGTCCTCTGCTACAAGCTGCCAAGAGAGATGGTGGCTTCTCTCTAGTACACAGATACTGTGTAGCAGAGCTTACTACTTTTTTGGGCACTGTCCCTGAGCTCTCTGTACCCTGACATGCCTCAATCTTCCCAAGAATGGGGGTTCTTTTTATTTCTTTATTGCTTTAGTGCATTCATGTTGAGAAAGTTCTGGTTTGTGCCTCCAGCCACTGTTGTGGTTTTATGGTTTAATGTTCCCTACTTGTGAAATGAAAAATCTTATCATCTACCTGATATTTGGGGATTTACAATAAAAAGTAGTTTAAAACTTTAAAGCTTTATAGGTTCTACTGAAATGTATATTCAGTTGAATGTTAAGCACATTGAAAGAAAGTGGGCTCCCCTTATTTAAAATAATTATTAGAAATTCACAAAATATTTCTTTCCAAAAATTTATTTAATGTTTTAACTGGTGCTTTATAGATATAAAGAAAGATGGAATACACTGTGTCATATTCATATTTGTACATACTATAATTTGGTCAATTTCATCCTGCAGTTTTCCTGTTCCTTCTCCTTCCCACTCAATCCTCTTCCTCTGCTCCTCTGGTTTCCCTTCTGTTGTTATGGAATTCTTCCCTTTTCCCCCTTTTTCTTTCTTGCTTTGCTGTAACTTCCATATATGAAAGAAAACATTTGAATCTTGACTTTTTGTGTCTGGTATGATGCTCTTGAGTTCCATCCACTTACAAGAAAATGTCCCAATTTCACTCTTCTTTATGGCTGAGTTAAACTGTATGTGTATCTATTTACAGATACCAGAGCTGGTTCCATAACTTGTCTACTGTGATTAGTGAAAGCACATCGATGTGCCTGTATCACTAGAGTATGCTGATTTTAGTTCTTCTAGATAAAACCAAGGAGTGGGAAAGTAGGGTCGTGTGGCAGTTCTATGGCTAGTCTTTTGAGGAGTCTCCATGGCTTTTCCCAGAGTGGTTGTACTAATTTGCAATCCCAAGAATGTGTGAGTGTATCATTTTCCCCACATCCTTGCCAGCTTTCACCATTATTTGTATTCTTGATGACTGCCATTCTGATTGGAGTGAGATGAAATCACAAAGTAGTTTTGATTTAAATTTCCTTAATTTCTAGAAATATTAAAAACATTTCCATATATTTGTTCACCATTTATATTAGTCCTTTTAAAACTAATAATAAAATAACCAACCCTTGGGTAATTTTTATATTTTATTACATATACATATCTGTGCCTGTTTTATACAAGAACACTTTGTGTTAGGTTCTATAATCACTGTTGGACAATTGAGGAAACTAAAAACCAGAGAGTTGTGGAAATTATCCAAGATTATGTAAAAATTAAGCCATAGGCCATTTATTGGAAATCACATAATCTAATTCGAGCAAACTCACTCACAATGATAACTTGTTTCCTTGCAAAAAAAAAAAAAATGCTTTTACTTTAAAAGCTGAATACTAATTTTATTTTCTAAGAAAAATTATCTTTTAAACTAAGGAATTCAAAATGATGCTGAAAATCAGGGGTTGAGTTTTTTTTCTTTCTTTTAGAGGCTATGGTGAGGCAGGTTGAACATTGATGTTCTCTCTCTGTTAGGGTGCCATCCAGTGTAGGTTTGATTAACAAACTTTTGTGGCAGAGATGACAAATCCAGTAATCAGACACTTCTAAAGTGTCATTTCTACTCAGTGCACATATATCACAGGCCCCAGTTTCACAACTGTACAGTTTGATCAATCCTTGTCTTGGATCAGCAAGCTCAGTGCTGCAGTGCAAATGTCCATTCTGAAGCTCATGATTGATAAAAAAGAAATGTATAACTGTCTCTCATGGGTCTTTGGACCAACTGGCTCTCAGCTGACTTAGTGGTGCTTGACTGGGTTTACTTCCAGATGTCATGAGAAGTCTGGTATATTCACGGTAACTTTCTGCCCAAAATCAAATAATAAGATTATCTTTTTCTGCATGGAAGATCACCTTCACAACTGATCACCATACGGGAAGTAGAGACATCAGAACAATGAACTAATAAGGCATTCCCACTTGCAAACTACAGACTTTAAATTCTGGAGACCCTGATGTGATAAGTGTTTTCATTTCTGGTTATGTGTAAATGAGGAAATAATTGGCCTATGGAGAAAGATGAAAGCTATGTTTACATATTCCAAGGGGAATTGCTTAGAAATGTGTTTACACTAGCTTATACCACTCCAATGGATAGTTCATAAAACTCCAATTAGAACATAAAGGAAGAAATGTTTTCAGTTTGTTCTTCCAATAACTGAATTAATTGTTTCACATGAAAAATGATGCTATTTTTTTAATTAATGAGTCAGCCAAAATTATAATTTACTATCTTGTCACAGGAAGGATTGAACACTTCAAGATTGACAGTCTGATTACCATATGTCTTTGGAATATAACAGTTTTGTGGGTTAGACTTTCATTAGAAATGGAGGGTCTCAGTTCTCAGGAATTGTGTTCATATTCTTCATAGTAATCAAGAGTAGACTCCATGAGCTTCTCCAATGGGTATTATCTGAAGAACTTTTGTAAATAGGCCTAAGTTTATGAAGGTACTCAAGCAAACTGGTGTATTCTCATATGTTCCACTTCCTGGAAGAGATTCATGGATCTAACAACTGCTGTCTTAATAGGAACATTAAAATTTTAATATGCTGAATATTCCTTAGGACACATGCATGTAGTACAAAGGCATGCAGGAAGGAAATACTACCGAGAATAAAATGTATCAAATGGATGACACATATTTATTACAGTTTCTTCTAAATGTCATCAATTGTAACCCTGAGTGAAGCACAACAGAACTGTTGAGATTAATTTCAAAATGGACTGCTTGGTTTCTATTTGCTCACAGAGCTCTTATGCTTTATAAACTAGGTAGAAACATGAAACTATTACACAATTTCTTCTTGATTTTTTTTTTTGAGTCAATTTCTCTGCTAAAACCAGATGACAAAAATACGAACAAGATCTCTTTTACATTTTTTTTTTGTTATGGTAAGGTTTTCAGGGGAAAAATAGAAGAGCATAAGTGAGGGAAGCTGTCCTTATTTAGCAGAATCACACTAAGTTGGGCCATGGGGCACAGAGGCCTGGCTTCTAGGAACTGCCAGGAAGTATGTGGCACTGTATCAGAGTGGTTTCCTGTCTCCTTATGGAATTTTTCCCCTAGGACAATGACTTCCTTAACTCCACACTATCCTGTCTATCACATAAGACTCTCTTCCCAGTCCTGGTCTCTTTTTTTTTTTTTTGAAGAAAGTAATGTAATATTTTGGTACAAAAACAGCTATAGGAAGAAGGTGGAGAGGGGCCTGTTACCTTTCCCTCCTGGAGGAAAAACTGAGGCTTTCAGCACAAACACAGTCCTGGCCTCTTTTACCTGTATGTTATAAATAAAAGAGAGTTGGGTGAGTTGTAGCAAGAGGCCAGAGCAGTATGACCCCTCTCATATAAAAAGAATAATGGTTCTTGTGTGTTCATTGAGTAGATAAGTTTTTTGGGTAATTGAGTGATATAAAGACAACATCCTCCTCCAGCAGTTAACCCTTTTCTCCTCCATGCTGAACATGGCATTGAGGACCCCCACTCTTGGTGCCTGGACAGGGATTTTTCAAGAGTGTTTTAGAAGAAAGAAGAAAGTAAGGATGTCGGTCCCTTTCTGTGGGAAGTTTGTGCATGTGAATAAGTTTAGTAGTAAGAAAGGAAAGATAATTTAATTGTGTGATGGTAAGCCTGGGGAATTCACTCTCTACAGAGGAGAAATAAAAATAAATCTATTCAGCTATATTCAATTCTTAGCCAGAGTGAAAATTCAGTGGAAAAAACACAATTCCTACAGTCCTTGAAATGTAAATGGAGACCTGCTCCCTTTAAATCCTGCAGACTCAATCAGGCAGGTCTGCCTGCATATCTGTGAGTTTAAGAGACTGAGCACTAACTTGACTTAGCAGGGTGCAAAAGTTTAGAATTCTAAGAAGAAAACATCCTAATCAGGAATTCTGAGAAAATCTCTAACTTAGAAGAGAAAATTCCTCGAGAAGTTTCCTAGTTTAAATATGTGTGTTCCTGCCACAGCTTCCAGCCCTCCAGAAATAGCATGGTTTCTGCTCCCTGGTGGGAAGGACAGAAGCCTACAGAACATGGCTGCTCCCTGCTCAGGCAGAGGCCTTCAGGACCAAGCCTCTTGATGGGAGGAGAAATACCACGGGGATTGGAAGCCCAATGGCAGGCTATGGGAATTTAGTTTGGACTCTAATAGGAACTTACTTCTATTTGGAACAAGATGTTGATTTGTGGTTTCAGAATATTTGAGCACAAGTCTTAGAAATGCTGTTAAGAGCTTTAGGTTTAAAAGTCAGAAATTCTCGTCCTCCAGGACCACTTTGTCTTCTGGGGAATTGTTGGTATATAAGAAAAAGGATTTTAAAACTAGCCACAAGCATGTTTCTGTGGACAGAGACCTGATAGTGGTGGCAAAGTTTCTATTCAGAGAACTGGAAGGCATTCAGATGTGGAGGAAGATGAACTAGCATGGAATTTCTATAATTTACATTTGAAAGATCCTACTCCAGTGCCTCGCCTTGCCCCTAGAGAAGTCAGGAGACCAAGAATTCTGACCACTGTGATTAAGGCAGAAAAGGTATTAGCAAAATTCAGGCTACACCCCATTTTTGAGCAAAATGATTCTCAAAGTTATGAGGGGACAAAAAAGAACTCATGTGTCTATTCCTTTTACAAAATTTAGGAAGTTAAGATCTGTATATTCTATGTATGGAGTGAACATGACATTCATACTAAGTCTCTTAAAAGTTATATATAATGAGGCTCTACCACTCCTAGGTAACTCCTGCCTGTAATACAAAGCCAATCTCCAATCACTTGCACCACAACCTAACTTGCCAGTCTGAAAGTTGTTCTGCCTGCCCATTACATTGCAGCAATTTCTGGCCTACGCTACAGCCATTTCCTGCTTCCCAGGTTACATTCTAGCTTGTCAGTCTGAACATGTTAGCTACCTATTGGTTCATCCATCAGCTTGCAAGTATCCTCTGCTATTGGTTCCTTGCAGACCGGGAGATTCCAATATCTGGGAGAAGCATCCATGCTATTGATACCGCCGTTTACCGGTGACGAGTTCTGCTCCTTCTAATGTTGAAGATTGAACACTAGAGAAGCACACCAAGGCAAGCATATTAAGCAGGTTTATTTAAAGGGAATAATACAGACTTCTCCCGGCAGGGAGAAGGGGGCCATGGCTGATGTTCTAAAAGTCCCAAGAAGTGAGCGCACCCTACATCTTTTATAGGTTAAAGTCTCTTTTGTTCTCCAATTCTCTCCTCCCTAATCTCTCTCCTTCCTGCCTACATGACTAGACCTGGTTTTGCATTACTGAGAAACCATGGGCGGGGGGAGGGCCAAGGTGATTCAGGCAGGTAAGGGCCCAGGGGGCATTAATTAGCATCTCCTTGCTTGCAGTCCTTGATAAAGGCAGGTAAATTTGGTAATCAATGGGCTCCAGAGATCCTTGACATTCCATTCTTCCAGGGGCAGTCTCCAACTTCCAAAGGCAGATGGCTTCATGGCTTCATTTCCTCGAATTGACCCGATTCCCTATTTCTACACTAACTACCTGTCCTTAATTCTGGCTTCACTATCTCTCTTTCCCTTCTTTTCCATCCCCAGAGTAGATGCAGTAGTCACCCACATAATAAAGTCTCTTGCGTGAGGTCCTGTGTCCATCGTGGATTTCTGGGAGCTATATTGTTGAGCCGCAACTGAGACCGACTGGGCGTATGGAGCACCAGTTCCGTCAGAAAGGCTGGAGTTACAGCGGGTCCTGAGCTGAACTGCACTTTTCCTTATACTGCCTTTCTGGAGGTGAGTATTTAACTGGAAATCTGATTGAACAGAGATTGTTCAGATTAGGTGGAAATTAATAAATTGAATGGAGTTCAGATTACCTTGGATATGCTTTCTGGCTCAGGAAAATTTGTTGATTTGAGACAATTGACTTATGATTTACAAACTTATGCTCAAATAAGTACATGTGCACAATGTGCATGGAGAAAATTACCTAACCAGGGAGAAAAAAACTCTAAACCCCAGTCAAATTTGGCAGTCAAAGGAAATTTTTCAGACTTTCTAACACCTATGCCCAGGGATTTGGAGATAGCCCTTACCTGTTCAGACAAACCCCAGTTAAGGACTTAACAAAATTCAGAGATAAAACACTTGTAATTGTTCTCCAGTATGTAGATGACATCCTGTACGTGCTACCACACAGAAGGTATATCAAGGCATTATAGTCTTCCTAGGGATAACTGGATACTGCAAGTCCTGGTTTCCTGGGTATAGGGAATTAGCTAAGGCTCTTTACAGTCTCCTTAAAAAACTCTTCACCAAGGAACAATTGCCCTGATATGAGAACCAAAACATACTAAAGATTTTGAAAATATCAAAAAGGGACCTTACTTCAAGTCCCTGTTCTCAGCTTATCTAAGGAACAAGATTTAACCTGTTTGTCATTGAGAGAAAAAGAACCCTAAAAATATTCACCCAAAACTACTGAACAGACAAGCATAGACAAATCAGGTCCACAGCCAGTGGCATATATACATAAGGAGCTTACCATAGTAGCTTCATTCTCAAAAGTGATGGAAAATAAGGTCCCATAATCTTCTTGGACATACAAACCTGTACTAAAAATAAGAAGAAATGGTTAAAATGCCCTTGGCATCAAGTTTTTGCTGGACCCACTTGTAAGAAATCCCACAAAAACCACGCCGGACATGGGAAATCACATAAGGGAGTTTATTAAGCAAACAGAGTGTCTCCCTGCAGGGCAAGAGAGAAAATGAGAAGAAAAGAGAAAGAAAAGAGAAAGGGTGCGTGCTAGACAGAGTGGAAAAGTGAGGAGGAGAAATAAAGTGAGTCAGGGGGAGAGAAAGCATAATAAAAGATGGCAGGGTAGCTACCCTTAAGCAGTTGAATTCCGCCCGGCTAACAGGTGACCAATAACGGAGAAGGATACTTGCAAGCTGACTGATGAACTAATAACTAGCTAGGATGTTCACAGACTGACAAGTAGTTGGGAGGTGGGGAAAATGGCTGCACCGGAAAGGGCGGGGAGAGCAGCTTTCATACTGACAAGCTAGATTATGATGCAATGGAAAGGGCAGGGAGCAGCCTTGTATTACACCACTAATCTCCTTTAGTTCCTTACAGGTCTCAGTGAAGGCTCATATTGAAATGTAAATGGAGAAAACTTCAGGCTCATTAGAAGTCCACTCAGTTCCAAAGAAAACAAAAAAATGAAAGTAAAGAATTTTTTTCCTGAAGTTGATAAAGGTGTTCTGATTGTGCTTTTTGGTGGATTAATTTTTTTGCTTTTTAAGGGATGATTTTACAGGTGAATAACAATCATCAGAACAAAACCTGGCAACCAGAAATATTTTGAAATTTTTCTTTTTATATCTTAAGATCTTAGACAAATTAAATGAATGTTTAATGCATGTTTGTTCATTGTTGTAGAGCTTCACTTAAATGTTCTTTGCTGTGTAACTTCGCTTACAATAAATTATAAAAATTTCCTTTTCCTGACTGATCTATAAATGTGTGCACAAAATGCTATATTTACATGACCTCAAAATTTACTTGCAGTTCAAGAAACATGCTCCCATTTTAAAATTAAAATAAAAATGGATCCACATAACTTTAATTCATGTGAATTAATGACTTAATTTATATTAGGTAAACAACTAAAAATAAATCATGTTTCTTTATACTTATTAACTCAGATTTTTCCAGGTAAGAAGGCTTCTTAATTAATTCACATTTTTCCAGGTGGGCAAATAAATTCTAAAATTGTTAAATTCTATAATATTTATCTATGTCCCTTGTTTCTAATTTTTTTAAAACTGGAAAGAAATTATTAATATTATTATTTACATTTGTTTGATGTCTTGACTTTTGTAATTAAGAATAAATAAATTTAATTTGATGTAAATGTAATTATCTAAGCTTTAATTACAGGAGATAATTGATTTAAAAGGATGGAATGCTATAAGATTGTTGATTGGAACATCATCTACTAAATATGAAAACATCAGATACTTTTAACTAAAATATATTTAAATGTTAGACATATTTGTAATTTGGTTAATATAAATAAGATCTAATATTCCTTTATTCTCCATGTTCTCATTGAGAAACAAGATACTAGCACTTATACTATCAGGTGTTATATGTAAGTGTCTAAAAACTTTTTTTTCACCTAATAAAATAGAAGACTATTACATGTGGAGTAAATTAAAACAAAATTTGTACAAAATAATTTTTAAAAGATTTACATGTAATTAAATTGACTATATATAATTGGCTATATATATAATTAAATTGGCTATATACAATTAACACAATCAGCAAAGGTTATTAAAAGTTTTTTATTCTTTGAATTCTACTAAGTTCTGTCATAAAGGCTATTTACAAATATAGATAAAATCTTTTAAAAAATCCCTATTAATTGGATCTTCAACCAAAAGATAGAAGAAAAATAAACACTTAAAACATGAATTTCTCATTACAATAAAATAGTTTCTTCTGTCTATTGAATTTCTATTATATATAAAAAAGGCTAATTTCAAAGACATTATGGTTTATACAATTTGGTTTAACAATAACTTATTTTAAAATATCACCCTGCATCCCAAATTTCAAATTTCTCTTTAAAAGAAAAATTTGATTTATATGAAAACATCAATGACTATATTTTAATTAACCATGGTAATTAGTCCTTCTTATGTTAATTATATCCTTATTTTCCAAATAAAGAAATCTTTAAAATATTAGATTTGCAGGTGTTGAGAACAGGGTGACTTCTGTAAAACTCCCCACAGGAAAGGACACGCAAACACTAAGGAATGAGAAACTGTCTTAATCACCAGGATGCAGGTGGTTGTCAGAGCACCCTCAAGAGCCAATACAGGACAAATAGGACGTGCTGGGCCCCCGGGGTTAGATACCTGCAATGTGCAGGTGCCCGGGAAACTTATCTATCAAGGACAAGGGGGCCTAGTCCCTACTCATCTCCTGCATAAAGTTCACCCATTCCCTCCTCCCTTCTTCCTCCAGGACCATTCAGTTCTGGTGGGACCCAATGAGAATCAAATAGATTGGTGGAACCCAACCAAAGAGGACAAATGTTCAGCTGTTCAAATGTTAACCAATAAAATACAGGTCTTTGTGTGTGAATGCTTGAAAATCTCTTAAATAGAGTGCTTTCTCACCCCTAGAGGCCACTCCCCACTCAGTCATTATAGTGGTCTGAGAGGCTGGTTGCAGTCCAAGCCGGATCTTGCAATAAAACCTCATTGTGTGTCTTGCATTATTGTGTGTGCACTTTGACTCTCTGGGGATCAGTCGATATTGAACCCCAACAAAGGGACATGTTATTAAGCTGATACTTCCCAAACTAAAGCTTTTCAATAATGGTCTCTTGCAAATTTAAATAATAATAAAAAATAAATAAATTATATTATTTAATATTTTAAATTTAAATAAATGTTATACACTTTTTATGTTAATCTCTACACTAAAAAGTAAAATTAGCTATATTTTTAGAGGACATTCAGGAGATACTGGCTTATTTAAAGTCTAACAATATGGGATATGGAAGTATTTTGACATTTTTCCCCAAGAGGGATGGAAGCTCTTGTCTTACCTATATGCTGGTCCCATGATAGACTCTCTGACTGTCTAGATGTAACCTTTAAGAAAAAGACAGCATAAGGAATACCTAGGCCAGTCAATTATACTGGTCCTTGGAACATAGGATTTTATGTTCAAACAGTTATTAGAATGGGACTTTGTCGTATAAAGCCAGTCATTTCTATGACATATACACCAATATTTTACTGCCTTAACTTTCTGTGATAACATCTGTTGCCTTTCCTAAATGGATAAAATATATAAATGTCTTGACAATGCTACATATTATCTCTAAAGTTGGCAGATATATTTTTGGATAGACCTTAAAAATTTGATGAAAGGCAGTCATATCAAAATATTTTCCTTTAGAAGATCCAAAACCAGAAAAGCCTAATATGACAACATTGCCATTAAATATGTTTTGTTTTTAGTTCTTCTTAAAAAGAATTTGCCAGCAAACATGTTTAATCTAAATTGTTAATGCTGAAAAAGATCTAAGCAACTAGACAAATAGTTGAGTTGTTTAAAAACTATTTTCAGAATAAAATATGATTAAATATACAATCATTCTGATTTTTGAAACTCCATGTAATTTGGACTATTACCTGTTACTTAGATATTACTTTGCATTACTGGTAACCATGCAATAAATGCCAAATTAGAATTTAACAAACTGATATTACACTAGAAAGATGAATAATTCACATTTATATTCTAACAGTTATTTCTTTGATGGTAATTGGTTCATATATATTTTAAATTTTTCTTTTAGGTTTCTATCTGTTCCGACATTCATTATATTTAGGGGCATGATTCCTTCTGTTAAGATGCTATGACCCCTGAAAGTATTAAGTATTAATAGAATAATTGAGATTAAATTAAATGCTTTAACAGCTACTATTACAAATATCAGTAATGAGTCTTTTGCTCTCACATTTAAACAAAGACTTAAAGGTCATAATAACTTCAAGCATGTTTGTTGTTACAACTAAATATCATACTTCCCAATGGGACTAAGAGATAATTAAAAGTCTTCTGATGGACATTTGACATAACAGTAAGAATAACCTGGATCTTGTAAAATCATATCACCTCACCCAGTATATTCAAAAGATAGAATTAATCTCATGGACTCTACATTTCCGGTTGATCAGGTATTTCCTAAACTGAATGGTATTGGAATAATATGTTTGCTACTAATTCTTTTTCTGTCATGATAATAGGTTGCCATACTCTCAGAACCAACAGCCAGACCTTGGAGTAGCCCTCCCAACCAAGAGCAGGGACCTCAGAGCTGCTCTCAGACCCAAGATTCTAAACCTCGACATAACTGCCCATCATTTGCATTTTAAAATATTAAAAAGGGGGAATGTGGGAAGCAGCCTTTATTTAGCAGAATTAGACTAGATTGAGCCACAGGACACAGATCCCTGGCTTCTAAGAACTGCCAGGAAGTATGTGCACTGTATCAGAGTGGTTCCCTGTCTCCTTATGGAATTTTTCCCTAAGACAGTGGCTTCCCTAACTCCACCCTATTCTGTCCATCACAGAAAAAGCTCTTCCCAGTCCTGGCCACCTTTACCTGTATATTTTAAATAAAAAAGAGTTGGGTGAGTTGTTGTTGTAAGAGACCAGAGCTGGTATGGCCAGACCAGTCATGACCCCTCTCATATAAAAAGAATATTGGCTCTTGTGTGTTTACTGAGTAGATAAATTTTGGGGGTGATTGAGTGATATACAGCCAACATCCTCCTCTGACAGTTAACCCTTTTCTCCTCCACACATGACATGGCAGAGAGGAAAATAAAAGGACTAGGACAAGAGTCAATCTGGATAATTTAAGCTCAAAAACTAAAGGAATTATATATAGCCCACACTACAATTCATCCCTGTATCCTAAATTCATCTCATGCATACATCCCATTAAAAAGAAAAGAAGTGAACCCCAAAAGTTCCATCAAATCTATCCATTCCATTGTAAGAGAGCTTTCTAAAGATCAGATTAATTCATTTTTAATACACAGAAATACATATTGTAACACATTTTATATAAAATATATGGTATATTATGCATAGAGCCAGGGTCATTAATTTAAGAAACAATATGCAATCCTAAAATTACTTATGTTTGATGAATTGCTTTATAATTAGGTAACAGTTCTAAATGAAAGTGTCAATTGAATTCAAAATGAAACAGACACTTTTAGTTCTAAAAATAATTGAAAAAGAATTCAGTAGGTTACATCTCTCTTTAGGTATGTGGTTTGGTTGTAATTATGGTGAAAGATTTTGGAAAAAATCTTTCCCTAAAATCATTACCATATTGCATCATTCCTTCCATAGTAACTTTATAAGCAGAGGAGAAAACATTTCTTACCAATATATATTGCAGAACAGATGATTTCATTACGTGAAAGAACCTACAAGAAGGGATGCTGATTTTTTAGCAGACTTTGAGTTTAGGTGATTGGATGTTCTCTGATTGGATGTGGCCTATTCACAAAATAATTCCTCAAGCACATTCTTATTAGAACTCAAATCTGCACCCAAAATATATCAGCAAGACTCAGAAAAGTAAAAACAAATATAAGCCCTGGATAATATGGTGAGATTATTTTCTTCTATAACTAATATAGAGTGTTTGGTAACATGGGGAATTCAGTTCAGTGGCTATATTTTGACATATGTAATATAATTGGAAGACACTATTCTCAGAAATTATAGAGAAATGAAATTTAAATAATAAATAATAAAGTGCATGAGTGCACAACCAAGAGACAGGGGAGCACAAATAGGGATAGAAAATGCCAATCATTTCAAAGGACAGAAAGACTTAATCCCATTAGAAATGATCAGAAAGGGGAGAATGGATTACATTGAGATGGGTCTTGACTTCAGAAGGTAGCAGAATTTTTCTAGGACTTTGTAGAATGAACAATAGTGGAACAGATCCCAGGTTATGTGTGGATGCTCATTGTCTCTTCCAACAGAGTCAAGCAACATTATAGATAGCTATTGAAAACCACTGTTAATTGAGTTCTTGTAAAGTGAAGTGCTCTCAGTGGAGAATAGTACTGTTTTCTAAGTTCAGCAGGAAAAGTAACAGGGGAAGAAACCTGTGAAGCAGGGGATGTGACTGATTCTAGATCTGATTTGCAGTATTGCTGTTTCTATTATTACCATTAGTATTGCTATTTTGTAATACACAAAGTATGCAGACCTGTGCTGATAACTCTACAACCTCTAGTACACAGACCTGATGAAACCTGTAGTTGTCATAAAGCTGACAATGACTGGCATAGCCTGCAAAACACTAGTTGAGAGCAGATTCCACAGCAGTAGGAAGTGAGGCACTAGATAGATGTTAAGGGGATGAGATGACTATCAAAATCTAGAGGAATCCTCTAGTGTCTTGAGTTCATGAAAAACCTTGAAAACCCCTCATTGAAATCTCCTCTGTATGCCATTCTACCAAAACGTAAAAGTAACCTCACTAGTGTGTCTGAAATTCCAACATGGAGATGTATCCATTTACATGAAACATTATGCATTTCCTAAACCCATAATAATAATCACTAAAGGACAATCTTTTTCTACATTCACCCCAAATTAGAAAACTAAAATACTCTAGCATGAGACTTGAAAACTTGGAAGGACACATGAAGAATATTGACACAAAAAGGGAGAATCTTTCATTTTTGTGTTTTCTATATTTTTCAGTTTTGTGGAATTTGTGTGTTTTCAGTTACTACACAAATGTTTAGTAACAAATAGTGCTAGAATAAATACTGGTGAACGCTCAGACACTCCACATTGCAGGAGCTTGAATTCAAACAGAAGCCATAAATTCACACACAGATCTGAAGGGGAGCCTGCAGAAGTCACCCAGTCTGGACATTCCAAGGATCCATGAGTGTATGTAATGACCAGAATTGGCTGAATTCAGAAGGGATCCTATGGGCATGTTTTCACTTCATCACCAAAGAAAGGGAAACCTTGTCTCCAAACAAAGGATCACTTTAAATATGAATGTGTGTCTTTTACAGAAAGAGAACTAATTAAATGTTTGTCCATAACCAGGAAAGTCAATCTAGGAAAATGTTAGTCATGTGAGAACTTTGGTTAGATGTGTTACTTTAGGTATTTTCTTTGTCTGTCTGTTCTCTGCTTCCTCATCTGAAGTGAATAAACCACATATATTATTAAGGTAAAGGATAAGAATGGAGACATTAAAATTTCTGTAATTATTCATGTCAGTCTGCAGTCAGTACCCATTTTTCCACTTTTAACTGTGATTATTAATTTATCCTGAATTAGAAATAAATGCTGATAATCTTTCTGATGTTTTCCTTTCAGATAATTTAACTGTTTGGTAATTTGACCTACTTGATTCATTACATGGAAAATGAATGATGTAACTGAAGTTATTTTCTGGGGCCTTTCTCAAAATCCAGAGGTTGAAGGAGCCTGCTTGATGGTGTTCTCATTCTTCTACACAGTCATTCTTCTGGGAAACCTCCTCATCATGCTGACCATCTTCATGGGGAATCTTCTGAAGTCTTCCATGTATTTCTTCTCAACTCCTTGTCTCTTGTGGACATTTGTTTCTCAGCCACAGCACCCAAGATTATTGTTGACCTTTAGCAAAGAGTAAAACTATCTCATATAAAGGGTGCATATTGCAACTCTTTGGAGTACATTTCTTTGGAAGAACTGAGATTTTTATCCTTATAGTAATGGCAGATGATTGTTATGTGGCCATATGCAAACCCCTGCACTATATGACCATCATGGACAGGGAAAAGTGCCATAAAATGTTGCTGGGAACTGGATAGGTGGGTTCATATACACTGTCATCCCTGTGTCTCTAGTAGTTCAGCTACCCTTCTGTGGACCCAATAAGATCAATCCCTACTTCTGTGATGTTTACCCTGTGCTCAAACTTGCCTGCATGGACACAGTGTTACCAGTGGTGTTGTGACAGCCAACAGTGGAACCGTCACCCTGGGAAGCTTTGTGATATTGCTCATCTCCTATACTGCCATTCTGGTGTCTCTGAGAAAGCAGTTGGCAGAAGGAAGACACAAAGCTCTGTCCACCTGTGGAGCCCACATTGCGGTGGTCATCATCTTTTTTGGTCCCTGTGCTTTCACATACATGCACCCTGATGTTACGTTTACGAAGGATAAGATGGTGGCTGTGTTTTACACCATTATCACTCCCATACTAAACCCCATGATTTACACACTGAGAAATGCAGAAGTAAAGAATGTCATGAAAAAAAATATGGGTTAAGAAGGCTTTCTGGAATGCTGACAGCAAATAGTTGGAAATAATAATTCAAACTGGATGAATGTAAATGTGGAAGGCTTTGTTAAGTCATCTATACAATGAACAAAATAATAACATCAAAGAATTTTCAGAAGTAACAAATGCAAGAAATACACATTGCACAGAATTAGGGTACTCTTAATCATGATCATTATATTGACTACTTCACAATCAGATAATGTTCTAAATATCCAAAATCACAGGAGTCTTAATATGCTCAGAATCTCAACATGATCAGAGTAAACATCAGTGTTTTCTCCTCCCACTTTTTGTCTCCTGCCATATTCTTTAAGTGATTAAAAACCTACTCTGAAATATTTGAGGTTATTTCTGGCATTGAAAACTATGTTTGGATATGGCATTTGCAGGTAAATGGATGGAACCAGAGAATATCAAGCTAAGTGAAATAAACCACTCCCCAAAAAACAAAGACCAAATAATTTCTCTGATAAGCAGATGCTGTTCTACAGTGTTTATGGGGTGGGTAAGGAAGAACAAAGGAACTTTGGATTGTGCATAGGGGAGTGAGGGGGAGGGGGTAGTGGGGATGGGAAGGACAGTAGAATGAGACAGACATTATGACCCTATATACAGGTATGATCACAAGACCAGCGTGACTCTGTACCATGTACAGCCAGAGGAGTGAAAAGCTATGCTATATTTGTGTGCAATGTGTCAAAGTGCATTCTACTGTCATGTATAACTAATTAGAGCAAATTAAAAAATAATTTAAAAAATCAATAATGTATAGTTTGGATGAATGATAGAATATATAAACACATGAAATCTTAGCTAATGAATTTTGATGTAAGTCTCACAAAATAGTGAAAACTCAGCCTAGTAATCTTGAAATGAGATCAGAGGTGTGCTCAGAAAGTTAGAGATAAAACACAAACTCAAAAGAGAAAAAAATTTGCTTTCATTTGTTGGTCTTGGGGAAAAAAAGTCTTTTCTATTCTTGGGTTGATTTTCTTTATACACACCCTACTGTCTCCAACTTCTGTCAAATGTACCATCTCACTAACTTACTTCTTCTGACTCTCATCTTTGCTTGCCATCTGTAACAGGTCTAAGTGACTAGTAGCCAAACTCAATAGAGTGGATGAAAACAAGTCACATATGAGAACTAGGCTAGTGTGACTCAACCAAAGTGTAAATACAACCTTATTAAAAGCAAAGGTGTTAAATGTTTAAGTGGTATTAAATTAAATGTCAAAAACCATGATTCCTATAATACTTGAGCCAAACAGCTTTACTGCAAAGAGTGAGCCACTTGTCTTTGACTGGAAAAACACTATAGCCACTTCTGCATTACAGAAGAGTCCCATACTGGACAGATATTCTTTTATTATTGTTAACTTTTATGTACCCTGGTGGTAGATTTTCTTCCTCACCATGAACCATGACCTGCACATTATTCTTCATGGTAAATAAACATATCACTAATTGTCTCTCTGCCATTGTTTCCTTGTCACATCCACAAATCTAATAGTATAGATGCTATATCAACTTAGGATTGTGTTTATAGTTGGGGTGGAATATAATATGGTAAAGACTGTGGTGCTCAAAAGTGACATCTGGTGTGGGTGAATTCCCAAAAATAAAGGTGGAAATATTTTAGATCTGCAAGACATCTATATAAGTAGCTATAATAAAAGTGTAAGCCTTGCTTTAAAACTATGCATATCCATGGCTAGTGCTCCAGCTTGGAGAAGCATGCACTGGGCTTCCATGTGCCTCTAGTAGATCAATTACGAAATGAAAAGTAGATTTATGCTCCTCACAGTATGTTGATAATTAATATCACCTTCTGGCATTTTCTGGAAATATAACAAACTATTCTAAGACAGTTTGGACTCATTTAGCCAGGAATATGAACTATGCAAACATCTGTGTTTTTAACTATGCCCTCTAGTTATTTTCATACAGTCAATAGAACATCTGCATAATTAGGTTAAAAAATGGGGAATAGATGATTCTTGCTGTACTTAGAAAACAAGAGATGTATGCATAAATGGGAATCCAACAGCACCATCTGCTCTGCTAAAACTGAACTGAATTTAGAAAACTGGGTTATATGTATGTTTTCCATTCAATAACTTTTTCCCATACTAATCTTTCCATTATGCCATTGAACTAATGTATTAATCTCTTGGGGGTACTTGTGATATCAGAATGCTGATGCCCCTGGGAAAGTACCATTTTAATGATTTGTGCTTTTCAAAGATTAAGTAGAACACATAGAAGATGACACAATTTTCCATCAGTGGCTTTATAGACTAACACTCTTTCATAAAAGTTTCTCTGAGTCAGTTTCCATCAAAGGAGCTGTGATTCCTAAGAAGATGAATGAGAATCATGAGAACTCACACTCTCCCCAGTCTAGTGAAGGAGGTGGTCAACAGAGCATTTGATTCTGTGACTGCAGGAGCATAAGCATGGCTGCCACCCTGGAGTATGATGGCCTTGCTGTCACAAAATGGCAGGCGTGACTTTGGTTGGAGACTTAAAAAAAAAAAAAAGCATTTATTTTTTAAAAGTTAATGTGTGCATTACAGGAAAAATAAAAACACAAGCAAGTAACAAAGTCATTCAGTCACAAGCAGCTTAGTTGGATGTGTCCCTCCAGGTTGTATATATATGTATACAACATCAGAAAAAGCTTGTATGTATCATGCTTTTACACACATCATGAATATTCACCCATTCAAAATCCCAAAGCTACATGAGTATGTTTGATAACCAAGAATACATCATACCCACTCAATCTTTTATCCTTTCTTGGGGACAAAAATTTTACCAAAGACCAATGGCAACAGACCTCTAGATAGACATTGGTAGAATTAAAACTAAAATAATGCATTCCCATAATGATAAATTTAAAATGAGACAAAGCAACAGAAAACACCAAGATTATTTCATTACCAGATTTCTACTACTAAAATATTAGCAAGAATGCATGTTCTCAATGAATTAAAATATTCCTACAGTACACCCAGAAGATGCACACCCAGTGGCTCACATCAAAATGTAAATCCTTGAGCACTTGCTCCCATTTTTCAGTATTTGTGTTCTTGTGCCCCTCTGCTGCTAGCCTAATGATCAAGTTCTGATACACACTGCCCAGGGTGGTGGGTGGGGGAATGAGAAAATATACATAGAGAAGCACTCTGTGCCCCTTAGTTCAGATTGTCTAACCATTGTTATGTGTGCAGTTTAGTTAATATTTCTCAGTATTAAAGGATAAGTCCTAATGCCCAAAGTTTAAAAGTAGCAAAATAATCCCTATATAAATATCCTCTTGTTAGTTTTTAGGAAGAACTATCTTCTGGGAATGATCTTTGTTAATTTACCTCTGGGAGCTAGGGGTAGTCCTGAATTTAGTCACTGGAATGGTGAAGAGGCACTGGAATGGTGAAGAGGAAGAAGGAGGAGGGGGAGGGCTCTTTGCTAGTATCTCCATATCTGGAAGACAGGTGTAGATTATAACCACAGATCTGTATGTGCATTTTTGGTAAAGTAGTTGTGTTCATTGTGCACAAAGTTCATACTGTATTTCACAACATTAAGATTTCTAGATGTCCTGAGGTGACAGAGAAACATAAAAAGTAGAACAAGTGAATTAGCCAACTTGTAAATATCTTTTTGTTATAATTGATAGAAAAGATGCATCTTGGTTGGAAACTTCTTTGATGAAAAGATGGAAACCATTCTAATTTTCAGGATGAAGAATATTAAGTTTTTCCTCCTGTGTCTTCCATTCAGTGGCTATACTCCTCTCCCCTGCAACAGCACAAACCACCGCAGAAGCTGAAGCAGAAGTCCTTGCTGTGGCCCATGTGGCATCATGTTACAGATTAGAAGCAGGTGGCCTTGGTTCATGATATGTGTGTTTCATTTCCCAAAGATAAAACTTAGTAAGAGTTACTCTGTGTGAATTATGTGTATTTAATTATCAAATAAAATGTTGATCTTTTGAATTATAATAATGATAACTAGGGATTTTTAATCCCTGTTTTCTATCAAATTTAGCAGAATATTTTCACATCTTTCTCTCCTAGTATGACACTTTAATTTTTTTTTTGTAGTTGAACAGAATGCCTTTATTTTCTTTGTTTATTATTTATGTGGTGCTACTAATACAACCCAGTTCCTCATGCATGCTAGGCAAGCACTCTGCCACTGAGGTACAGTCCCAGCCATGACAGTTTCTCTACTCCTTAGGTTCTATGGAAGCATTCACTAGGTTTTACATTTACATATTTTCAAACCTTTGTTAAGATTTAACTCACAGAGGATAGAATTCACTTACTCCAAGTGTGCAATTTAAGGACACTTACAACACATTGTTGTGCAGGCATCAACATAACCTAAGTTTAGAACATCATTCATCCTGCAAAGAGAAACTCATGCTCTTAGCAAGAAGAATGTATTCATTACTCACAGCCAGCATCTTTCTCAGACCTTAGTAAATCCTAATATTTCTAGACTGTATGTTTGCTTTCTAGATGTTTGCCAAATAAAGAATCATACAATATATGGCCTTTTGTAACATGCTTCTTTAATCATCATTTACATAGAGTTTTCATGCATTTTGCAGCATGTTACCAGTATTTATTACTTTTTATTATCAAATAATATTCCATTTATCAGTTGACAGGTATATGGTTTCTAGATTCTAGCTATTTTGAATAATGTTTTCAGGAGCATGGTTTATAAGTTTTTGTGCAAAAGTGTGTTCATTTCTCTTGGATATTTCCCTAAAAATGGAATTTCCCGGACATACCACAACTACATATGTGACCTGCTGAGGAATGGTCAGACTGTTGAAATAATCAGGCATTGCTGTGACTACTGAACCTATGGAAGGAAGAATATTGTGGTGGAAAAGGCCAAGCAGGAACTAGTAGAACTGTCTCTATCCAGGGAAATAGTGAAACAAAAGCAAACTTCTATTTTGCACAGTAAATGTAGTATTACAATTTACAAAGATCAATTGCATTCCTAGAGAGATTTCAGAGATTGCTGCCATCATCAGGGACTTGAAAGATCCACCAATGTTGATTCTCACCACATTATAATGAACTGCTAGTTCTGTGCAAAAGACAGATGGTTATGACAAAATTCTAGTGGAATTCCATATGCTTAATCAGATGGAAACTCCAATTTCAGCTGTTGTGCCAAAAGTGGTTTCATTGCTTGAACAAATTAATACATCTCCCTTGTAGCTTATATATAGCTAATGATCTGGTAAAGACTTCTATCCCATACCTTTCAATAAGACCACCAGAAGCAGTTTGTTGTTATACAAAAATGCCAGCAATGCACAATTTATCTCCTAATTTAGGGGATGATGTTCCAGACCTATTTCATAATTTCCTTTCCCAAACCCAAGCAAGCCTTCATAGAGAAACTCAATAAGTTTTAAGAGAACACAGAAAAATCATTTGATACTCTAATGTAGACCAAAAGAAATTAAAAATCAAATTATCAAGCTCAATATATACATTATTTAATTAATTAGAGGGCATCAATAGCAAAAATAGATAAAAAATAGACTTAATATGATTGAAGACTTATTTGAAAATACAGTCTGAGGAGTAAAATGAAAATAAGAATTAAAAGAAATTAAAAAAGCTTATGGAAACTTTAAGGTAGAATTAAAAGATGAAATATTTGAATTCTTGGATTTCAAGAAGAAGTTGAAAATGTCATATTGTAGATAACTACTCAAATGGATCATTAAAAATATTTTCCAAACTTAGGTAAAATCTGAATAAACAGGAGGAAAAGCAGCAAAGTCATCAGTCAGGTTTAACTCTACCAGTCGCTATGAAAATTAGTATGGAAATTCCTGAAAAAACTAAAAGTAGAGCAGCCATATGATACAGTTATCCTACTCCTGGGTATATGTCAGTGTCTATAGGTAGATGAATAGACTCAAAATATATGGCTCATATACAAAATGGTATTCAGCTTAAATCAGAATGAAATTCTGTCATTTGCATCAACAAGCTAGAGATCATTATGTTAAGGGAAATAAACCAGGCACAGAAAGACAGGTCTGCACAACCTCAGTCAATTGTGGAACATAAAGAGATCAATCTCATAGACATTAAAAGTAGACTGGTGATTACAAGTGACTGGGGAGATCAAGGGGTGGATATGGGGGTGGGAATACTGATCTCTGGGTAGTAAGTTGCAGTTAGTGAGGAATAAGAAGCTCAGGTGTGCTATAGCACAATCAGGTGATGGTAATAACAATGTACAGTACATTTCAAAAAAACTAGAAGAAAAAATTTTGAAAGTTTACACTCTAAAGAAATGATAAATGAGGAGATATACATGATTAAACTGATTTAAATATTATGCTATATGTACATGTATTAAATGGTGCTTCATTAATGTGTACAGCTTTTTACATTTCTATACATTAGTAAAAATAAAAAATTGGTAACAAAAAAATGTGCTATATCTTGAATGGACATTTCTCCAAAGAAAACAAACCAATGACCAGCAGATAAATTAAATGGTGCATGATGCCAATATAAACATCAGAAAAATTGCAAATCAAATCACAATGAGATATCAACTCAATCTAATAGGATAGAAATTATAAAAATCAAAGAAATGAAAACAAAAAGATGATAAATGTTATTTAGGATGTGAGAAAAAGAACATTCTTTTCCACTGTTTGGGATCATATAAATTGGTTCAGCCTTTACAGAAAAATAGTATGGAGTTTCCTAAAATAATTACAAAAATAATAATGTCAGTCTTTATAAAGAAGAAAATCATTATTGATATTCTTGACGATTGCCCTTCTAACAGGAGTGTTTGAAATTTCAAGATTTTTTAAAATTGTAAATGGACACAATTCCTTTATTTATTTTTTCTCATGGTGCTGAGAAACGAACCCAGTGCCTCACATGTACTAGGCAAACACTCTACCACTGAGCCACAACTCCAGCTCATCAGTATGGTTTTAATTTGCCTGTTTGATCACTAGCAATATTGAACATTTTTTCATGTATTTGTTGTCCACTTGCATTTCTTTTGTGAGTAATGTCTGTTTGTTTTTTTTTCATCATTTATTGATTGGGTTATTTGTTTGTCTTTTTGTTTTTGCTGCTGGTTTTTTATTTTTTTATTTTTTTTTTTTGGTAGTTTTTGTTTGTTTGCTCTTGTTTTCTTTGGTGTCAAGCTTTTAAGATTTTTAAAGGGCAAATGCAACATGACATCACTTAAGGATAAATCTAACATTGTCTAACTCAGAGATATAGGGAGTGGGACAGTGGTTCTCAAGAGCTGGGGAGAGGGGAGGAGGAGGAAGAGGCCAATCAAAAGGTATGATGATTTGGTTGCACAACATGCATAAGGTCCAGAGATTTATACACCATTGTGCCTATACTGATGGATACTGTCCAGGATATTTAAAATATTTCTCAAAGGGTCAGTTTTGTGTTAGTTGTTCTCATCATCATCATCATCATCATCATCATCATCATCATCCTCATTATAACAATAAACAAGATGTGGACACATTTGAAGATGATCAGATAGGTGACCAGATAGTTTCATGGTATAGATTGTGGTGACAGATTCACATGTGTATGTGTATCTCCCAAGACATCAGGTTGTACATTTCATATATGTACAGCCTTTTGTATCTTAATTACCTCAAAGAAATGTTTTTTTAAGAAAAAAAATGCACAGGCCTCCTAAAATGACTAAATGACAAATAAATAACAAGGGCATTTTTTACAATGGACAAAATGTGGAATGACTGGAACTCACTTACTGTGTTTTAAATTTCTCTCCAAATCTGTAATGTTACCTATCATTGGATGCTGTGTCCCAGAGAGCACTGTTACATAAATCCTTCTTGGGTTTCTGTCTACTTCCGAAACACTGAAGATCAGGAAAAGCAGCATGTGGAGTAAAAAACTTCAAAATAGCTGTCATTAATATGCCTTCACTTCTTTAGTTCTCAAGTGATTCATAGTGGTTTTCAGAAAGGATTTAATATTAGTAAGAAAAAAGCTCTCTCTATGACACACATGATAGGGAAACTGCATCACTTGTACCCACACTGTATTTATGCTACAATCCTATTTATATGACATTCACCTTTCCTAACAACCCAGTTTCAGATTGAAAAAGAAATTATGTTCCAACTTCAGGGAATATAATTCCCCATTCAGAGCTTGGAGATTCTCAAATATATCTTTCTAGAATTCCTGTTTCTATATTTCCATGAAAAGATATAATTAATTCCTGGGAGAGAAAGCACAAATACAAGCAAGTTCTCTAAGTCCTTCTGGAAAGCTCTTAAATATCCTGATATTGTGAGATGATAATATTTTTGTTGCAGTTGATTCATCCAGGATGAGATTCATCATCAGTGACCTATTTGAATACTTTTCTTCCCAACCTCCTGCCTTCTGTCTTCTTGGACTAGCGCAACAGAATGATTTTCATTTCCCCATAATGTATCAAGCAAATCCATTCTAAATTAAAATCACAGATTTTCTATTAAAATATATTAGGATTCAAGCTAAATGAAAAGATTTAGTCTTCTAAAGATACATCCTTAACAACATTTGATTTGATGTTAGGTTATCTGAATAATATCTTTGGAAGTTTAATTCCAATTCATATTAAAATTCTTATTTCAAGAGGAGGTCTCTATGAAAATGAAATTGTTTATGGACAATCAAAACACAATTAAAATCATCTAAAACTACTAAGGTAAGATTTTCAACAGTGCTGATATTTATTAATTTTTTAATTTTTTATATGCAGAGATCATTACTTTTCTAGATTTGTTACATACAGTCAGAGTGTCATTTGTTGAATACTGTTATAAAATAGTTCATCCTCATCCCACTTTTTCAAAAGATATTTGGTAAATATCATGAGAAAATTTAACATTAGACAATTTGAGACTCATAGTGATGAAACTATGTATAAAATACAGACCTCTAACAACAAAAAAAGTTAGTTTGCCTTGAGACATCTCATTTAATAACCAAGACTAATTGTGCAGATAAAAACAAAATTTAAGTACACTTTTCACACACATAAGACTTAGATATAAATATTAAATGACACAAATCATAAGCTGCAGAGCCCTAGTACAAACAGGAAGTCTTTCTGGATTCAATTGCTGTGGTTAGAACAGGTCTCTGTGTATTCTTTAAAAGTAGTAATGCAGAGGATTACTCCTGAACTGACTGGAGGCTTGAAAATATCTCTATATTCTTGTTTAAACTGTCCATTTAGCTTTTCTGAGTGCATACACAGTTATGGAAATAAATGAAAGCCGTATATGTGTCCCCAGAACTGTAATGAATGTGCTCATGTAACAATCAATTCTCAAAAAACTCAAGAGGTGATATTTTCACTCTCACTTTGTAGATGGTAAAGCAGATGTGTGCAGGACCAGGAACTGTACCCAGGTAAAAGAAGTTGGAAGCAGAAGAAATAGGATTTGAATCTGGTCTTACTGACTCCCAAACCAGTCTCTCTCTTAACCACCATGAGGTTGTTCACATTTTCCATCTAACTCTGAGGTCAATATTTTATAGAGGTATTAGAGAAGGAAGAACTGGGTGTGAGGGACAGGCCAAGTGAAAGGAGCCCTTCCAAAATGAAGAAAGACTCATTTACTTAACATTTGGGAGTTGAAATGAATTATTATGTGTATTTGTGTCTACTGATGAAATTGCTTTGCCTAAACTTCCCTCTGAAGTTGTTCATCATTGTTTAGTATAACATAGTATGAGAATTATAGGTTAAGGAGAAAGGAACAATATATGTTAAAGAATTGGATGGCAAAAAATAAATAAAGGACTAACTTAAAGTCAGGCACAGAAATGCATGCCTATAAATCCCATTTACTCAGGAGGGTGAGTCAGGAGGATCACAATTTTAAAGTCAACCTGAGTAACATCATAATACACTATCCTAGAATAAAAAAAATCTAATAATCTAATTATTCTCTTCTTGACTCTATTACTTATTAGAAACTTGTTCTGAAATGGGATCCTTAATTTCTCTGTGCATATATAAATAAGCGTAAAGATGGGTAAAAAAAATGATAGCATTAACCATTCATTAACCTTGTTTTCAGAATTAGATCTGCACATCTATAAAATGTTTAGAACATACCTAGAGTTCAGTTACCATCAGCTAACATATTCAAGTTTATTACAGTTGTTCATGTTAGTTTCTGAGATTATTTCCTTATGTGTAAGAATGATGGAATAACATCAGTCACAGAGGTTATCTAAAGTATTAGGAGGAATTGTGCATTTGAAGCACTTGGTAGCATGCCATACAGGGAACAAATATTACTTGCTTTATAATTAGGTGTCATACAGTTATTAGATTCATTCAACAAATTTTATGAATTATTTTATAGTTGCTCTTTTGTACATTGGTTACATTTTCCTAAGTGTCATCCTCTCTTTATATCAGTTATATCATTAATTAATCTGCTACATGAATTATGATCTCTGGCTTTCACCCCTTACTTAACCCCACTCTGCTTCATCAAGGACATAAAATGATGATTACAATAGTAACATCTAATTTCCCCTTCCTTAAGCTCCCATCATCCTTGACTCCTATTCTTATTAAGCTCTCACATTTCCCCATTTCCTAAGGAAAAAAGGGCAACATTCATTAGTTATACCTTGAAGGCAGTCACATCCTGCTCCTACCTCTGTTTTGGGGTCTACATGACACTATGAATGTAGTCTCTGAATTCAAATGAGTCTCTCAGTCATCTCAGACAATGAAGGATGTTCAGCCTCTGGCCTTTCTCCCATATATAGTCTTTGCAGGATCTGCACTGGGAGGGGCAGTAATCTTCAAGACTCAGAACATTTTTTTCACCTCACTCAAAAATATGAATACAAAAATCTGCACATATATTCTTACAGGTCAATAGAATCTATCCTTTATTTATTTATTAGAATGGAGAAGTTTAACAAATTTAAGGTTGGATTGTTTTTTGCAGGTATGTGAGTAACTTTTACACCAAGTACATGGAGAATAGGAATAATGTGATGGAGTTCGTTCTTCTGGGCCTTACTGAAAATCCAGAGTTGCAGAAAATCGTATTTGCTATGTTCTTGCTCATCTACATCATCTGCATGGTGGGAAATATGCTTATTGTGATCACCATCAGGACCAGCTCATTGTTGGGGTCCCCTATGTATTTTTTCCTGGCCTATCTCTCCTTAATTGATGCCTGCTATGCATCTGTCAATACCCCTAAACCAATGGTAGATTCACTGCAGAAAAGGAAAACCATCTTGTTCCATGCATACATGACTCAAGTCTTTGGGGAACATTTCTTTGGATGTGCTGAGGTCATTCTACTTACAGTGATGGCCTATGACCACTATGTGGCCATCTGCAAGCCCTTGCACTATGCAACCATCATGAACCAAAGAGTATGTCGCCTATTAGTGGGAATGTCATGGGTGGGAGGCTTTCTCCACACAACCATCCAGCTCCTCTTTATCGTCCAACTACCCTTCTGTGGCCCTAATGTCATAGATCACTTTATGTGTGACCTGAACACTTTGCTCACTCTGGCCTGCACTGATACCCACACTCTGGGGCTCTTTGTTGCTGCCAACAGTGGGTTCATCTGCCTGTTAAACTTTCTCTTCTTGCTCTTTTCCTATGTGGTCATCCTGCGTTCCCTGAGAACTCACAACCTGGAGGGTAGGTGCAAAGCCCTGTCCACCTGTGTTTCCCACATCACAGTGGTCCTGTTCTTTGTTCCCTGCATATTTGTGTACATGAGACCTGCAACTACTTTACCTATTGATAAAGCCATTGCTCTATTCTATACTATGATTACTCCTATGTTAAATCTGTTAATCTATACCTTAAGAAATGCTCAGATGAAAAATACTATTAAGAAATTGTTTAGCAGCAAAGCCATTTCAGATGACAAATGATGATACCTCAAGTCCAATATTGATTTAACTGAAGAAAGGATCAAAAGATATTGAACAATCTCAGCAAGGAATGCCTAAAGGCTATAGAAAAACCATAATGTCATTCATAAATTCTTCATTGATACAACCATACATGGGTGCAAAATAGTGGAGAACACCTAATCCAGGATGATTCTCTCATATTTGTAAAATTCTTCTTAATCAGGGCTTTGTATCTCTAGCTTCAATCATGTATATGCATTCATATGCTATCCTTCTAATGAAAATAAAAAAGAAATAATTACAAATAGTGGTATTGGGTAATAATCTCTATAACACTTAAGAGATATATACACTGCTATTATGATTTGGATTCAAGGTGTGTCCCCAAAGCACCTGTAAATGTAGAAATATCAGAGATAAATTATTAGATTATGAGGGCAGTGAACTGATAGGCTATCCTAGTTTGAATGGACTGACTGGGTAGTAAATGTAGGCAGGAGGAGCATGGCTGGAGGAGGTCGCTGAGGATGTGCCCTGGAAGGCTCTCTTCCCTGTAGCCCTTCCTCTGCTTGTCTCCTCCCCACTGGGCCATGAGCTGAGCTTTACTCCCATGGGCCCTTCCCTCCTGCTGTGCTGCCATGGGCCAAGATCAGTAGTGTCAGATGCCTACAGACAGAGACCTCTCAAACCATGAGCCCGCAGTAGAAACACTCCCCCCCTAAGTTGTTTTTGTCAAGTACTCTGGTCATAGCCATGCTAAAGCTGACTAAAACAACTGTTATTATCTCCATTTTACCTGTGCAGATACTGGTGAATGAGGAAGCTGTCAACATAGATACAGTGATGAACCCATAACCAGAAAGCTCCTGATTTTCCAGAGCATGCTCTTAACTCCTATCATATACTGCCAGGAAATGATGAGAAAAAGATCATATAAGTACACATGTTTCATTGCAGACAAAACTGTGCCATGCACACTATATATACTAAGGGATCATAACTAATAATCAAACAGCTTTCTTTAATATTTTTATTAATATGCATATCACAACTGATGTTCCTATTTTTTCCAGTAATATTATGGTATCTAAGGATTTTAGAGCTTGAAAACACATGGAGCATTTAATCTCTGTGTGGTGAGTAACAAAGATTCAATGAAATTTCTACATTTCTTGTATCTTCAGAGGGGTTCTGTAGTGCTAAGGTCACCTTAAGTTCATAACCTATCAAAAGGAACTATTAAAAATGTAAAAAACTTGAATGTCAGGCAGGAACTCTATTTACTAAATACACAGTTAAAATCTTGCTTACTTGCTAAAAATTATCTCCAGAACATACCAAAGTCTGACACCAAATAAATATTGAATGAAAGATTAAATGTATAAAATAACATAAATAAATTAAATACACTGCAGGAAAGAGTAAGAGAGACAAGGGAATTTTTTTTTTTCTGCTCTTACCTCACTCAGACTGAGGAGAATCCCAGATAGACCTCTTAGAGGAAACTCATTGCATATTTACTTTTACTTAATATGAGGAATGAGAAATTTTTAAATGTGTTTCTCATCTTAGGAACATGTATTTTACTTTAATATCTCTCAACAAGATTTCATTCTCCTATGGGTGTGGGATATTTATGATTTTTCTGTTATGTGGTGGTCACATTTTATTATTTATTATTATTTTATTATTATTATATTATTATTATATTTATTATTATATTATTATGTTATTTATAAATGCTATTTTTAAATTTAAATAACTCTGCTTATACAAAAAGCAATTTCAAAAATATTTCACATTTATTTCTTGCCATACATAGGTTTGAGCCAAAGGAATATTGATATTTTGAAAGCTTTGCAGGTAAATGAAAAGATACCTACAAGAGAGCTACCTCCTTCACAGAGCTAAGGATATATTGAGAACCTCCAAGGAGAGTGTAGAACCTTACTTTTGAGAGTTATATATGGTAAAATGGAAAGGATGTGGTGAAAGCACATTGGAGGACCACTGAACAAAGATCTGAAGAGGAGGGTCAGGAAAATATTGCTAGATGGAAACACATAAAAAATGGCACCCACAGAATAGAACGGGATCAGTAGAGTACAAAGACAAGAAATTGAGTCAAAGCATTCCTAGGTCAGGTAATAGACAACAAGAGTCAGGAGGCATAAAAGACCATGCAAGAAGACTAATCAACTCCACATGATTGGGATTATTAAATAAAAAAGTATTCATTGAAACACCACAGGTGTGAGCCACTAAGTTATTATAGTTGCACACTAAGCTACTATGAAGGTAAACTATGACTCCTAACATTGGAGAGGCAATCATAGGCTAGATCATGAAGGCTCCTATAATCCTGTCAAACCCTAATGATGAAGACCATGGAGAAAACATTGAAAGTACTTTTAAACCAGTGAGTGACATGGTTAGATTTTAGTTACACAATGATAACTCAAATTATAGTAAGAGAAATAACTTGAAGGAGAAAAAGATTGACAGCAGGTTAACAGAGGACTATTGTAATGACAAGAATGTGAAAGACTGTGGACTCGACACTGGTCCTGCTGTGAAGGAAGTACAGTGGACTGTTGAATCCACCTCAGATCTCCTCTTACAAGGCCTGAGGGCCCCACACAGCTAGTATGAGTCTGGGATGCTAACAGTTCACAGTCTTAATCTTTTCCAGGTAATTTCACAAAATGAAAGAAAAGCTACAACCCAGGGATTATGCCCCCCATGTTTGGACCCCAAAGCTCACAATAAAGGACTATTACAAGATCATGAAAGTTGGGTTCCTGCCTCCATGTGGAGTCAGCAGTGTAGTACAGTGAACACTCCAGAGCTTCCAGGTTTTCCAGCTGAAGCCAGACTTCACTTTACACAATGTACTTCCCTTCCCTACCTCATCAACTTCTCTAAGTCTTTGCCTCCATACATCATCTTCATAAAAGTTCTCACCTCTGTTTCTGCATCTATAGAACACAAACTGATTTGGAAAAAAAAGAGATAGTTCCCCAAATATTTATAAGTCATAAAAAAGAAATAACTGAGGAAGAGTGAAAGAAGAGTCATGACTCAATCATGACTCTTCTGTCACTAGATGGATGAGGGAACTGAGAAGATGGAACAGAGAACTATGAGTCTTCCTACATAGAAGGGGTTTCTCCAACTCCAGTAGAAGTGCATCCCTACACCAGTAGGTGTTCTACCCAACCCTAAAGAAACTATCATCTCCCCTGAGGCAGTTGCTCTGCAAGATAATTCTGACTCTGGATTAACATCCACCACACCCTTTGGCTCCTAGACCTACATCTAGACTCAAATTTAAAAAGAAACCTAAAAAAGCTACAAAGTGTGACTCATGAATAGACATGGTGGAATCCAATGGGCTACATAAAATTTGTAACTTATTTATAGGAACATGTGTGGTAGTACATATTATGAAGATGGGGTAAAAGTGGAGCAAACATAAAGTTGGATGAGATCAAATGATAAAGGTTTATTTAGCAAAGATTCTTTTTTCAGTATTTTATCAAAGGGAAGTAGAGAAGGGCTTGGTTCAGTTAGTTGGTTGCCACAAAAAAGACCCTATTAAGAAAACCTGTTTTTCTTTTTAAAGTATCTAGAATGTACCACAAAGTCATGTTTGCTGAAGGCTTCATCTCCAAAGAAGCAATGATGAGTGATAGAGCCCTTGGGAAGTGTTTGGATCGGGAAGGCACTAACCTCATCAATGGAGTAATTCCTTAATAAGTTCATACCTGAGTGGGCTAGTAGCAGGTGGACACAGTTGAAGGAAGTCAGTCACTGGGGGTGTGCCTTTGAATGGTGTATTTTGTTTTAGAACCCCAACTGCTTTCTGCTTCCTGGCCTCCATGATGTGAACAGTTTTGCTCTGCTTGCCTTTCCACCATGTTGTACTGCCTTACCACAGGCCCACAAACAATGGAGCCAGTGAAGCATGGATTAAAACCTCTGAAACTGTGAGCCAAAATAAATCTTTTCTCTCTTAAAAAAAAAAAAAAGAAAGAAAGAAAGAAAGAAAGAAAAGAAAAAGAAAAAGAAAAAAAAAAAAAGAAGCAGACACTGAAATAGTACTCATGAGTAAACTAGAAATTCTGAACTTTCCCTGGTCTAACAGTGAAAAAGGGACTCAAAGTCTTAGAAAAAGTGGAATGTAGCATGATTTTTCATTTAGGACCTACTTGACCACCCTGGAAAAGTTCAGAAGGCACATATTTAATCACTCCTATGAGAAATGAATTTCTGAAGGAAGCCCTGACATCCTTGAAGAATTCTGTGATTGCACTTCCTTTGTGGTTAAGACCCTACAGTGGGTGCTGGGGATATAGCTCAGTTGGTAGAGTGCTTGCCTTGCATGCACAAGGCCCTGGGTTTAATTCCCAACACCACAAAAAAAAAAAAAAAAAAAAAAAGATTTTATAGTGGGAACTATGGTCCCTGAAGTAAGAAATCTAAATGTAAAGAGAGTAGTTTTATGCAGGGGTGGCCAGGGCCCAGTGGCATCCCTTAACCTTCAAAAGCATTGTAGTTATAATGACAAACAGCACAGTGAATAAGAAATCAGAAAAATCTGACCAGAAAATATGACCAGAAAACACCTATCCCCTTGGGTAGTTTCGGTATTCCCAGAAATGAGATATATTTCAAATAAATTCTCGATATGTTCAAGCTAAGAAGTTTTATTTTAAGTGAAAGAATGTCAAAACTGAATCACTAAAGCAGAAAGTCATGCACCTTCATTCAACTTCAAAACTTTACACGAATGAGAATCTCTAAAATGATTTCAAACAAACAAAATCACAGCAAAGAAACACACAAAAAGTGCAAACCTCTTAGTCAAGAATACTGTCAGGACCAAAGCTGTGCTTTAGTAATTAAGGAGAGATACTTGGTTGCATGGTTGCACATGCCTGTATTCATAGGAGCTCCAGAGGCTGAGACAAGTGGATCCAGAGTTCAAAGCCAGACTCAACAACAGTGAGGTGCTAAGCAACTCAGTGAGATCCTGTCTCTAAATAAAATACAAAATAGGGCTGGGATGTGGCTCAGTGTTTGAGTGCCCCTGAATTCAAACCCCAGTACACTCCCCTCCTCTCACAAAAAAGGAGAAACAAAGACATTCCCAGGAAAACTATTATTATACAAACACAATAATAAATGATGATAAAGTGGAGAAAAAGAACCCTTATTCACTGTTTTTGGGAACATAAGTGAGTACAGCCACCATAGAAAACAGCATAGAGGTTCCTCAAAAGTCTCAAAATAGATCTTTGAAATGGTTAAGCTATCCCATTTCTGGATACATATCAAAAGGAAATTAAGGAATAGGAAAGACAGTGAATTGATTCTGACATAACTTTCCTATACATCACAGTAAATCTCTAAATCATGTACAGCCATAAGACTACTGGGATCCTAACTAGAATAAGATATACTCCATGTTTGTATGATAGAGTATCATAAAAATGAAAGGCATTAAAATTTGTGGTATGACTTACATGTTGTCTCTTTACAATGGATAACATTACTTCTGGTGACTAAGATGTATTACAGGGCAAACATTTAAAGACAGAGGAATGCTTAAGTTTAAGAAATTATTGTAGAACAATTAATTACAGCTATGGTACAGAATCAGCCTAGTTGCCCATAAACAAATGAAAGATGAGATTATGGTACATATTCAGAAGAAAGAAATCCTGTTTTCTGCAACAAAATAGATAAAAGTGTGTAGAAATCACTATGTTGAATGATATAGTCAGGTGCAGAAAAGACAAATACTATATGATTTCACTCATATAAGAAATAAAAAATGTGCACTCATGGAAGTTGAGGGTACAATGGTGGATACCAAAGGTCAGAGAGAGTAGGGGGGCAGGTGAGAGAGATACAGTGATAAATGGATACAGAGTAACAATTAGAAGAAATGAGTGAGTGAGTACAGTTAACAAGAATTTTTCACACACTTCAAAACAATAAAAGAAATTATTTTGAGGGTTTGTGCCACAGGGAAATGCTAATTTTTAAGACTTAAATATGACTTAACAGCTTTAAACTTTATGCATGTGTGTATATGCACCAAAATATAACATGGTGCCCCATTAACATGTACAAATGTATGCTTTTATGTATTGTTTTAAAATAAACAGAAAATAAGCAAATAAACAAAATGACCTAGAATGGATGCCTCTTCAAAGAAGACATAATGATGGCCAACATTTTTATAAAAATGTCATTTCTACCAATAATCATTAGAAAAAATGCATATCAGAATCATGAGATAGCAACTCAACCTGATAGGATGGGAATTAATAAAAAAAACAGATCACAAATGGTGGCAAGGGTGTGGGGAAAGGGAAAACATGTCACTGCTGGTGGCAGTGTAAATTGATTCAGCCTCTATGGAAGAGTATGAAGGTTCCTTTTTAAAACATTCAAAAAATAAAACTAATACTAATACTAATACCCAAAGGAATTTCAATCAGAATCTCAATCATGTGCATTCCCAAATTCATTTTGTGCTATTCACAATACACAAAATATGAAAGACACCTAAATTTCAATTGACAGATAACTAGAGGAGAGTTTGTGATGTATTCAGTACATCACAAACAGTAAATAAGTACAGTAAATAGTAATATATTTAACAAATATAGTAATTTTGGAAATCATTCCTCCTAGATTTTTGTAGGGTCAGAAGTAAGAGAATCTTACCCCAAGTAAGAGAATCTGCAGGAAGGGTCTATAAAATCATTTCAAAGACAGGAAATGTTCAGAAAGCTTCAGATAGCATTATCATTATTTCTAGAACTGTAAACCTTAGTCTGACATCATTTCCTTACCTGTTAAATGAATAAATAATAGCAAACACAAAGGCCATTCTAACTATTAAAATGAATCAAGTGTGCATAGCCCTTGGTACCTTGGAATGCACAAAATACACCTTAAATATTTGAATATCAACAATTATATAGTAATGAGATTTAGTCAATAAGGATTGTAGATTATTATATAGTATCTCTTTTATACTTTCATTGATTCCCATCATTCTCTATATCAATTATTATAAGTACTTTGCCTGTGCTTCCTATCTCTGACTTCCACTTATTACTGAACCCCACTCAGCTACATCTACAAAGTCATTTGTGAGAATAGTAGCCAAGATTCCCACTTCTTCAAATTCCTGTCATCCTTCCATTCATTATCAATTATCTTTTATTATTCTTCATTTTATAACAATAAAGAACAAAATTCTTTACCTGTGTTGAGAAATCTATTACATCTGTCTTTTACAGATGTAAAAGACATTCCTTTTTGGGCTAAGCTGCAACAGTGTGTATAATCTATTCATGCTACACATCATTTCAGAAAATTAAGTATGTTTAGATAGCAGATAACCTAGTCTGTTTACAAAACTTCTTCATCTATATATTTGAAAAAACTCTACACAGGAAACTATTTGAGTAGTCTTTAACAATTCAGAGTTCTTGAAGAAATAAAAAACACATGCAAAAAAAAAAAATTAAACATAAGTTCTCACATCTCGGAAGAATTCAGGCACATATTATTTATTAGGACATAGAATTTTAATTAAACAAAGGTCATATCAACATTTTCAGGTCATGTAATTAACTTTCACATAAAGTTCATGGAGAATAAGAAAAATTTGACCGAGTTTGTTCTGAGATTTACCGAAAACTTCAAAGATGCAGAAAATTGTATCTGTTGTGTTTTTGTTCATCTACAAAATCCCTATGGCAGGAAATTTGCTCATTGTAATAACCATCATTGCCAGCTCACTCTAGGGCTCCCCCATGTAATTTTTCCTGGCCTATCTCTCCTTTATTGATGCCTGCTATTCCTCTGTCAATATTCCTAAACCGATTGGTGGATTTACTCCATGAAAAAAAGGTCATCCTTTTCAATGGAGGTATGGCCCAAGTCTTTGGGGATCATTTCTTTGGAGGTGCTGAGATTATTCTGCTAACACAGAAGGCCTATAACCACTATGTGGCCATCTGCAAGCCCTTGCACTACACAACCATCACGAATTGGAGAGTATGTCGCCTGTTAGTGGGAGTGTCATGGGTGGGAGGCTTTCTCCATGCAACCCTCCAGATCCTCTTCATCTTCCCACTACCCTTCTGAGGTCCTAATGTCATCGATCACTTTATGTGTGATCTGAATCCTTTGCTCACTCTGGCCTGCACTGACAACCACACTCTGGGGCTCTTCATTGCTTCCAACAATGGGTTCATCTGCTTATTAAAATTTCTCCTACTGCTGGTCTCCTATGTGGTGTTCCTGTGCTTCCTGAGAACCCACAGCTTGGAGGACAGGTGCATAGCCCTGTCTACCTGTGCCTCCCACATCACAGTGGTTGTCCTAGTCTTTGTTGCTGGCATTTTTGTGTACATTAGATCAACAGTTACTTTAACCCTTGATAAAGCATTTGCTGTATTCTATACCAGGGTAAATCCCATGGTAAATCCCTTTGTCTACAGTTTCAGAAATGCTCAGATGAAAGATGCAATGAGGAAATTATTTATCAGGTATTTCAGGTCACAAATAAATGTGCCTAAAACCCAGCAGTGATTCGGCTGAGGAAAAGATGCAAGTTGTTTTGGAATGTATCAGCAAAGTATAATTAAAAGATAAATATTTAAAAGATTTTTATTCATAAACTTTGCATTGAGAAAGTCGAAGTTGATTTAAAAAATTGAGTCAACCTAACATAGGACCATGTCATGTATATTGCTTAAAGAATATCCAACATATGTAAATAACAGAACACTATTCAGACTTACAAAAGGAAAATCCTTTCATTTACAACCAAATGGATGAACCCAGAAGGCAATATGAAAAAGACAAATAAATAAGGTTTGGAACAGAAGGACAAATATGACATGGCAACATTTATAGGATAAATGTATAAGAGTCTAACTCATAGATTCATAGAGTGGAATATTCGTAGTCACGAACTGAGGAAAGAGGGAAAGAGAAGATGTTAATCGAAGAATGCAAAAGCCTGGTGGCATGACATGAATAAGTTCTAGAAGTCTATACACCTTAGTTCTTATGCTTATCTGTACTTTTTTCCATACTTAAAATTTTGCTAAGATTGTAGATCATATGTTAGATGTTCTTATCACAGTAATAGTAACAAACAAGAGGTGAGGAACAATTTTGAAGAGGATAAGATAGGTGATTGAATGGTTTTATGATTTCGATTGTGGGAACAGTTACATATACTTATATCTATCTCCCAACAGCAAGTTTAATATATTATTTCTGTACATTTTTCATGTGTAAATTATACCTCAAACAAGTGTTATTTGAGAAATGATAACAGAATCCACAGGCTTTGAGTAAATTGTGTATGTGTTTACACATACTGGACTTGACAAAGACTATATCTGTAATATGCTGAGCACTTATAATGAAATAGGAAGAAATCAGGAAAAAATACTTTTAAAATATGCAAAGATATAAATAGAATTTTCACAAAATAGTATCATTAATAAAAAATAAGAATATGACAAAAAATGCCTGTAGTTAGTCATCAGGAAATTTTAATTTAAAACCAAAACAATTTATACCTATATACTTCATAGAATGACAGAATGGAAAACAATAAACAATGCCAAGTGACAAAATATGGAGAGATATAAACTTTCTTCCTATGTTTCAAATATCTTTCCAAATTTGTCATGCTGCTTATTATTCCAAACTGACCAGACCCTGAGACTGGGGATTACTAATTCAGAGTCATCTGGGGATTCTGACTATTTCCAAAAGACTATGAAAATTAGGAAAAGCAGCTTTGGAGTTATCTACTTAAAATGTCTCTCATTAAAGTTATGTCTTCACTGCTTTAGCTCCCAAGCAATCAAAAATGGGTTTTCATAAGTGGTTTAAAAATGGTAAGAATTAAAAAAAATCCCTCTGTCACAAGTATCATCAGGGAGCCTGTACCACTGGTCCCCAGGCTGGACTTAGGCCACCATGCTGTTTACATGGCATTCAGCTTTCCTAGCAATCCCCACTTGTTTACCTTCAAAGTGCAGGGAACACCATCTGTGTTCAAGAGTGGGTGACACTCAGACATAATGCCAAGACAATCACTTCTAAAACAAAGCCTTTCCAACAAGGGGATAACTAATTCCTGAGAGAGAATGCACAGCTGCAAGCAAGGTACCTGAGGTTTTATGAGAACCACTTTAAATATCCGGAGAGTGTGAGATGTAAATGCTCCTTGTTGTAGAGCAGACACCTTGTGTGTGCAGTTACCCACTGAAATGCTTTCCCTCTGCACTTCCTACGTCCTGCCATGATGGACAAGAACCAGGTAATGAAGATCATTTCTCCATTGTGAATCAAGTGAATCCATTCTAAATTAAAACCTCTGGATTTCTGTGAAATCACTCTAGTCTCTTATGTGAGACTGAAAGATTTAAACTTAAAAAGACACATGGTTAAAAATGTTTGATTTGATATTGAATTGAGTGGTTTTTTTTTCTCAACTCCATTTTATCTTTCATATTGAGATATGCTTATTGCAAGAGGAACTCATTTGATGATGGATTTGTGCCTGAACACACCAAAAGGTCACTAAAATCATCTAGAACTGCAAAAGTAGGTTTTCAACAGTGGTGATGCTTATTAAATATTGTTATTTTTATATACAGGTAGCATTACATTTCTATATTTGTCAAATACAATCATAGAAAATCTCATCTGTACCCCAAATTTTCAAAGCTCATTTGCAATATAATATTAACCTAATTTAGCTTTAAACAATTTGTTACTGATAAAGATGAAGCACTTTCTAAAACCCAGGTGTCTAGCACCAGGAACCATTATTTAGTGAATAGACATATAAATTAATAACTGGGGTTAATTTTGAAAACAAAATTTAATACACCACTCACACACAAAAGACCTAAATATGAATATTAATGGACACAAATCATCACTTTTTGGTCTAAACATAGACAAGTGGGACACTTTCTGGTGCCAAATACTGGATAATACAGGTGTCTCTGACTTTTTAAAAGTAATTTTGGAAATCATTCCTCCTTAGATTGTTGTAGGGTCAAAACTTTCTCAGTGTGATTTCTCAAACTGTCAATTCTGCTCTCTGCTGAGTGCACACGCATTTATAAATATGAGTGAAAGTTCCTATGTGTATCCCCAGCTCTGTGGTGGATCTGTTCACATAACAATCAATTCTCAAAACAAATGATGAGGAGGTATTGTTATTCTCAGTTTATAGATGATGATGTAGGTGTATGAATTGGCAGGAAATGCACCCCAAGTAAGAGAAACTGCAACACAAATCCATAAATTGCTTAAAACACATGAAATGTTCAGAAAGATTCAGATAATATTGTCATTGTTTTTAGAACAGTAAACATTAGTTTCTGACATCATTTTCTTACCTGTTAAGTGTACAAAATAATGCCAAACACAATGTATTTCTAATTATTAAAATGAATTGTGTGCATAGTACTTTGTATCTTGGAAAACACAGAATTCACATTAAAATATTTCATTATCAAGTATTAGTAGGTTCTTGAAATTAGTCACCAAATATAGGTTATTTTGTAGTATCTTTTTATATTTTATTACATTTCCAAAATTATTTATATTAAATATTATAATACTTTTCTACCTGGGACTCCTGCCTCTGTCTTCTACTCTACTGAACCTCACTCAGCTTCATTCAGGACACACGAGAGTAGTAGCCAAGATTCCCCTTACTCAATATCCTTGTGATCCTTTTATTCATTCTGTATTCTCATTTGTCATTCTCCATTTCCTAGTAATAAGGTGCAAGATTCTTTTTTTTTATTGTAAACAAATGGGATACATGTTGTTTCTCTGTTTATACATAGAGTAAAGGCATACCATTTGTGTAATCATAAATTTACATAGGGTGATGTTGGTTGATTCATTCTGTTATTTTTCCCCTTCCCCCCACCCCTCCCATCCCTCTTTTCCCTCTATACAGTCTTTCCTTCCCCCATTCTTGCCCACCTCCCTAACCCTCACTCTAACCCTAAAACTAACCCCTCCCACGCCCCATTATGTATCATCATCCACTTATCAGTGAGATCATTCTTCCTTTGGTTTTTTGAGATTGGCTTATCTCACTTAGCATGATATTCTCCAATTTTGTCCATTTGCATGCAAATGCCATAATTTTATCATTCTTTATGGCTGAGTAATATTCCATTGTATATATATGCCACAGTTTCTTTATCCATTCATCAACTGAAGGGTATCTAGGTGGGTTCCACAATCTGGCTATGGTGAATTGAGCAGCAATGAACATTGATGTGGCTATATCTCTGTACTATGCTGATTTTAAGTCCTTTGGGTATAGGCCAAGGAGTGGGATAGCTGGGTCAAATGGTGGTTCCATTCCAAGTTTTCTAAGGAATCTCCATACTGCCTTCAAGAGTGGCTGCACTAATTTGCAACCCCACCAGCAATGTATGAGTGTACCTTTTTCCCCACATCCTTGCCAAAACCTGTTGTTGCTTGTATTCTTGATAATCGCCATTCTAATTGGGGTGAGATGAAATCTTAGGGTGGTTTTGATTTGCATTTCTCTTATTACTAGAGATGTTGAACATTTTTCCATATGTTTGTTGATTGTTTGTAGGTCTTCTTCTGTGAAGTGTCTGTTCATTTCCTTAGACCATTTGTTGATTGGGTTATTTGTAGTCTTGGTGTTGAGTTTTTTGAGTTCTTTATAGATTCTGGAGATTAGTGCTCTATCTGAAGTATGATTGGCAAAGATTTTCTCCCACTCTGTAGGCTCTTCCTTCGCATTGCTGATAGTTTCCTTTGCTGAGAGAAAGCTTTTTAGTTTGAATCTATCCCAGTTGTTGATTTTTGCTTTTATTTCTTGTGCTATGGGTGTCCTGTTGAGAAAGTCTGGTCCTAAGCCGACATGTTGAAGATCTGGACCTACTTTTTCTTCTATAAGATGCAGGGTCTCTGGTCTGATTCCGAGGTCCTTAATCCATTTTGAGTTTAGTTTTGTGCACTGTGAGAGATATGGATTTAGTTTCATTTTGTTGCATATGGATTTCCAATTTTCCCAGCACCATTTGTTGAAGAGGCTATCTTTTCTCCATTGCATATTTTTGGCCCCTTTGTCTAGTATGAGAAAATTATATTTATTTGGGTTTGTGTCCATGTCCTCTATTCTGTACCATTGATCTATCTGTCTATTTTGGTACCAATACCATGCCGTTTTTGTTACTATTGCTTTGTAGTACAGTTGAAGTTCTAGTATTGCAATACCCCCTGCTTCATTTATCCTGCGAAGGATTGCTTTAGCAATTCTGGGTTTCTTATACTTCCAGATGAATTTCATGATTGCTTGTTCTACTTCTGTAAGGTACATCGTTGGGATTTTAATTGGAATTGCATTGAATCTGTATAGCACTTTTGGAAGTATGGCCATTTTGACAATATTAATTCTGCCTATCCAGGAACATGGGAGATCTTTCCATCTTCTAAGGTGTTCTTTAATTTCTTTCTTTAGTGTTCTGTAGTTCTCATTGTAGAGGTCTTTCACTTCTTTTGTGAGATTGATTCCCAAGTATTTTATTTTTTTCGATGCTATTGTAAATGGGGTAGTTTTCCTAATTTCTCTTTCTGAAGATTCATCACTTATGTATAAATATGCATTAGATTTATGAGCATTGATCTTATATCTTGCTACTTTACTAAATTCATTTATGAGTTCTCAGAGTTTTCTGGTGGAATTTCATGGTTCCTCTAAGTATATAATCATATCATCAGCAAATAGGGATAGTTTGAGTTCTTCTTTTCCAATTCGTATCCCTTTAATTTCTTTGGTCTGTCTAATTGCTCTGGCTAGAGTTTCAAGGATGATATTGAATAGGAGTGGTGAGAGAGGGCATCCCTGCCTTGTTCCAGATTTTAGGAGGAATGCTTTCAGTTTTTCACAATTGAGAATGATATTAGCCATGGGCTTAGCATAGATGGCCTTTACAATGTTAAGGAATGTTCCCACTATCCCTATTTTTTCTAGTGTTTTGAGCATGAAGGGGTGCTGTATTTTATCAAATGCTTTTTCTGCATCTATTGAAATAATCATGTGATTCTTGACTTTAAGTCTGTTGATATGGTGAATAACATTTATTGATTTCCTAATGTTGAACCAACCTTGCACCCCTGGGATGAAACCCACTTGATCATGGTGCACTATCTTTTTAATATGTTTTTGTATGCGATTTGCTAAAATTTTGTTGAGAATTTTTGCGTCGATGTTCTTTAAGAATATTGGTCTGAAATTTTCTTTCCTCAATGTGTCTCTGTCTGGTTTAGGTATCAGGGTGATATTTTTTTCGTAGAATGAGTTTGGGAGGGTTTCCTCCTCTTCTATTTCATGGAATACTTTGAGAAGTATTGGAATAAGCTCTTCTTTAAAGGTTTTGTAGAACTCGGCTGAGAACCCATCAGGTCCTGGACTTTTCTTTGTTGGTAGGCTTTTGATGACTTCTTCTATTTCATTACTTGAAGTTGGTCTATTTAAATTGTGTATGTCCTCCTCATTTAGTTTAGGCAATTCATAGGTCTCTAGAAACTTGTTGATATCTTCGAAATTTTCTATTTTGTTGGAGTATAGATTTTCAAAATAGCTTCTAATTATGTTTTGTATTTCAATCATGTCTGTTGTGATATTTCCTTGTTCATTCCGAATTTTGGTGATTTGGGTTTTCTCTCGTATTCTCTTTGTTATTGTGGCTAAAGGTTTATCAATTTTGTTTATTTTTCGAAGAATCAACTATTTATTTTGTCAATTTTTTGTATTGTTTCTTTTGTTTCAATTTTGTTGATTTCAGCTCTGAGTTTAACTATTTCCTGTTTTCTACTACTTTTGGTGTTGGTCTGTTCTTCTTTTTCTAGGGCTTTGAGCTGTTAGGTTGTGTTAGGTCATTTATTTGTTGAGTTTTGCTTCTTTTATTGAATGTGCTCCATGAAATAACTTTTCCTCTAAGTACTGCTTTCATAGTGTCCCAGTGATTTTGATATGATGTTTCTTTGTTCTTGTTTACCTCTAAGAATTTTTTAATTTCCTTCCTAATATCTTCTGTTATATTCATCATATAATAGCATATTGTTTAATCTCCAGGTGTTGGAGTAATTTCTGTTTTTTACTCTTTCATTTATTTGTAGTTTCAATCCATTATGATCTGATAAAATACAAGGAAGTGTCTCTATCTTCTTGTATTTGCTAACATTAGCTTTGTGGCATAAAATATGGTCTATTTTAGAGAAGGATCCATGTGCTGCTGAGAAGAAAGTGTATTCACTCTTCGTTGGATGGTATATTCTATAAATGTCTGTTAAGTCTAAATTATTGATTGTGTTATTGAGATCTATGGTTTCTTTGTTCAATTTTTGTTTGGAAGATCTGTCCAGTGGTGAGAGGGGCGTTTTAAAATCACCTAGTATTATTGTATTTTGGTCTATTTGGTTTCTGAGATTGAGAAGGATTTGTTTGACATATATGGGTGAGCCACTGTTTGGGGCATAGATATTTATGATTGTTATGTCTTGCTGATTTATGGTTCCCTTAAGCAGTATGAAGTGTCCTTCTTTATCCCTTCTGATTAACTTTGGCTTGAAGTTCACTTTATCTGAAATGAGGATGGATACCCCAGGTTTTTTGCTGGGTCCATGTGCATGGTAAGTTTTTTCCCATCCTTTCACTTTTAGTCTTTGGATATCTCTTTCTAAGAGATGAGTCTCTTGCAGGCAACATATTGTTGGATCTTTCTTTTTTATCCAATCTGCCAGTCTATATCTTTTGATTGATGAATTCAGGCCATTAACATTCAGGGTTATTATTGAGATATGATTTGTATTCCCAGTCATTTGACTCATTTTATTCATTTATTTGTTTATTTTTGACACGACTTGGTTCCTCTTTATTTGAGAGTTCATTTAGGATAGCTCCTCCCTTTGCTGATTTGCTTCTTTGCTTTTCATCTCTTCTTCATGGAATATTTTGCTGAGAATGTTCTGTAATGCTGGCTTTCTTTTTGTATATTCTTTTAGCTTTTGTTTACCATGGAAGAATCTTATTTCGTCGTCAAATCTGAAGGTAAGTTTTGCTGGGTATAAGATTCTTGGTTGGCATCCATTTTCTTTTAGGGATTGAAAAATGTTATTCCAGGTCCGTCTAGCTTTTAAGGTCTGGATTGAAAAATCTGCTGATATCCATATTGGTTTCCCCCTGAATGTAATTTAGTTCTTTTCTCTCACAGCCTTTAAGATTCTGTCTTTATTTTTTATGTTAGGTATTTTCATTATAATGTGCCTTGGTGTGGGTCTGTTGTAATTTTGTGTATTTGGAGTCCTATAAGCCTCTTGAACTTGATTTTCCATTTCATTCTTCAGATTTGGGAAATTTTCTGAAATTATCTCATTGAATAGGTTGTTCATTACTTTGGTTTGTTTCTCTAAGCCTTCTTCAATCCCAATAATTCTCAAATTTGGCCTATTCATGATATCCCATAGTTCTTAGAGATTCTGTTCATGATTTCTTACCATCTTCTGTGTTTGTTCGACTTTGTTTTCGAGGTTAAATATTTTGTCTTCCATATCTGAGGTTCTGTCTTCCAGGTGTTCTATCCTATTGGTTGTGCTTTCTATGGAGTTCTTAATTTGGATTATTGTTTCCTTCATTTCAAGGATTTCTGTTTGGTTTTTTTTCATTATCTCTAACTCTTTATTGAAATGGTCTTTTGCTTCCTGTATTTGCTCTTTTAACTGTCTATTGGTGCGTTCATTCAATGCCTGCATTTGCTCTTTCATTTCATCGTTTGCTTCCCTTATCATGTTGATTATGTACATTCTGAACTCCCTTTCTGACATTTCTTCTGCCATGCTGTCATTGGATTTTATTGATGTAACATCCAGATTTGTTTGAGGCATTTTCTTCCCTTGTTTTCTCATGTCGTTCAGGTATCAGTGGACTGCTGAGATGTTGCAGATTTCCTCTATTGACTTATAATGTCCCTGAAGATTGCTAGTGTATCCCCTCTTATCCTTCAGTAGCCTGAAGTCTTAGAGGAAGTTGATACTGCGGTGTTCCCATAGGAAGCTGCCTCTCTAGGGGTGGTGGTCTTCAGGTGGGGTATATTCCCTGCTAGTGGGCAGAGGTGCCTCTACTTGTTGACCAATGGTCATCTAAAGGGGACTAGGCTGCAGGCTGAGGCAAGGCCTGTTTGGGCTTGTGTCTCTGGTTTTACCATCCTTGTGGGAAAACCTCACCCAGCGGGGAAGACTCACCCGGTGGGGAGGTCTTGCTGGTCAGTTCCTCTCCTAGAGGTTCCCCTCAGTCCACAACTACCACCTGGGCAGGGCAGCCTTCCCAGGCAACGTTCCCAGGGGCCTGGACCTACCTCCTGGGCCTGGGAGCCCTGCCCTTTGCAGACGAGTCTCTTTAGCTAGCTCCTCCTCAGAGAAGCTTCCCGTAGTCCTGGAACCTTCGCTCTGCCCCTCGGCTTGTCTCTGTGTAGCTCTTTCAAGAAAAGGTGCCTAGGTCCCCAGACCGGACCGTGCTTTGCACCTAATCGCCTGGCTATGCAACCCCTCCTCTGGGCAGTTACTTGGAGCCTCGTACATATGCTCCAAGCCCCAGTGACCCGCTGCTCATCTCTTCCTCCAGGCAGCCACCCGGTGTTCTGTGTGGGCGCTTGGAGACCAAGCAACTCACTGTGCACCTCCACCTCCTCAGGACAGCCCCCTCCCCATTGTCCAGGCAGTTGCTGAGTCCAAATAGCTTGCCACCCAACTCTTTCTCTGGCAGCCGCCGGAGCCCCAGCAGATTGCTACAAAACCAAGCGGTTTGCAGCGGGGCCTGCTCTGCAAAGTTCCCCACTTTCCAAGTTCACTGCTCCAGTGGGGGGAGGGGTGTCTTGCCGCCTGGGCAGGGCAGCCTTCCCAGGCAACGTTCCCAGAGGTCTGGACCTACCTTTTGGGCCTGGGAGCCTCACCCTTCGCAGACGAGTCTCCTTAGTTTGTCCCTCCTTAGAGAAGCTGCCCGCAATCCTGGAACTTTCACTCCACCGATTTTTCGCTCTGCTTTGCTGTCCGTGTTTACTGCTCCAGCGGGGGGAGGGGCATCTCACGGAGCCACTCTACTTCACAAAGTTCTCTGCATTCCGGGGCTACTGCCCCATCCGGGACGCCTCTCCAATGGGAGAAGCTCACCCGGCGGCTTTGAGTTTGTCCCAAGTCACTCACTATCTCCTCTTTTGAATCTTGAGTCCTGGAGCAACATGAAATGCAGCCACCCTCTAGTCTGCCATCTTGAAAAACCTGATCAGGTGCAAGATTCTTTACCTTTAAGTAGATATCTAGCAGATTCATTCTACCTCCCTTTTTGGGCTAAGCTACTACTGGTGTATGAAATCCATTATTTCATTTCAGGGTGAAACTCATTCCAGATGCGTAAGTGTACTAAGATACCAATCATCCAGTTTACAAAAGTATATAGTACTTTTTTTATACTATTCACCCAGGAGCAATTTGAGAATCCTTAGGAATTCAGAGTCCTTTGTTCCATCTAAAAACAAATGATACCAGAAAAACATACAAATTTCTTAAGATTTCACAACTCAGTGGAATTCAGGCATTTAATATTTATTAGAATGGAAAAGTTGAATAAATCCAAGGTTCTGTCAACCTTTCCAGGTAATATAATAAACTGCCACATGAAACACATGGAGTATACAATGTGACAGTGTTTGTTCTTCTGGGACTTACACAAAACCCAAAGATGCAGAAAATTATATTTGTTGTGTTTTTGCTCATCTACATCATCTCTATGGCAGGAAATGTGCTTATGTTGATAAACATCATTGCCAGCTCACTCTTGGGGTCCCCTATGTACTTTTTCCTGGCTTATCTCTCCTTTATTGATGCCTGCTATGCCTCTGTCAATACTCCTAAACTGATCATGGATTCACTCCATGAAAAGAAGACCATCCTATTCAATGAATGCATGGCCCAAGTCTTCGGGGAACATTTCTTTGCAGGTGCTGAGATAATTCTGCTCACAGTGATGGCCAATGACTGCTACGTGGCCATCTGCAAGCCCTTGCACTATGCAACCATCATGAACTGGACAGTGTGCATCCTGCTAGTGGGAGTGTCGTGGGTGGGAGGATTTTTCCATGCAACCATCCAGCTGCTCTTCATCTTCCCACTACCCTTCTGTGGTCCTAATGTCATAGATCACTTTATGTGTGATCTGAACACTTTGCTCACTCTGGCCTGCACTGATACCCACACTCTGGGGCTCTTCATTGCTGCCAACAGTGGGTTCATCTGCTTGTTAAACTTCCTCCTCCTGCTGTTCTCCTATGTGGTCATCCTGCGCTCCCTGAAAACACAGAGCATGGAGAGTAGGTGCAAGGCCCTGTCCACCTGGGTCTCCCACATTATGGTGGTCATTTTATTCTTTGTTCCCTGCATATTTGTGTACATGAGACCTCCAATTAATTTATCCATTGATAAAGCAGTTGCTGTATTCTATACCATGATAACTCCCATATTAAATCCTGTGATTTACACTTTGAGAAATGCTCAAATGGAAAATGCCATCAGAAAATTGTTTAGCAGAAAAATTATTTGATAAATGAATGTGCCTAAATCCCAACATTGATTCAAGAGAGGAAAGGATGAATGAACATTTTGTAATATCTCAGCAAAATATGTTAGAAGACCATGAAAATAAAAATTGTTATTCATAAACTCTGCTTTGAAAGAAGTAGAAATAGGTTCAGAAAATGGAGACAACCTAACTCCGGATGATTTACACATATTACAAGTTTCTACCAAATCTCATCCTGTTTTTCCTTACTTTATCTGTTTTTATGGATTTATAGTGTTATAGATGTCAAAAAAACACTGGTATTGATCAATTTTGTCTATCACACTAAATCATGTAAACACTGCTATTGTTCCTGACAGAAATGGGAAGTTATCAGAACAGATGTACTGATGATCCAGTAACCAGAATATTACTGATTTTCTGGACCATCCACTTAGCTCCAGTCTTATACTGACAGCAATAATTTTACTTGTTACAATTTTTGAGAAGAGGACTGTACTTAGCATATTATAATACTATTTGATTATCTATTACTAAAATTAAGATATTTTATCATTATTCATTATTATTTTATAAGTCAGAATGGATGATCATATATTTTTAATATTATGGTGTCTAAGTTCTTTGGGTTATTCATGTACTTTACAAGTGGTAAGAAAGATTCACCTATGTTTCTAAGATTCCTTTTAGTCTTTAGAAACAGGGTATTTTTCATATCATTGCCTGCTGATAACCCATTAGAAAGAGTGACGAGGTAAACAAAAGTGCTTTAATGTCACTCCGGAATTCCTATTTACTAAAAGTGCAGTTATAACCCATAAAGCACTTGCCCACTGGCTGCCAATATTTTTCACAAGTTGCACAATGTTTGGAACCTGATTACATATTGAATAAATTTTAAAAAGTACAAATCACAGAAGTGAATTCAATAAAATGTACTCTAAAAATGATTTTCTATCTATGAGATTACAGGAAATTTTTCTGCCTTTATTTTCTTCAGAGGAGAATTCTGAAGAGAATTCTCAATTGTCCTCTAAATGAAAACAAAAATTTGTCTAACCTTCACTTAAACTGAGGAATGGGAATGAATATGGAACTGAGTTTCACAATATGTGAAAAGTGTTTACCTTGGTATTCCCTCAGGAGGACCTTATTATTCTACAAATGTGAGCTGCTTATAATTTTTTTTCTTTGTGGTTATATTTCATTATTAAAAGTTGTTTTTCATAACACATAGATCTTTCTACACACAAAGAAATTACAGTATTAAGTATTTTTCATGCAATTCTTCCTTCACTCATTAATAAACATAATTTTGCTTCCAAGGAATATATATTGGTGGGTTTCTGGTGTGACTTAATGTACAATTAGCTTCTTCCTTTCTAAACTTAAAATCAATTGAGAGGCTCTCAGAAAGGAGTAAAAAATTACTGCTGAGTATTAGAAAGAGTAAGACAGAAAGGGTGCTATGAAATGATACATGATAGGTACCAAACAGAGATCTGGGGCATGAGTCAAGAAGTTGCTCAATTCACAATAGTTAGATTGTGGAACCAACCAAGATGCCCTTCATTTGATGAATGGATAAAGAAACTGTGCTATATATACACAATGGAATATTACTCTGCCATAAAGAATAAAATTATGTCACTTGCTGGTAAATGGATGGAGTTAGAGAATATCATGCTAATTTAAATAGAACAATTCCAAAAAACCAAGGATGGAATATTTTCTCTGATCGTGGATGATGATACATAATGAAGTGGGTGGGTGGCAGGGGGGAAAGAAGAATGAGAAAACTTTGGAGGGTTTAGAGGAAAATGGGGTGGTAGGGGTTGGGGGAAGAAAAGATAGTAGAATGAGACAGACAATATTACCCTATAAAAACGTGTGATTACATGAATGGTGTGAATCTACGTTGCGTACAACCTTAGAAATCAAAATTTGTACCCCATTTACATACAATGAATCAAAATGTAGCTTGTAAAAATTAAAAAAATTAAAATTAAATAAAATAAATTTGACAGGGAAAGGAAAAGGATTCATAGATGGAAAAACATAAAAAAATGACACCCCAGAGTTAGGGTGGGATCAGTAGAGTGAATAGTCAAGATATGAGGTCAAATCATTCCTAGGACAGGTAGTAGACACACAGATTTAAAAAAAAAAAAAAGAACTGCAGAAAAACTTCAATTCAACTAAGTTGTAGTTATTAAATGATCCATTCATTCAACACTATTTTCATCAAAACCCCAGTAGTGCCAGGCATTCCGCTGCATACTAACTTAGTATAAAGGTAAATTGTAACTTCTGAGATTTGAGGGACAGAAAAGGCCAAGATCAGGAAATGTCTCATAATACTGTTAAAGCTTAATGTTAAGGACTGTAGGTCAAACATTGAAAGCATTTCAAATCTAGCAAGTGATGTAGTCAGAACCTTGTTTTATGAATCAAGGGGATAATAACAGATTATCAAAAGAGTACAAAATATTTGTGTCCCCTGGCCTCCATGCAGACCACTTTATTCAGTACAAGGAGTACTGTAGAGCTGCAGAGGCCAAAGCTAAAGCCAGACTTCACTTGAGACAACATACTTTCTTCCCTACCATATTGGCTTCCCTGACTTCCATATGTCACTTGGTAAAAATCTTCATCTCCAGTTCTGTATACTTGGAACATTATATGAATTGTGTCCAAAGTCACACAGTTGGACTATCATTAATGGATCTTTTGTGTTGAAAAGTTAACTTCCTGACAATCACAAAGCACCAGTCACATCACATGTCCTCAGGACCACTTTCAGTGATATCATATTCTAATCACAGTGGCTTTAATGAATGAGTTAGTGGAAAAAAGGAGGAAAAGTGTTAGAACCTGCACCACACACACATATTCACTACACAGTATATATACAAACACACTACACAGAATACATATATGTCCATATATAAAATGTATATGTACACATAATATACAGAATATACATATCTTGTACTTTCTGTGAGTGAGAGTAATGATTATTTCTATCCAAATTTGATGTTGTGAACTCAGTTCAGTTTATGGCTCATTTTATAGTTATAACAATAGACTGTGATCTAAAAATAGTAAAGATTACTCTGCTGACCACTCAGTTTTTCTTCTACATTCCTTCAAGTCTGTATATAATAAGGTTAGTAAAGAAATATGTGTATTAACATTGAGGTAACCAATTCTCCTCTATTACACACAAATCCATACTTCAAACTTAGTTGATTGTGGACATGAATGAAGACTTTAAATTAATCTTATAATATTTACAACAAAATACTAAGTGTTTTTTAGAAAGATTATGGAGAGCTATTAGGTACATTATGGATTTAATACAGCAATGATACTCCATATGCAGCTGATAACCCAAGCCTCTATGGGTTTCTTAACACTGGTTCATCTATTAAGCATTTGAAACAGGACCCTGTGCTTTCTGTGAGGGTGATGAAGGGACTTATTTTAAATCATGATATAGATGCTTGAATGATATAGTCCCTGCAAGAGTTGTTTGAATCATCCATCCAAGATCAAGATCTCTTCCACATTTTTGCTCTACCTTGGTTTTTTTTTTTTTTTTTTGAGTCTTTTGTCTTTATGCTTGCAAAATGAGTGTTGCAGGTTTCAGGACCATAGGAATGAAGGAAGAAAAGGAAAAGAAAAAAAAAGCCAATAAGGAAGCAAAAGTATCCCAAAATTCTATGACAAACAATATTTTAGGTTTCATTGGCTCATAGTTGTGCCCAACAGCTACCCAGCTGTAAGGGAGACTGGTGAATTGCCAGTGCAAACAATCTCAGGGTTCTGATAGTAGTAAAAAATTAGTTGAAATTTGGATGAGGTGCTGGCAACATCTATAGTAGTTTGCAAAATATGAACCCCAAAATAGGGCTTGCCTGCTTAGTAAACAGAAGCATAAAGTGTCAGTTTGGGCCTAATCTATGAGTGATTTTTCTGGTTATTATTATTTTCTCAAGGTTCTATAATAAATATTACTTTCATTAAACAAAAAAATATACTGGCTTGGAATAGAGAGCTTTTGAAGGAGAATTTGGATCTGGAAATATTTCTGAAAATAAGTATGAGAATATGTCCTTCTTTTAGGTAATACCCCATGTTTGTAATTTTTGTCAATGTATTTATGTTATTCATTAATGAATATTAATTGACTTACTACATGTCAACCTTTATTCTGCAGAGTAAAAACATCACTGATTCTCTGCCTTCTTTGAGCTTATTATTATAATTGACAGTAACTAAATAAAGTAAATACATAACACATAATATATGAGATACTGTTAAGTTTATGGTGAACAAGTATCCATGTGAATGTGTGTGGAAATTTTATACAGGTTGACCAGAAATGTTGACTTTTAGTTCAAAGCCCAGAAAATAAATTAAATAGCCAAGAAAATGCACCTGAATGAAGACAATTCCAGGGAAAGTCACAAAGAGGACATTTAGGAAATTGAACAAACCAAGGATGCTAGTCAGAATGAAGGAGGTGGGAATTAGCAGGACCAGTCAGTGGAGAGGCAGGGGGCGTCCATACAATGTGCAGCATTCTGGGGCTTAGAACTTGATTGGAATGACCTTGTTCAGTTTAAAACAAAAGTGGAAAGGCAAATTCACAAGGGAGCAGGGACAGGAGTTATTAAAGTAATCAGTGAGCAATGATTGATGTGTGAGTTGGAAAAAGTGATCTGAGTGGAGCTACAAGAATTCTGAAATCCTCTACCATGGGGAGTACCTCAAACCATGAGAGTGTATGCAGTATCCAAAACTTAAAGGACACAGCACTCTGCAACTTTCCATTATAGAGAATGTGATGAGATGATCAAGAGCCCAGAAAGGGAATTGAGAGAGGGTTTTGGAAATGTAGCAAGAAAACTAGGAGAGTACGGTGTGACCTCCAAATCACGTGAAAATGTAAATGTCTTGGTGAAAAAGGAGGGATCATTTTGTTGAAATCCTAGAGGTATCAAGAATAAAGTCAGTCACAGTCTTCATAAGAGCAGTTTCAGTCACTGAGAAGAAGTAACAGTGGAGGGGAAGATTTCCCTTTAAAACAAAACTGGGGTGACAGAAATTAGAAACTGTGAGAACAGAAGACGAGAAATCAAACATGTGAAAATGGAAAGGCAATGTAAAGACAAAAGATATTTTGTCTCAGAAAAGTTTATTTTGTAAAATAGTAAATTTTAAAAAGATAACATAATGATGATTCATACAAATAAAATATATGAAGCAGGGTATTTAAGTCAGAATTTCAGGTAGACATTAATAGGATATGATGGTTAGTTTAGAAGGAACACAAAGCACCACACAGTTTTAGTCTGATCAGAAATGCCAACATGAATCGAGACTGGCTAGAGCACTGACACGATTGGTAAACACACACAGGGGAACAATCAATTGCATTTCCCTGGAAATAGTCTGCATTGCTACAAACAGACTTGATTGCCACTGCTATTATTTTGTACACATTAACTTCTGTCTACAAAATTGTAAACTGCTTTCTACAAGGACAGTGGGATATAAATAACCCCAGTGGAAGAGCTACTCAGGACATTTCCCAAACTGTAAGAACTCAGAGTGTTATTGCTGCAGGTTTTAGGTTGATATTAGTGATCTAGCAGAAAGATTAAAACTATAAAGAGATGTCCCTGTGAGGTGACAGGGATGAGTTCCTGTGCACAAACAGCTTAAAGATAGAAATTTCTGTTATTGATTGGGCTCCCACTTATGCTCCATATATTTTAATAATGCCTCTTTAAAACATTTATTCTGTGAATAAAATTAAGAAATGTATGCTTTAATTTTGAAATTTTATTTTTAATAATAAAAGTACCACTTCATAAATAAAGGCAAATGCTTAATGTACACCAGAATGAGATCTTCTCCTTTGGTCTGGGATCTGGTCTTTGCCATGTGTGCTGCTCAGGGCCCTGCTTAGGAGTCTCAGGATAGTATGCTGTTTTACCTTTTATATGCTTCATTCATCTAGCAACTCTCAAAACTCCCATTTTATTTAGTGTTCCTTCAGTTTTTGCCTGAAAATAAATTTCTTCCAATTCATTCGATGCCACTGGAGTTTTTTAAGAACTTGACTTCCTTCTTTCACAATCCTAACCAATTTTGCTCTAAGCCATTTCTTACATTAGATGAATTGGCTCCAGGGTGACATTCAATTGTCACAAGCAAAATGTTTCACTTTTACCATACCAAAAACAAAACCAAACACTGCACCCATCTAGTTCAAGTGATATTTTCTGCAAGTCATCCCAAGAGAAAAATTCTAATTTCACCTCTAATATAAACCTAGTGAGAACATGTGAGTGCTCCTTGATTTTTTTTCATCATGCAAGTGTTAGGTCAGAATTTGAGCGGCTATATGAGAGAGAGCAAAATGACTGAGGCAGCGGGCAGCAAGCCAAACAGCAACCAATCCAACAGGGGCAGATAAACTCCACTGACCCTTACTTTCACCTATCACTCAGCAGGACCCCTGCCTATTCCAGCCTATAAAGACCCCAGGCAGCCCAGGCCACATGCAATTATCTCTGGGTCCCTACCCTGACCTGTATGGGGGGGCTGGGAATTTTGCCAGAGAGCCAATTCCAATAAAGCTTGCTTCAGCCACTTTTGCTTGGCCACCAGTCCTTGCCCTAGAGCTTACAGCAAATTCCCCTGTTTCTACTAAGGAAAGCCATCATATAATTGTAATTTTTCTGATCAGAGCAGAGCACGATGCCATGAAATAACTATGTGTATCAAACAAATGAGCCTTATGGCATCTCCTAAACAGAGACTCAGCCTTAGTTGTAATGAGGTAAGGAAAAAATTAGTCATTGAAGTACTTATGAAACTTTGTTTAGGTACTATTAATTTCTGAACACTATGAGCCTGATGATTATTTTTGTTTTGTAAAACAAAACAAAACAAAAAATTTGTTTTGTGAAACAAAATAACAAAACAAATATAGATTAAGAAATTTTCAGCAATGTATGAGTCAGAATAAGAACACATGGAACTTTTACTCCTAGGTGAAATTAGAGCTGAATATTGAATTTAATATTTTTTTCACAATTTGTTTATGTTTGATGCCATACTGATGATTGAGGCATCATCAAAAATATTCCTAAAGACAGATTTTGTATTTGTGAATCACTAGTTGATGATGGCTTCCAAATAACTTTGCTACAAAAGCATTCTATGTTTTTAGTTATTTGAAGAACTGAATACAGTGGCCACATCAGATGCAAACAAGATAGTGTGCTATAGAATCTGCATTATCATTGAGTGTGAATTAATTCCACATCCTGGGATATAATACCCACTGAAAGTACACTGTCTCAACTAAGTACTCAACATCATACAAAAGATTCAAAATTGTGAATCTTTGACCACACATTTAATGTAACAAATAAAAGAAAATCACTGAATGCAGACAGCACTCTCTGAGAGCTACATCCTGAATCATTTTTATTGAACTTTGTTTTCTACATTGAATATGAAACTCATGGAGTTCCTAGGAATCATCATAAAATATGAATAATTCATATATGTTTGGTAAATTGTTTTATATTTTCTTTACCTTTTTTCCACAGTGAATTCCAATGGTATTTCAATTTTAAAAAAATTACTTTGTAAAACATAAGCAGAAAAATGAATTTACTTATTATTTTTCACAACTCAGTCAACTTACATTCTGTATTTTGGTGTGTAGTTTTCAACTCTTATTTGCTTATTTGTATCATACAGTACATTAATTTTAAATGCCCAAATTGTCATGTTTGTTCTTACACATATTAAACAATTTGTTCTGATTTATTTTAAATAAATCTGCATTTCTGTGGATAAATTCACAGAAAATTGAGGAAATTCCTCCAAATCATTGGAGTGGAAGACAATTGAACCTATAGGTATAGTGCATATATTTAATGTGCAGGGGCACTTTATCTCTGAGCCATATCCTTAAGCCATTTTATTTATTTAAATTTAAGACTGTCTCACTAAGTTACTGAGGCTGTTCTTGAACTTGTGATCCTCCTGTCTCCACCTCTGAGCTGCAGGGAGTACAGGCACTTGCCACCATGCCTGGCACATTTTAAATATTCTTTTTTTGGGGGGGTTCCACTTATTGAACCTAGTGGCACTCAATCACTGAGTCACATCACTAGCTCTTTTGTTCTATTTTATTTTATTTTGTTTTAATTTTGAGACAGGATCTCATCAAGGGGCTTATGGTTTCACTAAGTTACTGAGAATGGTTTTTGTTAGGGGCAGTTATGGTTCTAATAGCTCCCAGAAAAATGCTCCGTAGACACAGGTCTCACACGAGGAACTTTTATTTTATGTGGACGATTCACCTCTGCTCAGGGAAAAGGAAAGAAGAAAAAGAAAAAGATGGCACATGGTTTCTCCTCAGATATTGGAATTTCGCGGGCTGGGAGGAACCAATCGTGCAGAGGAGAATTATTACAGACTGACTGATGGACCAATGACATATTGGTATGTAATATTGGTAACGTAATGTGGGAGGCAGGAAGATTATGGCAACGTAAGCCGGAAATTTCTGTAATGGGAGAGGTGGGCGGAACGCAGATTGACAGGTGGTTGGGAGGCTGGATTCCTTACAGTTTTGAACATGCAATTCTCCTGACCGAGCTATTCAAGCCTCTGGGATTCCAGGCATGTACCATCACACCTGGCAAAATACCCTTAAAAATTTCTGGCAACTTGAAAAATTTCATTATTCTCATTACAAAACATTTTCAGAATAGGCTTCAACATAAGAGAAATACTTTTTAAAGTTTAATTCTATATAGCAGGAATAATTGAGTTCTATCAATGTGTCATAATCCAATTTTTATAAATTTAATCTCATTATTATGCTACCTATCTTATAATAATTTAATTTATTTTATTTTAAGATATTTAACTGATGGGCTTATAATAACATCTGGAGACCTGGGGAAATATTTGTGAATTCTTTCTGTTTGGATGTTCTTATGACCCAAACATACAAATATTTTGCTTTGTCTTCTTAATCTGTTATGTTGCACTTTTGGAGAGAAACCTTCTGATCCTTATCTCTATTAAATGAAGCCCTTATTATTCCCAACCAAAGTTCTATTTCCTCAGCCACCTGCCTTTTATGGATATCTGCTTTACCTCCTGTGTGAATTCCAAATTAATTGGTGACCTAATTGTGAGAGGAAATTCATCTCCTATATGGCAACTGCATGTTACAGTTCTTGGCCATGCACTTCTTAGGAATGACTGAAGTCCTAATCCTTACAGTCACGGCCTTTGTTATATTGTTTTGGGAATCCTGCAAGAATTTTCAAATGGCATTGGAAAAGTGGGAGAAACTAAACTTTATTTTACTCTGGTGAGCCCAGAGGAGATTGGCATTCCAAATTCTGAGTGCCCCTTACCAGTTTTTCACATTTATAGACTATCTAGTGTCATAAATTTTCTAGTCTAAAACAATACATAGTTGTACACAACGTTTTTAAAAAAACATGATACATGATTGTGGGTAAGGATTTTCAAACTGGAAGTGTATTTACAAAAGCAGAGCCCTATAACTGATACTGGCTCCTCTTACTTCTGTAAATCTCTAGCCTTGGACCAGGAGCCTTCACAGGGGCATTTACATTTCAAAAAAAGTAGTTAGATCCTAGGGAAATTCCTTTACAATCCAAAAGGAAGGAGTAAATGGTACTAATTAGGTTCCCAGAAAATCAGCTGATGGGAATGAAGGGGGGAACTCTCTCCCTTTCCCAGGCCCTAATTTTTACAAACAGCATCCTTAGTTTACTTTATATCCAGGCCTGGGTCAGTTGTCCACACCAACATAGCCATCTGCAAACCTCTCCACTACATTATTATCATGAACAGGACAAAATGCAATTTCCTGGTTTTAGCTGCTTGGGCTGGTGGGGCTGCCCACTCCTTTCCTCAGGTTTCTATTGCAATCCTATTGCCCTTCTGGGGTCCTAATGACATCCATCACTACTTTTGTGTTATATTTCCTTTGTTGAAAGTTGCCTGTCCTGACACCTATGTCACTGGTGTGTTTGTGCTTGCCAGTTCAGGAGTGGATACCTTAGTGACATTTGTGGTGTTATTTCTTTCTTATGCTGTGATATTATTCACATTAAGAAATCATTCCACTGATGGAAGACATAAAACCCTCTCTACATGTGGGTCTCATGTCACGGTGATAGTTATCTTTTTTGGACCTGCAATCTTTTCTTACCTTAGACCTCCAACCGCATTTCCTGAAGATGAGTGTTTGCACTATTTTACACTATCATTGCTTCTATATTCAACCCCTTCCTTAATCTATCCTTTGAGAAATACTGAAAAATGCCATGAGAAAATCCTGGTGTTAATCATCATACTAAATTAAGAAAAAATATATAATATATAATATATATATATATATATATATATGAAGGAATTATGTGGAATCAGACAGATGTAGAGTTAGAGAATGAAAATTATCTTTCAGATTAATTATGACATCTGCCTAACATTATTAATGAGAAAACAGTTATTAGAAATTTTGAAGCAATTGATATTTGATATGCTGATTCTATTGTACAAATATGTGTTGGAATTTAGTCAATTTTATGTAATACTGAAATGGCATAAGTAGGATTGCATGTATCAAATGAATCTGGTCCATAGCAATTAAGACACTACTATACGGAAAAGTGAATTGCCAAAAGCAAAAAAGAAAATTTTAATAATTTTATTTTAAAATTCAGATTTTATCATGACCATATAGTAAAATATTTTTCATGCAATGGTGTAGCTACAATCTGCAAGTTAAACATTGTTTTAATTTATGATAGGGTGATCTCCTCGTGACCCAAATAGCATTTAAATTAAGTGTGCAGTTAGAAGTTGGTATACTACAATCTGACTTAAAGAGGTTCTGGATGTTAACTGCCCTGAATTGGCAAAAGTGAAAACAAATAAATTGTGATAATAGTGTGAAATCAATTAAAAAATTGAAAAGCATGCATTACTATTGATCCTATTCATTATTTATTGATCAGAAATATATATTTTTATTATTATTATTTTTTGGCACTGGGGATTGAACTCAGGGGAACTTAAACATGGAGCCACATTACCAGTCCTATTTTGTATTTTATTTAGAGAAAGGGTCTCACTGAGTTGCTTGGTGTCTCACTTTTGGTGAGGCTGGCTTTGAACTCTCCATCCTCCAGTCTCCAAGGTGCTGGGATTACAGGCAGGCATCACCACACCTAGTTGGATACATATTTTTTAAATCAGCAGAGGAACTGAATCATAAAATTGAAAAATTCAGTTAAAAATGATTAGTTATTGGGTTGGGAACCACATTTACATGAAAAACATGTAAACAAAAAACAACTTGGAGGTCAAATAAACATGCAAACAGTAATGGTTTGTTTTTAAACCACTATTCAAAACCATGGTGACAAATCATGACAATATGTGGCATGGTCAATCATCTCATTGTCATGAAAAGAGAACTTCTGAGATATTTTTCCTAGAGAAAGCAGAAGAAAGTTTGTAAAAGCTGTCTACTTACATTTCCAAGAGCTCTAAGGAAACATGGTAATTGCCATGAGAGAGAAGATTGGGTAAAAAATGATTTGTATGAGTCAGATGATAATTCAATTACAAGGCTTTTAGAGTATAAATGCAACAAGGATTTTAGAGAATAAATGCAAAATAAAAATTATAATCTTGTCTAGAATTTCTATACACAGAAGAATAAAAGGGAAAAATATAATGAGGGAGATGTTCCTGAATAAAATTCTTAAAGAGGAGCAGAATCAGGGCAAGTTATTATTTGGCAACATACTGTAAAGCAGAAAAATTACCAAATTTAAATTTCTTTTCTGTGTAAACATCACAAGGCATTTGGCAAAGTCAAGATATATAAAGGGAATATTTTGAAAATCACAACTTTGATTATAAGAAAATTTGTATTTTATTGTTTAGGGAAAAATAAAATCTCATTTAAATATGTTTTCAACTAAAGCACTCGTATGATTGTTTTTAAAATATTCTAAAAAATAAAGCCTTTAAAACAACTAATCCAAGAAATGAAACAAAAGGATTTACACCAAGTGGGGACATCTGGGGTCAGAGGGACTCGTGCTTTTCTGACTTTATCTCCAAGGACTCCCAGACTAACCCCCTTCAAGAAGAGTGGTTTTTCAGAGAACAAAACCAGAAGCTTCAGTGTTACCCCTTGTTTGCTGTCTTAACATGACCACATCAATTAACCTTTGGGGTTTGTAGATTTTCCATCTATAACTCAAACTTTCAAGATAGTAATGTTGATAGCATATGAAATTGAAAGTATTATTTCTATACTTTCAGAATAAAGCATTTTATACTTTTATGTCTTCATAAAAGACATCTGCATTGTTCTTAAGATGCATGGAATCATTAATCATAGAGAAAATCAAACCTTTAAACCATAGTAATACAACAGTTTCTATAGCTAATTCTGGGATGTCTTCCTGGATGCAGAGAAGGAGATTTCAGAGGCAAATCAAGCTCTAAAATTCACAGCAACAGATTCTTGTGATCCCACAGGAAAGAATTTCAGGGAAGTCTCTCAACTAATAGGGGAAAGTTTATTAGAGAGACAGTGAGAAAAGGACACACAGTTCACACTACAGATACACAGTCCATAATCTCTGTTTCAAGTCCACCACTACTGGGTCAATTCTAGTCATTATTCCTGCGATCCACTACTTTTGTTTGTTTCTTATCTATAATTGATCTAAAAGTGTAATATCATAATGTTTGCTTATAGTCGATGGACTATCATGACATAGGGACAGAGAAAAAAGACCTTGCAGTCATCACTTATCAGGTTCTTCAACTAAGTGGGTAGCAAAGGCATTACCTGATAGTTTAAGATAGCTTCAGCATTTAATTTAGAAGTATGTTGTAATTTCTATGTAATCCACCAAAAACCTTTAAAAAGATTGATAAAATATAGTTCTTAGATAACAGAAAAAAGGTATTAATATCAGAGAAAGCAGATTAAAATAATTCAAGTATCAAGAACAAATATGTTAAATAAAAATTAGGAAGATGGCATATTTTAAAATGAACATATGAATAATTATTCTAAGTATGGGAAACATGAGATTCATGATTCAAAGTAAAGTGATGAAGAAACGTACTACAAAGACACTAAAAAAAGTAAGCTACAGAAAGTAATTTATGAAAAGGCAGACTTCACACATGAAAATTATTATCAAGGTAGAGGAAATTTTATGAAATATTAAAATAATCAATGACTTCTGCATATTAATCTCATGGTCAGTCACTATCCTGCTGTGATGTGCTACTTCTAATAATATCTATAAATTCTTTAGGTTTTCTGTGCACAATAGCATGCCCTCCTCAAATACCGCCATTTCTAATTTTTACATTTGAGGTTTTTATTCACCCTTTGTGCTGGTGGAGGGCTGAATTAGGCTGAAAGAAAATGGTAATAAGATTGAGCATGTTGTGTCCATATTTATTTTAAAGAGGAATTAGTTTAACATATTTCCTTCAGGATAATATTTTCTCTAGCTTTATTATTAAATACTATGGAAGTCCTTTTTTTCTGTGGTTTTGGTTGCTCATAGTCAATTGTAATTTAAAAAGATTAAAAGGAAAATTCCAGAAATAAATGATTCATGATATAAATTGCACACTGTAATGAACAGCACAATGAACTCTCATGTCCTCCCTCTCTGTTCAGGTCAGGGAATGAATCACCCTCCGCCAGGAATTGACACTGTGTATGTGCTCTGCCAAATGTCTTGGTTATCAGCTCAACTGGCGTAGTATCACGTGTTTGTGTGCAAGTAATACCTGTTTTATTTAATACTGGCCAGAACATGCTAGAGTAGTGACCCTGGCAATTTGAATATGCCAACAGAAGTAGTAAAGTGATTCCTTTTTGTGAAAATTTGAAAATTCTCAACTTAAGGAAAAAAAATTAGCTGAGGTTATTCAGTTCCATGGTAAAAATAAATGGCAATTCTATGAAATTTGTGAAAAGGAAAAAACAAATTTCTCTATTGTTCTTGCCTCAACTCTAATTGTAAAAGATGTAATCATAATGGATGACAAGGTTGAAGTTAAAATGTAAAAGACATTATATTTGTGTATGTATTTATAGCAAAGATGATACATATGGATTTGGTGCTGTCGAGGTTTCAGGAATGAACTGGGAGTATTGGTTCATATTTCTCCTGGATAATGGGGAACTGTTATACCTTTAGTACTAAGCAAATTTCTTTATATTATTAAAATAATTTTAAGTGGAATAATAATTGATATTTTTAGAGAAGTATGATCTTGATAAATTCAATATTTTGAGTTCTGAATATTTTTGCAGGTGAATATTCTCAAAAGAGGACATTTCTGGGCTGGGGAATATAGCTCAGTTGGTAGAGTGCTTGCCTGGGTTCGATCCCCAGCACCGCAAAAAAAAAAAAAAAAAGAGGACATTTCTGAAAATCTGGATGGTAACTGAAAGTAAAATTTGGATTGTAAACTTTTATTTATATTTGTGAGAAAACATTTAAGCATAGTGGAAAAAGTATGAATGCCCCATTATACAGACATAGTTTGATATATGTGTTCTGATATGTTCATATGTAATCTTATATTACAGTTTCCTCATTTGAAGACAACATAAAGAACAGGTTATGGAGAAGATGAAATGGGTAGATATCTGAATAGTATGTAGTACAGTGCTTAGCAAATGGTATTGTTCAATATATGATATTTAAATGTATTATACTAACCATTTCACAGAGTTAAACCCATTGCTTTTATTTCACAATCTTATTTATTATAAGTATGATGTAATTCTAAATAACCAATCCACATTGAATTGCCATGGAAGAATTCTTACATTCTCCATGTGTTCTAATATTCCTAATAATAAATCTCACTTCTCAACAATATTGATGTAAAGATGGTGTCATTGTTTTTTCTTTCAAACTATAGTTATTATTCCTTTGCAAACCATTCCTCACCTGCATCATTCTTTAGGGATTTAAATATGGAATGAAGACTTTCAGAAGATCATCTTTAACTGAAAGTTATATTTTAAACAAAAAGATGAGCTTAAAATTCTTAACCATAAAATAATTACTTCATATACATATATATGGTTGAAGATTAAGAGAAAAGAAAGGATATGATGGAACTGGTTGGTAATTCAATGTGGTATACACCAGATTCCTAGTAGAGATTCTAAGGTCAATGCTTGGAAGCATCTTTCTCTGCATGGATCTCTCTATTTGCCTAACTGAGGTTCAGTAAGTACAGCAGGACTGGGCCCATTTGTTGAGTTGAAGCTTGAGATTTAAGTCTGCACCAATGTTAGGGTACATTCATAACACTATTGTGCTTTCTATAGTTTTAATCCTCTAGTTGTTCTATGGTGAAATTTGTTTCACAATTTCAATGAATTGTTCTCTAAATTCCTCTTTGTCTTTTGCCTCCTCAGATTCTTACACACAAATAAAAACTAGATGTTGATATTCTGAATGTATACATAAGGAACATAAGCTGTGTTTTGAATCCAGAGCAGGCTAATACTTACACCAAGTTCCTCTCCTGAGACTGAAGTGATGATGGGGATCTGCAACCACAGTTTTTGTGATCCTGCAGGGAGGATTTCAAATGAGTCACACAGAGTAACAGTTAGGAGTTCATTAGAGACAGAGAGATAGGTGCACAGGACAGACACTGAGTAGATCCTCATGGAGAGAATGGCACAGCTCACACAGGGTCTGGTCTTTTATGGAATTTGGGACCCTCTGTTCTTGCCTTGGCTTCTCCTTCTGCCTGAAGTGGTTTATTGCTCTTTCTATGACCCTCAGCATTAGTTTTACTATATTTATATGCCCAACAACCCTTGCCCCCAGTTCCCTATTTGCTGTGTCTTCATATCCTGAACCTCAACAAATGCATTGGGAAAAAGTCACTGAAACTTTACCAATTAATTCAGGCTTATTCTCTCCTCCAATTAGGAACCCCGGTTTAAAAAATAATAATAATAAATATTTGGATCTGTGGAATGTCTCTTTGAGACTGGGACTCTCTGTGCAAATGTATTCTGCTCAGAGAAGAGAAGAGACTTGGTCAAGATTTTACAATAGTTAATTTTACAGATGGAGAAAGACTCTGTTTCTATTAGAGTTGGAAAACACCTGGATTTCTATTTTACTGGATAAAGTAGAATAGCCATTAGGAGGGTATAATATGGCATCAGACATAGGTTAAAATGTCAGTTCTGTTACAGAATATCTTACGTTTTGGTGTAATAACCTGAACCGTGCTATTTCATTATCTCTCTCTCCAACTTTCCCTTGTGATAGTGGAACTCTTAGAATTTTTCTTGCCTCTGAAATCACTTTCCTCTGAAATCACTTTCCTCCCTCCTGGAGTCATTTAAACCTCTGGAATATTGAGGAAAGCATTGTGTTCAGAAGTGATCTCTGAGGAATGAGTTATCATACTGTCGTCTGGATTCATATTCTTTTCTTAAATGACAACTGTATTTGATTAGTTAAAATATATTATGCTACCATTTTATAAGCCTATAAACTTATGAAGTAAATATTTATTGTCTAGGTGATCTTTCTATTTTTCCCACATTTTTATTGGTCAATTGTAGTTGTACATATGGTTGGGATTTATTCTTACATATACATAAAAGCACACAATATAACAATATAATTTGGCCAAAGTCATTCCCCAGGACTTCCCCCTTATTCCCTGCCTTCCAGCTCTTGGTCCCTTTCCTCTACTGATCTCCTTATGATTTCCATGAGATCCACCCCCAACTTTTTTCCCTTTTTCCTCTCTAGCTTCTGCATATGAGAGAAAAGATATGACTTTTAACCTTCTGAACTTGACTTATTTCACCTAACATGATGGTCTCTAGTTCAGCCTTTTTCCCTGCAAATACCCTAACTCCATTTTTCTTTATGGCTAAATAAAACTCCATGGTGTATATATACTGTATTTTCCTTATCCATCCATTGATGGACACCTAGGCTTGTTTAGAGATTGGCTATTGTAAACTATGCTGCTAAAAACATGGGTATGCATGTATCACTGTAATAAGATGACTTTAATTTTTCAGGATACATACCAAAAAGTGGTATACCTAGGTTAAAAGGTAGACTAATTTACAGATTCACCAAGAGTGTAAAAGTGTTGCCTTTAATCCACATCCTTTCAAGCACTTATTATTATTTGTATTCTTCATGACTGCCATTCTGACTAAACTGAAAACTCAATGCAGTTTTGATTTACCTTTCCTTAATTGCTAATGATGTTGAACATTTTTACATTTATTTCTTGACCATTTGTATTTCTTTCTTTTGAGAAGTGTCCATTTGATTCATATAATTTGCCAATGTCAATTATTATTGGGATGATTTGAATTTTTGGCGTAAAGATTTTGCATTCTTTATATATTCTAGATATTAAACCTCTATCAGAAGTGTAGCTAGCTAACTAACAAAGATTTTCTTCCATTCTCTGGAATCCTTTATATCCCAAACTGTTTCTTATGCTGTATAGCAGATTTTAATTTGAGGCTGTCCTGTTTATTCAGTCTTGGCATTATTTCTTGAGTTCTAAGGGGTCCTATTGAGAAAGTTGTTGCTTGTGCCTAAAAATTGGAGTTGGACCCTACATTTGCTTTTAGGAGTTGCATAGATTCTGGTCAAATTCTGATGTCTTGATAAAATTTTGAGTTAATTATTTTACAGTTAGAGATAAGAATCTAGTTTCATTTTCTACAATGTGTAACCAGTTGTCCCAGTACCATCTGTTAAAAAGGCTGTCTTTTCTCCAATATATGTTTCTGGCACCTTTGTCAAGGATTGATGGCTGCATTTGTGTGGGCTTGTCTCTGTGTTTTCAACCCTAAACCATTCATGTATGTGTCTGTGTTTACACCAAAACCTTGTAGTTTTTGCTACTATAGCTCTACTGTATATTTGCCAATCAGGTACTGTGAATCTCCAGCATTGCTTTTTTGACTTTAAATTGCTTTGACTATTCTGGGTATTCTATTCTTCCAAATGAATTTTAGAACTGTTTTTTCTAGTTCTGTGAAGAATGTCATTGATATTTTGATGGTGATTGCATTGAATTTTTATATTGCTTTTGGCAGAATAACTGTTTTAACAATATTACTTTTGCCTATTCACGAACATGGAAGGTTTTTCCATCTTCTGTGGTCTTCTTCAATTTCTTTCTTCAGTGTTCTATAGTTGTTATTATAGAGGAGTTTCACTTCCATTGTTAGACTATGCCTGGGTTATCTTTTTCTTTTTTAGGCTATTGTGAATGGAATTGTTTTTCTGATTTTTTCTCAGAAGATGCCTTGTTGTAATATAGGAAAGCAATTGATTTATACGTATTGATTTTGTAACTTACAACTTTGCCAGATTTGTTTATTAGTTCTGTCAGTCTGTTGGCAGAGATTTTTGGATCAGTTAGGTATAAATTCATATCATCTTGATGATCACAATGAAATATTATTCAGCCAAAAAGTAGAATAAAATTATGGCATTTGTAGGTAAATGGATAGAGTTGGAGAGTATCATGCTAAGTGAAATAAGCCAATTCCATAAAACCAAAGGCTGAATGATTTCTTGATAAGTGAATGATGATACATAATGGGGAGTGGGAAGGAGGCAAGAATGGAGGAAGGATGGATTGTATAGGGAAAAATGAGGGGTGGGGAGGGGGTGGGCGAAGGAAAAGTAATAGAATGAGACAAACTTCATTACCCTATGTACATCTATGATTACGCAAATGGTATGACTCTACTTCGTGTAAAACCAGAGAAACGATATTTGTACCTCATTCGTGTACAATGAATCAAAAAATAAAGTTAATTACAAAAAAACATAAAAAATCATATCATTTGCAAACAGTGCTAATTTGCCTTTTTCCTTTCCTATATTTAACCCCTTTTTTCCCCTTCTGATGTTTAATTGCTCTGGCTTGCTTCTCTAGCACTATATTAAAAAGGAGTAGGGAGTGTGGACAGCCTTGTGTTATCCCAGATTTTAAAGGTTTTGTTTGTGTTTTTCCCATTCACTATAAGGTTACAATGTTGAGATAGGGTCGTTCTATCTCTAGTTTCATCAGTGTTTTTTTTTTTTTTTATCATGAATGGATGCAGAATTTTATCAAAGGCTTTCTCTGCATCTACTGAGATAAAAAGTGATTTTTGACCTTAATTCTGTTAATGTGATGGATTACATTTATTGATTTGCATATATTAAATTTTCCTTATATCACTGGAATAAAACTAACTTGGTCATGGTGTACAATCTTCATAATATGTTGTTAAAATTATTTGCTAATATTTTATTATGTATTTTTGCATCAAAATTCATCAGGGATATTTGCCTCTAGTTTGCTTTCATTATCTTTTTTCTTTTTTTGCGTGGGGGGTTGTGTACCAGGGATTGAGCTCAGGGGCACTCAACCACTGAGCAACATCCCCAGCCCTATTATTTGTATTTTTTCTCAGGGACAGAATCTCACTTAGTTTCTATTGAAAAGTGAGTTTCTTTTCTCACTTTTGCTGTGGCTGACTTTGAACTTGTGGTCCTCCTGCCTCAACCTCCCAAGCTGTTGGGATTGCAGGCATGAACCACCTCGCCCAGCTCTACTTTTCTTTTCATGATTCGTTCTTATCTGGCTTTGATATATACATGATATTGTATCACTTTCCATCACTTTCTATTTCATGGATTAGTTTAGTAAAATTGGTATGAGTTTGTCTTTAAAGGTTTGGTAGGATTTAACTGAGAATCCATCTGGTCCTGGGTTTTTCTTTGTTGAAGGGCTTTTTTTTTTTTTTTTTTTCCCATTTCTGCTTGTAGCTCATTATAAGTTGTTATTGGTCTGCTTAGGTTTTATATCTCCTCTTGATTCAGTTTTGGTAGATTGGATTTGTCTACAAATGTATCCATTTCTTTTAGGTTTTCCAATTCATTTGAGTGTAATTCTCAAAATGGTCTCCAATGATTTGCTGGATTTCTGAGATGTCTGTGGTGATCAATTTTTTTTCACCTCTAATTTTATTAATTTTATTTTTCACCCTTTTTCTTTAGGCTAGTTTGGCTAAGGGCTTATCAATCTTGTTTCAACTCTCAAAGAATCAGCTCTTCTTTTGATTGATTCTTTGTAGTCCTTTTTTTTTTTTTTTTGACATATCTAAATTATTTTCTCCCTTTTACTTGTTTTGGAATCATTCTGTTCTTCTTTTTTGAGGGCCTTCATATACATCTTCAAGTTGTTTATTTTGGTTCTTTCTGATTTTCTTATGTAGGTACTCATAGCTCTAAAGGTTCTTCTGCCCTCTTTTATCCCAGTAGTTTTGATTGTATCACTATTCTCATTTGAGTCTAAGCATTTTTTAAAAAATTTGTCCCTTGATTTCTTCTATCACCCATTCATTATTCAAAAGAAATTTTTGAATTTGCCTCTGTTTATATAGTTTCTATAAGGTTTGGGTATACTGTTTCTAATTTCATTCTATTATGATCCAATAAGATGCAAGAAATAATATCAAGATTTTTGTACTTGCTAAGAGTTGTGTTGTGGCCTGAAATATATTCTACATTGGAGAAGGTTTCATGAAAAATATATTTAGCTTTTTTTGGATGAAATATTCCATAGATATGTTTAGGTCCATTTGATTTATAATATTTTTTAGGTCCAAATTGTCTCTACTGAGTATATTTCTGGGATGACCTATCCAATGGTGACAGAATTGTGGTGAAATATCCTAATTTTATTGTACTGCTGTCTATTTGGGGTTTCAATTTGAGTGGTGTCTCTTTTGAGGCCTAAATATTTATTATTGCTTTAACGTATTGTTGAATTGTTCACTTTACTGGTATGAAGTGATCTTTGTATCTACTAGTTAATTTTGGTGTGAAATCTGCTTTGTCAATATGAGAGTAGCAACTCCTGCTTCTTTTCAGGATCCATTTGCATGGTATATCACTTTCCATCTTTTCACTTTCATCCTGTGGATCTCTGCCTCTAAGCTGAATCTTTTGCAAACAAAATATAGGTGAATCTTGTTTTCAATGCTTTCTGTCAGTTAATGTTTTTTAATTAGAAAATTGAGGCCATTTATTCAATGTCATTAGAGAAAGATGTTTATTTATTTCTGCCAGTTTTATGTATTTATTGTGTTTAATTTGGTTGGGGTTATAATTTGCTTAGCTACTCTTCAAATGGTATTTGCTCTTTTGTGATTTCTTAGCTTTGTTCTTTATTTCTTCTTTGTGCAGTATTTCCTTTAGTAAGTTCTGTAGTGCCAGTTTAGTAATCATGATTTTTTTCTTCAGTTTCTGCTTATGTTGGAAGATTTAATTTCATACATTTTGAATGATACCATTGCTTGGTATAGCAGTCTTACTTGACTGTTATTTTCATTTATGACTAGGAACACATTGTTCTAAGCCCTTCTGGCTTATGGTGTTTGTGCTGAGATATCAGAATTCTGATTGGTTTGCCTCTAAATGTGACCATATGTTTTTTTCTCCTGAGGCTTTTAAAATTGTACCTTTATTCTGTATGGTAAGCATTTTTAGTATAATGTGTTATGAACAGCTTCTCTTTTGATTTTGACTATTTGGGGTTTTGAGTTCCCCCGTCCTCTGGATTTTTTCTCATTCTGAAGGTCTGGGAAATGTTCTGTTATTATTTCCCTGAAGAATTTATCCATTCCATTAGTCCACATTTTTCAGTCCTCCCCAATTCCAATGATTCTTTAATTTGGTCTCTTCATAATGTCTCAGAGTTTTTGTATATTCTGTTCATGGTTACTTATCATTTTTTTTTTAATTTTAAAATACTCTGAATATCCACAAATGATCACTTTGTCTTTTAACTCTGAGATTCTAGTTTAGCATGATCTACTGAATTAGAGAAACTTTCAACTCACATTTTCTTTGATTTATTGTGTCTTTTTTATTTTGAAGATATCTGTTTGGTTCTTTTTTAATATTTCTATCTCCTTTTTGAATTTCTCAATTATATTATATAGTGAATTCTTTATTCATTCAGTTGTTTTTATATGTTCTCTTGGAATTTATTCATCATTTATCATTTTTATGATTCGATTGTATTTCTTTTCTGGTATTTCATCGATTTCAATATTTAGTGAGTCATTTGCTGATGAACTATGAACATTAGGTGACATTATTTTAACTTGCTTTTTCATAATTCTTGTACTCATGTGTTGGGATTTATACATCAGTTGGGAGATATTTCTCTATACTCCTATGTGTGGACCCTTGTAGGATGCAGTCTTTACATGCCAAGTGTCCTACAATAATCTGGATTGAGATCTCCTTGTAAGTGTGGTATCCACAACCTTTGTGCTATTCCTCTCTCTGTTTTCTCTATTAATGAATGTTCTTACCTGGGGCCTCTGGTCCCACCTCTGTTTCTACTTGGGGCCTTTTCAGTAGTTTGGGATTTTGTTTCTTCTATTCTTCGTATTAAAGTATAGCTGAGTGCTATTTATTTGTGTGTGGAGTAAGGTGTGTTTTCTTTTGGTTAAATTTAGTTAAGCAGCTGTTTTTACCCTGTGAACTTGTAATGTCCCTGCAGGTTTTCTATTAAAGAACAGGGGGAAACAAACAATAGCCAAGACCAGTGCAAAATAATATACAGCATTAAACTAAATACTTGGTTCCTACTATGACACCTACAATGCTCAGATCCACAGAAAACAAGAACAAGAACAACAACAACAACAACAAAAACCCAGAAATGTTAGGGTAGGCAATTGCCAACAGCAAAATCTGTAAGTGACTATCAGCAATATCTGGCATTAATGCAAAAGACAGATGTAAACTATGTAATCCACAGCAGTAATAATTGCAACATCATCAATTGTGGAAGCAGGAGTTATAAAACTAATTAGTGCTAAAGTTAATAGTACTACAGTTGATTAACTAAAAAGAAAAGGTGATAGGAAGGTAGAAAAACATTCACAATTTCAAAAACTGAACAGAGAATTGTAGAAGAGATATAACATGATGATTATGAGGAAGGAGGAGAAATAATACAAGTAACAAAATAAGGGAGAGTGAAAGAAAGAACAATAGAATTTGGCATAAGTGAAACCAGAATTGGGAACAGGCAGTTAGTGTAGAAATAGGGGATTGGTTCAAATAGATGAAATGGAGGCCATGAAAGTCATCAGACTCAAGAATTTGGAGACTGCCCCTGGGAGAATGGAATATCAAAGATCTGCAGAGCCCATTGATTACCAAATTTACCTGCCCTTGTCAGGGACTACAGACAAGGAGATGCTAATTGATGTCCCCTGGGCCCTTGCCTGGCTGAATCACTTTGGCCCTCCCCCTGCCCATCACTTCTCACTTTATGCATCTCACCTGCAAAGCCAGGCCTAGTCACTAGGCAGGAAGGAAAGAAATAAGGGAGAAAGAACAGGAGAATAAAACCTATAAAAAGGACAAGATTTGTTCATCCTATGGATTCTACCTTTGGGTCCCCTTCTTCCACCCAGGAGAAGTCTGTTTTTACTTTTCTTTAATAAAGCTTCTTACTTTCTACTCTATGCTTGCCTCCGCATGCTTCTCTGGCATTATACTTCAACACCTGAGGAAGCAAGAATCATCACCAGTAAATGGTATCATAAGCAAAAGAAAAGAGAGGAAGAAAAAAAAAAGAAACTGACAAATGAAAAACAATACAAAAAATAGACTCATTAAAATCCCCAATCTTCAAAAGACAAAGTAAAATAAAAAAAGCTTCATTGAAAAATTCTAAAAATGACAAAATATATATGTGTGTATGCATACATGTCTATGAATCAATCAACACAGAAAAAAAAAAAGAAGAAGAAAGAAAAAAAGATTCAATGAAAATGAGAAGTCACTCTGGTGGGAAAGTCAGTTCAATTGTATTACCTATTCTAGGGTTATATCAGGTTAACCTGATATGTTAGTACAGTTAGCTTTGTGCATGTGCAGATCACTTAACTCGCTTGCTTCTCAGAGTCAAGTAGTACCCATGTTTTTATAATAAATAATGTCTGCAGGCCTCAAGAACAGAGGAGTTGCAGTGTTTCTAAGCCAGGCAAACAGGAGACCTTTATTGTCCCAAGGAGTGTGCTCACTCAAAGGACTTACACTTCTCTGTACTTTGTCATGGTCTGAACCTTTGCAATTTGCCTTTTTTGTTTTGTGTGGTCTTTTGAATAGACATGACATATCTTTTGTTTAAGGAATGTGGAGGGAGAAAGCAAGGCAAACATTAAAAAAAAAAAAACAAGCACAGAATAATAAGGCAAGTATCAATAAACATCCTCCAATAAAAAGCTGTTTGATCCATGTAAAATTTGGAAACCATGAGGTTAACCAATCTAATAAATCCAACCTCCATCATCTTCTTGCACCTTCATTACAATGTCTTCAAGAAGATCTAATTCCTTTTGAATGGGATTAATGTTGTCAGTTAAATTGAAACAACATATATTAAATTTATGATATCACTTATGATGAAACAACAGCAAATAAGCAATAGATGCCCTATTATTAAGAATAACTTTGTTGGGGGCTGTGCCATGTGGGCTGCGCTAGGATGGCACCTGGCAGTCAGCCAGAAGTTGTTTTGAACACATCAGCGGTATGTGTGCACAGGTGTTCCTGAGTGCTCCAGCTGGAGCCTGCTCCTGATTGGGCAGCTGGCTCCTTGCCTGATCTCAACTGGTGTGGCCCCGCCCTCCACCTCCTGGAGGGAATAAAAGTGGGCAGTAGGTAGAAGGCGAGAAGCAGCAGCTAGCAGAAAGAAGCAGAAGCGGCAAGCAGCAGCAGGGGCAAGCAGTAGAAAGCTGCAGGCAGGCAGAATGCAGATAGCAGAGCGGAGAACTGAGAACACACCTTTAGGTTGCAGATCACAGATCAAAGTACGTGGGACACATCACTAAAGCACCTTAGGTAGACAGCACCTTTAGTTCACAGGATGCAGGATGCACCTCTAAGAAGCAGCAGACCTTTAAGAAAGCATAGCAATCCTGTCTCTCTCTAAAACTTCCTCTCAAAGCAAGTAAGCCTCATTTCCTCTATTCTCCATAAACAAGCAAGCAAGTAAGGAAGCAGCTCAGAAATAGAAGTAGCTTAGTTTCCAGCCCACCTTTGATAAATACCTGTGCAATTGTTGCTGCGGGCGGTAACACATATCCACAGGTGGCGACAAAATTCATGGATACAAATTTTCAAAAAAATCAACAATTTCTTCTAAGTGGACACAAATATTATAATGAGTGTAGAAAGTCAAAGATGGAACAGATTTCTCTATAGGGGCACCACCAACAGGGATACAACAACAGAGAATAATACAATAATAGCCAAGATACTTGTGGAAGTTTGGGTAAGTTTTGCAAAAAGAACTATAACCAAATTTTTCTGGGTACGTTCTAAACCTATCTAGGCTAACAATTGTTGAGCAGATGTGGTTAAATGATTTTTTTCCCCTCAAGTCACTAGATGATTAGAAGTCTGGGGATTCCTTGGGCCTCTTGCTCTTGTCGGAGGTTTCCTTCTTTAAATCAAGGTCCTCTTCATCCAGGGTCAAGTGGGAACTTGAAAATTGGATTGTGAAGTCCTTGGTGCCAACTCATGATGATTGACACACCTGGCAGGAATCCAGACAGGACCAGTAGAACTAAGAACAGCAACGTATCTTGTCCTCCATGTAATTAAAGGTGCAGGGCCCCCCATGTAGAGTTTGGTGGAATCTACTATTTTACATAAATATTTGATAGTGGTTCCTTAGGGGTAAAGTGCCTGTCCAAGGCAGAGGACCAGGGACACATATTATCTTCATATTGTACATTAAGAATATTCATAGTGAACAAGAAAATATTGAGAGCATTAGTAATATGAGCAGGGCTAAGTCCCCTTCTTTGTTTTTATTTTAAAAGGCACAGTTTAAGCATGTGGTGTGCATGTTCAATTAAGGCCTGTCTGGTAGGACTCTGGGAAATCCATAGGTTAGAATTATATTTCATTGATTACAAAATTGAGCTAGAAATAGAAGCAGAGACATTGTCAATTTTCAAATGATGAGGTTTACCCATGGTGGCAATGCAGAAGAGCAAATGAGAGATACAGTCTGAGACCTTCTCTGAATGATGTGCACTGGCCCTTATAAGGCCTGAGGATGTATCTGTGTAGCATGTAAGAAAGAACATGGGTAGAAGGGAGGAAAAGAGGTTCCATTCATCTGCCACAGAGCATTAGAATGCAAACCTTGAGGGTTCATTATTTTTCGAGTAGGCAAAGGAGAGGGTGTGCAATGAGAACAATTATTAATGATGAAATGTGCCTGTTGAGAGGAAATAGAAAAGGTTTCATTAAAGAGTGAGCATTTTGGTGAAAAAAAAATTGTGTGATTACACAGCATCTGAAAAGAGAGGAGAAAGTGACTTTACAGTACCATCAGTATGAGCATTTTTTTCAGGGAGTGGTCCAGGAATTTTAGTGAGGCTATGTATGTCAGCAAGAAATATTGGAGATGACTTATCCTGTGAAGGAGATTGAAGAGTGATAAACAGTGATAACAAATTAGAGTTCAAATGAGGTGACCAAATTGCAGAAGAAATATGAGGCTTCAGTTTGACTATATACAGAGAATCTGTAATGATGTTTAAGGCAGTGGGAAACATACGAAGAGCCAAAATAATTGCAGCTAATTCTGCTTGCTGAGGAGAAGCTTGAGGCAATGTGTAATAATCAGTCCACTTTTTATCAGTGAACATAGATACCACACCCTATTGTTTTAGTCCATCAGTGTAGACAGTAATCCCATTGGAAAGCAGAATAGAGGAAATTATAGAAGAAGGAGCAGGAGATATTTGACACAAAAAGGAAAGGTGTTCATCCGGAGGTGCATGGAAAACAATAGGAGCTAAAAAATAAGTTAAGACAGCTTGCTAATATGAAGAAAATTGTAAATATTGTAAATGTAAAGTTTTTTGATGAGTAAGATAAAGTACATTAACATCAGTTCCTAAAAGAGAAAATACAATTGCAACCTTCTGAGATCAATTGAGCATACTTATAACCCATATGGTAGAACATTTATTTCTGACGTGTAAGGAGAATATAACCATTAATTATATACAAGACTTGATTATAAATGGCAACAACTGTAGCGAAGGCATAAGTCTTTCCAGTAAAAATTATTAGAGATAAAGGAACATTGAGTGTTGGTAGTCTATCTATAAAAACTACAGATAATTTTTCATTAACACACTGAAGAACTGTAGTCAGTGTAGCAGTTAACTGAAAAAAACTGGTGGGATTTTGTTGCATTTTTAACAGCTGAAGAAAGGGTGAGAGCATATCAGTAGTTAAAGAAATATGTTGTTGGGCCCAATTAAATGTCCTAAAAATTGTTGCAAATGAATTAAGGAAAATTTGGAAGGAAGAGTCAGTTTTGGAACATGAGGAATGGAATAATCTTGGAGTATTTTATGTCCTAAATCTTTATCAGGGAGTTGTCATTGAATTTTTTTCTGTGGCCACTTGGAGGCCAGATTGTAATTGCATGTGTTGTAATTTAGTTAAAGTATCTTCTGTAAGTATTGGCCCAGCAATCAAAATATCATCCATAATGACAAACAAGAATATGTGGGAATAATTGTGAGAAAGGCTGAAGAGACTTATTCACAAAATGTTTATATAATGTGGGGCTATTTAACACAGCTTGAAGAAGAACTTTCCACTGATATTTATCAGCAGGCTCATGATGACTGAAAACAGGAACTGTGAAGGCAAATTTTTCTTGATCATCAGGAAAGAGAGGAATAGTAAAAAGGCAGTCTTTTAGGTCTATTACATATAAGAAAAAATCCTGAGGAATTAGGTTAGGGTAAGGCAATCCACATTGAAGTGAACCCATAGGTTGTATACATTTATTAATTTATCTTAAGTTTTATAATAATCTCCATTTCCCTGATTTCTTTTTGATGATAAAAGTCATATTCATGGACTGGTAGAATGTTCAATATGTTCCAATTGTAACTGTTCTTGATGAGGTCATCTGTAGCTGTCACCTTTTTCTTAGACAATGGCCATTGTTCTACCCAGACAGGAGTGGTGACCTTCCATTTTAATGGCAAGGTGGTCAGAACTGTAGAAGCCCCTACAAAAAACAGAATTATACAAACATTTGTAATTTGTGTAAGATGTCTCTGTCCCATATAGCAAAGGGAACCATCATATGTATGGTTGAATATGAGTAATAAGTTGCTGTGCATTGGAAGGGGTGGAGCCTGGCAAACAGAGCTTTTAGAAACCTGTTCATTATTGCTTCCCATGCCCCAAACCTGGGTGGCTCTTTGTAAGTGCCATGCGTGAGGTTATACTGAGAGGGGTATAACTGTAACATCAATACATGTGTCCAATAGCCCTGTGATTGGCTGCTCATTTAAATTGAGGGTTAACCATGGTGTATTTTCAGTAATAGGTAAATATGCTCCACTGATAGTGGAAGCAAATCCTGCATTTCCTCTTTCATTAAAAACTTCCACAGGGAGACATGCTTGAGCATTCTCAGTAGTAATCAAATCTATTCCAGTACTCCCTCTAGTTGCATGAAGGTACTTTTGGAAGGAACTTCTGTTTGAATTGGAAACATTTGCAAAGGTGAATCTGCATCTGCAGGTGAAAGTGTACCCCCTCCTTTGATCCTGGGTCAGGGGGGCAACCCATAATTGGGTTTAGTGTTATTTAATCTAATGGGACTGATAGTCAATGTATGAGTTTCTCCCTCAGCAGCTGTCTGAGACATTCAGATAAATGAGAAGAAACTGAGGGAGAAGAAGGAGGAGCAGGGGGAGGAGGAAAGCTTCAGTCATAGAGTCATAGAGACTACCAGAGTGGTGCTGTCAAGGCTCTTTTTGAGATAGCATAATGACACAAATACCAAGCATGTAACACAGGTATAGGAGCCCATGGTTCCTCATGTAATTTTTTACCTATATCTTCCCAATATTTTGGTCTTAAGGACCTACTCTCTGGATACCATGAACAGCAAGAATCTATTTCAGACAACAAAGCAGAAAGATTAGCATTACTTACAGTATGTTTAGCCTTACTAAGCAAATAAGAAAGTTCAGTCAAATGAGGGCTTTGAGTATCAGAAAGGGAATCCTCCATAGCTTACCAGTGGGATGGGTATCAGCCAATGAGAGATGCACATAAAAGCCTGTTCCAGGCAGTAAGCTATCCCCTTCTCCCATCAACATGTCCAGAAAGGCACCTCCTCAGGGCACCAGCTGTAAATCTTAAGAGGGTCCAGCTATAAAGGTATGGGGAGAGCAAATAAAGAGGTAAGCACACAGAATGGCATACAGTAAGATGTGGATCTTGTGGGAAAGCCAGTTCAATTTTATTATCTACTTCAGGGTCATATCGGGTTACTTTACTATAGTTAGCTTTGCACATGTGCAGATCATATACTTGCTTGCTTCTCAGAGTCAACTACTACCAATGATTTTATAATAAGATAATGTCTCCAGGCCTCAAGGACAGAGGAGTTGCAGAATGTTTCTAAACCAGATAAACAGAAGATCTTTATTGTCCTGAGGAGTGTGCTCACTCAAAGGACTTATGCTCCTAGGTACTTTGTCATGACCTGAACCTCTACACACTTTATGCCCAACTGTATTTTCATTTCTTTCTGGACTATGTTCTCAGAGTGAGGACAAGAGTTGGATTGTTAATCCCTCCCTCTTTTTGTTTTGTCCACCATACTGCCTTTGAGTGGCCTAAGATTGAGGCTAATTTAGAAATTCTCAGCTTAACTTTTACCCCAGTCTGAAGTAGAATGGGATGGGAAAAAGTGGCAATTGGAGTTTTGTTTTCACAGACCAAATCAATGCTTTCCCAGCGTGTGGCTGCTGCAGAGTTCTATGAGTGAAGGTGAAGCAGGTGGGGCTTAGTTCTCATCAGGCCAGAGGGGCCTTGTTGATCAAAACATTCCTAGGACCTGACACATGCTGATCTCTACTAGGAGTCTGGATCTCAGGAGCCTCTCAAGTATTCCACTTATGGGTTATGGGAGCCAATACTTTACTCCATCTGCTGCCCATTAACACAGCCTTTCTAGGCTACCCAGGTTTATGCCCTGAGTATATTCACAACCACCTGTTCAGATTCCTGACCCTCTTCAGCTGGTCTTATGAGCCAACAGACTCAAATGGGGAAATGGGACTGCCTTTCACTTTTCTGACTTGAATCCCCATGGGTAAAACATTCTTGTGCCTGTTTCACTCCCATTCTGCTGGTACACCATTGGCTACATGGAAAGTGCTGGCCAGGATAGTGTTGCTGTGTTTGCTCAGATCTTTTGGCTCCTGCACCAGCAACTATGATGTGGTCACATCAAGATGGATTCACCTCAGCTCTGCACGGTCAGCTGGGTAACACAGGGCACTTTTCAAGCACTAGTGCACAGTGCTGCCTCTGGATCAACTAAGGGCAGTCTGCTTTTCTCATCTCAGATTTTTCCATATAAAATCTGTTCATTGAGTTTCTCAGTGTTCTCCCTCCCTATTTGCTGTACCAGTGCCACTACCACTGCTGCTGTTGGTGCCCCAACTAGCTTAGCTCCAATGTAGTCTTTCTCCTTTGTTTAATGTACCCAAATTTTAGAGTCTAAGACACACTGTGTCCAATATTGAGTTTTAGTAAAATCCCTCTTTTATCCACCTCACAAAGAAGCAGTACCCCTGCTATTTGAACCTGAACTATAGAGCAAATAGAAATGTAGCCTTTCTCTAACCCACCATCTTGAATAGCCTCTGGCTAGGTGTTCTTTCCAGAACTTGCTTTCCATCACATTATAGTTTGTAGCATGATGTCCAATGTCTCCAAAAATATCTGCAAAGTACATATATAAAACTAATTGATAAAATGTAATTCTCAGAATGTGATTATATACACAATATTTAAGATAGTTTTGTTGTTGTAAATGGGTATTTGAGCAATGCTGTTCTGTTTTACAGAAGTTGATTGGTAATTGAAAAAGTATCATTGTTGTATTAAAGGGATACTGTAACTCAGCTGAGTTCCACTCATTGCACAAGTGTGTGACATAAGCCAAAAAATTGTCAAATAAAAATAAGATGGATGAATATTAGATGTTTTCAATAGGGCAAGGAACACTGAAGGTTAAAACTAGCTGTGAAGGACACTTGCCAGTAATTTTGTAGACATATGTTATCATGTCTAATGAAATTTACTTTTCCCAATTGAGATTGTTTTGCTCTTTTGGTGTTGGAAATTGCTACAAATGAGTTCTGCCATGATAGATGTGTAAACCACATTCTGATTTATTTTGTTGTTCCTGCTCAGATAAGGTGAGATTCTGTCTTTAATAATTCTATACCTACATATAATTGATGAAACTTTTCTGAGGTGATTTGTTCTGAATTTTCCCAATTCTTACATTAATATGGAAATACAAAAGAACTCTTACCTTCTACAATTTAGAAGATGAACAAATTAGGAGAATTTTATAACCTTATTCCAAGGTATAATGTGAAGTTTCTATGTTCAAAGCATTGTAGTATTTTATTAGCAATATACAAATATGAAAAAATGGAACAAACTGGTTTGGGATCGTAGCTCAGTGGTAAAGTGCTTTCCTACCATGTGTGAGGTGCTGTGTTCAACCTCAGTACCACATAAAAACAAAGAAAGAAAATAAAGGTTAAATTATTTTAAAAAGTGTGGATGTGATTATATATATATATGGAGCAGGGTAAGAAATCCAAAATTAGAAAAGTGATATATGGTGAACTAATTAGTGATGAAAGTTTATAAGACATACAGAAATAGAAAAGAAAGTATTTTCAACACATAGTGGGGGATCAAAAACATGAAAGCAAAATGACAACCACAATAAAAAAACACACAGAAAAATTCTCTGTTATATGTAACATTTCATAAACCTTTAATTAAAAATAGGTTTACATACATATGCATATTATGTAAGAAAAATGAAGAACTATGCAATCTTTGATTAGGGAAATAATGTTATATACCATACCAAAAATAAAAATATTTCTCACGTCACCAGACACATTATAGTGTAAAATAAAATAAAGAATTTAATCCACACAATAATCTCTTCATAAACTGTTTTTCATTAACTTCCTAAGTGGTTTAATCCTAACCAGATATTATGCCATATAATTTTATTTTATTAAGTCTTATATTTATGAGGAAACTTTAAATCTGTGAATTTGCTTATGGTAGCAGGGTGAGAAAATTGAACATCATTGTGTGTGGGTGAAGCTAATGTTAAAGCACAGTGAACACAAAATAGATATAGAAAGCTGAATGATAAGAATATATATTACGCAGCAGTCTTCTGATGGTTTTGATATTTTTATTTGATATATTATTTTCTTTAATGCATTGTGTATGCATAAACAATGCTTAATATTTTATTTTTCCTTTACTTTGTTGCTCATTTCATAGTCATCCATTACAGCAAAGCTTTTTCCTAGCAAAAAATGACTTGGTGCCAGTTAGGATCTTGTGAATCACTGAGCTTATTGATCTATTTTGACAACTAGGATTTTAATAATTATCCAGATTTAAAAGTTGAATGCCTGACTTTGGTTCTCTTCATCTCAGATTTCATGTAAGTTAGACTCATACTATTACAGGCTGCATTATTTCTCTCAGAACCATCAGAAACCTGGAGGAGCACAGAGAGGGCAGTCTGCTGCACTGCCCTGATGTAGCATTTTAGTGTCTTAGGGGAAATAGTGCATGAGCCAAAAAAATCCAGAAGCGGAAAGTTAATGCTGAGAGGCACCAAGGACATTACCATGAGCAGAGTCTTGGCAGTATTTGGCTAGGGCCTGCTCAGAAATGCCTGAGGGAATGATCTTATGGTTTTCAAAGACCTATTAATTTTTGCATTGATGCTTAAGTTTATATTCTGCTCTTCCTAAACTAATCCTACAGTCAGGGTCAAAAAAGCGATGACCCTTTGTTCTTAATATGTGTATTAATATTTTAAAAAATTTCAAAGTAATTTTTTATTTTTCTTCAATCTGAAGTTGACTAGGTATTCAGAATTCTCATCTGCTTTTCTGGAGGATAAAATTCTGCCTTTTACATTGCAGATGGATTTAGTTAACAAGTGTAGTATATTTCTCGTACAAACTTAAGAGAGTTTGACATGTTAAGATTTCCAAAATATTTTCAGAAAATCAATGTTGGTGGGTTTGAATGCCTCCCTTGCAACTTTCTGCCCTTTATTCCAGATTTTCATGAAGGACAAGAATTGGCAGGTGAGTCTTTGAGGGAAGAACTGTGTTTGACGCAGCCTGCATCTAACCTACACTCACAGACCTGATGGTTCATGAATTAGCCCTGCAACTGGGTTTGTGGAGAGTTCCACCAACAAAATTCTAGGTTGATTATACACTCTTTAAATTGTTCTATACAATTTCATTCTCAATGTTATTAATGTTTTTGTAGTATGTGATTATTGGGTTATTAGAAAAAGTTTTGGTCTTCTTAATTTTTAATTGAGCCTTATTATCAGCACAATTTCAGTTAAGAACAGTGGAGTGAAATGACATTTTTAAGATGGCCATGGTTTTTGCTCTGTTCCTTTCTCAGGCTTACCTGTACTCTTCCATATTCATATCAAGGAAGAGCTGATTAAATATTTACACAATAAAAAATGTCTCATTTTTCAATATACTTTCTATAATATGATAGAATACTTTCTTCTGATCTGATCAAGGTAAGCTTAAACATGTCACATTCTGATACATTAACAATATTTAAATATATAGAGGAAACAGTACTTTAAATGTAAGATAATGTATAATGTTTTATAACCAAATAACTACTCTTGCAGAACTTTTATTTAATACTCTCCCAAACAAAGAAATTGTTTGCCTATAGGTTTAAAGGCATAAACAATTAAAAAAAAATGAAGAAAGAGAGAGAGAAAGAGGAAAGAGAAAAAGAGAAAGAATGAATGAAACTTAATTATGATTAGTTTTAAGAAAGGACCTAAAATAACATAACTCTCAGTAGTCTATCTTCCTATTATTTACAAACACTATGTCAATATTGTAGTTTACCTAATCACATTCATTAAATTCACATTGTGTTAACACTGTGCTATTTTCTATTTATTTCTTCACTGGAGTATGTGTGTGTATCCCAAGTTCATTTGCTGCTGAACTATGAACTTAAAGAGGAAAAAGTGTAGGAATTGAATACCTACCAATCATCACCCTCACATGACACTTGGGCATTTCACTACACTCCATGGATTCATCATTGCATTCTGAATTCTACAAAGTTGTCTTGGTGCAGATAAGGAAAACGAGGCCTGGAGAGTCTGACAATCAACTGGAGGATCACATTGGTCAGTTCATTTTTCATTCTTCCTGGTGTGTAGTTCTCTTCACTGCCACTGTCCTGACTTCTTGTACAGTGACTGCTTAATATCCTTTATTTCTTCATTTTATGGTTTGAATTTTCTTAAGAGCTTTCTTTATCATTATCACTGGCAAGAAAATCATTTTTTTAACTATAATAATATTTCTCACTATAGTTACTATTTTCCCTTTTGAACAAGAATGTCACATCATTTAAAAAATACCTTGTCTTAGACAAATTTAGCTTTTATTTTATCTAGTTATGTGAATGACAGTCATGTTTTTAATTTTCAAGATAAGATTAAAATATTTTTAAATAACCACAAGTAAAAATGAGTAAAATGCACAATTAGTTCTGACCACCCATTTTAAATTTACACAAAAAGTTTGTAAAATGAGACATGATAAATAAGAAACAACATATTTTCAGTAAATCAATACTACTTAATATTATGATTCTATATGTTAATTAGTGCATTTTATAGTATGGTGAACAGGATTATCATTTATCACTTAAATTTCTGGTTTATTTTCACAGATATTAAATTTATTTTTTCAATATACATACTGAAATTAACATATGGAAATCCAGAGAAACATCTCAGAATTCATTCTTCTGGGGCTTTCTGATGACAAGGATGTGCAAATATTTTGCTTCATGCTGTTCTTACTCTGTTTTGTTGCCCTGCTGGTAGGAAACTCTCTGATTCTCATTTCCATTCTATGTAGCCCTCTTTTCCACCAACCCATGTACTATTTCCTTAGTCAGTTATCATTTCTGGATATCTGCTATACTTCCAGTGTTACACCTAAATTGATTGGTGACCTGCTAGAGAGAACTAAAACCATTTCCTATGGTTATTGCATGTTACAGGTCTTTACCATGCACTTCTTTGGCAGCATTGAGATCTTCATTATTACAACCATGGCCTTTGATCGCTATGTTGCCATTTGCAAACCTCTCCACTACATGGTGATCATGAGCAGGACAAAATGCAACTTCCTAATTTTAGCTGCCTGGGTTGGTGGGTTTGCCCATTCTTTTCCTCAATTATCTATGATAATGCACTTGCCTTTCTGTGGTCCAAATGAAATCAATCGCTACTTTTGTGATATTTTTCCTTTGCTAAAAATTGCCTGTACAGATACCTATGTGATCGGTGTCCTTGTGCTTGTCAGTTCAGGAGTGATCCTATTAGTTATATTTGTTATTTTATTTCTCTCTTATGCCATTATTTTATTCAGTTTAAGGAATCACTCAGTTGAAGGAAGACGCAAAGCCCTCTCTAACTGTGCATCTCATATCTCAGTGGTAGTATTATTTTTTGGGCCTGCAATCTTTTCCTACCTTAGACCTCCTACTGCTTTCCCTGAGGATAAACTGCTTGCGTTATTTTACACAATCATCGCTCCCATGTTCAATCCCTTGATATATACTTTGAGAAATACTGAGATGAAAAATGCAATGAGAAAAGTTTGGTCTCACATTCTGTTCTCAAAGGAAACATATAGTTAATTTAAAGATTATCAGCTGTTTACTTAAAATAGAAAAAAGACTAGATGTCAATTAAGTAGCTAGAAACTCATAGGTCTTTAACAGAGTAAATGACAACAATAGGACATAGGCATTTAAAGTAATGAATAATGCAATTTTAATCAAATCTAAAGAATGTTGAAGTCTTGATTTTGTGAATTTTTGAGATCACATAGGTAAACTTGTGTATATAAGAAAATATTTGAGCCAAAGCAAGTAAGGTGGTGCTTGAGCAGTAAGTTATATTATAAATATGTTTTAAATGGTATTTTTCTTTAAAAAATATGGACATTGGTTTTGGAAACTAAAAGGACACATATTTTGTGATAATAGGAAAATTGAAACATTATTAAAATGCTATTTTTAAGTTTATGGTATTCACATAAACATCATATAGTGGTATGTAGAAATCAGTTTGACAACAAAATAATTGCAGTAGAATTTGTTATAACATAGATCCATGGGTTCAAATATCCTGAATTTCCATTGAAAGAACTAGAATAACTAGTGAAAGGAAGAAGTCAATTGCAAATACTGAAAATACTGTTATGTGTTGCACCTATTGTCCCAAATGAATAGGATTTCCCATAAAACCAGAGGAACTTTTTTTTTTATAAAATGTGTTTTCCTGTCCATTCATGTCTAATAAGGAAACAAATGGATAGGCATTCAGTCAAATCCAAAAACCTTTCCTGCTACTATCTAAGAAAAAAAATAACAGACAAAAATGCATTAGAAACACACAAAATAATTTTAAAAATATGCAAAATATCTTGTAATTGCATAATTTTATTTATAGTAAGCCAAAATATTTTTGTTTAATAAAAGTAATATTTATTATAGAACATTGAGAAAATAATAATAACCAGAAAAATCACTCATAGGTTAGGCCCAAACTGACACTTTATGCTTCTGTTTACTAAGCAGGCAAGCCCTATTTTGGGATTCATGTTTTGCAAACTACTATAGATGTTGCCAGCACCTCATCCAAATTTCGACTAATTTTTCACTACTATCAGAACCCTGAGATTGTTTGTGCTGGCAATTCACCAGTCTCCCTTACAGCTGGGTAGCTGTTGGACACAACTATGAGCCAATGAAACCTAAAATATAGTTTGTCATAGTTTTGGGAAACTTTTACTTCCTTATTAGCTTTTTTTTTTCTTTTCCTTTTCTTCCTTCATTCCTGTGGTCCTGAAACCGGGAAACACTCATTTTGCAAGCAAAAAGACAAAAGACTCAAAAAAAAAAAAAAAAAAAAAAACCAAGGTAGAGCAAGAATGTGGAAGAGATCTTGATCTTGGATGGATGATTCAAACAACTCTTTCAGGGACTGTATCATTCAAGCATCTATATCATTATTTAAAATAATCCCTTCATCACCCTCACAGAAAGCACAGGGTCCTGTTTCAAATGCTTAATAGATGAACCAGTGTCAAGAAACCCATAGAGGCTTGGGTTATCAGCTGCATATGGAGTATCATTGCTGTATTAAATCCATAATGTACCTAATAGCTCTCCATAATCTTTACAAAAAACGCTTACTATTTTGTTGTAAATATTATATAGATTGATTTCATCAAGTCTTCATGTCCACAATCAACTAAGTTTGAAGTATGGATTTATGTGTAATAGAGGAGAATTGGTTACCTCAATACACATATTTCTTTACTAACCTTATTATATACAGACTTGAAGGAATGTAGAAGAAAAACTGAGTGGTCAGCAGAGTAATCTTTACTATTTTTAGATCACAGTCTATTGTTATAACTATAAAATGAGCCATAAACTGATCTGAGTTCACAACATCAAATTTGGATAGAAATAATCATTACTCTCACTCACAGAAAGTACAAGATATGTATATTCTGTATATTATGTGTACATATACATTTTATATATGGACATATATGTATTCTGTGTAGTGTGTTTGTATATATACTGTGTAGTGAATATGTGTGTGTGGTGCAAGTTCTAACACTTTTCCTCCTTGTTTCCACTAACTCATTCACTAAGTTCACTGTGATTAGAATATGATATCATTGAAAGTGGTCCTGAGGACATGTGATGTGACTGGTGCTTTGTGATTGTCAGGAAGTTAACTTTTCAACACAAAAGATCCATTTATCATAGTTCAATTGTGTGACTTTGGATACAATTCATATAATGTTCCATGTATATATACATATATATATATATACATATATATATATAAGATTAGATTAGATTAGATTAGATTGTATCATATATGTTGTAGTACTAGTTGCTTTCATCATTATAATTTCAGAGAACTTTTAGGACTTGTCCAGAGATGTTAATCAGACTGGTCAATAAGAAATTGTAACTAAGCCTCTGACTTTGATGTCAAAATCTTTAAAAAACTTTGCAACATTACTTGTCCACTACCAAGAGCAGGAGGAGTTCTGTTATTAATAGTAACCTAGTGAAAGAAGCACAGGTGTTTGGTTCCCTAGATATTTAGGGGTACCTATTGATGAGAAGAAGGATGTACAAATGTTGTGTGTCTCTGAAGACAACTATGATGTGAGGTAGAAATTTCTTTACTGAGAGCAAGACTGTGTCTTTTTTACCATTTTCTTTGGAAGGAAATAGGACACTTGACAAACTTTAGCTTTTTCTGCCCATTTTTCTGGTTCCATTCTGTAAATATCAAAGTCTGCCAGTGGACCCACAACTTGGATTTCCAAGTGCTAATAACAACGTGCAGCTCCTAATATTTTGTTTTAAATGCATTGTTTTCACAATTAGTATTTCTTTACATCCCTCAAAAATTTTGAATTCCATAATAAATGTGTAAATTCACACAGGTGTAATGATTTCATGGCTGCATGATTACACATAAGATAGGTGGAATACAATACCTTTAATTTATACTTTTTTTATGTCCCACTACAAAAGATTTGTTGCTATATTAGTAAAACTTTGTCACTCACAGCCAGTTTTCACCTCCCATGTTTCCTCTGGGCCCATTCAATACCTCTCTCTTCTTCCAGTCTGATGATCTCATCAACTCTGAAGTTTATATAATTTGTCCATACTATGTAACTGTTCATGAGCTGGAGAAATTATTCCTTTAAAGCAAGTTACTGATGGTAGATGCTTAAACTTATGTCCAGTCAAAATTGCAATGTAACAAAGTAAAAACAGAAAAAAGCAGAGAATGCCTATTTGCTTTTTCTGAGAAAGTTCTAAAAGAATAAATTCTGTGATGTTATTCTTATATTCCATGATCCAGAGCAGGTTGTGTTCACCTGTAATTAGATGAATCATGATTATTGGGCTACATTTAAATATGTTGATAGATCATATGGCCCTCCAGATAGAAGCAGAGTATGCTGGAAATGATTTAAAAGTTGAAGAAAATGGAAAATTCATTCTTATTTATGAAGAATTTCCTACAATGTCTTTTCTCACTTTGTTGAAAATACTAATTATTACTAAATATCTTATATAGCTGAGATGAAGACTAGCATTGCAGAATAATGGAGAACATCTAACAGTTTTATCCCCATGTATTATGAAACATAACTGGATATTAAATACCAATAGAATGATAGAATTGACACTTTTAGTGGGGAAAAAAATCATATCAGAGATTTGCTCTCCTATTTGTTATTGAGGAAATATCTACAAAAAGAAACATTGAGCTAAAATACTACAGAAATACAAATATTTGAAGAATAATATGTAGGTAATATTTTAAGTGAGAAACTTCCTTCTGTATATTCTATTTAAAAATATGCATAGAAAATCAACAATTTGAGATATTTGGAATCGTGAGGAATATGTACATGACTTCTCTTGTGTTTAATCTATAAATTTGTTTAAACTTCTAGATCTACTTAATTTATAAGTAAAGAACTGTTTTTCATATTCAACTAAAACCATCATGAGCAGAATATTATCTTCATTTTCAAAGCATATTAGAATAATAATGTATATTTGGCATTCAACTAGGTATTTGAAAACAATAATAGCAATTTTACTTTGCATTTTAATCTTACCTGATGTCTTCACTCCTCACACAAAAATAAACTTATTTTAATTGGTGTACATAAGCGGTCCAGCTTTTCCTCATCAACCATCCTGAGAATGCTTACTCCTTTCAGCCCTTACATGACTAGTGCAGGAATCTTAGGCTGGTTCTTTCCTACTCCTTCCATTATTTTTACCTCCTCCTTATCACTGTCACAAAGTAATATAAGTTCAAGTGTGTTCATGTCTCTGTGGCTATAAAAAGTCTTAGGGTAAAGAACTTGCTTACTATTTGTAGAATTTCAAATGGGATCAATGGACTAAGGAAGAACTATTGAAAATCAATATGTTGATCATTCACTTAATCACACCAGTCACTCTCTAAGATCAGCTATATAAGACAAATGATCAGCACTAATGCAATTACATTTTACTTTCAGTACTATAACTCTTTTCCCTTTCAGTAAAGTTACCATTTAAATTTGTGTATAAAAAGTGAAAAAAATCAATCCCTCCAGAGTATGAAAGTCAGTATTAACTGTAAGAAAATTACCTTTTGGCAATCATTATCCAGAATAATCAGGAGAGGGGCTCTTATAGTGTTCAAGTGAGACATTTCAATCAATTAACTATTACACTGTAAACTTTTAAATTAATAACAAAAATGTAAAATAATTTAGTTGGGCTCTAACTTCTCCCCAAAGTTACATCCTTCTGATTTAGTAAAAATGACTGCAAGTTAAATTTTTCATTTCTGTGTAGTCTTTTTCTCATGTGTAATTTACTGCATGAATTTGACCAATTCACTTTTTTCTCAGGCCTTTGACCTGACCTGTATACTAATATTCTGCCTGACCTATTGGTTGCAGTTCTCTGATATTCTTTATCAAGTAACAGACAAAATGTGCTTTAAAATATCGTGCAAATGTCATTAGGTTAATGTCTTTCCAGGCCCAAACTGGAAAACAGATAAGCAAAAAATTATTCTCACAACTAACTAAGGATTTGATAATGCAGATTATTGTTTTTGATATTTCAGACAAAACACAAAAATATTTATAAGTGATAATCACATATATGTATTCAACCCAGTTTATTAGAAAGCAGAGAATTTTAAAAGGAGCTATCATTTAATATACTTTATCAATCTTATATAAACACCATATGTTGCATGAGTCCAAAACTTTAATCTGTACTCTGCAATTACTTGGAAGTATTGCATTCTCAATTTTAAGTTATTCTATAGAAAATTAAGAAGGCATAGCAATTATATTCTAGAAGAATAATTTCACATTTTCAGGCTTTTAAAACATATAATATCATGTTATTACGAGCTATCCTTAAAAAACCTGGATTATTTGGGTAACAACACCAATCTTAATCTCATCTGACTGTATTACTTCCTAACTCCCTGATTTAAAATATGCTCTGTACCTTTTGTTTATTTCAGTTAAATCATAAATAAATGTTAAGTGTTAAAATAGATCTTTAATAAAGAAAATGTGGTACAAATGCATAATGGAGTTTTACTCAGTTACAAAGAAAAATGAAATTATGGCATTGCTAGTGAGTAGATGAAATGGGAGACCATCACGCTAAGTGAAATGAGTCAGACTCAGAAAGTCAAGGGTTGGCTGTTTTCTCTCATATGCAGAAGTGAGAGCAAAGTAAGGGGGAGGAAAAGCAGGTAAGCACCATGAAAATGGAAGAGAGATCAGAGGAATGGAGAGCAGGGTTGAGGGGCAGGGGGCAGGACAGAAAAGAGGAGGAACATGGAATGAGGTGGACCAAACTGTGTTGTGTGCATTTGAGAACCCCACCTTTATGTGGTCCTATAAAGTAACAATTCATAAGAAGGATAAATGGATGAAGGTAAGGCCAGGAGAGGAGGAGGAATGGGATAGGGGAAGGGGAGGCAGGAGGGAGGTACTGGGGACTAAATGGAACAAATTATATTCCACTCATGAGTGATTTTGTCAAAATGAATGTCAGTATTATGTGTAACTCTAATGTGCTAATTAAAAAAAATAAAAGCAATAGGAGTTAATTTTTTTTAAAGTAAGCCTTTAAGGATGTCCTTGGGCCTCACCTTGCCTGTAATTCTGACATGTGTAAGGAGGGGTCCAGCAGCTGGCATGATGGTTGTTACCTTTACTCCCAATGCATCAGAATAAATTTACAGCTATGGCCGCATGTTGTTTCCCTGTTTATCACTGATGCTAAAGTCTTCTCATCCTAACCACAAGACAAAGAGACCTTTCTCCAGAAGTAGCCAACTCCTAGGCTCTGCCTGCCTTTGGATCTTCCTACCACACTACCTGAAACTCCCCAAACAATATTGCTTTTGTGCTGTCCAAGTTCTTAGAAATAGACATAGTGTCAATAGTTTTATTCTCAGCGTCTTTCCTTGGCTTTCCTTATGACTCTGCTATAGTAGGACTGCACATTTTTCCATTTCTAACCAGGACACATTTAATCTTACCAATTCTCCTACAATTTCCAAATATTTCACTGACAACAGCAGACCCCATGATATAACATATACCTGAAAACTCTATGTTCCTTGGTACTTAAGACTGACTTCTTTACTTCATATTGTTTACTTTTTGTTGCTTACCAGATACTATATCTTAATTCTTTAAGGGAATCATAACTTGGTCAGTGTCAGGTTTATTGCCTTAACCTTTAACCGTAGACATAAGAGAAAAAAATAAAACAAGATTTCATGACTTTCATTTCTGTGTTGAATCTTGATTTAAAACAATTTCAGAAAAATTACACAAACTTTCTGAAGCTCACATTTTTGTCTATTAAGTAACAAAAAGAAAAATAGCTTCTCAGTTGCACAAACTCTAATTAATTAATCATTACATATTTGGGGGCAGATATTATGCTAAGTGAACAAAACCTGAAATCACTGAGGTTTCACTAAAATTTTCATGTAGTACAATCCTTATCGGGTCTCCCAAAATAAGATTGTAAATACATAATTGTCAGATATTGCAGAAGCATTTTATCACTTAGATATATTGTAAGATTTAAAATTTAATCAGTTACATAGCCTCTGTCAACATTTTGCTTTAAAATATTAATTTGTGTTCATTTTATACAACCCTCACAATATTTTGATCTTCTAATTAATCAATATATATTTGTCAAACTAATGCAAAAATTATTTTTAAGCAATTGAGAAAATGAAATGTAAGCCCAATTTTAATGTATAGTACAATCTGTTTAAGCCTTTTGTGAAGTACTGAGAAGTTATAAATGCATACTACACAGAACCTTTGTATTTGAAGTTCCTGAAGAATGGCAGACATTCAGAGATTATCTTTTAAAATGGTCCTGATTTCTAACAGTATCCTATGTGTTAGCAAAAGGGCCACTCGAAACTGACACTGCAACCTTCTGCCTTTCCCAGTCTTTTGACTTGGGGTGGTAGCCACACTCTGGAATGTAGTCTCACATGTTAAAACCCAGGTGACTCCCTGAAGCCCTACTGGCTTGCTTTCTTGGTGGTGCCCAAATGTGCAGAACAGAGCTGAGGGCACCAGATTCTTCACTCCATCACCCATCCTGGAGGAATATTCATGTCATCTTCTCTATTTTCCTATTTTTGACAGCTCAGGTTTAGCTGAATTGCAACAGAAAAAGTGGTGTTCGTATGTATATGCAAATAGGAAATGCCTACAGCAAAAATGACACATTCAGAAGACTGATATATTCTTCATTTCCGTAATATTTTCTCCAGTTTTCACCAAAATGTAAATCATGACTTTCTTCTTGTTATGTCCCCTTCACTCTCTTGAAGTCATAAAAAAAAAATTATTGCTCTGTTTGAATTTTTAAGTAATATTGAAGGATAAATGATCATATATTGATTGTATAAAAATGTACTTACAATAAATGCTCTGTATCATCAAATAGATGGAGCAAAGTATGTATAATTTTTTGTACCTTAATTGTCTAAAAGTTTTTCAGCAAATATTTGTCATAATTCATCATTTTTTATTATTTTAATAATAAACTATAAAACTTTAATTCTTACTGCTCTACAGAAAATGACTGTGTGGGTTACTTAAATAAAACTTAACCCTTACCTGTTTCACTAGGTACTTGATTTAAACCTAAGATGCATGTAATGATACACAGTTAAAACAGACTTAGAAACAAGCAATAAATTCAATGAATACATAAATTCAATGAATATATATTACTAAACCCCACTATTCAAATAATTCTGAGGAATCCTAAAGGTAGAACTTACCTCAATTCTAAGACAAAGTGGTTCCATTTGTTTCTAAAGCAACTTCAAGAGTCTTATGGTAACATTCAACAAGGGGAGAAGTTGATATCTTCATCATTCACCTGAGCAGCTATTCTTCCCCCCTCTTCAAGTGGTACCTTTATAAGTATCTTTGTCAGAGCCTCTGGGGAAAATGAAAAGATCAGTGTGTGGCTTCTGTTCAAGTTACAAACAGCTTTAGGTTGGTGATATTTAAGCTGTAAAAATTTATTGCAGTCTCTATGTTCTGAAAATCCACACTGGGATCCTTTGACTAAGGTAAGGGTGACCATTTCTAAAAAAAGACTTTGTTCAAAGTCTAAAATTACTTCTATCAATCAATCACCCACCTCCATATGGGAAACTAAGATAGGATCATCTTACCTTTGCTATGGATGTAGTTTAGGGGTAAAACTGATGACCTGGAAAGAAAAGACCTAATATCTATCACTTTGCAAAGGAGAAAAATAGAATAGGCTACAAAGAGTTGTTAAAAATCCAAAGAAGAAATAATAGCACTGTCTCAACTATAATTAGTGAAGGATGTTGAATCCTTGGCATGGATCTCTTATTATCTAACAAAACTGTTTTTACAACTTATCACCATACACAAATGGGGAACATCATTTCATCTCCATGGCTGTACACAATGTAGACTGATACCATTCAGCAGTCATACATGTACATAGGGCAATGATGTCTGTCTCATTCCACCATCTTTCATATATCCCTCCTCATTTCCTTCTACACAATCCAAAGTTCCTCCATTCTTCTCCCACTCCCCACCCCCCCCACCCCCATTATATATCATTCTCCACTTCTCAGGAAAAACATTTGACCTTTGGTTTTTTGGGATTGACTTTTTCACTTAGCAGAATGTGCTCCAATTCCATCCATGTATTTGCAGTCTGTAAAAAATTTAAAATAAATAAATAATTTGAAAAATAAATTTAAAAAAAAGTTATCACAATCTACTGCCTTCCTTTTCTTGATGTCCTTGGCTGCTCATTTTTCTGCCAACATTTCATGTAAGGATTCCATCATAAACCTCGTACTTATAATAAAAGATAGCCCTAAGTTTTTTTGTTTCCCTTCTTCTTTATATTTAAATGAAGTCTACTTTTTAACTGACAAATAAATCTGTAGGAATTTATGGTGTAATGTGACACATCAGCACATGTATACATTCTGTAATGTTTATATCAAAGCAAATAGATCTGTATCCTCAAACATGTATATTTTTATGCTGAACATTTAAACAATTCTTCTAGCTTTTTGAAATATACCAAGCATTATTAGAAAGTATAATCATCTGCTGTGCAACTGCAGGTCAGAACTTCTGCCTCTGAACTGATTAATCTCTCCCCTTCCTTTTCTCCATACTCTGGTAAAATGTCATTCTTCTCTTAACTTACAGCACATCAACTTTTTAGACTTCACCTAGACTGAGAGCGTGTGGTAATTGCCACACCATGCTTGGCTTATTTCACTTAATGTATGATCTTCAGTTCTGTCCAAGTTGTTGCAAATGCCAGACTTTCATTCTTTCTGTGGTTAAGTCATTTGTTTTATTTCCTTTTTTCTCATGGCATTCCTCAGCAATGGAGTCTAAAGGTATTTTCTTCTAATTCCATTGACCACCTGCCTAAAATTTGTTCTTTCTTCACTTCCAGTTATATAGTTACATATTAATGGCTTAAATTGCTTTTACAATATTAAACAATCATCACCAATAAGTATTTGAACAGTTTTTCCTCACTCCAATGAAAACTCTGTAACTATTTAATAACTCTTCATTTATTCTACTGCTGGGAACCTGTGATCTGCTCCCTATTACTATGAACTTTCTCATTTTGGGTGTTTCATATAAAAAGAATCATACAATATTTGTTTTTTTAATAATAGTTGGCATTGTAATTTCCTTTTTCCTTTTTCTAATTTATTGGTTCATTTTAGTTATACATGACAGTAGAATCCATTTTGATATAATTTTAAAAGCATGGGATATATCTTGTTATAATTCAGTTCCAATACCTCTCCTTCCAATCCCCCCATTCTTTCCTCCCTTCCCTCAACTGATCTTTCTGCCATTCACTCATAGTTATTTTTTACATTAACTTCTTTGTGTATGATGGTGAGATTCACTGTGCTATATACATATATGTACATAGGGAACTTATGTCACATTCATTCCACTGTCTTCCTTTTCTCATCTTTTCTTCCTTCCCTTCGTTCCCCTTTGTTGAATCTACTGAATTTCTGCTCTTTTTCACATCACCCCATTGTGGGTTAGCTTCCCCATATCAAAGAACATCTGACCTTTGGTTTTTTGGGGGGATTGGCTTATTCATTTAGTATGATAATTTCTAGTTCCATCCATTTACCCACAAATGCCATAATTTCATTCTTCTTACAGTTGAGTAATTCATTGTCAAAGACCACAAAGATTTAGCCCTATATTTTTTTCTAAGATTTTTTGTAACTTTTTAAACATTTGAGGTTGTCTGCACCTTTTTTGTTCATTATTTTGCATGGTGTCATGTAGGGATCTACCATCAGTCTTTTTTGCTTGGTGAAATTTAATTGTTCAGCATTATTTTTTGAACAGAATATACTTTCTTCATTGAATAGACTTCCCACACTCTCCAAAAATTAATTGAATGAAAGAGAGAGAGAGAGAGAGAGAGAGAGAGAGAAATGTTTGTGGCATGTTTTTAACTGGGCTCTAAAATCTATTTCATTGTCTATACATCTAACTTAATGTCATGTCACATTTATGTGTTTAATCATGAGATTTTGTTGCAAGGTTTAAACTTCGTGACTGCAAGTCTTTCAACTCTCTTTTCCAAAATTCTTTTTGCTATATAAGTCCCCTTACAATTCCAAATTTGCAATTTCAAATGAAATGGAGAACAGCTTCTCTAAGTAAACACGGGATGCCAGGGGACTGGAAATGTGGCTCAGTGTCAGGGTGTGTGCCTAGCATGCTTGAGGCCTTGGGTTCGACCCCCAGTGCCCTTAAAGAAAGGAAGAAAGGAAAAACATATGAATGTTAAAATCTTGAGGAGGATTGCAATGAATCTGCAGGTCACTTTGGGTAATATTGCAAACTTAAAGATATTATGTCTTTAGTTTTTGAAAATTGGGTTTGTTTCCCTTTATTTAGTTTCAATACAGTATTGTGCTTTTTCAATGTAAATTTTTTTATATTCTTAGTGAAATCTGTTCTTAAGAATTTAATTTTTATATGCTACTAGAAATGTAATTGCTTTCTTAACTTCCATTTTAAATTGTTCACTGCTATAGTAGAGAAAAACAACAGATTTTTATGCTTTGATCTTGTATCTCATAGTTTTGCTGAATTTATTAGCTTGGTGTCCTTCTTACGGAATATTTTTTTAAAAAACTGTGTCAGTGAATAGAGATAGTTTTACTTCTTTCTTCTAATATTAAATGTATTTATTCTAAGTGTAATTATTCTAACAAGAACGTTTGGCAAAATATTGAACAGTAATGATGAGTGTGGACATATTTGCTTTTTTTATGATCCTGGGTATAAATTTTTTAATTTTTCAGTACTGAACTTGATGTTAGTATTGAGATTATCCTAAATCTTTTTCATAATGTTAAAGAAGTTCCCTTCTATACCAAGTTTTCAAGATTCTTTTAAGTAGTAATGGTGTTGGATTTTGTCAAGTACTCTTTCTGTGTCAACTGCATTGATCTTGTAATATTTTTTCTTTTCCTCATTCATAAAACTTGGTGTTATACTGATTAATTTCTAATGTTGAACTACTCTTGAATTCCAAATATTTTATGTATATTTATGTAGCTATATATAAAATAGTTATGTCTACCTGATATCAAATTTTAAGAAAATTGGAAATATAATCTTATACGTAAAGTCTCTTTTGATTTTTCACTTAAAATTGTTTTGGTAATATTTTATAAAAAAAATTGTCCAGAATTTACATTTGAAGAACACATTATTTTGTCATCTCATATAAGATTGGATATTTTCCTGTACTCTAGTTAAATTTTAACTTGGGTTGAAAAATAGGCTTCTTTGTATACACTATCTGCTTATGAAAGCTTGTATAAAATACAAATTGTCATAGGTTACTTTGTGCAAGCTCCAATAAAGTGGATTCTTTTAAATTTTAACAAAGAACTTCAAATGTTATAATTATGGGGAAATTAAGAGATTTTTGGATTTATGCTAAAAAATATTACTACTAGTTTACTGCTAGTAACTAAAGCTGTGTGATCACTGAAATTTTTGTTAGATTAATCAGGACTTTTCTTATTGAGATCAATATAACACATCTGTGGAATAAAATAAACAATTCAGTGGCAATTTTTTCTAATTATTTTCTACCAAATAAATGATTTACTATTTCTGAGCACAAATAGAAACTGTTAGTAGGTAACACACAGAAATAAAAAAGAACCTAGAAACAAACAACACAAAATATTACTATGGGTATCTACAACAAACAATATTGAAATACAGAGGAAATCAAATTATTTTAAATATATCAGGATAGACATAAGTACAATCAGAAAAATGAGAAATTGCACCTCATTCATGTATGATATATCAAAATGTATAACTACATTGTACTGTCATGTACAACTAATTAGAAAAAATTAAAAATAAAAAAGAATAAACAAAATATGTAAGATACTAATTTATTTTAATGAAAAAACCTTGCCCTCTGTTCTTTAAAACTGGAGTGGAGAGTGGGGGTCTGTTGAGTTCTAGGAGCTGAGAGTACTAATCTGATTTCTACAAAAGCAGAAGGTACAAGGAGATAAAACCTGCATACCTGATTTCTTTCTCCCTTTCTCCTTAACCCCCTGAAAGAATTTTTCCTAGATTTTTCTTTTATTTAAATTAAATTAATTTTTTTATGCATTGTACACAAATTTGGTACAACTTTTAATTTCTCTGATTGTACACAATGTAGAGTCACACCATTTGTGTAATCATACATGTATCTCCGGGACATTCTGAAAGCAGTACTAAAAGGAAAATTCAGTGAATTGAGCTTGTACATTAAAAAAATGAAAAGTCAACAACTAAATGACCTAACATTATGTCTCAAAGCCCTAGAGAAAGAAGAACAGATCAACACCAAAAGTAGTAGAACAGAGGAAATAATTAAAATCAGAGTTGAAGTCAATGAAATTGAAACAAGAGAAACAACACAAAAAAATTGACAAACAAAAAGTTGGTTCTTTGATAAACAAAATTGTTAAACCCTTAGCCAGACTAACTAAGAGAAGGGGAAAGAAAACTCAAATTACTAAAATTATGCATGCTGAAAAAGGAAATGTCACAATGGACGCTACTGAAATACAAAACATAATTAGAATCTCTTTTGAAAATCTATACTCCAACAAAATAGAAAATCTCAAAGATATCAACAGTTTTCTAGAGTCCTATGATCCACCCAAACTGAACCTAGAGGACGTACACAATTTAAACAGATCAATATCAAGCAACACAATAGAAAAAGGCAAGAAAAACCCAGGACCAGATGGATTCTCAGATGAGTTCTACAAGAACTTCAAAGAACTAGTACCAATGCTCAAAGTATTCCAGGAAATAGAAAAGGAGGGAAAACTTCCAAACTCATTCTATGAAGCTAGTATCACCCTGATACCCAAACCAAAGACACATCGAAGAAAGAAAACTTCAGACCAATATCTCTGATGAACATAAATGCAAAAATCCTTCACAAAATCCTGGCAAATTGCATACAAAAACATATTAAAAAGGTAGTGCACCAAGATCAAGTGGGTTTCATTCCCCAAGGTTTTCACCGCAGTCCCAGCAATTGTTCATTTTTTTGTTCTATGCAAGGTGGTGTTCCAAAAGACTCTGACGTTATTTCCCATTTTTTTGTTATGTAAGTAAAATTTTCTTATTGATTTTATCTTTTAGTACCATAGAAGGTTCTCCACTTACCTTTTTTCCTAAACCGTCTCTATAGACTTCTCCATACTTTACACTTCAAGTTATGGTAATTCTTTGTGAGATTTAGTTCTTTTCACTTTTAACAAATATTTCTTTAACTATAGGCAAGTTCACTTCATAGTTCTATCTGTATCGCATGATGCAAAAGCCTGGATTTATTTATTGTTTTCATTTGTTTGAATGGTTTTATGGAGGATAGGTAACACAGAAATTGCATCTTAATAGCTATCATGATTTAAGAACTTTTTCTAAGCTTTTTATGTGGAAGATTTATTTTTCATTTTTCACGTATTCTAATGCATACCCTATCTCCAATTTTAATTTTGAATTTGTAAGCTATATTATTTATTTATTGTTTTTTAATGAAAATGTTTTACCTTTTTGCAGTGCTGGGGATTGAACCCAGGGCCTTGTGCACTCTACCAACTGAGCTATATCCCTAACCCACTGTTTTACATTTTTAAATGGAATGCTTTATTAATTCATAGTTTTAATGAATAGCATGCATTCAGGGAATAGTATTTACATATCTTTCATTTTTTGAATTTTTAAATTTTCTACTTATGTGCTAAAGTATAGTCAATTTCTGTGACTGCTCATGTGCAGTTGAAAAAACTGTATTCCTTGCTAGGCTTAAGTTAACACATTATGTGTTGATTAGGATTGTATTCCTAGTTAGTAAATGCTTGTTTTCTTTTGTCTTGAATTAAAAGTGCATGTTTATTTCTCATTTTATCTCCTATATTTTCTACTTTATGGAAATTGTTGCTATGTGTTTGGCTGCATAAATATTGATAACTGTCATAACTTAATTATGAATCATAGCTTTCCTAATGTAAAGTATTTGTTGATTTTAATACATTTCTATCTGTATGGTCAGCATTTTCCTTTTTTCACTGGTCACAATTTCATCATCTTATGTCTTGGTATATGCCTTCATCAAGTATCTTTATCCAATTTTAACATAATTAAAAATTAATATCCCTATTGAAATGTGCACAAAGAGTTCCATGAGTTTTCACAACTAGAGTACAGCCATGTAACCAGCATACAAGTCAAGAGGCAGGACATCAAAATGCAGAAACACGCTTTTGATCTATTCATTGCCAGCCTTCCTCATTGAAATAAAATTACTATCTCAACTTATAACACCACTATTTTTGTCTACTTTGAATTTTGCATAAATTGCATAAAACTAATTATAGAGAAATAGAAAATACTTTTTTTTTTGCAGTTGGGTTCTTTAGTTCAGTATTATATGTACGACCTTTATTCACCTGTTTTCTGCAATTTTCACTCATTTTTACAGATTCAAATTCACTGCCTAAATAAACAATATTGTTTGCATAAAGATTTTGATTGTTCTTTTAGGTGTTATTTATTTTATAATTCTCATTCTCAGTTAGATTTTAGGTGCCATTATAAAAATATGGGGCCATCTATTTTGTTGAACAAACAAATATTTCTGTGGGTTAAAAATCTTGGGCAAATTTTCTCAGTCATAAGATATGTATGTTTTTACCTCCTGGAGATAAGGTAAAAAATATACACAAAACAATTTTACTAAAGGAGATCTCTTCAGTTCTAATCATATGGCACAACTAGGAAAGAAAGTATTAAAGGTAAAAATGAGTACTTAAAAATTAGGAAGAAGTCTCCCTGCAAGGAGAAGACTTCAACTCAAACTTCCATGTACCTATTGAAAGACCTTTCAAATAGATAAAGAAAAAACAACCAGAACTATAAAAGGAAATACACAAGTTATCTACTGCCACATGAGACTTTAGTATATTTCTTCCATTGATGGATAAAACAAGTAATACAATTCAGTTTTATAGAAGTTTTAAATGATATGATTAACATATTTATTCTAATTAACATATAGAATGTGGAACTCAACAAAAGCAGTGCATATTTAGCAGTTTCCATAAAAAATTTAGCAACATTGATCCTTTGCTTGATCATATGTAAAGTCATACTAGATTTCAAAGGCTTCAAACAATTGAGAATATTCTCTGCTAGTAGTGAACTGAATTTACAAGTCACTAACTTATTCTTTAACTTTACTGAAAGTTTTGTTTATGAATTCTTTTTTTTATTATAAACAAGTGGGATACATGTTGTTTCTCTATTTGTACATGGAGTAAAGGCATACCATTTGTGTAATCATAAATTTACATAGGGTAATGTTTGATTCATTCTGTTAATTTTTCCTTCCCTCCCAACCCTCCTACCACTCCCACCCCTCTCATCCCTCTATACAGTCCTTCCTTCCTCCATTCTTGCCACCCTCTCTAACCCTAACATTAGCCCCTCCTACCCCCCATTATGTGTCATCATCTGCTTATCAGCGAGATCATACGTCCTAAGATTTTTTTTGATTGTCTTATCTCACTTAGCATGCTATTCTCCAATTTCATCCATTTGCCTAAAAATGCCATAATTTTATCATTCTTTATGACTGAGTAATATTCCATTGTATATATATACACCACAGTTTCTTTATCCATTCATCAATTGAAGGGCATCTAGGTTGGTTCCACAATCTGGCTATGGTGAATTGAGTAGCTATGAACATTGACGTGGCTGTATCTCTGTAGTATGCTGATTTTAAGTCTTTGGGTATAGGCAAGGAGTGGGATAGCTGGGTCAAACGGTGGTTCAATTCCAAGCTTTCTGAGGAATCTCCATACTGTTTTACACAGTGGCTGCACTAATTTGCAACCCCACCATCAATGTATGAGTGTACCGTTTTCCCCACATCCACACCAACATCTCTTGTTGCTTGTGTTCTTCATATCACCATTCTAATTTGGGTGAGATGGAATCTTAGGGTAGTTTGGATTTGCATTTCTCTTATTACTAGAGATGTTGAACGTTTTTTCATATATCTGTTGATTGCTTGTACATCTTCTTGTGTGAAGTGTCTGTTCATTTTCTTAGCCCATTTGTTGATTGGATTATTTGTATTCTTGCTGTAGAGTTTTTTGAGTTCTTTATATATTTTGGAAATTAGCACTCTATCTGAAGTATGAGTGTCAAAGATTTTCTCCCACTCTGTAGGCTCTCTCTTAACATTACTGATAGTTTCCTTTGCTGAGAGAAAGCTTTTTAGTTTGAATCTATCCAGTTGTTGATTCTTGCTTTTATTTCTTGTGCTATGGGAGTTCTGTTAAGGAAGTCTGATTTTAAGCTGACATGTTGAAGATTTGGGACTACTTTTTCTTCTATAAGTTGCAGGGTATCTGGTATGATTCTGAGGTCCTTGATCCATTTTGAGTTGAGTTTTGTGCAGGGTGAGAGATAGGGGTTTAATTTCATTCTGTTGCATATGGATTTCCAGTTTTCCCAGCACCATTTGTTGAAGAGGCTATCTTTTCTCCATTGCATATTTTTGGCCTCTTTGACTAATATGAGAAAATTGTATTTATTTGGGTTTGTGTCCTTCTCTACTATTCTGTACCATTGATCTACCTGTCTATTTTGGTACCAATACCATGCCGTTTTTCTTACTACTTCTTTGTAATACAGTTGAAGATCTGGTATTGAGATAACCCCTACTTCGCTCTTTCTGCTAAGGATTGCTTTAGCTATTCTGTGTTTCTTATTCTTCCAGATGAATTTCATAATCGCTTGCTCTATTTCTGTAAGGTACATCATTGGGATTTTAATTGTAATTGCATTGAATCTGTATAGCACTTTTGGTAGTATGGCCATTTTGACAATATTAATTCTGCCTATCCAAGAACATGAGAGATCTTTCCATCTTCTAAGGTTTTCTTTAATTTCTTTCTTTAGTGTTCTGTAGTTCTCATTGTAGAGGTCTTTCATCTCTTTTGTGAGATTGATTCCCAAGTATTTTATTTTTTTCAAGGCTATTGTGAATGGGGTAGTTTTCCTAGCTTCTCTTTCTAAAGACTCATTGCTTATGTATAAAAATGCATTGGATTTATGAGTATTGATCTTGTAGCCTGCTACTTTACTGAATTCACTTATGAGTTCTAAAAGTTTTCTGGTGGAATTTACGGGTTCCTCTAAATATATAATAATGTCATCAGCAAACAGGGATAGTTTGAGTTCTACTTTTCCAATCCATATCCCTTTAATTTCTTTGGTTTGTCTAATTATTCTGGCTAGAGTTTCAATGACGATGTTGAATAGAAGTGGTGAAAGTGGGCATCCCTGCCTTGTTCCAGGTTTTAGGGGGAATTCTTTCAGTTTTTCACCATTTAGAATGCTATTGGCCATGGACTTAGCATAGATGGCCTTTAAAATGTTAAGGAATGTTCCCACTATCCCTATTTTTTTCTAGTGTTTTGAGCATGAAGGGATGCTGTCTTTTATTAAATGCTTTTTCTGCATCTATCAAAATAATCATGTGATTCTTAAGTTTAAGTCTGTCCATATGGTGAATGACATTTATTGATTTCCTGATGTTGAACCAACCTTGCATCCGTGGGATAAAGCCCACTTGATCATGGTGCACTATCTTTTTAATATATTTTTGGATGAGATTTGCTAAGATTTTGTTGAGAATTTTTGTATAGATGTTCATTAAAAATATTGGTCTGAAATTTTCTTTTCTCGATTTTTCTCTGTCTGGTTTAGGTGTCAGGGTGATATTGGCTTCATTGAATGAGTTTGGGAGGGTTCCCTCCTCTTCTATTTCATGGAATACTTTGAGGAGTATTGGGATGAGTTCTTCTTTAAAGGTTTTGTAGAACTCATCTGAGAACCCATCTGGTTCTGGACTTTTCTTTGTTGGTAGGCTTTTGATGACCTTTCTATTTCATTGCTTGAAATTGATTTATTTAAGTTGTGTATGTCCTCCTGGTTCAGTTTAGGTAATTCATATGTCTCTAAAAACTTGCTGATGTCTTCACGGTTTTCTGTTTATTTGAAGTATAGATTTTCAAAATAGCTTCTAATTATGTTTTGTATTTCACTCGTGTCTGTTGTGATATTTCCTTGTTCATTCCGAATTTTAGAAATTTGAGTTTTCTCTCTCTTTCTCTTTGTTAGTGTGGCTAAGGGTTCATCAATTTTGTTTATTTTTTCAAAGAGCCAACTATTTATTTTGTTAATTTTTTTGATTGTTTCTTTTGTTTCAATTTCATTGATTTCGGCTCTGATTTTAACTATTTCCTGTCTTCTACTACTTTTGGTGTTGGTCTGCTCTTCTTTTTCTAGGTCTTTGAGCTGTAGTGTTAAGTTATTTATTGATTGATTTTTACTTCTTTTGCTGAATGCTCTCCATGAAATAAATCTTCCTCTAAGTACTGCTCTCATAGTGTCCCAATGATTTTGATATGATGTGTCTTCGTTCTCGTTTACTTCTAAGAATTTTTTTATTTCCCTCCTGATGCCTTCTGTTATCCATTCATCTTATAATAATGTATTATTTAATCTGCAGGTATTAGAGAAGTTTTTGTGGTTTATTCTGTCATTTATTTCTAATTTCAATCCATTATGATCTGATAGAATACAAGGTAGTATCTCTATCTTCTTGTATTTGCTAACAGTAGCTTTGTGGCATAAAATATGGTCTATTTTCGAGAAGGATCCATGTGCTGCTGAGAAGAAAGTGTATTCATTCTTTGTTGGATGGTATATTCTTTATATGTCTGTTAAGTCTAAATTGTTGATTGTGTTATTGAGATCTATGGTTTCTTTATTCAATTTTTGTTTATCCAGTTGTGAAAGAGGTTTGTTAAATCACCTAGTATTATTGTGTTGTGGTCTATTTGATTTCTGGAATTGAGAAGGATTTGTTTGATGTACGTGGATGAGCCAATGTTCGGACATAGATATTTATGATTGTTATGTCTTACTGATTTATGCTTCCCTTAAGCAGCATGTAATGTCCTTCTTTATCCCTTCTGACTAGTTTTGGCTTGAAGTCCACATTATCTGAAATGAGAATGGATACTCCAGCTTTTTTGCTGTGTCCGTGTGCATGGTATGTTTTTTCCCATCCTTTCACCTTTAAGTCTGTGGCTATCTCTTTCTATGAGATGAGTCTCTTGCAGGCAGCATATTGTTGGATTTTTCTTTTTAATCCAATCTGCCAGTCTATGTCTTTTGATTGATGAGTTCAGGCCATTAACATTCAGGGTTATTATTGTGATATGATTTGTATTCCCAGTCATTTGACTCACTTTTGTTTTTTGACATGATTTGGTTTCTCCTTTATTTGGCTATTCCTTTAGGCTAGTTCCTCCCGTTGCTGATTTGCATCGTTGTTTTTCATCTCTTCCTCATGGAATATTATGCTGAGAATGTTCTGTAATGCTGGCTATCTTTTGGTAAATTCCTTTAGCTTTTGTTTGTCATGGAAGGATCTTATTTCATCATCAAATCTGAAAGTAAGATTTGCTGGGTATAAGATTCTTTGTTGGCATCCGTTTTCTTTCAGGGCTTGAAAAATGTTATTCCAGGCCCTTCTAGCTTTTAGGGTCTGGATTGAAAAATCTGCTGATATTCTTATTGGTTTCCCTCTGAATGTAATTTGATTCTTTTCTCTCGTGGCCTTTAAAGTTCTGTCTTTATTTTGTATGTTAGGTATTTTTATTATAATGTGCCTTGGTGTGGGTCTGTTGTAATTTTGTATATTTGGAGTCCATAAGCCTCTTGTATTTGGTTTTCCATTTCATTCTTCAGATTTGGGAAATTTTCTGATATTATTTCATTGAATAGATTGTTCAGTCCTTTGGTTTGTTTCTCTAAGCCTTCCTCAATCCCAATAATTCTCAAATTTGGCCTTTTCATGATATTCCATACTTCTTGTAGATTCTGTTCATGATTTCTTACCATCTTCTCTGTTTGGCCAACTTTGTTTTCAAGATTAAATAATTTGTCTTCAATGTCTGATATTCTGTCTTCCAGGTGTTCTACCCTATTAGTTATGCTTTCTATGGAGTTCTTAACTTGGTTTATTGTTTCCTTCATTTCAAGGATTTCTGTTTGTTTGTTTTTTTTTCAGTATCTCTAACTCTTTATTGAAATGATCTTTTGCTTCCCGTATTTGGTCTTTTAACTGTTGATTGGTGCGATCATTTAATGCCTGCATTTACTTTTTCATCTCCTCCTTTAATGTCTGCATTTGCTCTTTCATCTCCTTGTTTGCTTCCCTGATTGTTTTAAATATGTACATTCTGAATTCCCTTTCTGACATTTCTTCTACTGTGCTGTCATTGGGTTTTATTGATATAATATCTAGGTTAATTTGGGACATTTTCTTCCCTAGTTTTCTCATATTCGTTAGATATCAGTGGGACTCTGAGATATTGCAGATTTCCTCTATTGGTTTATAGTGTCCCTGCAGATTTCCAGTGTATCACTTCCCAGTCTTCAGTAACCTGAAGTCTTGGAGGAACTTGATAATGCAGTGCTTCTGAAGAAAGCTGCCCCTAGCCTGCTACTGGTTCCAGGGCTTGGAGCTGGCTCTGTGCAGAAAGGCTCTCACTGGGGGACCTGCACCGCACATCTGGCCATGTGGGAGGAGCCCACTGCCGGCGTGTGCAAGGCTACCTGGGGAAGACTCTAGCTGCCCTGCCCTGCTCTGTTAAGCTGCCCCTATCTGTGCTTGCCACCAAGGCGGAGCTTCACCCGGTAGGGGAGACTCACCCCATGGCTCTATTTTAGTCTGAGTCTCTCAATGCCTCCCCTTCTTGAATCCTGGGTTCTGGAGCAATTGGAGATGCAGTCACCCTCTAGTCCACCATCTTGGATTGCCCTTTGGAAAAAGCCTGCGGCAGGAGGGGGCAGGGCCACCTGGAGAAGTCTCTGGCTGCCCTGCCCTGATCCCAGAGGCTGCCTGGGTGTCGGAGCTCTCTGTTGGCTCGGGGACTTGTGGCTGGCTCTGTGTAGAAAGGCTCTCACTGGGCGGTCTGCTCCAAGAAGCTAGCCTTGAAAGGTGCCTCCCACTGGAGGGGGCCGGGCTGCTTGGGGAAGTCCCTGGCTGCCCTGTCCTTGTCCTTGAAGCTGCCTGTGGGCCGAAGCTTGCCGCGCTGGCTCCGGGACTTGGAACTGGTTCTGTTCAGAAAGGCTCTCACTGGGGGGCCTGTTCTGAGAAGCTGGAAAAACTGGCCGTGTGGAAGGGGCCCACCGCCGGAGTTCACAGGGCTGCCTGGGGAAGACTCTAGTTGCCCTGCCCTACTCTGATAAGCCACCTCTATCCAGGCCTGCCTCCCAGGCCGAGCTTTACCAGTTGGGGGTGACTCACCCATGGCTCTATTTTAGTCTGAGTCTCTAAATGCCTCCCCTTCTTGAATCCTGGGTTCTGGAGCGACTGGAGATGCAGTCACCCTCTAGTCCGCCATCTTGGATCGCCCAGCATTTGCTCTTTTAAGTGTTGATTGGTGCGATCATTTAATGCCTGCATTTGTTCTTTCATCTCTTCCTTCAATAACTGCATTTGTTCTTTCATCCTCTCCTTTGCTTCTCTGATTGTTTTAATTATGTACATTCTGAACTCCCTTTCTGACATTTCTTTCGCTGTGCTGTCATTGGGTTTTATTGATATATTATCTAGGTTTTTTTGGGACATTTTCTTCCCTTGTTTTCTCATATTGGTTAGATATCAGTGGGACTCTGAGATATTGCAGATTTCCTTATTGACTTATAGTGTCCCTGTAGATTTCCAGTATATCACCTCCCAGCCTTCAGTAGCCTGAAGTCTTGGAGGAATTTGATAATGCAGTGCTTCTGAAGAAAGCTGCCCCTAGCCTGCTACTGGGTCCAGGGCTGGGCCTGGTTCTGCATAGAAATCCTCTCACTGGGTGGTCCTACTCTTAGAAGCTGGCTATACAGAGGGCCTTCCCCCACCTGAGGGAGCCAGGCTCCTTCCAGAAAGCCTCTCCCTGTCCTGCCTCGGTCCCAGAAGCCGCCTGCAAGCCAGGGCCTGCCGCTGGGTTCAGGGCTTGGGGTTGGCTCTGTGTGGAAAAGCTCTCACTGGGCAGGCCTGCTCTGATGAGCTGGCTGTAGATGGTGCCTACAGCCAGAGGGAGCAGAGGTGCTTGGGGAAGTCTCTCACTGCCCTGTCCTGGTCTCAGAAGCTGCTTGCAGGCCAGGGCCTGCCACTGGGTCTGGAGCTTGGGATTGGCCCTGTGCAGAAAAGCTCTCACTGGGCGGGCCTGCTTGGAGAACCTGGCTGTGGACTGGGCCTGCCATGGGAGGGAGCAGGGCTGCTTGGGGAAGTCTCTTGCTGCCCTGCCCTGGTTCAAAAAGCCACCTGTGGGCCAGGACCACTGCTGGGTTCAGGGTTTGGGGTTGGCTCTGTGTGGAAAATCTCTCTCTGGGTAGACCTGCTCCTAGGAGCTGACTGTGGATCGAGCCTGCCGCCTGAGAGAGCAGGGCTGTTTGGGAAAGACTCTCGCTGCCCTGCTCTGCTCCAAGAAGCTGCCCGTGTCTGGGCCTGCCTCCTGAGTCGAGCTTTACCCGGTGGGAGAGATTCACCCCGCAGCTGTATGTTGTCCAAGTCTCTCAATATCTCCCCTTCATGAATCCTGAGTTCTGGAGTGACAATCACCCTCTAGTCCACCATCTTGGATCCCCCTGAATTCTTCATATATATAAAATCCTGTTGGATTTAACATTTCTGTTCAATATATTAATATAATCCACATATTGTGCTCCACCTCTGTAATATTTTTCATATAGATGATATTATACGGCATATGTATGTGTATGTATATATAACTCATGTATTTGCCATGTAAGTAGGTGCCTAGCTTCTCAACATTTAGTTTGGTTCACTTGCTCCTTGCTTTTAAAGATGTGTATTCGCTTGCTCCTTGCTTTTAGAAGATGTGTATTTGCATAAGAATTTTTTATCTTCATGCTGATATTTATGCATATTTTCATCCTCTTTTTATTTGCATACTGTCAGTTAAATAAATTAAAATACAAAGTCAATGAACTTTAATTTCTCTACTCCAGGAGGTACTCTTCGCAAGTGATTCCACTAACTGCTCACATACCACTGTCATTAAACACATTACATAGCATTACAATTGCTGCATGCCATTACTCCTTTATCATTAACAGGTGAGATTGTAAGGGAAGAAATTAGGCTTAATTCACTATTTCACTCAAAAATTTCAATATGCAGTACATTGCAATTATGCAAAGTTTACTTACTGAATGAATATAATTGATTCCTTCAGTCAACCTTGGAGGAACCTAAATATATAAAATGGAAATTTTACAGATTCAAAAGAACTCTTCAGGGGTATTTGTACTTATTATTTCATAAGCAATGTTGATTTTTTTAAATTGGTGATGCTGTAAATAACCAGGAGCCAACAAGTGAATCTAGTCAAAATTTATAATGAAAAATCAAAAATTAAAATTGACAACTGAGTATTTTTCAATGTTATCATGTTATTTTACCATCTTTTGACATTTGGCCTCCTATCTGTAAACCAAAAGGGGATGGAATGAATAGCATTCAAAGTATTTTCAAATGACAAATGGTGTTGTTTTCTATTTGTTTCTGTTTACAATTTAAACACATTGAAGTCTAAAGGAACTATAATATAAAGATGCAATCATTTGCTGCTCCCTTGCCCTTTCATTGCAGCCATTTCTCCCCCTCCCATCTTCCAACCCAGATCAGCAGCCTGCAAACATTCTAGCCAACCATTGACCCACTTGTCAGCCCGTGAACTTCCTTGTGAGCAACTGGTCTGATTGTCCTTAACCAGTGAAATTCCACAACTTAAGAGAAGCTCCCCTGCGCCTCTCTCTCTCTCTCTCCCTCCCTCTCTCTTTCTCTCTCTCTCTCTCTCTCTCTCTCCCAGCCCTGAGAGTGGACGCTGTGGTCATCAGCCAAATAAAATCTCTGGTGTGAGTTCCTGTGTCCACAGTGGTTTTTCTGGGCACAATCATTGGACTGCGACTCAGAAGGGGCACCCCAGAGTGCTTGCTCCCCTGGGTTCAAGGTTCTGAGCTGCCTTGGGACCCAAACTGAGCTGGATTTTTCTTACAGCAATTATTTGACTTTGACAAGAAAAATTAAATAGGTACATTCAGGGGTTGGTGGTAGGTGTTTAACCATCAGTTTAAGGGTCAGAGGAAACCCTGATTCTTAGTGTGCACCAATTTCTATCATACGAACACCAGGGCCACAAAAATGTGGAGCTGAAAAGAAATGGTACAATTGATGGAGCAAATGCCCCAGCCCACCACTGGAGCTGTTTAACCTGCTTTTCTTTTTATAGAGTCAAAGTTTAAGTAAAAGCAGTACAAAATTCAAAATTTAACTTACCACAAATGTATGTTGGTTACTCTTTTCACCTATTCGTATTCAATTTTAAAGCCAAAGTCCATGTACAATTTAAAGTTCAGTTTGTTTTTCTACTTACTACTGTGTTGAAAATGATAAAATTATATATATACGTATATATACAAATGCTGAAATTCAAGGAACAGATTTATTTTTGTGAACCAGGAACATAAAGGCAAACAAAACAAAACAAAACAAAATATTTTCCAAACAAAAGAATAACAACAACAAAATCAACTTTTTCTGAGAGTGTCTGTGTTTCTGTTACTAAAGCAGACCTTGCTATGTCTGGTTTTTAAACTTTCTTATGTCCTTAAAATATTGGAAAAGGGTTATAATGTTTCAGCTGAATATTTCAAACTTTTCAAATTAGTACTTTGGAAAAAATAAAAAAAGGTGATTCTTTTTTCAAATGATTGTGTGGCTCTGCCATCTAGTGGATATTCTGTTTTTACCACTTGAAAGTTAAAAAAAAAAATCCTCAGCTACTCTTATAGGTGTATTTTATACTAGCACTGGGAGTATATGAAAACAAATTTTACCAATTGCCATAGTGCTTTGCTGAATATTAGATGGCAAATAGGAGTCAACTTGATAGTATTTGTGGAAATTAAAACCAATTTTTGATTTTCATTAGGTCAAACTAAAATAAACTTGAAAGAAAAAAGTTCCTTTTTTTTTTTAACGTGAAACAAGAAAGAACAGTAACTGGGACTTGGGACATCTAAGTTTGATTTGTTAATTTCTAATATAATTAGTTATGTTTCCCTGAAAAACTATTCAAATGTTCAAATTTTGTTTTTCTCATTTACAATACTTAAAAAAAATTATTATGTTCAGACATTATGTCTAATTACATAGCCTAAAAGTAAAGAGCAGATTTGCAAAATGTGAACTATAAAATGCGAACAGTATATGATTTCTGTATCTATGTAAATATGTATATGTAGTTTTAGTGTATATAAATCTCCATATGTTTCTGGCTTTCTTTATTTCTGTATATCTGTAACTATCATCTACCTATCTATCCACCTATCAATTATCTCTCTGTATTTAAATTATTGCTTTTCTTTACGCTTTGTCTTTCAAATGTGGAGCAAGAGAGGATTGTCTTAAAAATTGCTCTTAGATACCAGTAATACACTATTACAGATTTCAGTTCTTTATTGACATTGGGTAAGAGGGAGTCTTTAATGACTGGACCATTCACACATTGACACTACAAAATTCCCAATTAAATCCAGGAATACTACACTCTTTACATAATTTTAAAATTGAAGTAAAATTTGTGCACACATTTTGTACAGATTTTTAAGACTTCACTTCCTTTGCTAGTGATATACTTAGGACGTTTTATATGCTTTACCCTCATATCAGGTACATCTGAGCTGCAGTTGTTTCATTGCCTTCTCAGAAATTAGTGTTTTAAAACTTAAAATATACTGTGAAATTTAAAATCCTAATGGGATATCATTACTAACCTGCCAATTGATTAGCGATATCTTGTTAGGATTTTAGTTTGAATTTCTATGATGAGCAATAATTCTGAGCATGTTTTCAGTCATCACTGGCCTCTCATGTAGTCTTAGCTTTGTAAAAGTCTCCCATTTTAAGTATTTATCACATTATTAAATGGTCAGCATTAACTTTTATCTTTCTTTAAAATTCCCAGAAATAAAAATTAACCACTTTAAACACTTTTGAATGAATGAATCAGGAGCAATAAATGCACTCATATTGCGGCACAATCATAACCACCCTCTCTAGAACTTTTCCAACATCAAAAACTGGGAATCTCTACCCATTAAAAATAACAGAGTTATGCTCCATTTATGTATGATCTATCAAAATGTATAAATGCATTCTACTGTCATGTACAACATATTAGAACAAATTTTAAAAATTTAAAAAATCTTCACCTCCCTCCCACTATTCACCAGTAAAAGTATTCTAGTTTTTCTCTATATTATTTTGACTTTTCTTTTTTTGCATTTTTATTAGTTTGTTTTATTTATGCATTATATTAGGGTTAATTTTGATGCTATTTACACATACATGGAACATGAATTGCTGTAATATAGTCCCCAGCACCTCTCCTTTTCCTTTCCTCCTTCTCTACACCTGTTTTCTTTCCTCTACTCTATTTATATTTCTTCTATTATTTTATAGTGTTTTTAAATTAATATCTTGTTTTGATTTGCCTTTCCTTAATTGCTAGAGATGTTGAACATTTTTTCATATACTTGTTGGTCATTTGTATTTCTTCTTTTGAGAAGTGTCTGTTTAATTCTTTGGCCCATTTATTAATTGGGTTTTTCTATTTGTTGTTAATTTTTTGAGTTCTTTATATATTCTGGAAATTAATGGGATTTCTGAGAAGTAGGTAGCACAGACCTCCCATTCTGTAAGCTCTCTTTGATCATGTCATTGTTTCCTCTGCTGTGCAGAACCTTTCAATCTGATATTGTCTCAATCAATGATTCTTGGTTTTATTATTTACACTGAATGAGTCTTGTTAATGAAATTGCTGCCTATGAAAACATGTTGGAGTGTTGAGCATAATTTTTTTCTAGCAGTTGCAGAGTTTCTGGTCTAATTTCTTGATCTTTGATCCACTTTGAGCTGACTTTTGTGCATGGCAAGAGATAGAAATCTAGTTTCATTCTTCTACAGATAGATATGTATATGTATATGTATACAGTTTCCCCCATCATTTATTTAGTCTTTCTTTTCTCCAACATATGTTTCTGGCAGTTTTGTCAATTATCAGATGACTGTGTATGAACAGACTTGTCTCTGTGTCTTCTATTTGATTCCATGGGTCTTCATGTCTGCTTTGGTGCCAATACCATGATGTACTATATCTCTATAGAATAATTTAAGGTCTAGTGTGGTGATGTTTTCAGTATAACTCTTCTTGATCAGGATTGCTTTGACTATTATGAGTTTCTTATTCTTCCAAATAAATTTTAGATTTTTTTTCAGTTCTCTGAAGACTTTCATTGGTATTTTGATGGGAATTGCATTGAATCTATGTATTACTTTTGGAAGTATGACCATTTTTTATATCTTTTATTTGTTCTTTTTAGTTATACATGACAGGAGAGTGTATCTTGACATATTATACATACATGGAGTACAGCTAATTCTAGTTAGGATCCCATTCTTGTGGTTGAAAATGATGTGAAGTTACACTGGTGGTATATTCAAATATGAACAAAGGAAAGTTAGGTTCAAAGTATGACTATTTTGACAGTACTAGTTATGTCTATATAAGAACATGGCAGTCTTTCCACCTTCAAAAGTCTACTTCAATTTCTATTTTCATATTTTATTTCTTCTATTCATATTGTATTTTCTCACTTTCTTTTTTCTGATTTTTGTCAATATGAATTTCACTCTCAAAAGTATCATATATGTGGATTCATGCAATATTTACCTTTTGTGTCTTATTTCAAGTTAGCCTGATATTTTCATGGCTCATATATATTGACATCTGTTGATGGACATTTGGGTTTTTGCCACCTTTGGCTATTGCAAATATTGCTGCTAAGAAAATCAGTTACTAAATCTGTAAGAGAATCAGCTTTTAATTAATTTGGCATTTATTGAAAGTGGAATAACTACATCATATGTTATTTCCATATTTAGTTATTTGATAATCCATCACACAGATTTCCATAGAGGCTTCAATATTTTATATTCACATGAATAATTCAAGAGACTGATTTCTTCACAACCTTCCCAACATTTGTTATTTTCCATTTTTCTTTCCTTCCTCCATTTTTCTTTTTTTTTTTTTTCCTATTGTCGTGATGTCATATCCAAGAAATCATTAATACATACTAAGTCATGAAGTTTTTCTTCTAAGACTTTTTTCTACATTTTCAGTTTTAGGTCTTTTTAAGGCCTTGATACATTTTAAGTATTTTTTTAAGATGAGGCAAGTCTCAATTTTATTTGCATAAAGGTATCTGGCTTCCTAAATATCATTCATTTAAAAGATTATCTTGTTAACATTAAATGATCTTTGGCCATTTTCTGATATATATATTAATTATATATATATATATATATATATATATGTATGTTTATATCTCAGATTTATATTCTATTCCATTATTCTATGGATCATGCATCTGATTTTATTCCAGTACCTCATCATTTAGATTACTATAGCTTTTTAGTAAATTTGAAATGAGAAAGTGTTAGAAATTCAAATTTGTTCTTTTTTGGGATTGTTCAGTACATATGAGAGAAAACATTCAACCTTTAGTTTTTTGAAATTGGCCTATTTTGCTCATCTCCAGATCCATCCATTTACCAGTGAATGTCATAAAGTTATTCTTTTTTATGGCTGAGTAATATCCCCTTGTTTATAGATATGATGATTTCTTTATCTATTCATCTTTGTGTACAAGCTTTGTGTCCAGATATACAGGGGTACATATATACCCACATTGGAGTCCAGAAAAAAAAATTCAGAATAGTTATCGATATATTGTTGCTTAACATGATTTTTTCTTTTGCAAATTTAAAACACAATAGGTAAAGAAATTAAATGTGTCATGCCCAATAACCAGATTTTTCATAAGATCATGGAAATTAAATTGATTATGAAAGTATTCCTCCATCTTTGGAAGAAATTACATTCAAACAAAATATCACATGGGGCTTTGTTTCCTCTAATTGCTCCACGTATGGCTTCTGAGGCAGCACTTCAGTTTTATTCTCCTGGATCAAAATCCCCAAGGTCTTGGTGGAATATATGTGTGGCACACTGAAGCTAGGTATAAGATTTCCATCTTCTCTTTCATTCTGTCATCACTGAGTTTATTTTGAAAAGATTGAGCAGAAAAAGGCCTTTTTCTGAAGAAGGCTATTAATCTTTATAAACAAATTTTAATAAATTATTCAGTCAAATTCCTCTGCATTGAGGTGGGTTGATTAAATTCTTCCTTCATTTTACTTTAGAAGGAAAAGAATGTGTTCCTATAATCTTTAAGGAGTCAAACACGGGTACAAATCTAGCTGCTGTGATAACAATACAGTTCTGCTGTCTAGAAATATTTGTTTCCTGTTCTTTCACTGTATGCACTCTAAAAGGCTGACCTACATTACCAGGAAATATTTTGTTTTTCTTTATCACAAACAACTTCTTCAATGCTCAAACCTTTATTTTTAAGAAGTGATAAGAATTCTGTGGTACATTGAATTGTTTGCAATTGCATATATTATTCTTTGGTTGACTCTCAGAAGAAACATTTCAGAGCATGAGACTTATATTTTTTAAATTCTATGGTTTAAAATTCTTAATAGAGTAATGAATATATGGCAAATAAAGAATCATCAGGGGTGCATGTCACTAGAAAGGAAGGAAATAATTTGCAATCTGCACCTTGAGCCTTCAGTTTGTTGAATATTGTGACACTTTCTGAGACTGAATGGGAGGCTGTGAACCTCAACCTGAAGCCTCAAGTTCATAAGTATTGGTGAGTCAAAATCTAGAAGGGTGGAAAAGATGTGAGGGTAGGAGTTAGCCGAATATATAAATATCAGCATATATTTGTCTTTGATGGCAATGATTTTGCTTTCAGCCTTGGGCTGCTTAGAATATGTAAAAACAGATTGAAAGAAAGAATAGATATTGTGAAACATTTGAAAAAGTATGCAGAGTTATGGAATTTTGACTCAATGAGCTTTGTGTTATATTAAAATAGATTCAGGACAAAAATTAATGTAGTACAAAGTCAAATTATGGATATTGGATTGAAGGAAATTTAAAGAGCAGTTGAAGAAGGAAATCTGCAGGGATGTTATTCAAGAAACACAAGTGTGTGTGTATTGTTTTGGAAAATAATATAATAATAAATCAGATAACTACAAAATATTTCATTTCAGCTAATAAAGCATGCAACTCAAAGTATTCTATATGGAATGATCTTTCCCTTGTGCTTACTTCTATTTTAGGTTTCAAAAAGTAGTTATAATGTGGATTAGAATAATTGTATTAAATTATAGAAAATCATAGTTGAAGTAATTTAAGGGAACACAGGACAAATAAAATAATACAATGACCCTTTTTCCATAACTGTTCTTGGTTTATACTACTTTAGCATGCATAGATCCCATGGGATTTTGCTGTAACTACTTCTTTTGTAGGACTCAAGATGTGCCTTAGAGACTTGTGTATTTACAGTGCAGTCGTAATTCAATAGGCAATTTTAAAGTCTTTAGTAGTGTTAGAAGATTTTACCTAAATGCACATATAGTATGTTCCTAGAGTGCAGAATTGATTCACTTCACATCCACGCATCCACTTACTCAACAAATGTTATGGGGTACCTGCTATGTCCTAGAGTTCCATTATTGCTATTGTGGATTTTTATTTTATTGTGGAACAGACAGTGACACAATGGTACATGGTAAGAAAGTAAGTGAAGTATGCTATGTTATAGATACTGCATAAACTTTTAGGGTTTACAATTATTCATAAGGACAGATAATGGTGTGAACATGGCTATGGAAAATGATGCAAATGAGGAAAATGTGTTAATTCTCCAGAGATTAAGAGAATAAACTAGAGGCAGCCAGTAGAATAGAACTTTGAAAGGACTATGTGGCTACCAAAACTACTGAATTCCAGAAAAAAATCTGAATCAAACAAAATCCAGTGTAATTCCTCAGGAAGCAACATCTCATCTTTGGAGGTTTTGATGTAGACTGAACTGACCACCTAAGAATGATGTGGTAGGAGAGTTTCAACATGCCCAGTGTGGTGGTGCACTCCTGTAATCCCAGTGGCTCGGGAGACTGAGGCAGGAGGATGTGGAGTTCAAAGCAAGCCACAACAGAAGGGAGGAGCTAAGCAACTCATTGAGATGCTGTCTCAAATAAAATACAAAATAGGGCTGGGGATTTGGCTCAGTGGTTGAATGCCTCTGAGTTCAATTCCTGATATCACACTAGCCCCTAGAAAAGAAAAAGGTTTCAACATAAAAAAATCGGTCAGGACTTATTGTACTTAAGTTTGTTTCACCTTGAAATTGCACTAAATACATGGATTATACCAAGAGGAGGTAAGAGCATTTATAATTTTCTATAACTATGAATTATTATTTTATAGAAAAAGTAAAGAAAAGGGATGTCTGAGCATGGGAAGGACACTGGGAAAAGAAGTTCAGAAATAACTATGAAACAACAGGAAAAAATAGGTTGATCAATTTGATGATTCATTAATTTTCTTTTTAGAGTTAAATTATCAGAAATGAATAAGCAAGGCAGGGAAGAGATTGATGAAACTCATGATGAGTATTTCCTTGGAAATAAGTAAGTTCACTAATTTTCTTCTCGTGCATAAAGCTCACTTGGCTCTTCCCATCAGGTCAATGTTCTGTGGCGATGCTGAGTTTGCTAGTTGGAGATATGTCAGGGCCAACTGCAGTTCTATTCTCCCCTCTCAATTTGCTTTCTTATTATTCCATTGTATGAGTTTCATACTCCATTATAATTGTGGCATTAATGAAGGCTTGCTTGTAAACAAATGTAACTGTCAGATATATTTCCCATGACACTCGTTGTGGACAACCACTAAGACTGGGTGTTTTCTCATTTCATTCTGCCTTACCCAAATTTGTCTACTTTCTTCTCTGAATCAACTTTCCCTTTGTATCCACAGAACCCAAGAAAATCAGACTGCTGGAGTGACATTCATCCTCCTGGGCTTCTCAGAATACCCAGAGCTCCAGGTGCCCCCTGTTCCTGCTCTTCCTGACCATCTACATAGTCACTGTGCTGGGCAACACGGGCATGATCCTGGTCATCAGCGTCAACCCCAAACTCCACACCCCCATGTACTTTTTCCTCAGTCACTTGTCCTTCATTGATTTCTGCTACTCTACCATGGTGACTCCCAAACTCTTAGAAAACTTGGTAGTGGAAGACAGAACCATCTCCTTCCCAGGCTGCATCCTGCAGTTCTTCTTTGCATGCATATTTGTGGTGACAGAGATGTTCATGTTGGCAGTGATGGCCTATGACCGATTTGTGGCCGTGTGCAATCCTCTCCTCTACACGGTTGCAATGTCCCAGAAGCTGTGTTACTTATTAGTTGGAGCATCATATTCTTGGGGGCTAGTCTGTTCCTTGACACTTACTTATGTTTTACTGAAATTATCATTCCAAGGAAATAATATCATAAATAACTTTGTGAGCATGCTGCCATTGTTGCTGTACCCTATTCAGATCCCTATATTAACCAGAAGATCATTTTAGTGTCTTCTACATTGAATGAAATAAGCAGCCTGGTGATCATTCTTGCTTCCTATGTTTTCATTTTTATCACAGTCATGAAGATGCCTTCAGGAGGGGGTCATCACAAAGCCTTCTCCACATGTGCCTCCCATCTGACCACCATTACCATCTTCCATGGGACCATCCTTTTTCTCTATTGTGTTCCAGTCACCAAAAGTTCCTGGCTCATGGTTAAGGTGGCCTCTGTCTTCTATACAGTGGTCATCCCCATGTTGAACCCCCTGATCTACAGCCTCAGGAACAAAGATGTGAAGGAGACAGTCAGGAAATTAATCAACACCAAATTACATCGCATATTGTAATGTCTGTCTAAGAATATCTTGCAGAATGTTTCAAGATATCTTGGAATGATTATCAATTTGAAGGTTCAGTTTTCAAAACCAAGCAGTACATGTTTAATATAATCACCAGTTTATTGATAAGTCAATGTCTGTTTAAATGGAAGTTTGGAAAATAAGCTGTAAAATAATAAAAAGTACAATAATCAAGTCTATCTATTGAAATTAAAATCTCTAATCTAGTTTGTCATGGAAGAAGACTGTTAATACTTTCCCATTTGGTTTCTGAAATAAATATTCCATTCCTTTTTAGTTATTTTTGAGAAATGAACTTAGAGTTTTTGCAACTTTACACCTTACCATAGAGAAATATCAAGTGCAATAGAGTAACCTAAGAATTTTTCAACACTCAGGCACAAAATTTAAAAGGAATATTTATTCATTCTCACATAGAGAACATTGGTACATTATAAAAGTATAATGCATATCTCTGCCCCCCAAAGTGCATATTTTTATTTTGTATGTTGTATGGTGTGTGTTAGCGTAAATGCTATTTGGTAATTGTATATAAGACATCAAAAATTAAAATAACTATACCTTTCATAAATAGATATTTCTAAATCAGAATTTGTCATGCATGCCAATATTTATTTGTGTATATGTTATATACTATGCATAACAAAATTAAAATTTCAGTGATATAACACAATTTTGATTGATTTATTAGGTAGTCCTGCCTTCATCAGTCAGAACTTTTCTTGATTAACTTGATATGTTCTGGTCTGATGGGAAAACTTATATCTCTTGCAGATGTGCATAGTGACTGGGTAATTCTGCTGAGTGTCTGTGATTCTCTTTGAACCATTGTAGTAGTAAGAAAATTTTCTTCCAGTGTCAATCACAAATAGGTACTAAAACAAAAGCTAGCCCAAGTCTCCCTCTGCCACATTTGTGGACACAGTATTAACCAATGGAAATCACAGTTAAACCCATAGTGAATAGTTGAATCATAACAGGAGCAAGTGCGTCTGCCTATTCTGGAATTGAAAAGTGATGTGGTATAGTGCACATACAGGAAGACAAAAGAATTGTGCTCAATATTTCTACATTATTGCTACCTTTTCAATGTGAAAATATCCTTCCATGGTCCAGAAAAATATAATTGTCCTAGGTCTGTAAATGTTTTCCATAAATTGATAAAATCCTTGAGTTGGTGAAAATAAATGACTGTCTTAGTCACATGGTTGATTTTCCATAGGAAAGTCAAAGTCTTGGAAAAATTTCAATATAAATGATTCCAATCTAAGAACAGCTTTTAAACTCATTTCCTGGTGTCTCCTGAATTGTGAGCCTTTCATTTGCAAGTGAAAAATAGAATTTCCTTAACTATAAAGCTTTCGTAGCAAACTGCATAACCTAAACTACTAATCCAATTTTCAATGCATAACAATATTTACAGCATTTCAGCAAACTGTAGGATCATATAATTTATCTAACTTTTACAGATCTGTCAATCTGGTATCATACAAAATTCTTTAAATGTTCCAACTGATATTGCACAATATTAATAAAATCATTCTGAATAGAGAGAAAAAAATCTGTGGAATATGAGCACAATACTAAATGAACTATGTTTGACATATTATTCAAGTTCTTATATTTAAAATCCTAATATTTTTTAAAAATACAGGTGATAGTTATATGGTAAATTATAATTTTGGAAGAGTAATAAGACTTCTGTCATGCTAGATAAAACTCAAAAGAAAAATAACTGGATATTTATAAACCCCTTTAGAATAGACAGTTTTATTTTGAAAATACTATGAATGAATGGATATTTAATTATGCAAATGTGATACAGAAATTCTCTAATAATTTCAAAGTTATGATTTGAACCTGCATATGCACATTGTAAATGATAAAGGTGTGGTTTTTTCAAGCATGTGAATTCCTTGTGTATTCTAAACTGTAATGGTGATGGGTTACTTGTTTCTGAGTATGAATTATCTATAATTCTTTCCTCAAATTCTCAGTGGTTTCCTCAAATTTTCAAAACCTTTTTGGTTTTGTTTCTATGGTTTTTTTTCTATGGGCCTATGACAAGACTGTTGGTGAAAATATTCACCAGACTGAAAGGCAAACACATAGTATTAGCAGTCCCTTGGTGGAGGAATGCTCTTATGATGAATGTACAGCACAAGTAAATATAAAATTCCATAATCAGGTTTAGTCTTTAACAGGAGCAAATATCATCACCTTTTGAAAGCTGGTTACTTTTTTATTGAAGTGAAGTTCTTTTAGCCTAAAATAAACTATTTTAATATAAAAATTTGGTTTCTCTGATATATTGTGTTGTGCAATTTATACCACTGCCTCTTTCCAAACTACTTTTGTCACCTCAAAGGGAAATGCTATACCCCTTAAGTAGCATCCTATACCCATTGGGTAGACCCAAGGTCATTACAATCTGCTTGCCACCAAGGTCCATTTGGGGACCAAGACTTCTGTAGTTACCCAGCAATTGTATGCATCAGAACACAAATACGTCCCAACAGAGTGGCAGATGTCCTTCTCATACTGGGACAGGTCTAAGAGCTCCATCAATAGATTGCAGCCTAAGATGAAGTACCATGGGGTTTTCTCCAATGGTCAGTTTTACTACTGTGGCCCTAGTACTTGGTTGCAAATCAAAGACCTCCACCCAACTTCCCTCTCCTTCCCCCAAGCAGACACTGCTTCTCTCCTTGCTGTACTTTCTGGGATTCCAGATAGGGATGACAGATTCTAACTGGTCACTAGGTCAAGGGTTCTGTCCAGAGGGAGAAACTTGGAATCAGAAATCATGAGCTTCTGACAAGTTCCAAGATTTACTCTGGACCTAGTGCTGAGGTCTAAAGCAAAGTACCCCACACACTCCCCTTTCTTCCCTAAAGCATATGGCACCTTTCTCCATACTATGGTATCTGGGACTGGGAGAAAAGAATGGAGGCAAGGTGAGACTGCACTTCAAGATCTCTTCAATGATTTTTTTTATTATTATTCTGCTAAAAGAAGATATCATGATCTCTGATTCTGGGATTTTAGTTTATTTAAAGTATTTTTTTACATGGATACTTTTTTCAAATTAATGTTTCTGAGTAGGGGCGATGGTTGGGGAGACCTACCCTGCCATATGGATCTGATATCTTCTCAGAAAATCTCAATAAGATGCTTGTAAATACAAAGAGTTATTTAGAAATTTTGGGCATGCATCATACAATATTTGGTACATTCAATAGGGTCACTAGGGTGAAACCTGGAATGCATAATTTTTATATATTGAAGTTAATCTTATATACTTTGTGATTTGGCCATCCAATTAATCTTCTGTCTTTTAGTGGGAAAGAAAAGCAAGTGAGAAAAAAAACATAAAACTGCAAATGACACATTAAAACTCCTTTAAAGCGGGATGCACTTTCATTTTGGTAAATACTTGGGAATGGGCAACTTATTTACAGAAATGAAACACATTTTTTTCCAAAAAATTCTCAAATTTTACTTTTAATGTAAGAGTAGAAATTTTAACTGTAAAGTTCAATTCATTTAAAGTAGCAATTTACATCATTAACATTGGATTAAGTGGTGGCTATAGGCTATTTTTATTACAAATGAACATTTGATATTCTTCTATAAAACTTTAGGATATAGGATGGATAAATGTGAGAGTTTTTTTTTTCCTTTGAAGATGTGTGGCAGAACATTTTCTGAGGGTACATATAAAGAGTAACAAAGTTATGCAGATTATTGTAATTGAAGTGTAGAGTTAGTTCAAGAAAAAAACTAGAGAAGACCTAAAAAAAGTTGGCATTAACAAAAAGAAAGACAGAGACATAACTGATACCATAGAATTACAAAGGGTCATTAGGAACTCTTATGAACAACTTTATGCCAAAAAATTGGAAAACCTATAAGAAATTGATAATTTCATGGCACTTACAACCTATTATCACTGAACTTTGAAGAGATATAAAAACTAATGAAACCAACAATGATTAACAAAATTGAGTCAGTAGTCCAAATTACCCCATAAAAAACCCCAATACTGGGTCACTTCACTGCTTAATTTATCAAAGCTATAAAGAAGTAACATTAATTTTTCTGTAATAATTATAATAAATTGAATGGAAAGTTATTCTTTTAAACTAATTATATGAAACATTATTATACTGATATCAAAATCAGTACAGGGTATAACAACAATCACAAAAATAAACAGATGTTCCTGCTAAATAGAGAGGCAAAATTTCTCCAAAAAAATTGCTAACTGAATCCAATGGCAAACTATAATCATTTATCTTGATCAAGTGGGAATTACCCCAGGGAATTGAGGATGGTTCAACATATGCAAGTTAATATTTACAACAAATAACCTCAACAAAATGAGGAAAACAATCCATAATAACTTAATAGGTGTATAAGAAGCATTCAGTGAAATTCAACATCCCTTCATTATTAAAATTCTTAAGAGATTATGTATAAATGGAACATACCTTGACACAGTCTATAGGTATAACAGAACCACATATTACTGAATAGGGAAAAGTTAAAAACATTTTACCTAAGATGGAAAAAAAGAAGGATGATCACTTGCAACACTCTTGTTCAAAATAGTCCTGGAAGTCCTCTCCAAAGAAATTAGAGAAAAGAAAAAAATAACATGCATTCAAAATGTAGAGAAATAATATGATCTTATATGTGGTAAAACTGAAAACTTGTTCAATAACTCTTGTGAGATGGCAATAAAATTCAGTATATTTAAAATCTATTAGTGAGTGTATTATCCTTTACATAAACAGATTTCCCTGCTCTAGAAATACAAAAATCAATTATTTCAGACAAAATAGTATATATAAGCATCTTTGGCCAAAAATTATTTTCTATTAAGAAAATAAATGATGTGGATAAAAATATAAATGAATTGTTAATTAACAAATGAAACATTAGCAATAAAATTATTATGTAGGGAATTCTACATGCAGGCACAGAGCTACATAAGTAAAACTTTGTGATAAAAGACAGAGAATAAATTCAAAATAAATTACTAATAGCAAACTCTGGATTATTTTTATAGCTATTTCCCCTTGTACATGTCTGTGTTTTATATCCACATAAAGTCAAGGTCTAGTCATTATTGTTTTTAATGAGTAAGGTTGATATCACTAATACCCCAGGGGTTTAAAATATATACAATCAAAATCTCACAGGGAACAGTGATTGTTATAGTTAATTGCTCAAATTGGAACCTCCTTGGCAATACTTCAGTGATATTCTCTAGTTCCAGATCCCCAAGGTTTATGATAAATATTTGTGACACTTTTGGTACTAGGATAAAGTATTTGGTGTAACAATTTATCTTCTATCTCTCAGTTTCCTTCAAAGGTTGGGACATAAAGCAACATTTTAAACATTTAATGAAATACACTTTGGACTCTACTGTTTAGGTCTGTTCTATCAATTAAATATGGAGGATTTTTGAATTTTATTGGTCTTAGCAAAAGATTCTTCAGTAAATGCACCACTCAGGAGCTTCTATATATAGGTGAGTTCAATCAGTTCTTTTATTTCCCTTTAGTGGGAAAATGTTGAGTTATAGTAGTATTCATAGGAGACAAAGTGATTTATCAGTCCCAGGGCCCCCAGATCCAATTCATTTTACTAAGACAAACCCCATGGCTGAATAACCTGAATTCATCTAGTTTTCTCATGAATTTGTACATGAATGAAATCAGTATTTTGGTAAATAGGAAGTAATAAAAAATCACCTTTACAATACCCACAATCTCTGAGGAGGTAAGAGTAACACCTATATAAATGATAGGTTTCAGTCATTGATAACTGTCAATTAAAAACTTTAGTGTTTATCTGTACCCAGGAGAGAAGAAAAAGTGAGTGTAGTTTACAATGAAAGTGGAACAATAATGCATTATAAAAGTGAGAACAGGATTCGAAAATATACTTTGTGCAAACAAATGCATGCTATTTGACAGGTTGATAAGTATAGCATTAGAGAAGAATGTGTTAAGCTAGTGGTTCTTAGATTGGCTATCTAGATCTGGGCCACTTTAGTTAAGACAGAACACTTAAAATTCTATGCTTTCATTGATAAACATATTTGAATTCTTTAAGTCACTACCATGAGGTTAAAATCATTGGGGAAAATTATTCTCACCATGCTCCATAAAATATTTAGATTGATAGGACTGTAGCAGGGATGTATAGCCATAAGACCAGCATTTGTTGCAAAGATGTGATATCTTCATTGCAAAGGTTTGGTGAGCATTCAGACTTTGTGTGAAACATCTTTTCTACAGGAAGGAGCCTGTGCAAGTGAAGAGAGTGTGATGGGCCACTACCTACCTAGGATGACAGGAAGACAACTGTGTACTTACATTAAGTTCCCAAGTAAAATCCTGCAGTGCTTCTATTGTGTGGGTTCAGGGATAAAAAATTATTCTACATTACATTTCCAAATGTGCCCACCTGTGGACAGTGGTCACTCCTTGGGTCTGATTTTCACAACTCTATACAGTTTTTAAACCACACTACCTGCTCATGTTGTAATGAATATAGTGTTGCCCATCTGCTATACATCGCACCATGATGTATATGCTTTAAATTCATTACACAAGTTTCTACTTTCATCCCTAGTGATTCAAACTTTACAGTTTTAATTTCCTCATTTGAGTGTTGTTGAAATGACTGTAGCATTGAGGAATAATTATGGTGTCCTGTTGGTAATGAATCTGTATTCTGATACTTACTTTTGACAAGGCGTTAAGCTTGAGTCAAAATAGAATGTATTTTTCCATGACTTAAAATACATATGAATTTCTGGCATTTTCACAGTTTCTATTGTTTCTCGCTTACCCATCTTCTGAAATTTACCATATTGGAAAACAAATAGATTTTGATTCATTATAACTTTCACTATTTTATAACTGCACAAATTTTATTATGCTGTAATCACATTTTACTGAGTAATATAAAATTCTGTGAAAAAGATGTTTTTGAAGTTTTCAAAACTAATTCAACATGAATGGAAATGTTTAGTATATTACCACAGCACAACTCCAGAATGTGTTAAAAAGTGGAGTGACTTGGAGTTACAAGACAGTGAAGAGGAAAACAAAAGGACTAATAAAATTTTAAATTCATTATGTTACAAGGAGGTTAACACTTTATAATTTTTTGGACAGTTCTAAGCTAATTCCATCAGATCTTAAGAGCTAAGGCAGTGAGGAAGCTATAGAAACCTGTTACATGTGTTCTTCCTGCGGAATTATGTTTACTAACCACAGATTCAAGCAAAAATTTAGAAGCTCTTCTCAGGAAGCCTTCTGTCTATTATAAAAGTGATTCTTATTTTTTGAATATATTCTATTTTTGTTCTTCCTGTCTTTTTTTTCAACCATTTAAATTTCAAAATTATTTGCTGTTAAGACATAAGTAAACACTAATTTTTAAAATGTTGTAGCAGCATTAACCCAATGTTTTCAGCAACACTTTTAATGAGACTAATTACACTTCCCAAGTTTCTTCCTAACCTTTCCTACTGTAATTATTGAGTCTCACTTCTTTAGATCAACTTTCCCATTGTATCCTCAGAACCCAAGAAAATCAGACTTCTGGAGTGACATTCATCCTCCTGGACTTCTCACAGTACCCAGAGCTCCAGGTGCCCCTGTTCCTGCTCTTCCTGACCATCTACACAGTCACTGTGCTGGGCAACACAGGCATGATCCTGGTCATCAGGGTCAACCCCAAACTCCACACACCCATGTACTTTTTCCTCAGTCACTTGTCCTTCATTGATTTCTGCTACTCTACTGTGGAGACTCCCAAACTCTTAGAAAACTTGGTGGTGGAAGACAGAACCATCTCCTTCCCAGGCTGCATCCTGCAGTTCTTCTTTGCATGCATATTTGTGGTGTCAGAGATGTTCATGTTGGCAGTGATGGCCTATGACCAATTTGTGGCTGTGTGCCATCCTCTCCTCTACACAGTTGCAATGTCCCAGAAACTATGTTCTTTGTTGGTGGCCACATCATACTCTTGGTGTACAGATTGTTCTTTAACATTCACATACATTTTGTTGACCTTGTCTTTTTGTGGGACTAAGTTTATAAATAATTTTGTCTGTGAACATGCTGCCATCGTTGCTGTGTCCTGCTCTGACCCCTCTGTTAGCCAGAAGATCGTTTTCGTCATTGCCACATTCAATGAAATAAGCAGCCTGATGATCATTCTTGCTTCCTATGTTTTCATTTTCATCACTGTCATGAAAATGCCTTCAACTGGGGGGCACTACAAAGCCTTCTCCACATGTGCCTCCCATCTGACCACCATTACTAGCTTCCATGGAACCATCCTTTTTCTCTACTGTGTCCCCACCACCAAGAATTCATGGCTCATGATCAAGGTTGCCTCTGTCTTTTACACAGTGTTCATCGCTATGCTTAACCCCCTGATCTACAGTCTCAGGAACAAAGATGTGAAGGAAGCAGTTAGGAAGTTAATCAATACCCAATTATTTTGTCATAAAATATGATTTCAGAAACCTTTTTTTTTCTTCAGCATACTGGTTTCCTTTTTACTAATAAATCAGTACATGTATCTTTAAGCTTCCTTCACCTAACATTTCAGCATCTGTTTACTGTAATAAAGTAGACTTTAAATGAAATTATGGCATCTGCAGGTAAATAGATGGACCTGAAGAACATCATGCTAATTGAAATAAGCCAAACCCAAAACCCCAAAGGCTGAATGTTTTCTCTGATAAGTAGATGGAATCCAAAATGGGGGGTGGGTAGGGAAGAATGAAGGAACTTTGGATTGTGCAGAGGGGAGTGAGGGGAGGAAAGGGAGTGTGGGGATGGGAAGGACAGTGGAACGAGATGGACATTATTACCCTATATACATGCAGGATTACACTATCAATGTGACTCTGCACCATATTCATTCAGAAGAAGAAGTTGTGCTCCTTTTATGTACAATGTGTCAAAATGCATTCTGCTGTCATGTATAACTAATTACAACAAATAAAAAAATAAAAATAGAAGTAAATTTTAAATTTGGAATCTTATTAGAAATGAAAATTCATACCATTACTGTTACAACCTGCACGTCCAAACTCTCGGGTCTGGCAAGGATCAAAGGGGGATTGGAAAATAAAGATTCACAGACACAGATCTTAAAGATGAGACTGGGTTCAGGTGGAGCCTGCTCTCTGATGGAGATGCAGATATAAAAAAGTTACACCAGCAATATTTATTTTATATGTCTTATTATTGCTGGGGTCCAGCCCTAGCAGGAGTCCATGGGTTCCACACAAGTAAACAGGGTGCAGGGAGACAGCGTTGGTGATGGATGAAGAATGAAAGACACAGACTCTAGTTCTGGTGCAATCAATCCCACTTTATTCTGGGGAAGGCTGGGTTTATATACATTTTTCTTCAGGCTATAATGGCAGTCTTGTGGTTAATATTAAAGAAGTTTCCAAAGCATAGACAGAAATTGTTTTTAACAAGGAACAGAAAGATTATGAGAAAACAGTAACCTTACAGATTAACCTTACCTAATCACAATTATTTTAAGAATATCTAACTACATCGATGAGCTAATACAATGTTTATTTCCTTAATATCTAAACTCTATGTGACCTAAGACTATTCTTATTATTCTCACAGTTAAAGTGATAGACAAGTAATCTCATGTGACCATCTGTACTAGGTCCATCTGGTTAATATCTAAATTGCTGAGTTAAGGGCTACAGGAGGGCAGCGGTCGCAGTGGTTCTCATGGCCAAGTTTTTTTTTTTTTTTTTTACTGAATAGATTACCTTGTCTTATGTAGCTCTTTCTTTTCCAGAACAGGGCATTGTGCACCAACGTTTATTATAGGGGTGACCTATTCTTTGTAGAAAGGAAGGAATGTTGTGAAACCTTATTCTTTTACCCCACCACCATCATTAGAATTTTTAACCAGCCTGTTGGAGACAAAGGCAGATCTATAACTATTTTCTCCAGAGGCTTTCAGGGACTCATTGCATGGTTGCAAAATTATTTTTAATTTTGTTAGTGGTAAAGACCCACTGTTTTTCAGATTGTAGGTAATATTTTCTGGAATTTTTGTTGTATTCCCCTCATCCCTTTAAGCAATCCATTCAGACTGAAATGAGTAATATATTATCAGGAAAACAGAGCAGAAAAAACACCATGCTCCAGAGCAAAACATCCGGCAATTCCCTTTAGGATGAGCCTTTGCAATCATCCTCCAGAGGATCTTTGTCAAGCACTGGATGGAATTCCAGACGCCCCCGCACATTATCAGATTAAAAACTATGCAACAATTATTCTTTGTATTCAGGAAAGTTAAAGAAATTAGGACAATCTATGAGGTTTTTCACAGTTGCAATCCACAGCAGCAAAGTGCAATGTTAGGAGCTTTGTGTAGCTCTCAAGAAAGTCCATTGTTTAAAGTTACTGTAAGGCAGGCAGGAACTGGAGAAGCAGAGCTGGTGAAAGATTGTAGTTGTCTTGCATAAGAATTCCTTCCTTCCCAGGAGCTGTGTGCCTAAGATCAAGGTTAGAAATGATAGGGCTCTTGCACAGAACCTCCTGGTGCAGGGCATTGCTATAGTAGCTAGGCATCCTGTTCCCTTGCACAGAAATGGTCTCAGGAACCCGGCATGCCACAGTCATGAGGCCATCAGAGACCCCTGATCTCAGTAACTGCTCTCCCAGCCTCTCTCACTGCTCTCAACACACTACAATATTATTATAATTAAATAAAAATGTTACTGTGTTAACATATTCTTCCATGTGATTGTTCAGGAAATCTTTCAGTTCAATTTATGTCTAATCACATGTGATATTTTTAAGATGATTTGAAGAATTTTACTTTACAATGAGGAAGTTTATGTCATCATTCAAAATTTGTATATGGACAGTTATTCAAAATAAAACACTGCATATAAAAAATGAGTTGTTTTGGTACTGCAAAATTTGTAGACAACAAAAATTTTTAAAAATAAATTATACAAAATTTTCTGAAGGCTAGAATATAGAGTAAGTTTTATTTGCTAATTTAAATATATTTTATTATGTATCTGCAAAAGAAAATGATATATTTTGCAAATATACGGTCATCATTTTTAGTCTGTCACTTCATGTTCATGTGTTTCTTCAATTACTTTTTGTTAAATATTTGAGGTAATTTTAAATTTGTTTTGTTTGTTAAAAAAACAACATAGAGAAATCTCATTATTTTTCCCCATGAAAATGCAAAGTAATATACTGATATTGATGTAACAAACAGATGCTATTTAGGCATCAGTTATTTTCTGATGATATAGAAGCAATCATAAACTGCAGTCATATACAGTAAGTAGCTGTGTGAATGACTTAAATATCTCTGCTGCTATCAGCTGAGGTCTTTGGGCTGAAAGAGTGAATTAATTTGACTAATTAATCTTCAGCCCCAAAGCCTACATGTCTGTCATCTTCCCTGGACTTCTTGAGTCATGACTGAATTTACTATCTATAAAACATTCGTGAAGCTTGCCTGGTTATCATGTTGTTGACATCTCTGACTCAGAGTAAATAACATAGCTAATACCAAAATTCAAGGGTGAGATTATTACCTGCTTCTTCCAGATCTGAGAGAGAAGGCTTTCAGCGTTCCCTATTATGAATCATGTCAGCTGTGGGTTTATTACTCATGACTTTTATTATGTAATTGTGTGTTCCTTCCACACCAATTAGTTCAGCACTATTTATCATGAATGAATGTTGAATCTTATTGAATGCCCTTTCTGCATTTATTGAGATGACCATATGTTTTTTGTCCTGTATTATGTTGATAAGGTGTGTCATGCTTATTCTTCTTGCTATTCTTGCATCCCTGGGTTGAATTCTACTGAAGCATGCTAAATAATGATTTTAATATGCTACATTAATTTTAGTTGTTGATTAATAAGGGAGGGGCAACCATAAAATGCTCCATTCCAATTTCTATGTATGAATGTGTGTGCAAAAGTATGTTTGCAGTTGAATAATGTTACTTATAAATAAGATTTAAGAAGTTTGAGCATGCACCATGGAACACTTGTATATTCAATAAAGTTTTAAGTTGGAATATGTTATTCCATATAAGTTGGAAGATGTACTCTACCTAACAGAAGAGGAATATAAGGTTATAAGATGGAATATGTTATATTTACATATTTATTTTGATGTTTTTATCTTTAAATTTGGTAATCTAGTGAGTTTTTCTGTAATAGTGAGATATTAAGCTCATAAAATCTGGGAAAACTATATTGTTACAGTAAGAAATATGTGTTTTATTTTTTTAAACATTATGCATCTCCTTCTGTAGTTTTTATGTGAATCTTCATTATCAGGTTAATCACTTTTCATTCCCTTGGATAAAGAATATGTACATGAGTTGATATTAAAATTTAAAATAAATAGTTCTTGAAAAATGTTTACATCATTATGTGAGTTACTCTTGAAATCAACTGGGGTTTGGAAGTGTTTAAACTACCACTAGTCTGTTACTAACTATTGCTATCATGGAACAGTTTTCCTAAAGTTTACATTGCTTAAATCTTTCCTAAGACTGCATCCTTTAGCTCTTCCATTCCAGTCTGCCTTGATAATTCCTTCTTTCATCCTCTCTGAGTCCTTTCAAATACAGTCAACTCTCATGTCCCAAACAAATATTAAACTTTCCCAATTTGGATCACAGCATACTTTCTTTAAAAATATGTTCTGATATCTTAACTAGTCACTCAGGTATTTTATTTCTCTTGAATGCCACTATATTTGCTGTGGTGGTAAAAATGAAAAAAAAAAAAAGCTAAGAAACCATATCCATCTTTTTATTGTTTACATGACTGAGAATATTTGACATCTTTCTTTTGAATAAGTTTTATCTTTGATTATGCACACTCTTATTGAGATACATCTATGTTTTAACTCAAAGATACACATCACCACAATTAAGGTGTACACTTCTTATCTGTTTATATATTGCAAATATCACTTCTAGGTTGATACAACCATAGTTTACTTTATGGATCAAACATCATGTTCACAGCTCAGGAAATAATGCCTTAAAAGCCTAAGGAGACTACATATGAGATGATAAAATGGTTAGTATCAGATACAAGATTCCTAACCAAAATCTGCATGCTGTTTTGGAAAGTATATGTACTTTCTGTCAACTTAAGAGTATAGAGAATTAATAGTTTTTAAAAGTTAGAACTGATTAATTGTACATTGCTACGGTGCACATATAGCTTCAAGTACCTTTATTCTTTTAGTTTTGCTGTATATGTCATACTGAGATGTAAAATAGAAAAGGAAATTGAAAGACTTTTTTCAAATGCCAATGCAGATGTGCATTTCTCAAGATTTTTTAGTTAGTCATTAGTGTGGATGGTATGTCTATGGGTAAGTCTTTGATACCACTATTTTTTTTTACCCTGTCATGCACCCTATAAGAGTAAATGTAGCAATTATAATTGATGGATTAAATACCAGTGCTATGATCTATAGGGCTGTTCTGAAGAACATAACTAGGTCTATAGTGAAAGATCTAATAGTTAACATATGCCAATTCTGTGAACCCCCTAGCTGAAGGCATATTCAGAATACAATATTAACCCCACACTGTGGTTGCATATAAAAAGAAGTATAATACTAAATAGAGTTCTGTCTAAATACTTGTACACATATGCAAACAAACCAAATAAGTCTAAAAATGCTTATGGCATGTAATGATATTGTGGTTATTTCAATAATTTTGATCCTGTTTTTACACTGATGTTTTCATGATTGTCACAGTTTTAACCTCCATATATAAGTCAGGTGTTTTCAAGGCATATTAATCAACACATTACCTATTTAGAAAAAAATGTACTCTACCTAACAGAAGAGGAATTTTCTCTATTTTTTCTGTTTTTAGTTTTAGTTTTTCACAATAGTCAGGATTCTCTAGGGTCTGTGTTCCCAGAGGTAAGCAGATAGATATAAATAAACATCATGCTCATGGAATATAGGTTGAAGATCTGTCTTCGGGCATTGCTATGCTTCCACCAAAAGCTTTTGACAGTTGGAAAAGTGCTCTTATTTCCTTCCTTTGATTCCATTCTGCAAGAGTCACTGCCTTAAAGAGATGTGAAAATGTATAAGAACATTTCAGTTGTGAGGGAGAATGTGCATGCAGTTTGTTCTTCATGGCAAGAAAGCCAGCAATTAAAAAAATGTTTTTCAGTAGAATCTCTTTTGGTGACTTGCTTCAATGTTGGCATATTTTCATTTATCTATGAGGTGTGTTGAAATCCAGAAATTGTTTACACCCATGGGGGCTGAGTGAGAGAGAGTAACATCTACTTAGTTCAGCTAATGGTACATATTCAAGGTGCTAAACTCTATTTTCATTGTTCCTGGATCATTTTGCTGAACACAAAATTTTGTCCTTATTTGCTATGTCTCATACACTAGGAGTTAAAGTTAAATTTTTCTCAGGCAATTTAATGAACTCAGGATACTAATGTACAGCACATGCATGCATATATATGTAAATTTTTTTTAAAAAATCTATGCTTTTTTTATAAATGTGAATTATGGGTGCAAGGAAACTATAGCATGGGAAAATAATATTTGGATAACTATAAAAGTTTTCTTGGAAGAGCTATGTAAGGAAATTGTGATAAAGCAAGGTATAGATTAAAACACAAGTGGAGAAATGGAGTCAATTTGGTGAATTAGAAGATATAAACATTTTCATAGAATAAAATTTTAAGATATCTGTGCATTAGCAGAATTGCTTGTTTGTACATTAAGGACATAGTGTCAAAGTTCATATACAAAAGTTTCTACTTAAGCCTTTTGAAAGAGAGTGGACCCAAATGTCAATGATGGTATTCAAAGGTTAGTTGATAGTTTTTATTACATAGCAAAGTATGTTCTGTTGAAATGCCTGCTGGCAACAGTAGGAATGAAGAACAAGGGCCAACTTGGTATTTCCTTATTTTTCTTTAACTCTACCTGATTTTACAAGAGACCCAACCTGAGCTTCTGAAAGGATAAGCAAAAGCCAAAAGCACCAGGCAGTGGTGAGGGAGCAAAAGTGAGGATTATCTAAGCACTGGGGGAAGAGGCCATGGGCACTGGAATTTAATAGGGAATGTGAATTTGAAAACCAAAAGGAGTCAGAATATAAAAGCCTAGGGCTAGGTTTTTAAGAGTCTAAGTGTATAAAAATAGGGCTTGTGGCTTACCAGTAAACCATGGACAAAATTTGACATGGTAGTGAACTAACCTGACTCAGTTCAAATAACTACAAAGTGTGCCTTTTTACAGGTATGGATATAATAGTTTCCTGAGTTTTTTCCTTCTTGGCCTTGATAAGACTTTCATGGAATAGTGAGTCTATTGTTAGTACTTGATGTTGGATAAGGAAGGTTAATGTTATAAGAATATTGATTAGATACTCAGATATATTCTAACCTGTATAAGAAAGTAAAGAAATATTAAATAAATATAAAGTTGTTCATGCAGGCAAAGGAAGAAGACTGCATTAAGTGTCTTGAAATATTTGGAAGTCTATATTGTGAGAATTAGCTTATTTTTCCTTGATCCCCAGAATGAGAGATTTACGTAACGATAACCAAAAATTATAAAGTCAATACTAATAAAGAACATGAGAAGGCACATGATTAAATAAAGAATTGATTATGATGAGTAGTGTTACAAAGATAATTTCATAACAGGGTTTGAAGAGTAGCATTTTAAATGTGAGCTCAGGATTTCTATTATCAAAATGGGTGGTAGGAACTTTGTTAATGGAGACCGAACAGAGCTTGTAAAAACAGAATTATCAGCTTTTTCAGATCTTCCTTTAGAGACTCCTAGAATGGGCACTTGGTATGCACTAGCCACTGAGCAAAATCTCCACCCACCACCAAGGAATTATTAAAGTAAGCCATCTCGTTAACTTTTACTGGGATGAAGTTTTCATCGGGCTTCCCTTTATGAGCAGGAGATGATAATGCAAATTTTTTGACTAATGTGCTGTTAGCTAAATACAAAAGCTAAGTTCCTAAATATAAAAACAAGACATTTTCTCAAACATGTCTGACCAACTGAATGCAGTTCACAAAGGTCACTGGCTCTCCTGTGCAAAGGAGAGTGCAATGGTACAGCTGGCGCTCTGTGCAGGGACTAACAGTGGTAGGTTTCATGGGAGTCTGTCACTAGGAACACATCAGCACAAAAGTTCTGCCAGTTCTCATTTGTTAAGATGCCACATCACAGTTGTTGGATTTCAGAGTCAAAATCAATTCCTCAGGTATTGTTCTGAGAAATTTTGAATACTTTGACTCCTTGTGGAGTCCAAATGTAGGACCTTTTTAATTATTCATTCTGATATATCCTTTCAGTCCTGCTTGGTCAGCACTCCAAAATGACCCATGACCAAAGAGATTTAGATATTTGTAATGAAAAATTACATTTTTCATCCTCTATTTAACTGCTGATGATGGTCTATTTCTTTGTGCTTAATATAATATGCACTAGAAAAAACATAAATGAAGAAAACAATCTTTGTGAAACCTTTCAGAAGTTTTCCAAATACCTACACAGAAATCAGTTTCATTATTCAACATTGTGAACCTTATAAATGACTATATGCTGGTATATAACAGCAACCCATTACTTATCAGTGGAAGTGTTGATGAGACTGAAAGTCCTCTCCAGTAGATGTTTCATGATTATTTGAAAATAGGGAGAGTGGGGCACATCTCTAATCCCAGCTGCTTGAGTGGCTGAGGAAGGATAATTGCAAGCTCTAGGCTAGCCTCATGAGGGCAGGCAGATTAGGCCCTCGGCAACTTAGTGAGACCCTGTCCCCCCAATAAAACAACTGGAGATGGAGTTTAGTTGTAAAGCATGCATGGATTTATTCCCAAGGACAAAATAAAAAATAAAATAAAAGAAGGAAAGAAAGAAAGAAAAGAAAAGAAAAATAGGATATGGCTAGGATATGTACTAATTCATTATGCTGATTAAAAAAAATGTGAATGATTGACAAGATACATTCTGTCCCCCAAATTTTAATTCTATTCTTTTTGTGTATTAGAAGTATTTACTATTCGCAAGAACTCTCATGACATGATCATATGAATGATACGATCATCTGAATGATGGTCTGATATTTCTTCTTGTCTCTGTGGTTGTCATAAATACTTCAACGTGAAGCCTTCCATGCATCAGATGCATTTATAGACAAGTTGCATAAAAATAATAATGTTGCTCACTACTGATTTTCATTCCAGATTAAAAAAAAAACTGCAGTCATAAAGAACACAGCTACATGCTCTGAGTCAACAGTCAGTAACTGCCCACGTAGAAATGCAAACGGAAGTGAAGACTCAACTGTGAACTGCCTGCTCTCACCTCATGGATCACACAGAACATCGCCGACGTCTCTGCCAAAATGTCAAGTTCTGCTGTTCTATTTTATTTTCTTTCCTCATATTTTTAATTTAAAGAATAATCATGGTACATGATGTCAGAAACCAGAGCTCCATGTCCACATTCATCCTATCAGTGTTCTCAGAATTCCCACACCTCCAGGCACCCCTCTAAGCTGTTCCTCATCATCTACACAGTCACTCTGTTGGGGAACGTGGGCATAATCCTAGTGAGAAGACTCAATCCCAAGCTGCAAACATCCATGTACTTTTTCTTCAGCCACCTTTCATTTCTGGACATTTGCTACTCCAGCGTATTTATGCCCAAGCTATTAGAGATCTCGGTTGTGGAAGGAAGAACTATCTCCTTCAATGTATGCATGACAGTTTTTCTTTGGCTGTGCATGTGTGATTACAGAAATGTTCATGTTGGCAGTGATGGCCTATGACCAGTTTGTGGGTGTGTGTAACCCCCTGCTCTATACGGTTGCTATGTCTCACAAGTTCTGTGCCTTCCTGGGGGCTGGAACTTACATGTGGGGTGGTCTCTTCTCCATGACACTCACCTAGTCTCTGGTAGGACTGTCCTATTGTGGATCTAACATCATAAATCACTTTGGCTGTGAGTACTCTGCCATCCACTCTGTCTCCTCCTCTGACCCCTCCTTCAGCCAGATGGCGTGTTTCATCATTTCTACATTCAATGAAGCATGTAGGCTCCTGATCATCATGGCCTCCTATGTCTTCATTGTTGCCACTGTCATCAGGATGCCTTCCAAGGGTGGCCTCCACAATGCCTACTCCACCTGTACCTCTCACCTGACTGCCATCAGCATCTTCCGTGGGATCATCCTCCTTCTCTACTGCATGCCTCACTCCAAAAAGCTCCTGGCTCCTGGTTAAAGTGGAAACTGTCCTTTTCACTGTCATGATCCCCATGCTGAATCCCCTGATCTATAGCCTCAGGAACAAAGATGTGAAAGAGACAGTCAGGAAGCAAATTCATTCCAAAGTGCATTCCCTCCACATAAAATTCAGATAAATTTATGTTCTGATTTATCTTAACCATCTACTATACAAAAATGTTTTTATTAGACTTATATCAGCTGAATATTTGATTATGCTTATATCCATCCATTATTGGATATGAAATGCTCTTAAACATTCAGAGCACTTTCTAATTTTCTGTTTTGTTGAAAATATGCTGCTTTTATATATTTCTTCTGAAGAATTTCAGAATTTCAAATTTCCCCACTGAACACTATGAAAGTCAGAATGAGGAACTAGAAGTCCATATGAAGAATGCATTCCTTGTATTATAACCCAAATTTACCTTGTCCTTAATATCTAAGTGCTGAAAACACAAATGAAACCTGCCTGCACCAGATTCATACTCATTCATACTCAAGTCTTCAGAACTCAATGTGTTGACTCATAAAATTCTTTAAGCATAACTTTTTTTTTCAGCTTAATAGAGTAAGTACCATGAGAACCTTTGTTTACCTATGAAAAATACTGACTGACTTTAGCAAGTAGGTATTGAAAATATAACCTACTATTTATATGCATCACATTTTTTCTGAGTATCAATGTAACATATTACAGTTTAATGAAATGTATTGAGATAATGCTGAGAACAACCAAAATTTATATTTACCTCTAACAGTACTTGTATCCTGTTTTGTGGGACATGACACCATAGTTATGAAATTGTCCCTTTGATCATGCATTCTCACTATAAATTCATCTGATGCCAGTTTTTTTCAGTAAATTGTCATATATACCCACTCAGTTGCTTAAACAAGAGTCACTATTACATATGTTCCCTCTTCTTCCAAAAGTTATAGGATGAAAGTCACTAAAAATAAAAATAGATAGTGTACAGATGGCTAGGAAATGTTTTAAGTAACATCTGAGTCAAGAGTCAGTGTTTCCTTGTCTCTATACCCTAAGTATATAGAATATGGAATTGTAAGCATATCTTGAAGTTTTCATTAATCTTGAAATCACGCAGTTGGAACACCAGAAAAAATTATAAGGGCAATACATAAAGAAGGCTTCACCTGTGATTTAAGAGGAGCAAAACTGAGGTTTGATTTTTGAGGTAACATTTGGTTTTATAACCAATAAGTCATAAATATTTTTGTAGAAATACTAATAATAGAGTGCTCAAATAAATTTCAACAATATATAAAAAAAACATTTTTTCAAGGAATCTTAGGTTGGCATATCATTTAAAATTATTGGTGATCTATTATAGTAACATAACAAGGGGAAATCACAGATTTATTTCAATATACACAGTAAATATATTTCATCAATTTGTACAGGTAAACAGAAGAGATAATGTGTACATGTATACCTACATAATCTCTATCAGATTCTGTCTATATGAGGAATTAAATTTAAAAGATCAGTTCATGTCATCATTAAATTTGACAAGTCCCAAGATCTGCAGCAGCAGGAAGTCATTAGTCTTTATTCGAAGGTCAGAGACTAGCAGAGCCATGGGGTGTGGATCCAAGGCAAATGTGAAGATCCAACACTGAGAGAAGCCATTGTCTACATTTGAATTTCTAAAACAGAAAAATCTGGTGTCCTTGTTCTAAGGCAGTAAGTCAGAGAACTGATTTCTCAAAGAAGCAGGAGTATTTTTTGTTGTTCATTTTTGTAAAACCCAGGCATTTAATTAAGAATCCACTTTATTCAGGTTGCTGCTTTAAGTGTTAATCCCATTTGGAAATATCTTCACAAAAATCAGACAGAATCATGTTTAACCCATTTGTGGGCAACCCATGTCCTAGTCAATTGATATGCAAAATTAACCTTCACTTATTAATGGGAGAACAAAATAAAACACACTTCAACAAAATCAGGAATAGAATAAAAATGAATGAACTATTACAGCACAGTACAAAAGAAATGAAAATGGTAATCATGATGAGGATAAAGACAATAATAATGATTGTGAGATGTTCATGCTTTGTTGGAATTGAACAGAATATGATTCATTTTGTAGGAATAAACATGATTATAATAGTTATTTTTATAATCTATGAATATAGTATGAGTTTGTATGGTCTACATTAAATCCTCTTAAAACATTTTAGAAAATTATGTTTAGAGGAACTTGGCTTTTCTTGGATATGTGGTGTATTTGATACTATTATAAACAGTAGTTTCTTAAACATATCATTTAACTTGCTATTATTTAAACATGCAACTATTTTGAATTTAAGAGCATTGCAGAAATTTTACGTATTTTTCCATACTCCAGTTTATTTCAACATTATTGTGTATTTTTATCTGTAAAATATCATACCTTGAGAAAAATAACAGGTATTATTTACTTTTCTCTCATCTTAACATGTATACATGTATGTGTGCAACCATACTGTATCTAATTAAATTACTGACAATATAAAAACTAAGAATACTATCTTGCTAAAATTTAAAATACATGTTTTTACTGGTTACTTTTGGTTACATATGGCAGCAGGATTCTTTTTTTTTTTTTTTTTTGGGGGGGGTGGTACTGGGGACTGAACCCAGGGCTTTATGTGTGCCACACAAGCACTCTACCAACTGAGCTGTATACCCAGTCCATTTTTAAATTTTTTTGTTGTTGTTGTTGGCAATGGACCATTATTTTCTTTATTCATAAGTGCCGTTTTATTATGATTGTAGAAGCACGGAATGTGTCTCATTCTAGTTAGAGTCCCTTTCCTGTGGATGAACATATTGGTGGAATTCCCTGTGTTGTTTTCATTTGTGTACTTGGGAAAACTATTTCAGATTCATTCCATTGTCTTTCCTTTGTTTACTCCCTCTCCCTTCCCTCCATTCCCCATTGTCTGTTCTACTACACTTCTATTCTTCCCCTCATTCAACTCCTCACCCTTCCTTATTGTGGGTTAGCTTCCTACTACCAGAGAAAACACTTAACCTTTGGTTTTTTGGAACTAGCTTACTTCCCTTAACATGATAGTCTCCAGATACATCCATTTACTGGCAAATGTCATAAAGTCCTTCTTCCTTATGGCTGAGTAAAACTCCATTGTGTATATATGCCACATTTTCTTTTTTGCATTCATCTCTTGAAGGATATCTATTTTGGTTACATAATTTAGCTATTGTGAATTGAGCTGATGTAAACATTGATGTGGCCCATCATATAGTATGCTGATTTTAACTCCTGTGGACATACACAAGGAGTGGGAAAACAGGTTCAATGATTGATTCCATTACAAGATTTTGAGGAATCTTGTTTTTTATATTGTTTTCCATAGCGGTTGCACCAATTTGCTGTCCAACCAGCAATGTATGAGAGTACCATTTTCCCCACATCCTTGTTAACATTTATAGTTACCTGTATTCTTGATAATTGCCCTTTTGCCTGAAGTGAGATAAAATCTAAGTGTAGTCTTAATGTTCATTTCTTAATTACTAGAGGTGTTGAACACTATTCATATATTTGCTCACTATTCATATTTCTTCTTCTGTGAAGTGCCTGTTCATTCCTTTGCCCATTCTTTTGAATATCTGCATTTCATTTGGTGTTGTTTTTGCAGTGCTTTATCTATCCTGGAAATTAATGCTCTATGTGAGGTGCAGGTGACAAAGATTTTCTCCCATTCTGTAGGTTCTCTGTTCACATTCTTGAGTGTTTCTCTTGGTGCAAAGAAGCATTTTAGTTTGATGCCATTCCATTTATTGATTACCAATTTTACTTTTTGAACTTTGGGGGGTCTTATTAAGGAAGTCCGTTCCCGTTCTGCTATGTTGAAGTATTGGGCCTACTAGTTACTTCCAATTGTGTAAGAATACCTAGATTCTTTATCAACTCTGAGTTGAGTTTTGTGCAAGGTGAGGGATAGTGGTAAAATTTCATTTTACTACACATGGAATTTCAGGTTTCCTCACACCACTTGTTGAAAGGCTATCTTTTCTCCAAAGTATTTTATTGGCTCGTTTGTCTTGTGTGAGTTAGCTGTATTTTTGTGTTTTTGTCTGTGTGTCTTCTCTCCTATTTCCTTGGTCTTCTTCCCTGTTTTGGTGCCAATACAGTGCTGCTGTTTTTATTAGTATGGCTCAATAGTATAAAGTCTTGTATTGCGATGCCTCCTGCTTTGTTTTATTTATTTATTTTTGCTAAGGATTGCTTTGGCTATTCTGAGTTTCTTGTTTTTCCAGATGAACCTCATGAGTGCTTTTTCCACTTTCATAAAGAACATCATTGAATTTTTATGAAAATTGCATTGAATATGTAAAGTGCTTTGGTAGTGTGGCTATTTTGACAATATTAGTTCTGCCTATCCAAGAACATGGGAGGTATTCCCATCTTTTAAGGTCTTCCTCAATTTTTTTATTTTGTGCTCTGTGATGTTCATTGTAGAGGACTTTTGCCTTTTCTAATAAATTGATTGCCAGGTTTTGTATTTTGAGGCTATTATAAATGGTTTGGTTTTTTTCATTTCTTGTCAGTTGATTTGTCATTGGAGTATAGAAACACAATGGATTTATGGGTGTTAATTTTATGTCTTGGTATTTGCTCATTCATTTATGGGATCTAGAAGCTTTCTGGAGTCATTTTTTGAGTCTTCTAAATATAAGATCACGTTGTCTGCAGATAGAGCTAATTTTAGCTCTTCTTTTCCTCTTTGTATCACTCTCATTTCATTCTACTGCCTAATTTCACTGGTTAGAGATTTGAGAACTATTTGAATAAAATGTGAAAGTGGACATCCTTGCCTTGTTATTGTTTTTAAAAGGAATGCTTTCAGTTTTTCTCCATATAAAGCGATGTTGGCCTTGGATTTGTTGTATATAGTTTTTCAATATTAATGTATGATTCTTTTTTGTAAATTTGTTTTAATTACTTATACATGACAGTAGAATGCACTTTGCTACATCATATATAATGGAGTATAATATTTCATTCTTCTGGTTATATGTGATGTAGAATCCCACTGGTTTATATATATATATATATATATATATATATATATATATATACACACACACACATAGGATGATAATATCTGAATCATTCTATTATCCTTCTTACCTCCAGGTCCCCTTCTCTACCTTTACTCACTTATATCTAATCTAAAGTAACTCTATTTTTTCCTAGCCACTCACCCCGCATTGTGAATTAACATCTGCATATCAGAGAAAACATTTGACTTTTGGTGTTTTGGGATTGACTTATTTCACATAGTGAAAAATTTATGAACATTTTACCCCTATTTTTTCTAGTGTTTAAATCATGAATGAATGGGATAAATTGTCAAATGCTTTTTCTGCATCTATTGAGATTATTATGTGCTTCTTTTCTGTAAGTCTAGTGATGCAGTGCATTACATTTACGTCAAATCTTTACACAGATCAATTTCAAGTAATGAAATTGAAGAAGTCATCAAGAGCCTACCAACAAAGAAAAGCCAAGGACCAGGTGTATTCTCAAGCCAAGTCGTACCAAATCTTTAAAGAAGTACTATTGCCAGTCCTCCTCAAATTATTCTATACATTAGAATGGGAGGGAATCCTTCCAAGATCATTCTCTGAGTCCAATAACACCCTGATACAAAAACCAGACAAAGATAAATCAAGAAAACTTCAGACCAATGTCCTTGATGTACAGTGATGTGAAACTTCTCAATAAAATACTAGCAAATCATATACAAATGCACATTAAAAGATATTGCGACATGTCAAGTGTGTTTCATTCCAGATATGTGGTTTTTCTTCTCACGAACTATCTTTCTTCTGTAGTTGTTGTGTGAATCCCCCTTATCAGGTTAATCACTTTTCATTTCCTTGGGTAAAGAATACATACCTGGGCTGATATTAATTTTTAAAATGAATAGTTTTTGATAAATGTTTACATCATTACATGAGTTATTTTGAAATCAACCAGCGTTTAAAAGTGTTTAAGCTACCACTATCAATTTTAATTAGTGATATCATGGAACATTTATCTAAAACTTTACCTTGCTTAGACATCTGCTAAGCCTGAGTCCCTTGACTCTTCCATTCTAGTCTACCTTTGTAGTTTCTTTTTATATCCTATTGAAGTCCCTTCAAATGCAGTCAACTCTTGCAGCCTAAACAAATAAGAAACTTTCTCATTTTGGATCATGGCATATTTTCCTCAAAAATATATTCTGATATCTTAACCAGTCACTCAGATTTCTTTTTTAAATTTTCTTGTTGCTTTTCACTATATATGCTATATTAGTGAAAATGAAAAATAAAACTATATCCATCTTTTCATTATTTACATGTCTGAGAATATTTGACATCTTTCTTTTGGACAAACTTTATCTTTGATTTTTATTGAGATATTTCTATGTTTCAACTTCAGGGTACACATCACCACAATAAAGATGTGCACCCCTTATCTGTTTATATATTGTAAATACCACTGCTTTGTTACTACAGCCATAATGTGGTTTCTGGATCAAAAAAAAAACACGTCTGCAGCTCAGGAAAATAATGCTTGAAAAATATAACATGATTACATATGAAATGAAAAAACAGTATCAGATAGACAGATCACGTAACCAAAACCTGCATGCTTTTTGGAAAGTATATGTATCTTTTGTCAAGGTAATAATGTAATTAATTAATAGTTTTTAATACTTAGAACTAATTGTACAATTACTCCAGTGCACATATCGCTTTGGGTGTCTTTTATTTTTTTAGTTTTGATTTATATGTCATTCTGCAATTGAAGTAAAATAGAAAAGGAAAAAGAAAGTCTTTTGTTTCTCAACATTCCCTTTTAAAGTGATCATTTGTTTTGATTTAGATGTATTTTTAGTGATTAATCTCTGCTGTGGCTTCAACTCATATACCAGACCAAATATACTGATGTGAGTCAGCCAGCCAAAATGCTCCCAAGCAAACATTTATAATTTGCTAGCTATCCCCAATTAAAAAAAGCTGACGCTTGAAAGGATGAACACAAAATGCTGCTTCACTTTTTCCTACCAATTTCTCCAACTCCTCCAATTGTTAACTCTACCAGAATTTCAAATCCCTTGTAAAATATCTTCATAGTTTTTGTGTTCAAATGCCAGTGCCTCTGTGCATTTCTTAACATTTCATAGTTCATCATGATTCTGGGTGATATTTTTAAAAATTTTAAAAATTTATTCCAATTACTTATACATGACAATAGAATGTATTTATGCACTTAGATATATCATAAAAAATGGAGTATAATCTCTCATTTTTCTGATTGTACATGTTATATAATCACATTGGTCATGAAGTCATATATGTACATGAAGTAATAATGAATATTTCATTCTAATTTTGTCCTATTCTACTATTCTTCCCCATATCCCCTTCCTTCCATTCTCTCCCCTCTCTATCTAAAGTAACTCCGTTCTTCTTTAGCACCCCCATCCTTATTATTGGAAATTAGTATTTGAATATCTGAGAGAACATTGGCCTTTGATGTTTTTGGATTGGCTTATTTTACTTAGCATGATATTCTTTAACTTCATGCATTTACTCGCAAATGCCTTAATTTCATTCTTCTTTAAAGTTTAGCAATATTTCATTGAATACATATATATATATATATATATATTACATTTTCTTTATCCATTCATTTATTGAAGGACACCTAGGTTTAGTTGTGTGAATTGAGCTGCTATAAACATTGACATTGCCATTTCACTGTAGTATGCTGATTTTAAGTCCTTTGTGTATAAACCAAGGAATGGGATAGCTGGGTCAAATGGTGGTTCCATTCCAAGTTTTCTGAGGAATTTCCATACTGCTTTCCCATGTGGTTGCAACAATTTGCATCCCCACCAGAAATATATGACTGTATTTTTGCTCCACATCCTCACCAACATTTATTGTTGCCTGTATTCTTGATGATTGCCATTCTGACTGGAGTGAGATGAAATCTTAGAGTAGTTTTGATTTGCATTTCTCTATTGGTAAGTTTTTGACATAACTATCTTTTTTTACCCTTAGATACACCCTACAGAAATAAATGCAGTGTTTATAATAAACAGATTAAAAATAGCAGTGCTATAATCTATAAGGCTGTTCTGGAGAATACAGCTAGGTCTACAGTGAACGCCCTGAAATTTAACATATGTCAATTCTCTGAAGCCCCTAGCTGAAGGCATATTTAGTATACAATACTAAGTCCATAATGTGGTTCAATATAAAAGAACATAAAGTACAATGGAGAGTCTGCTTAAAAACATGTACACACATGCAAGCAAATCAGAGAAGACTAAAAATGCTTATAGCATATAATTGTATCTGGATTATTGCAGTAAATAAGGTCCTGTTCTGACATTGATGCTTTTGTGATTTTTTTCAGAGCATAACCTCCATATAGAAGTCATGTCCTTTTAAGACACACCAGTCCACATAGTACTGATTTAGAAGAAATTATATTCCAAGTAACAGAAGAGAAATGTTTTCTAATTGTGTTGTAGGTTCTTCCCAACAGTCAGGATTCTCCAGGGTCTGTGTCCCCTGAGTTGAGCAGCTAGATGTGAACAAAGAACATGGAAGTATGTTCAAGATCTGTCACTTCTTTGGGGCATCACTGTGCTCCCAACAAAAACTTGTAACAGTTAGAAAAATGTTGTTAATTACCTCCATTATTAAATTTTACTCTGGAAGAGTCACTGGCTTTAAAATTATGTGAAAATGTATAAGAGCATTTTATTCGTGTGGGAAAAGGTGCATGCAGCTCATTTATCATGGCAAGGAAGGTCACAACTAAAAACGTGTATCAGGAGAATCTATCTTTTGGTAGTTACTTTAAAGTTGGGCATCTTTTCCTTCTTCTATGAGGTGCGTTAAAATCCTGAGACTGCTTTGAGAGAAAAAACAACGAAAATCTATGGGGAGTGAGGGAGAGTAATGGCCACTTAGGTCAGTGAATGGTATATATTTAAGGTGCAAATCTCTATTTTTATGATTCCTAGTGAAGCCAGAATTGAGGACATGCAGTAAGTGTAGGAAATCTGGTAAAGTGGAGGAACTGAGTCCATGAGAGTCTGGGAAGTCGGAGACCGCCCCAGGGAGATTGGAATGTCAGTGTCTCCAGAGCACTTTTGATCACCAAGGTTACCTGCCTAACTGCTCCTCCCAAAATGCTGCAGGCAGGGAATTGCTGATTAATGTCCCTGGGTCCCCACCTGAATCTCCATTTGGCCCTTCCCCCTGCCATCTACTTTTCACCTTTTTTGCTATGTCACTGGCATCTGCTGGGCCTATTCATGTAGGCAGGAAGGAGATAAGGGGAAAGAACAAAAGAGACCCTAATCTATAAAAGATGTAGGGTGCACTCACTTCTTAGGCTTCTAGAACATCAGCCATGGCCCCCTCTCCTTCCCGGGAGAAGTCTGTATTACTACTTTTAAATAAAACCTGCTTAATTTGCTTGCCTTGGCTTGCTTCTCTAATATTCAAAATTCAACATTTCAGGAAGCAGAACTCATCACTGGTAACTGGCGTTATTAGATTTGGAGGTCCCACCAAGATCTACAATAAGGTGAACTTCTCTCCATGCTCCTCCATCTGTTTGAGGTGCATCTCTCTGTCTCTATTTCTGGAGGGCAAAAAAGGCATCCCTCGGCTACTTAAATGCAGTTAGTGCAGCCACCTTCCTTCAAGACACAGGTGAGAGGTTTCCCAGCCCAGGCAGTTCCCATTCACCTGCTCTATGCAGAGCAGGCATGTTGGACTCTGCCAAAGCTGCTTCCTACTTTTTTGTCCAGGCCTGGAGAGAATTGTTGTCAGTACACAGTGTCCCTAGTCCTGAATCTACCTTGGATGCATGAAGACAGATGAAGGGTTGGAACAACTGCAGGGTGTCTGTGACCTCTGGATACTATAGGGCAGAATCCAAATATTCCTTTTCTGAACTCCACTCCTGACTGCCCTAACAGGTATCTAGGATGATTGGTTGATGAATGGCACTGAGGGAAAGTGCCAATGACCTTTGCCTCTGTATGGGCCACACAAGACTCCCCCCCATCCACTCCCTCCTGGGTGCTACTCTTACCTTGCCTGTCAGACCTTAGAAATTCAAACTGTTCAATAAATAAAAGACCTGGAATGATTAGTAAGAAATGCTCAGGTTCCCTTTGTTTGCATAGTTAGTCTTCACTACTCTATCTACAATCTCCCCAATACTGTTCCTGTGCTTAAATGTGCTCACTGTGTTCTCTTTAAGTTGCAAGAGGGAGGCATTTAAAATCAACCTCTTCCATGAGACCTTCCAAGAAAAGGGATTTATATACCCAACAACCAATAGATGTCCCCTCACCCTCCGGAGATTCTTTTAGTCTACAGAGCAAAAAATAGGCAAAAAATGCACAACTTTTACTTTTGTCATTTTTTTTTTCATAATTAGGAGTTTATAGCAGCAGGGAGGAAAGCAGTAATGCCCTGAAGTCTAAATCCTCCAAGGGTCTCTAGCACAGGGCAAACTGGGATCCTAGCACTTTGCCAAAGATGGCCAGAAATAACTTTGACAAAGCCAGGTGGTGAGAGATGGGTTTTCTGGACCATAAGGAAGCTCAAATTTAGGGATATGTCCCTAACACTTCTAACTCAGATGGGAGCTTCTCTCTCAACAGTATTGACAGGTTCACTACTAGTCTGTATACTGCAAAACTACAAATGATCAAGAAAAGTGCCTTTCATATATTAACAGGCTTGGCCACAATAATCTCTACCATGAGAGGAGAAGTCCTTGAGGAATCACCTACTAAGGAAGAAAAATCAAGGGGACCCCCAACTTAAGACAGATAGAAATAAATTTAGGTGGGATTTTGGAGAATCCAAATAAATATTTTGAGAATTCAAATAAATTTTCATTCAAACAATGAGTAGTATGCCTGGAAAACTATTATGTAAGGCCTTCAGGAAAGTCCTACAATTTTCATGGAGAGACTCAGGAAGGTAATAAGAAAACACACTACCATGAATCCTGAATCCATAGAGAGCCACCTATTTTAAAGGATAAATTTATCATTCAGTCTGCCCCAAACAGTTAGAGAAAATTACAAAAATTGGTATATAATCCTCATCAATCCTCAGATGGTCTTCTTCAGCTTGCATCTTCCATTTTTTTTTAATAATAGAGATCAAGAAGTAAAGAAAAAGAAGGGAGCATAAAGATGAGAAAAAGCAATTAATAAAGAGCATTCAAAACCTGAAGAGAAACTTTTAATGTCTCTCAAAACCCATGCAATTCACCCATTTTAGGAGTTCAAAAGGAAACTACTTCATCCAAAACCTTAGAAAAATCAATGAAGCAGTCATTTCCCTCTACCTTGTAATTCTTAATCCATACACTCTGTTATCTTGGATTTCAGTTGCTGCTAGGTTGACTGTATTAGATTTAAAAGATGGCTTTTCCTGTATACTCTAGTCTCTCAGTCACAATATATGTTTACCTTTAAGGAACAAGATAGTGTATTTCAACTACCCAGACACTGTTGCCTCAGGGGTTTAGAAATGTCCTCCCCTGTTCAGACAAAGCCTAGCTAAGGACTTAGCAAAATTCAGAGATAAAACATCTGTAATCATTCTCCAAAATGTAAATGACATTCTTTATGTGCCACCACACAGGAGAAATATCAAGGCATTACAGAGATACTAAACTTCTTAGTTGATATGGATTATAAGATCTCAATGCAGAAAGCTGAATTATGCCATTAACAGGTTCAATACTTAGGATTGCAACTCTCTCAAGGAATTCACAAGATAGGACACAAAAAATAACCACCATAGGACAATATCCTATGCTCCAGGACATAAGGCAACTCAGAGGCTTCCTAGGGATAACTGGATATTGCAGATTTTGAATTCCTGGATATGGAAAATCAAACCTCTTTACAGTCTCCTTAAAAATCACTACACCAAGGAACAACTGCCCTAATGTGAGAACCAAAACATACCAAAGGTTTTTAAAATATTAAAAAGGGACATTTGTTCAAGCTCCTGTCCTCAGCTTACCTACAGAGCAAGATTTGACCTATTTGTTACTGAGAGGAAAGTAACTTCATTCTTTAAAGTAATGGAAAATAAAGTCTCATAATTTTCTTTGACAACCAAATCTGTCCTGATAGAATTGGTTAAAGTACGCTAGGCATCAAGTTTCTGCTAGAACAAGTAATCTCAGTTCATTCCAGATCTCAGTCAAGGAGACCAATCTCAAACCCAGGGGGGGGGGGGAAGAAAGAAAAAGAGTCTTTTACCTGAACTCCAACAAAAGTAACTTGTATGGTGCTTTACTAAAATAATTAATGGTCCTGTCATTTTTCTAGAACTCTTGTTTTTTTTTCCCCTTAAATTCTATATTTTTTTGAGCTCCTGACAATTTTTGATTGGTTCTATTTTTTATTCAAAAGAGTTTTTGAATATCTGTTATATTGCAATGGAGATTCACCTACAACAACTACAAGGCCTTTGCTTCTATATTACATGTATATCATGTTGTTTCATAGCATGTTGTGTATGTATGTGTGTCCAAATATCATGTACATGATATCAAAATTGATATATAATGAGCACTTATAAACTGAAATTAAAAAATGGATCCAGATACTTTAGTTCATGTGATTTTCAAAGGTTCAATTTAAGTTGTGTAAATAAATAAAGGTAAAATATCTTTAAAATTACTTAATGCACAAATCTCTCTAGGTTGTTAAACTAATGAAATGTTGCTCTCTGTAAAATGTCTAATCCATTGTTTCCAGGGCTTTTCTTCAACAAGAAAGAGACAGCAGATACTGTTTATACACTTGTCTGATATCTTGGTTTTTACCATAAATTAAGTAAATTAAATTATTCAAATGTGTTTGTTAGAGACATCTGATTAATTTATAAAGTTAAAATGCTAACTGTTAAGTAAAACATTAAGTACTATTAACTCCTTAAATTACATGGGATAACATACTTAAATGTTATTGGTAAATAAAAAGGGTTTAAAATTGCTTTGTGTTCATCACTAAAAACAAGGTTCCTAAGAGTTAAGTCATAACTGGTACAATTCTATATGCAAAGGGATCCAAATTTTCAACTGTTTTTCAAGTAGAGTACTATAAATAACATAAGGTATTTCATCTGATTAAAATGGAGTAATTTACCTAAATTCAAAAATTTCATAAGAGTTGTTTCAGAATGTGAACAAAAAAGGCTCAACAGGAAAGACAAAAATAAAAGTAGAAGGGAGAAGAAAATATTTCTGGTTAAGAAAGTTCTGGCAGGATGAAATACATGAGGGTCTAAGTCAGTGTTAAGAAAGTCTCTGTAAATAAAGTGCAAATTTCAACAAGTTTGTGTGCAACTAAGTTGGTTATATGTATGTGAGACAATGAGTAAAAGCTATTAAGATTTTTCCTAAGGTCAAATACTAATGTTCTGATATAAACCAAAGTTTATTTCATATGTTAAACTGACAAGGATTTCTTCAAAACACAAATTAACTCTTATCACTGTGTCTGTTAAGTTTTATTCTTCAAAACAATTGGTCTTAAAGAAATTGGGATTTATACAATTACAGTTAAACAACTTTTAGAGTTTTATACTATGTTGCAAAGTCTAAATTTTTCTTTAAAAGCTAAATTTGGTTAATATAAAAACATCAAGATAATTGTGCTATTACTTTTTTTGTATTTTAATTGTGTTCATATTTTCCAGGTAAACAAGCCGTTAAAGCAGAAAATTTATCAAGTTCCTATTCTCCAAAATAAACTTGTCTTTATTGGTAATTTTAAACTTATAAGAATAATAAATTTTATTGGGCACTTATTTATATCATTTAATGTTCAATAACAGGACCTGTTATCAATAGGGTATATATAAAATTTGTTACCTTTTACACTGAGATAAAAAATTTAAATGGAAAGGTATTTCTAAAAGTTAGTGAGAGCCTGATTTGTTTAAAGTTTAATATTGTGAAACATGAAAGCATTTTTCCTCTTTGTCACACAAAAGGAAAGTTAAAAGCTCTCTCAGTCTTGGATGTAATGTCATCTTATGTTAACAAGCATTCATATAGACTGAGACTACAATATATGTGAACTTTGTACAATGATGTTTAAAGAGGAGGAAAAGGTCAGCTTCAGAACTAGAACACTTTACCTAAGATTTGTGAAGAGCCCCTTACCTGAGATAAGGCTCTGCTTCCCACATTTCTTCATGCTAGAATGACTCCAAAATAAGTCAGATTTCAACTCATTTAAGGTTATTCAAAAGATTGGTTTTTGTTGTATAATGACTGTGATATCAAACAGGGGGTGTAATGTATAACTCAGCCAAACTTCAATATAGCTATTACACATACTAAAATGTTTTTACTGTTGTTACTTCCATTTTGTACTTTCATTCTAAACTCTGCTGTCTGATTAATGTTTTGCAAAAGTACTGCTTCAAAAACAAACAACCTAAATTAATTTGAGATAATAAGCTGTCACCTATAGGACAGATAAGATAATATAGACACCAATTAAATAAAAGGGGGTAAGTGACTATAAAGTCATAAATATTGAAGTTAAAGATGAGTACTATTACTTTATGACTGGTGAGATTGACTTGCTGAATGTTTAAGACCAAACTTAAGAGATTGAGATTAAAATACAGGGGCCAAGAAAACCAGTATTTGGCTCTTCCCCTCAAAGTCAGCCTGAATCCAGGGAACAAGAGAATTTCTCTAAAGAGCCCTGCAACTCTAGGCCACACGATCTCCCAATCAGGGAGATTGATGAGACCACTAGCCAATCACTGCACATGCTGCACAGGAGGGTCATTGGAAAAGGAAGACATCACTGATGCTTCCAAGGGAACCCACCTCATCAAGGAGATTTTACCTAGCAAATGGCACTAAAGGAGTTAAAAATCTGCTTTCAAGTTCTCCACAAGTGACTCCTGTGGGAACTCAGCTGACTCTTAACAATCAACACAAACAGATTAATTTGACCAGCTTGATCTTCTACACCTAGCAAAACAGTTAAAACCAAAACATAGCCTTTCTTGCACATTTTAAAAAATGAAACAATAGTTAAATGTAACTTAAGATGTACACTTGTGTTTGACCCTAGAATAACTAAAGACTGGAAGCTATAAAAGAGTGATTCTTAGGCAGGTGTGCCTGATAACTATCAAGGGAAACCACCAGAGTCAGAAATTTTTGGTAAGTTTAAGGCCTACAGACCTTCCTAACCTCCTACACAAGCAGGCTTAATCAATGTTTCTTGGTATAATTATCTAGCCCTAACAGAAATACAGAGATCTCTGCTAAACAAAGGTTATACCAATAAAAGGTTATTTTACAAAAATAAGATATCATTAACTAGCTTAACTATATTTTCTGGGGACATCAATGGCATTAAAAATTAAATGTTTTATTTACATTCCTGATAACTCTGACAATATTAATGTTCCAAAATAAAGACCTTGTCCTCTCCTGCTTTGTTAGGTCTTGTTATAGGAAAAACTTCCCAGTTCTTCTGGCTCTTGCTGAGAGATTATTGACTCCTGTCATCTTCATGATGTTCATTGACATGTTCCATATGCTGCAACATTAATCTGTATTAATCTCAATTCAGTACTCATGTCTTTTTGTTTCTCTCTCATAGAAGCACCCACCCCAGATGACTTTACAACTTGGTTTTTCCCCAACCAGACTTCTACCATGGAACCCTTGATTGACCCAGTTTCTAAAAGGGAACTCCAAACTACTTGCCCTACGCTGCCCACTTCCAGCTTGAAGCAGCCAGGGCAGTCATCTCCCACTTCCTTACACCAGTAAGGAGTTCCTAAAACTAGAGGAGAGAATGAAGCCAGAATTGAGGACAGGCAGATACTGTAGAATAGAGAATCAGGACAAAAGGAGGAATAGAGGCCATGAGAGTCTGGGAAGTTCAAGACAGTCCCTGGGAGATTGGAATGTCAGTGTCTCCAGAGCACTTTTTATCACCAAGTTTCCCTGCCTAACTACTCCTCCCAAAATGTTGCAGACAGGGAATTGCTAATTAATGTCCCTGGGTCCCCACCTGCATCTCCATTTGGTCCTTCTCCCTGATTCTCACCTTTTTGCTATGTCACTGGCATCTGCTGGGCCTAATCATGTAGGCAGGAAGGATAGATAAGGGGGGGTAGAAAAAAAGATACCCTAATGTATGAAAGATGTAGGGTGCACTCACTTCTTGGGATTCTAGAACATCAGCCATGACCCCCTTCTCCCCCCTGGGAGAAGTCTGTATTACTACTTTTAAATACAATCTGCTTAAAATATGCTTGCCTTGGCTTGCTTCTCAGATGTTATGCTTCAACATCTGAGGAAGCAGAACTCATCACTGATAAATGGCAGTATAACTAGAATAATTTCACTGAGTTTGAAACTTTATTCTCAATTGCTAGGTCATACTACTGAATTTCAGTGAAGTGTTACAGGTAAGGTTTTTTTAATTACAATTTGTGAAATTAGTAAAATAGAGAACACACATGACTTCAAATTTGAAATAGCAAATCTTTTATGGTCTCATGAATGTTCTGCTAATATATTTGCAAACACTAGCATGGAAAAAGTAATATTTGGATAACTAGAGAAGTGTTTTTGGAAGAGCTGTGTAGGGAACATGTCACTAAACAAGATACAGTTTAAATCATAAGTGGAGAAATGAAATCAATTTGGGAGATTAGAAGAAATAAATATTTTCATAGAATACAAGTTTAAGCACCTCATATGAATTGACATAATTGGTTTTTGATGTATGAAGAAAATTGTGTGAAAATCCATAGGCTTCTATTCATGCACTTTGAAAGAGAGTGGATTCTAAAACTTCAATGATTTCACTCAAGGTTAGTTGGATGATAGTTTTTATTAGATAGCAACAAATTTTCTATTGAAATGCCTTCTGGCAACAGTAAGAATGAAGAATGAGGGACAGCTTGATATTTCCTCATTTTTCATTAACCGGTCTGATTTTACAAGAGCCTAAAACTGAGCTTCTGAAAGAATCAGCATAAGTAAAAAGCACCAGGCAGCCTTGTGGGAGCAATGTGAAGAATTATCTAAGCACTGGGGGAAGAGACCACAGGCACTGGATTTCAAAAAGGAATGTGAATTTGAAAACCAAAGGGAGTCAGAATATAAATGCCTAGGGCTAGTATTTCAAGATCTAAGGGTATTAACATGGGATCTGTGTTTTACCAGTAACCCATTGACAAAATTTGCATTGGCAAGAAATTAACCTAACTCACTTCAAATACCTAAATATGAAGTATGTCTTTTTACAGATATGGAAATAATAGTTTCCTCACTTTCTTCCTTCTTGGCTTTGATAGATTTTTGGGGGATAGTGAATCTAGTGTTTGTACTTAATGTTGGATAAAGAATGTTAATGTTATAGAAATATTGATCAGACACTCTGAGATATGTTCTAACACTATGAGAAAGTAAATATTGAATGGATATCAAATAAAGTTGTTTATCCAGGCAAAATAAGATTTCATAAAGTATTTTGAAATATTTGAAAGAACTTATAAAAGAATCTACCTTATTTATTTTGATCCCCTAAATGAGAAATCTATATGTTATTAAATAAAAAATTATAAAAGTCAGTACTAATAAAGGACATGATAAGATACATGTTAAAATGTAGAATTGAGAATGATGACTAGTGCTTCACTTTCTCTTCAAGACAATTTTGAAGAACAGTCTTTTAAATGTGACTTTAATGGCTTTATTGTTAAAGAGGGTGGAGGAATGTCAGTTTTGGAGCTCGAATTGAGTTTGTAGAAACAGAATTCTCAGTTTTTAAATGGTGCTCCATCAAGCTCAGGTCTTGGTGTATGGACACTCAGGATGGGCATTTAGTATGCACTATGCATGCAGGAATTCTCTATCCAAGTCAACTTTGAGAATCTTCATTGAGATTATGGTTTCACTAGACTTCCTTTTTTGAGCAGGAGATGAAACTACAAAATTTTTGACCAGTGTAGTTTTGCTTAATAAAAGCAATCTAAGTTTCTGAATATAAAAATAAGACATTTTCACCAATATGTGTGACCAGTAGAAAACATAAAACAATGCTGATCACTGCCCCTTTTTTTATTCCAGATAAGAAAAGTACAGTCCTGAAGAATGCAGCTACTTGCTCTGAATCAATAGTCAGTAAGTGGTCAAGTCTGAGTTCAAAGGGAAGCAAAGACTGACAATTGCAAAGTGACTCCCTCACCATCACTGGACCACACTGAATGTCACCTAATTCTCTGCCACTCCACCATGTCATGTCCTGATGCTCCATTTCATTTTCTGATATTTTTTCTTTAAAAAAGAATAATGGTACATGAAGTCAGAAACCAGAGCTCCGTGTCCACATTCATCCTGGTGTGATTCTCAGAATTCCCACACCTCCAGGCACCTCTCTTCCTGCTGTTACTCACCATCTACACAGCCACTCTGGTGGGGAACTTGGGCATAATCCTAGTGAGAAGGCACAATTCCAAGCTGCAAAGAACCATGTACTTTTTCCTCAGCCACCTCTCATTTCTGGACATTTGCTACTCCAGCATATTTACACCCAAGCTGTTAGAGATCTTGGTTGTGGAAGACAGAACTATCTCCTTCAGTGGATGCATGACACTGTTTTTCTTCGGCTGTGCATGTGTGATTACAGAAATGTTCATGTTGGCAGTGATGACCAATGATGACTGGTTTGTGGCCATGTGTAACCCCTGCTCTACACAGTTGCTATGTCTCACAAGTTCTGTGTCTTACTGGTGGCTGGAACTTACATATGGGGTGGTTTCTGCTCCATGACACTCACCTATTCTCTGGTAGGACTGTCCTATTGTGGATCTAACATCATAAATCATTTTTTCTGTGAGTACTCTGCCATCCTCTCTGTCTCATCCTCTGACCCTTCCTTCAGCCAGATGGTGTGTTTAGTCATTTCTATATTTAGTGAGGCACGTAGCCTCCTGATCACCCTTGCCTCCTATGTCTTCATTGTTGTCATTGTCATCAGGATGCCTTCCAAGGATGGTCTCTGCAAAGCTTTCTCCACCTGTACCTCTCACCTGACTGCCATCAGCATCTTCCATGGGATTATCCTGCTTCTCTACTGTGTGCCCCATTAAAAAAGCTCCTGACTCCTGATGAAAGTGGAAGGTGCACTCAGACAGTCAGGAGGCTAATCCACGCCAAACTGCATTCCCTCCACATAAAATCTGTATAAATGTTTTTGTATGTCTTAATCATGCACAATTTAAAAAATATTCTTGACGGTATGTATTTCACCTCAATATTTGATTATGTTTACATCAATTCATTATTGAATATGAAATGTTCTTAAATATATAGAGTACTTTCTGAATTTGTTTCATTGCAATTATGCTGCTTTTGTATATTTCTTCTGAAGATTTTCAGAAGGTAATAACCTTCTAATCTTCCCCAACAAACACTACTGATGTCAGAATGAGGAGCTAGAATTCCACGTTTAGAATCATTCCTTGTGTTACAAACCAAATTTAGCTTGTCCTTAATATTTAAGTTCTGAAAACACAAATGAAAGCTGCCTGCACCAGATTCATACTCAAGTCTTCAGAACTCACTGTGTTGACTCAGAAAGTTCTGTAAAGCATAATTTTTTGTTTGTTTCTCCTTAATAGTTTAAGCACAATGAGAGCCTTTGGTGATATTATGAGAACTATTGATTGACCCTAGCAATTAGGTAAATATAAGCTACTATTTATATGCATCACACTTTTTCTCAGTATCAATGCAACATATTTAGAGTTCAATGAAATGCACTGAGATAATGCTGATAGGAACAAAAATTTGTATTTATTTATATCAGTAACTGGATCCTCTTTTGTTGGACATGACACCATAGTTATGAAATTGTCCCTTTGATCATGCATTCTCACTATAAACTCATGTCTTATGGAAGTTTCATCAGCAAATTGCCATGCATACCCACTCTGTTACTTAAACAAAGGAGTCACTACTACATGTGTTCCCTCTTCTTCCAAAAATCATGTGATGAAAGTCACTAAAAAAAGTAAATGGATAGTGCACAGTTGTCTAGGAAATGAATTAAGCATCATCTGAGTTAAGAGTCTGTGTATCCTCATCTCTGCACCCTAAGCATATAGAATATGCAATATTAAGTTTATCTTGCAGTTTCCATTAATCTTGAAATCATGCATTTGAAACACCAGAAAAAAATTATAAGGGTAATAAATTAAGATTTCAAAAGTGATTTAAGAGAAAGAAAACTGAGGGTTGATTTTGAGGTAACATTTGGTTTTATAGCCAATAACTCATAAATATATTTGTAGAAACACTAATAATAGAGTGCACAAATAAATTTCAATAATATATAAAAGAAAACATGTTTATTTCGAGGAATGTTAGTTGGTATATCATTTAAAATTATTGATGATCTATTACATTGACATAATAAGGGGAAATCACAGTAAATATATTTCACAGTAAATATATTTATACACAGTAAATATATTTCATCAATTTGTACAGGTAAACAGAACAGATAATGTATACATGTATACCTACATAATCTCTTCTATCAGATTCTGTCTATATGAGGAATTAAATTTAAAATATACATTCATGTCATCATTAAATTTGACAAGTCCCGAGATCTGCAGCAGCAGGAAGTCATGAGGGCTGATGCTGAAGCTCCAGTCTTTATTGGAAGGTCTGAGACCAGCAGAGCCATGGGTATGGATCCAAGGCAAATGTGAAGATCCAACACCTAGAGAAGTCAATGTCTACGTTTGAATCTGTGAAGCAGAAAATTCTAGTGTCCTTGTTCTAAGGCAATAAGTCAGAGGAGATCTGATTACTTGAAGAAACAGTAGGTTTTTTTTTGTTGTTGTTTGTTTGCTTTATATTTTGGTAATTAAGTTATTTAAAAATCTACTTTATTCAGGTTGCTGATTTAAGTGTTAATCCCATTTAAAAATATCTTCACAGAAATCAGATATAATAATGTTTAACCCATATGTGGGCAACCCATGGCCTCATCAATTGATAAGCAAAATTAACCTTCACCTATTAATGGGAGAACAAAATAAAAAAAAAAACTTTAACAAAATCAGGAATAGAATAAAAATAAATGAACTATTATCATACAGTACAAAAGAAATGAAAATGGTAATCATGCTGAAGATAAAGACAATAATAATGTTGGTGAGATGTTCATAATTTGTTGGAATTGAACAGAATATGATTTATTTTGTAGGAATAAATATGATTTCAATGGTTATTTCTTCTAATCTATGAATATAGTATAAGTTTGTATGGTTTACATTAAATCCTCTTAAAATATTTTTGAAAATTATGTTTAGAGTGGTGACTCATCTTGAATAATTGGTATATTTGATAATATTATGAACAGTATTTTGTTAAATATATCATTTAACTGGCTCTTATGTAAGTATGCATATTTTTTTATTTTGAATTTAAGTGCATTGCAAAATTTCTGTCAATTTTTTCTGTATTCCCTTTTATTTCAACATTATTGTACATTTTTGTCTGTAAACTGTCATATTTGAGAAAAATAATAAGCATTATTATACTTTTCTCTCATCTTAACATCTATACATTATGTGTGCAAGTATTCAAAACTATACTGTTTCTACTTCAATGACTGGCAAAATAGAAACTGAGAATATTATCTTGTTGGAGTCAAAAATTCAATTTTTTATTGGTTACTTTTGGTTTTTTGTGGAGGCAGAATCCATTTTGTTATACTTGTAAAAGCACAGAATATATCTTATTCTAGTTAGAGTCCCATTCCTATGGATGTACATACTGGTGGAATTCCCTGTGTTGTTTTCATATGTGTACTTGGGAAAACTATTTCAGATTCATTCCACTGTCTTTCCTTTGTTTACTCCCTCTCCCTTTCCTCCATTCCCCATTGTCTATTCTACTACACTTCTATTCTTCCCCTCATTCCACTCCTCACCCTTCCTTATTGTGGGTTAGCTTCTTACTATCAGAGAAAATATTCTACCTTTGGATTTTGGGGACTGGCTTACTTTCCTTAGAATGATGGTATCCAGATCTAACCATTTTCTGGCAAATGTCATAAAATTATTCTTCTTCATGGATGAGTAAGACTCCATTGTGTATATATGCCACATTGTGTATATATGCCTCTTCTTTTTCTAGATGAATTTCATGAGTGCTTTTTCCACTTCAGTAAAGAACATCATGAATTTTGATGGAAATTTCATGGAATATGTAAAGTGCTTTTGGTAGAATGGCCATTTTGACAATATTAGTTCTGCCTATCCAAGAATATGGGAGGTATTCCCATCTTCTAATGTCTTCCTCAATTTAGGATACAATACTACACCCATAATGTAGTTGAATATAAAAGAACATATAGTACAATATAGAGTAGATGTCTGCTTAAATACATCTACACACATGCAAACAAATGCAGAGAAGACTAAAAATGCTTGCAGTATATAGTTATATTAGGGTTATTGCAATGTTCTTACATTAATGTTTTTGTGATTTTGTGTAACCTCCATATAGTAATCAGGTATTTTTAAGGCAGGTCAATCAATATAGTACTGATTTAGAAGAAATTATATTCCAAGTAACAGATGACATATATTTTCTAATTATGTTTTTAGATTTTCCCAACAGTCAGGATTCTCCAGGGTCTGTGTCCCCTGAGTTAAGCAGCTAGATGTGAACAAAGTACATGGTCATAAAATATATGATCAAGATCTGTCACTTCTTTGGAGCACCACTGTGCTCCCACCAAGAACTTGCAACACTTGAAAACTTGTGTTAGTTCCCTCCTTTATTGAATTGTATTCTGAAATAGTCACTGTCTTTAAAGGGATGTGAAAATGTATAAGAACATTTTACTCACAAGGGAGAATGTGCATGCAGCTTGTTCCTAATAGCAAGGAAGCCAGCAATTAAAAATGTGTATCAGGAGAATCTGTCTTTAGTGGGAGTTTTAATCTTGGGCATCTTGTCCTTTTTCTATGAGGTGCGTTGAAATCCAGAGATTGCTCTGAGAGGAAAAACAACAAAATCAACAACAAAAACCTATGGGAGTCAGGGAGAGTAATGTCCACTTAGGTCAGCAAATGGTGCATATTCAAGTTGCTAACCTCTATTTTCATGATTCCTAAGATAATTTCACTGAGTTTGAAACATTGTTCTCAATTGCTAGGTCATACTAGAGGATTTAAATGAAGTTTTAAAGGTAAGTGTTTTTCTCATTACAATTTTTGAATTTAGTAAATAGGGAACACATATAACTACAGATTTGAAGTAGCAAATCTTTTATGGTCTCATGAATGTTCTGATAATATATGTGCAAAGTAATATTTGGATAATGAGAGAAGTTTTCTTGGAAGAGCCAAATAGGAAACATCTCACTAAACAAGATCCAGTTTAAATCATGAGTGGAGAAATGAAGTCAATTCAGATTAGAAGAAATAAATATTTCATAGAATACAATTTTAAACACCCCATATAAATTGACAAAATTGTTGGTTGTTGATGTATGAAGGAAATTGTGTCAAAATCCATAACTTCTACTCATGCACTTTGGAAGAAAGTAGAGTTAAAATTCAATGATTGTGTAGAAGGAATTGAGAGGGAGGAGGTACAAAAAATGGTGGAATGAGACAGACATCATTACCCTATGTACATGTATAATTATAAGAATGGTATGAATATACATCGTGTACAAACATAGAAAGGAAATGATGTACCCGTTTGTGTACAATGGATCAAAATGCAGTCTGTAAAAAATTAAAAGCTAAATAAAAAAAAAAATCAATGATTGTATTCAAGGGTTAGTGGGTAGTTTTTATTAGATAGAAAAGTATGTTCTGTCAAAATGCCTGCTGGCAACATAGGAGTGTAGAATGAGGGACAGATTGATAGTTCCTCATTTTTTATTAGGCCTGCCTCATTTTACAAGAACCCCACCTGAGCTTCTGTAAAGATCAGCAAAAGCAAAAAGCACCAGGCAGAGGTGAGGGAGCATCGTGAAGATTACCTCAGCACTGGGGGAAGAAGCCATGGGGCCTGGAATTCAAAAGGGAATGTGAATGGACATCTAGAAGGTGTTCACATGTGTATTTCAGTTTTATTTTGTGATGCCCTAAACAGGAGCGTGAGTGAGGTGATTCCAGCAGTCCTGCAGGTACCTAAGTTAATGACTTCTAAGGAACGCCATGACTTTCACAGGGTCATCACCCAATGTTATTCTAGCAATGAATGTGTCGTGTACATTTTAATATAACTGTCTATTTGTAAACAAATCATTACACACTACAGACCTCCTCAAATTGATAGTGAGGTGGCCAGGGAAGGGATATCTTTATGTGCTCCTAAACCCTTCCATGTTCCCATGCCTCCCTATGGTAGCATACTAAAATCAGTGTTGACCCACTGTGGACAATATAGTTGGGATGTAAGAAAAGTCATAAATTGCTTATGGTATTTGCAGGCAAATGGATGAAATTGGAGAATATCATGCTAAGTGAGATAAGCCAATCTCAAAAATAAGCGAATGATGACACATAATGGGGGGTGGGAGGGGGGCAAGAATGGAGGAAGGAGGGACTGTAGAGAGGGAAAAGAGGGGTGGGAGGAGTGGGGGGGAAGGAAAAATAACAGAATGAATCAAACATCATTACCTTATATAAATGTATGTTAATGCAAATGGTATGCTGTTACTCCATGTACAAACAGAAACAGCATGTATCACATTTGCTTACAATAAAAATAAATTAAACAAAAACATTGACAACAAAAAGTGGTGGGCTTAGTAAAGCAGATTGCTAAAAAAAATTTAAAAAATAATTGCTTAAGTAATTAATTGCTCAAATCATAATGGACTGTAGAAAACTGGAATGGTCTCTAAAAGAAAAGGAAAAAAAGTATGAGGGCTGAAAAAACTTTTATTATTCCATTTCTGATAATACAGCAGCCAATTATCTCAAAGGAAATAATAATGTGGTGGCTTAAGGAACATCTCTAACAATTAGAGAAATGCAAATCAGAATTACTGTAAGATTTCATCTTATTCCAGTCAGAATGGCAATTATAAAGAATGCAAGTAATAATAAATGTTGGCAAGGATGTGGGGGAAAGGTTACACTTATACATTGCTTGTGGGACTGGAAATTGGTGCAGCCATTATGGAAAGCAGTACGGACATACCTCAGAAAACTTGGAATGGAACCAAAATTTGACCCAGATATCCTACTCCTCAGTTTATACCAAAAGGACTTAAAATCAGTCATATCAATGTTTATAGCAGATCAATTCACAATAGCTAAACTATAGAACCAACCTAGGTGCCCTTCAACAGATGAAGGGATAAAGAAATTGTGGTATATATATATAATGGAATATTACTCAGTATTAAAGAAGAATGAAATCATGGCATCTGCAGGTAAATGGAGCTGGAGAATATTACAGTAAGCAAAATAAGTCAATCCCCCAACCCCCTCCTACAAAAAAGGCTGAATGTTTTCTCTGATATGTGGATGCTAATTCTCAATGGGGAAGCCTAGGACAAAATAGAAGTACTTTGCATTAGGCAGAGGGGAGTGAAGGGAGTGAAGGATAGTAGATTGAATTGAACAATATTACCCTAAGTATATATTTGATTACATGAGCAGTGTGATTCTACATCATGTAAAACCAGAAGAATGAGAAGTTATACTCCATTTATGTGTGCTGTGTCAAAATGCATTCTATTGTCATGTATAACTAATTAGAAAAAATTAAAAAATAAACTAACTTTAGAGAAAAAAATAAGATTGGTAGAAAGGGAAATAACAGTCCAGGTTTCTAAGCAGATATAGATTTTTGATTTTGCATCTAAATAAGATTCCTTTAGAAGTCTTATTGAGCAAGTTGGTTCCTAAGCTGATAAAGTGGAGAGCTGGTCCTACACTTTCTTCTAGTAGGCTCCGAGTCTCTGGTATAATGCCTAGGTCTTTGATCCACTTTGAGTTGAGTTTTAAGTTATTTATTATTTCTTCTTATTTGCATATTAAAAGTTTTTACTATTTCCAAGGACTTTCATGGTATGATACTATGAATAATACAGTCATTTCTATAATATTCTGACATTAGTACATGTCTCCTTGTTTATCATAAAATAATATTTTAATGTGAAGTCTTCCATGCATCAGACACATTTATAGACAATTTTTTAACATAACAATGTTGAACACTACCACTGCTTTATTCTAGATAAGTAAACTACAGTCCTGAGGAATACAGCTGCTTGCTCTGAATCAACAGTCAGTAAGTTATCAAGTAAGATTCCCACAGGAAGCAGAAGACTCATCACAGTCAACTGATAACTCTCATCCTTATTGGGCTACACTGAGCATCACCTCACTGTCAGTCCACCATGTCAAATTCTGCTTCTCCATTTTATTTTCATTCCTTATATATTTTTTCTTTCAAGAAGAATTATGGTACATGAAGTCAGAAACCAGAGCTCTGTGTCCACATTCATCCTATCAGGGTTCTCAGAATTCCCACACCTCCAGGCACCCCTCTTCCTGCTGTTCCTCACTATCTACACAGTCACTCTTGTGGGGAACTTGGGCATAATTGTGATCATAAGGATCAATCCTAAGCTTCAAACACCCATGTACTTTTTCCTCAGCCACCTCTCATTTCTGGACATTTGCTACTCCAGTGTATTTACGCCCAAGCTGTTAGAGATCTTGGTTGTGGAAGACAGAACGATCTCTTTCAATGGATGCATGACACAGTTTTTCTTTATTTGTATGTTTGTGATTACAGAAATGTTCATGTTGGCAGTGATGGCATATGACTGGTTTGTGGCCGTGTGTAACCCCCTGCTCTACACAGTTGCTATGTCTCACAAGCTCTGTGCCCTCCTGGTAGTTGGAACTTATGTGTGGGGTGTCTTCTGCTCAGTGACACTCACCTATTCTCTGGTAAACAGTCCTATTGTGGACTGAACATCATAAATCACTTTGGCTGTGACTACTCTTCCATCCTCTCTTTGTCCTGCTCTGACCCCTCCTTCAGCCAGATGGTGTGTTTCATCATTTCTACATTCAATGAAGCATGTAGCCTCCTGATCATCATGGCCTCCTACATGCTCATTGTTGCCACTGTCATCAGGATGCCTTCCAAGGGTGGCCTCCACAAAGCCTTCTCCACCTGTACCTCTCATCTGACTGCCATCAGCATCTTCCATGGGATTATCCTCCTTCTTTACTGCATGCCCCAATCCAAAAACTCCTGGCTCCTGGTTAAAGTGGAAACTGTCCTTTTCACTGTCATGATTCCCATGCTGAATCCCCTGATCTATAGCCTCAGGAACAAAGATGTGAAAGAGACAGTCAAGAGGCTAATCCACACCAAACTTCATTCTCTCCACATAAAATTCAGATAAATATATATTTTTGTATATCTTAACCATGAACAATTTAAAAAAAAATGTGTTTCATGGTACTTAAGTTTCAACTGAATATATGGTTATGTATACATTCATCCATTAAAATGTTCCTAAATGTTCAGAGTACTTTCTAATTTTCTTGTTTCATTACAAATATGCTTCTTTTGTATATTTCTTCTGAAGAATTTCAGAAGATTATATGGTTCTAAACTTCCTCACTGGACACTACAGAATTCAGAATGAGGAAATCTGTATTTAGAACTCACATCTTGTGCTATAGCCAGCCTTTACCTTGTCCTTCTTATGTAAGTGGTGAAAACAAAAGTGAAAGCTGCCTGTATCAGTTTCATACTGAAGTCTTCGGAACCCACTGTGATGACTCAGAAAGTTCTGTAAAGCGTAACTTTTGGTTTCATGTTAATGCTTTAAGTGCAATGAGTACCTTTGGTTATTTATGAGAAATATTGACTGATTTTAGCAAGTAGGTCTTGAAAATATGAACCACTGTTTATATGTATCACCCATTTTCTAAGAATCAATGCAATATATTACAGTTCAATGACATGTACTGAACTAATGCTGATAGCAATAAAAAATTGTACTTACTTCTATCAATACTTGTATTCTATTTTGTGGGACATGACATTGTAATTAAGAAACTATATCTTTGATCATACATTCTCACAATAAACTCATATCTTAAGTATGTCTTTAACAGTAAATTGCCTTATATATTCACTCAGTTGCTTAAACAAAGGAGTCAATGTTAATTATGTTCCATTTTCTTCCTTGAACATCTGTAAATTACATTTCTATGTCTCCAAAATAGATCAGTTTACTCATTTCCATTCTCTCTGATTCATCATTGTAATCAATGTGGACATTAATAATGCAACATTAATATGGTCATTTTATTTACAAAAAGTTATTAATGAGAGATTAATTATTATGTTCCTTGGAAATAAAATGTCTATTTATTTCCCTCTGCTCCTTAGAATTATCTTATAGGTTTCTATTACATTTATAGTGAAAAGTTCTCTTTTTGAAAAAATGTAGTAATTGACACTCAGATATTGTCAGTAAAATTTAAAAATCTATTATAAGATAATGTTTAAATGCCCATTGAGCTCTCAAGTAGGTGAAGAGATGGAATATTACCAGCAAAGTAAAGTCAATCACTTGCCATTTCTCCTGACTCCCAGCAACAGTGAAAATATTACTTTTATCATAAAGATGAACTAGTTTTTTCTATTGGTATTAACTATCTTTTAAAAACTCAAATTAATATTTTCAATTTTCAAACATTATAGGAAGTCATATAGTGTGTAATCCATGTATCCTACTTTTATAAATTATCAATATAACTTTACAAATCATTCATTTTGGTGCATGAACTTATTATTTTAAAATTTTTGTTCCTATCTAATATTTCGACAAGTGAATATTCCATATATTTTTGTAACTCCATATAGAATGAAGGACATTTGGCATGCTCCAAATTAGAAAATATATTCTGTTGTGCTGCACATAAATATGCTCATTGTAATGAAATTGCACATGTATTTAGATCTCAATATTTTAAATTGGTCCTATCAATTTACGGTTTTAATAGTAATGTTTGAAAGTTAAAGAGTTGTCATCTTCTTCCTAATCAGCACTCAGTATTATTAGTCATTATTTTTATCCATTTGTTGTAGATATTTCACTGTGACTTTAATTTGAATATTTATGCTTATTGAGGTAAGGCACATCTAATATGCTTATTGCTTTATTTCTTCTGAATACCTATGTAGGATGCTTTGCCAACATTTTGAATTATTTGTGATTTATTTATCTGAAAAATTTCATGTACATTGTGAAAATTACTCCTTTCTCAGTTGTGTACCATGAAATATTTTCACAATGTGGTTTACTTTCCTCATTACTAATAGCCTTTGACAAAGAGCAAGTTTGAATTCTGACTTAGACAAATATATTTTTCTACTGTTTTAAATATTATTTAATATCATGAATTTCTTTGAAATCAAGAAAATATTCTCTGCAGAATTCAAGATAATCATTGTCTACATATTCTGTCCTATTCATTAACATTTATTTGGTAGACTTCCCCAAATATGCTACCATTGACATAAATGTTTAATGATATATCATTTTAAAGTGACTGATAATTTTTTTTTGCCAAAACAATTATTTATTCAAAACATTTATCAGCAACCTCATTGAAAATGCATATGCAATGTGAGTTTGAATAGATTAGAAAATCATGGGAGGAAAATGTCAAAGAGGCACAAATTAGATCAATATGCAGATATCACCGTTATTTACAAAGCAAAAATAAATGCAAGACCCCAAAATCAAAAAAAAATTTGTATGTACTAAAGCAGGATGTGATTTTCTTTTTTTTGAATTCCAAAGGCTCATATTTTCAATAAAGGATAACACATTTTCTAAAATATGGATTTAGTATTATGGGTTGATTGTATTTTTCTAATGACCAGTAGGTCAACATTCAATTTTCCCATCTGATTTAGTGATTTAAATTAATTATAGTTTAAATTAGTAATAAGAAATTTTCTCCAAATTGTCCTGTTTATACTGATGGAAAACACCTGGTTAAGATTCTCTAGGGTATGATTCCCCAAGGTCAGGCAGTTCCTGGTAAAATACTTAAAATGAGGCCTGAGTTTGACTTCTAAGTCTGACTCACACACATAGAGACTCTATGATGTCCAGGTTTGTTTATCATAAGAGACTTTTTATATTCTTGGCACCTTCCATGGTAAATATTTTGAATTAAATTCTCATTGCCTAATTACAAACTAGAAAAATTTGTAAAATAGCAACTTTTTTGAGAAATAATTTTTAGTAATTTGTTAAATAAAAGAAGACTTCAATAAATAAGTCTGGATTCTATTGAATTATTTAGTCTATGTGTTATATTATGATTTTCATGGGGGAAATTCTATAAATGAACATTATAAATTTTATTTTGGTCAGTGGAACACGTTTTTAGCCTAGTGACAGTTGTATCTATCTCCTTCAACTGAGAATAAGCATTCAAGGTATTGAACTCTCTTTCCTACATCTTTAAGACCTAGGTGTGATCTTGGCTTAAACTTTGCTTGTTTTCTTTAATAATGTTTAATAACTCTGACAGATATTAATGTAATGCTGATTACCCATTCTCAATTTTTAGAAATGTTTAAGAGGGAGATTTTAAAGAGATTATAACATTTAAGAGGAAAAATAATGTGCTTTGTGTATAATTTTTTACTTTGAAGCCATGTGGGTGGAAGCAAATCTGAACAGTTTAATTGTGAAGTTCCTATTTATCATGGAAGTTTTCTGGAAGAGTGTACCCTGGAATTTGACATTAGGAGGTGATGGTTCTTAGGATTTGAGGGAAAATTTGTTGTCCTATTTGGAAGAGATATTTTGATGAAGGTGTTGAATCATAAAAAAGTGCATGCATGAGGGATCAAAAATGATGGGTAAAAAGAAGGAACTGCAGTAGCCTATGGGTGTGAAGCTACTGTAGAGATTATGGGTCATCACACAGAAGTTCTTAGATGACAGTTGTTTTGTGAAAAGATCATTTTGTAAATATATAAGGATTTGAGCACCACAGTAATGTAAAATTAAAATTTAATCGTACAGGGTGGGAGTAGACAGGTCCCCTGAGGATCCCTTGTTATCTAGCTGATTATATGTGAGCTAGGCATTACCTTGAGAACACATTTTGAGGTCTTTCATTTGGCTCTAAGTTGTTTTTCTTAGCCTGAAGCCAAGATGAGAAGGGAGCTGGAGGGAACCAGAGAAAGACAGGGAGCAGGGAATAAAAGAGAAAATTAATGATTAGACTTTGTATTAGGTCAACCTAAGTGGAAATTCTGACTCAGCTGCCTTTTCATAAGTGACTCTGGAAGTTATTAGTGCTCTCTGAACTCTTCTACTTAAATATGCAAATAAAATAGTCCCACAGGTATTGAATTATTATTAATATTTTTGTCATCATGATTATTATCATTATTATTATTAGTGTCATGAATACATTTATATGATACCATAATGTATATGGGGCATCTCAAATTAGAAAATGATGTGAAAACATCCAGGACTATTCCACATTTAGGGAATGTCCCCAAAACTTAGTTTGTTTTTTTTTTTCTTTTTTTCTGTTCATTGTAACATTATTTTTATTAACTGAATAAGAAACTAGGTTTGAAGGTCAGAGATCCTGGATTAAATTTGTAAATAAGACCACAGGAGCCCTCAGAATGAAATCAACAAAGAGTACTGCTTTTACAAAAATTCTGCCAAAATTTTTGTACTTCTTATTCCCTATAGGTGTACACTGATTTCTGAAATGATATCTGGCTCTATATTACAGAATTTTTCTTCATTCATTAAAATTATGAGTAAATTTAAAAAGACATCTTTACAAAGAATTGAAAAAAAAAAAAAAAACTGAATCCTGGGGACAATCTCTACAATGTAGAATACGCCCTTGGATGCTTTAACTTCATTTTCTAATTTATGATATCCCATATATATCATTTTATCATGTAAATGAGGCAGTGACAGTAGTGATAATAATAAGGATAATGTAATGCTTGTAGATTCTATGTTTGTATAGATAAGGAGAAGAGGTGCAGAGAACATGAACAGTTTCTCAGAACCAAACGCACATAGGCTACTGAGGCAGCATTTCCAAGTATGGGGATCTGAGCTGAAGTCTAAGATTTTTACAAGGGTGTACATATTTTTAAGAAGATCCAGTAAATGACCTATTAAACAAGGTTTGGCTAATCAACAAAATCATTACCAATATTTGAAATATTGGTAATCTGTCAGAAGGATGTCAGGATTATATGACCAACTAAAAGGAAGCATACTTGAAGGGAAAAAAGGGGAAATACATAGTTCAGGTAGATTTGAAGATTCAGACAGTGCTTTATACACAGTGGGTATAAATATTCAACTCTAAAATCTTATGAAAATGGTGCATATGTGCTGGATTTGTCCCTTTATAGACAATTCAATAAACAGGCTTAGGGCTATCTAATCATATTATCTAATACTCACAGTTGATTTCAATTGTGCTTTATTGAGGAAGAATATCTTTAGTTTTGAGAGTTGCTCTGTCATCCCAAAAGGTCAAAGCACAGTACAATATTAAGAGTTTAAAGGAAATTCAGACATTAGTATGAAAGAGTTTGGAGACATGGGTTTGTGAGGAGCCACTGAGTAATCTAGGCACCCTTAGCCAGGAAAAGGTGAGAGCAATAAATACTCGCTCTTGGAATTAGATACATGGGGACTTACCATGTGCAGGGGTGGGCCTTTTCTAAAACATCCCAATGGACAGAACGAAGCCCAAATCGAACTCTGCAGATGTGAACTTTAAGAAACAAAGGGAAAATATTACTGACCATGTTAACACAGAAGGATCATTGTGTTTCCACCTACCTTGGAGTGGTTCCCAATCTTGTTCCACAGACTTAAACTGCTTGACTTGCTTAATTATATCACACCCATAAAAATGAAACTCAAGTTCTGCATCATGTGTTGATCTTATAGATTGGTCTATGTTTCTGGGATTTCTGATAGAAATAGTGATTTATATCTCAGCCTTCCAAATCTGCAAGGATTCCCCAAACAAAGCAAATCATTTCTGTATTTGAAAAGAACTATTTGTTCAACCACATGAGCAATACAGGAATTTGAAAATGAGCCAACCCAATGACTCCATGCCCTTGATATGGGTGCACTGTTTATAGGGTGAATTAGCCATGGTAAAATATTGAGAAGGTCATGATTTTTATTTTTTATTTTTTATTTTTTATTTTTTTTATTTTTGGGGGGGTACTGGGGATTGAACCCAGGGCCTTGTGCTTGTGAGGCAAACACTCTACCAACTGAGCTATAACCCCAGCCCAGGTCATGATTTTTATAACTGAGAAAAGTCCATGGTAGTTGCTTTTTACAGTTCAGACTAAATATTGCTCCAGGTTTCATGTATAAAAATGTTAGAATTATTTCTGCTTGTGAACCCAAACTCTGGTATATTCTTCAATCCTTATTACATGTGTTTATATAATAGTATTTCATATCCAACATCAAAAGTTGCTTTTTGTTAATTGGAATTTTTAAAAAACTATTTTTAGTTGTAGATGAACACAGTACCTTTATTTATTTTTATGTGGTACTGCAGATTGAACCCAGTGCCTCATGTATACAATATTTTATATGTAGTTTATATATATAATTTCTCTGTATACAAGAGATTATAAAATTTATATGGTTTAAGTTAATGCACATTTTACTGGTCTGAATTTCTGGGAAATATAATATTTTCATTTTAAAAATATATAATAAATATATATTCAATAAATATATGATATATATAGTAAAATGTATGTTTTATATATATATATATATATATATATATATATAGAGAGAGAGAGAGAGAGAGAGAGAGAGAGAGAGAGACTGGCAGAAAGACAGATAAATAGACATATAGAGTGAAATGAAGTACTACACCATCATAAACAAGATGATAATTTTCTGAAAATTAAAAGACTGCCTAGCATTTTTCCTCAGAGGTGAAATTGTTTAGATACTAGAGCTTTTTCAGATGGCCAAAGGGTAACAACAGCACTGAGAAATGTGTGTCAATGTTACTAGAGAACATGGATCAGTTTCTGATGACCAAAGGAAATTCTAAGCAACTTTGATGACAGGATGTTTCTAGGAATAGTGAAACTAAAATATCCATAGAGAACTGCTCAGTACAAATGAAGCTTCAGGAATGCTTATCTGCCCTCTTCCCTGACTGGATTAAAAACAAGGAATATCTGGTGAAACCTGCTGCAAGGATCCGCACTGGCAGGCGTGCTTAGCTACCTTGGCTCTGCGATGTCCTGAGACATGGTCCTCTGCTTTCTTTTCATGACACCAGTCTCTCTGCTCTTTCAGCTATTCAGGATGAACTCTCAAATTTCCTCCAACAAGAGTCAGATGCAGGAGGGGAACCAGAGTGCAGTCTTCACCTTCGTCTTCTTGGGCTTCTCAGAATATCCAAAGCTCCAGGTGCCCCTGTTCCTGGTGTTCTTGACCATCTACACAATTTCTGTGCTGGAAAACCTCGACATGATATTGATTATCAGGATCAACCCCAAACTCCACACTCCCATGTACGTTTTCCTCAGCCATTTATCCTTTGTCGATTTTTGCTATACCACCACAATTGCACCCAAACTTTTAGACCTTTTGATTGTGGAGGACAGAAGCATGTCCTTCAAAGGATGCATAGCACAGTTTTTCTTTGGTTGCACATGTGTCATTACCCAAACATTTATTTTGGCAGCGATGGCCTATGACCGGTTTGTGGCTGTTTGTAACCCCCTGCTCTACAAGATTGCTATGTCGCGAAAGCTGTGCGCTCTCCTGGTGGCTGGAAGTTACATATGGGGCGGAATCTGTTCCTCCACACTCACGTATTTTCTCCTGGCACTATCTTACTGTGGCTCTGGAATCATCAATCACTTTTGCTGTGAGTACTCTGCCATCATCTCTGCATCCTGCTCGGATTCCTCCATCAGCCAGCTGGCCTGTTTAGTCATCTGTATGTTCAACGAGGTTTGCAGCCTGCTGATCATCCTTACCTCCTATGTCATCATAGTCATTACAGTCATCAAGATCCCTTCTAAGGGTGGCCTCAGAAAAGCCTTCTCCACCTGTGGCTTCCACCTGACTGCCATCTGCTTCTGCCATGGGGTCATCCTCCTTCTCTACTGTGTGCTCAAATCTAAAAGTTCCTTGCTCCTCGTCAAATTTGCCACGGTGTTTTACAGCATGGTCATCCCCATGCTAAACCCCCTTATCTACAGTCTAAGAAATAAAGATGTCAAGGAGACCTTGAGAAAGTTAGTGCACTTAAAAGTGCTTTCTCACTCATGATAGTTACACATATACATGTGTTTCTCTTCCAACTTCAAAATAACGTGCATGTGCATTCCACATTGCATTGTTTTCAATTGTCTTTTCAAATAATGTTATGACATTGTTTAGAGAATTTGTGAGATTGTGATATATATATATGTATATATATATATATATATGATTGTCAAATCAAGTTATACTTTAACTATCACTTATGAGTGAAGGGGAAAAAAGAGAAAGGTAATCCTGCTTTTGCCTCAACTAAAATGTAGTAGGCTAGACCGTGGTCCTCTATGATGTCCGCAGTCGATATTTTAGAGCTTAAGTATTTATTTTTTATTTCAACCTTCCCTTCCTCTTCACTTTCTTCCCCTCCTCACCCTTCATTTCCTTTCTGCATTTTCAGTGTTCTGTCATTCTCTCTCCCAATGTGGCAACCTTACACACAAGAACTTTTTAATAATGATCTCTGTGTATTCCTCCAACAAAGTGAAGGCAGAACACAAGCAACACTATTTAATTGGCACATAATCACCTTCCCTTCCCTTTGTTTGCTCTGCCTGGAGATTGTGGTATCCATAATCTTTCTCTTTAGAGTTACAATCTGTACATATGGATTTTGAACATGTACCTTTTATTTTTTTCTGCATTTGAAATGCATTTAAACTAAATCTTAACATATACATTCCATTTTATCTGGCATCATTTTTCAGGATTTTGTTCACAACTGTGTTTAAGTCATAATTTGTAAATACGCTTTATTTTTTTATTGCTGAATTGTGTTCCATCAAATGAATCTACCATAATTAGCTTATTCACACTACTGTTTATTTTTATTTGGCATTGTTTCCTTTTTAGTCTTTTATTGTAAGTGCTTCTATGAACATTGTTCTGAAGGTCTACCTTCTGTGGATTTCTGTTAATCTAATTGAGTTATTTCCAAATTGTTAGAAAACTTGTTTGTAGAAGAAGAAATCATGTCCTCAGGATGCATTGAGCAATTCTTTGTGTGCATTCTCTTGGGGGCAGATATATTCATATTGGCAGTGATGTGTTAAGAGTGGTTTGTAGCAGTTTCTAACCCTCCTTTCCACACAGTTGCAATGTTCTAAAGCTCTCACCTTTCTTTCTACTGTGACATACTCTAGGACTTTCATCAGTTCCTTAATATCCATGTACTTTTGGTTGGCTTTGTCTTGGTGCATATATTATATGCAAAGTTATATGTTGACATATAACTTTGTGAGCATAGTCCTGTTGATGTTTTTCCTGCTCTGTCCCCTAGTTAATGCAGAACAGTACTTTTGCAATTGCCTTTTCTAATGAAATATGCAGGCTTTTGATCATTGTGTGCCCTGTATTTCATTTTGATCATGAAAATGCCTTCAACTGGGGTGCTAAAAACCTCCTCTAAATGAGTCTTTATCATACTGTCATTGTTATGTTCATGGCACAGTCCTTTTCTTTGCTGTGTTCTTACTTCTAAAAAACTTTGACTTGTAGCCATAGTGGCCTGTCTATCATAGAGTGGTCATCCCATGGTCTGCCTACCATCTATAGCCTCAGGAGCAAGATGTGAATTGAGGCATCCGGAAGATTACCAAAACCCATTGTTACATCATAACTTTAGTGATACCAATTACTTCTGAGACTAGTAGTGCTATTGTTCAATAACAAATCAGCACATGAATCTGCGACAAATCTCCAAGAAGGATCCTGATGTCTGTTCACCCTACTCTTCAGTACAGTAACTTTCAAAAACTAAAATTATCTTGCTTATAATCTCAGAAGACTTATATCAAATATTTGATTTAGATGTCATATTAAAGGTTTCTGTTTTACTATACCATGTCATTGCCAGACCAATATTAAGTTCAATTTAAATCTTGGGAAATATTACTTTGGGGGGTGTTGTCAAAAATTATAATTTGCATAAGGACATGTGCCACAGAGTATAAAACTAGTAAGAAAAGAGCTGCTTATCATAAAAGATGAAACCTCTAAAATTATTCACATTTAGTTCCACATGGGTTGCTGGCATCAAATGTTTTGGAGGCAAACAAAAATAAAATCTTACCTATCTTTAAAATTTCAGATTTTTAAGTAGTCAAATTTTATTTGGCTTTTATGTATTTATTTTTGTTCTGTTTAGTTATAAATTCCAGTAGAGTCTATATGGTCCATATGTATACAAAGAGTATATTTTATTCTAACTAGTATTCCAGTATTGTGAATGTACAAGATGTTGACATTCACTGTGGCATATTTATATATGAACACAGGGAAGTTATGTCAGATTCATCCTACTGTCTTTCCTAATTCTATCCCCTTTCCCTTCCCTTCATTCCCCTTTGTCTAATCCACTGAACTTCTATTCTCCCCCCTCTCCATATCATGTTGTGTGTTTGCATACACATATCAGAGAGAACATTCGATCTTTGGTTTTATGGGATTGGTTTATTTTACTTAGCATGATAGTCTCCAGATCTATCCATATACCAGCAAATAAAGGCATTATTCTTTATGGATAAATAATATTCAATTGTGTATACATACACCACATTTTCTTTATGCATTCATCTATTGGACACCTGGGTTGGTTTAGTAGCTTACCTATTATGAATTGAGCTGCTATGAACATTGATGTGCCTGTGTCACTGTAGTATGCTGATTTTAGCATCTTTCCATATACATACCAAGGAGTGGTATAACTGGATCAGATGGTGTTTTATTCCCAGTTTTTTGAGGAATCTCTATCCTGCTTTCCAGAGTGGTTGCAACAATTTGCAGTCCCCCCAGAAATGTATAAGCATTCTTTTTTTATTTTTCAAATCCTCACCAACACTTATTTTTACTTGTATCTTGGTAACTACCATTCTGACTGGCATTGTAAATCATGTTTTCTCTCTACATTCTAACATAAGAAAATGTAGTATGTTTTATAAATATACATCTGTCACCTAATTTTGCCATTAATGTCAATGTGGTTGTGCATCAATTTTCCATCATTTTTGAAAATTTGACTAGAATAATTTTAGATGCATTTTCATTTGTGAAAAAATGTAGTGGTCTCAATTATTTTTCACACCATTTATTTCATAATCTTCAAGTGAAACAAGAATATTGAGGTAATACACACACGTTATTCAATCATCAGCTACTTCTAGATGAAAAATGTAATATGCAGTCTTTAACTACTAGATCAATGACCGAGGTAGTTCTGTTGATATGAATTGAACTGCTTTGGCCTGAGAAGGAGCTGACTCGCTCAGCTCACCTTCAACTTAAGTCTGACTGTCATCTTCCCTGGACCATTTACCTACTTGTATTTGTTCATAGTAAAAGTTACAATAGACTTTGCCAATATAAAATACTACAAGTTGCTGATTGAATCACCAGTGGTAAATTTTATGAGTCTGAACAAATAACATGGTTAAGTAAAAAAATCAAGTGGAGAGAAAGCAATCTCCCTCTTATAGAAATAGAAAGTTATATGTCAGGGTACTTGTAGGAGTGAGAAATTAGACTCAAAATCTCCAAATTCATGAAAATTAGTATAACTCAACACATTCTTTCTTGATAGTGCCAGATGACTTAGTATGGATAAAAGATAACCCATGAATGTAACTTTATTTACTAACGTTTTCTATTATTTTTTTAGTTCACTTGATTGCCTTCAATTAACGGCTCATTGAGATAAAATATAGAACTTCTCTTGTCTTTGTTTCTTGACCACCATGTAGCATAGAGAACAGGGAACATACCCATACATCTTAGGTTCATTCTAACCTATTAGGAGATACCTGTTTTCCCTAATATTTCTTTGTTCTACCAAATAAAACTTGAAAAAAATCTTCTTATAGCACTATCTCAAAACACATGCCTTATACAACTTACCATTTAGATATATTCAACACTTATTGAATACTGCAATATTTTAAAAAATCACCTCAGATTTTAATTTTCAGTCAACCATGGATTACAATTTAATTTCCAGTGTATTAGATTACAAAATGCATAGGTGAGTGTACATATTTTATTAAAGATTTTTGAAATTTTTATGTGTAATTGTGTACAATTTTACAAATTTATAGAGTAGTGTTTTTCTATAAACATGTATTTAACATAGTGGTCTAATTCATGCATTTAAAGTATTTGCCACTTCAAACATTTGTATAACATTAATCTTTACATTTTTATGGGTTTTTTTTTGTGTAAAAAGTCATGTCTTCTGATGATGATACAATTATCTACTTACATAGCATCTCCCTCTGTATCATTTGTTTAAATGTATGTATGTATTACCAGCTATACCTCTTAAAATTTATAAGTGATCAAATATGAAAAAAAGATAATAATATCTCATTATAATTTTAAAATTATTTGATGTTTCACTAAAACATAGTTTTAGTTTTCATGTGAATATCCTTTATCAAATCAAGGCACTTCTTATCTTTTCGACTGAAGAATTATCTACATGGATTGCTGTTATATTTTTAAAGGAATAGTTTCTGAAAATATTAATATCACATGTCTTTACAATCTCAATCTGTTTGGATTTAGTGGTGTGTAAGTTAACACTAATTGATAATTATTGTTGTCATGGAAAATTTATTGAAATTCCAAGAAGATATGGACCACACGTTCTTGAGACTGAGTGTACTAGATTTATTATCCAAGTCTACTTTCATATTTTATTTCATTAACATCCTTTTCACTGGGGATGAATCTACTTCTTAAACAAATATTTTCTTCCTTTTGAAAATTGCTTGCTATTGTTCTAATATTTTTATCAATAATACTGGGTCCATTTAAATTTTCTTATAATTTGAATCATACTTCCTGGATCATATTTCTTCTTTTTGAAGGGAGGAGGGGAAGGCCTGGGATTGAACACAGGGGCACCTGACCACTGAGCCACATCCCCAGTTCTATTTTGTATTTTATTTAGAGACAGGGTCTCACTAAGTTGCTTAGCACCTCGCTTTTGCTGAGGTTAACTTTGAACTCTTGATACTCCTGCCTTAGCCTCCTGAACTGTTGGATTATAGGTGTGAGTCACCATACCCAGCTACATTTATATATATATGTATATTTTAGTACACTGTCATTTATTTATTTATTTACTTACTTATTTTCTATATTTGCTGTGGGAATGAAAATGACACATAGTATAACCAAGTCAATTTTCTATTGGTTGCCTGACATCTTTCTTCAAGGGCGATCTACCACTGACCTACAATGAGATTTTCATCTTTCATTTTGAGACAGGGTCTCCCTAAGTTACCAGGACTTGACTCCAAGGAGCAATCCTCATCCCTCTGCCTCCAGAGTCAGTTATATGGATGTGAGCCACCTCGCCAGATGACATCTTTCTTTTAAATAAATCTTATCATCAATTATACAGAATCTCATTGAGATATTTCTTTTTAACTCGTTCAGAGGACATGTACTTCCCATCTGTTTATGTGATACATATCCTACTTCTTTATTAATACAGCCAGTGAGTGGGTTTCAGAATCTAAAAGCATGCTCATAGTTTATTTAAATGATGAATTAAAGCTATAAGAAAACCACATATTGGATGATGAAAAGAAGTTAAAGCCATATACCCAGATTCCCTAACCAAAACCTGCATATCATTCTGGAAAAATTGTGCCACTGAAACTTATCTATAAAAGCAAAATTCACTGTGGTATATTCATGGCTGGACATAGCATAATAATTTCAAAAGTAGAACTTGTATGATTGCTGTTGTGCCCACATAAGTTTCACCTACCTTTGTTCTTTTAGTTTTGGTTTATATACCATGCAAACAATATGTTAAATAGAAAGAAAAGTAAAAATAAATATAAAATGCAGTTTTTTCTTGAGGTTTGATTTTAAAGTAATCCTTTGTTTAAACTTTAACGGTGGTTCTCATTGATGTAATCTCTGCCAAGGCTTCAATTGAAATATAGACCAAATGTATTGGTGTTGGTCTGGTATTCAAGCATCTAAATCAATATTTAATCTTTCCTAGCCATGGTCTTTAAAAAATTCACACTTGTTAAGGAAAACTATTTTTGATGCTTAATTTTAGCATGCCTATACTGGATAATACAAATTACCTGCACCAAATGATTCAATTTGTACAATTAATATTTGCATGTTTTATTTCAAAATGCTTATAAATATGTGCATTTCTCAAGTTGTCATGGTCAGTCACCAGTCTCATGGTGTTTTAATGTGTCAATCTGTGGAATCGCTGTTTTTCTTCACTGCCTTGATTCTAGGAAGTATTTTGTGAATTATGCTAACTCTTTTTGAAATATCAGTGCTACAGCTTTAGGCATATGCTGAGAAAGAGAAAGATCTGCAGCACAATTCTGACTCCAAACCTCTCACAGTTCTTTGATTTGTCAGTGAAGGCATAGTCGGGATCACTTTGGATCTGTGGAGTGGAGTATAAAAAGATGTATAATATATTTTTCAGTATGTTTCCTTGTAAATAAATACACAAATATTCCACAAACGATAGAGGAAACACACATGAACTGTAACTATATTGAAATTAAAAGAGAAGATATGGCTGTGCTTTTCCTGTTTTTTTTTTCCCTATTATTTTTAGAAGAACAATCAATATAGAGAGGTAAGTTGGTTTATTTAATGTGAAGATCAACATATAACTGATTTAGAGAACTTATCTTTTAACTAATAGAAGAGGAAACTACCTCTAATTATTTTTCATGTAGTTCATGACAACAAGCTGTCATGGATTCTCCAGGGTCTGGGTCCCCTAAGTTGAGTAGTTAGATACAAAACAATCAATTTGGTCATGGAAAACAAATCCAGTGATTGTTTCTTTATCAAAGGCATTTCTATGCTCCTTTAAATAATGTTTAATTGTTGGATAAAAGTCAGGAGTTAGATCCTTTACTGAATTCTATTTTGCATGACTCACTCATTGCTTTTAAAGGAATGCAAAAATGTAGAGAAATTATTGTAATTTAGAGGATGATTGTGCATCAGCTCATTAACATTAACAAGGAAGCCAGCAATTTAAAGGCATATATCAAGAAAGTCTGGGGTTTAGTGAGTTGCTTATATACTGGGCCTTTTTTATTCTTCTTGTATGGGATATTTTAAAATCAAGAAAAATATTGTGATAAGACAAACTGTGTGACTTGAGGGAGAGGAAAGTCTACGAAGTTCAGCTATAAAAGGTGCGGAAATCTACTCTCATTGTTCCAAGCACCATTTTACTGATTTTGAAACTATGTCCTTTAACATGTGAGATATATGAGAGGTTTTTAATGAAATATGAAATGTAAACTTTGTCCTCTTTACATTAATGAATTCAGGAAAAAGAAAGTACCATGCACAAACATGAATATTCAGATAAAAGAGCAAAATGTGCCAAGTATTTAATAAATAGTGTAATAACACATATGCAAAATAAATAAGAGCCAGAAAAATTTGTGATATTTTGATAACTCTTAAATTGAGCCAGAAAACAAAACAAAACAAGAGAACAAATCAAAACAGTGATGTTTGGATAACCAGAAATGTTTTCCTGGGAAAGCTACTTAGGGATCTTGTCATTGCAGGAGGACATGCTATAAAATACTAGAGGAAAAATTGGGGCCATTTTTGAGGGTTAAAGGAAATAACTATTTTTATAGAGTAAAATTTTCAAACTATAAAATGTTTTGAGCATTATATTTAGTGACAAATTAATATATTTAATACTTCCTGAGAATATCATAGAGACCCACATAGTACAGTGTCGATTTCATGCTTTTGAGATGAAAAACTGTCAATTACAACTAAGTTGTTGGGTTCAAGGTTAAAGTATAGCTGGAATGGATTTTCATGGGTCACAAATACCCTTGTAGCTAAATGACAGATGTTCACAGAAGTGAATAAGGAGAAACACTTCCAAATTTCTCTGCTTTTCACTTTTTCCTGACTGAATTTACTGTAGACACAATATGAGATCATGAATGAAAGAGCAGAAAGCACTGAACATTGATTAGGAACTTTGGGAAATTAAGATTAATACATGACTGGATTGAGGAACGAGTGGATAGTTGAGGCCCAAACTGGACATCAAGTCAGTTACGACTAAGGACTACAGAAAGTAAATTCTCAAAAACATTTATTTTTTTATATCTAATGCCCTAGACATAAGGGTAATTAATATATATGATTCCAGAAATCCTTCAAGTACTTAGCTTAATTAGCTGTAAGGAACACCTAACTGTTTTCACAGAATTATCACCATGGTGTTAGTTTAGCAATGATGGTGCCCATTGTTTTTATGTACCTGATCATTTATAAACAAATAAATACACAATGCACACCTTGCACTCAAAACAACTGTGAGATGACAATTTTTATGTAACCCATGCTTATTTATGCCCCTGTACTTATTAAACTAAATCACATGATTTAGACAATATAGGTATTCTTCCAAAGTAGAAATGACACAATATTTTGAAAAGGTTTCACACATTTTCAAAATCATACTTGGGTGTAGAACACCAGAATGATCACTGATGATCAGTAAGAATAAGGGAAACTGAAATTATAGTGAAGGATTCTGGATAGACAGAGAGTATCAAATTAAGGCAAAACAGGTGACAAGTATACCTTCAGGTATAATGGAAGGTCATGCAGGCAGCAATAGGAGACCAGAGGACATTCACAAGGCACTAAATATAATTATAATGCATGGTCCTCAATTTTGACCTCAAAATTCAAAGTGCATAAGCTTGGGATTTGTGATGTACCAGTAAATTATTGAATAATTGTACTGTTGCAATGAATTGAGCTCATTTCACATAATTAACCACAAGTAATTCTAAGTTGTTAGGTACATAGAAAATAACAGCAGTTTTCTGACTTCAATTTACCCAGACTTGGGTAGAATGCTTCATGTTGACACCTGTTCAGAAAGGTTAATGATGCATCAAGAGTACTGAGTGAACTCTATGATCATTTTTTTTTAATCATTGTGAAATATAAATGAAAGTAAAGCATAAATAAATGTAAATGTATCCTGAGGAATTAGCAGAAAGACCAATTAAAACATATGGAAAGTCTCTACTATGAAAAAGAATGAATCAACTTTTTTTCTCCTTTTTGAATTCGCTAGACTGAAACATAGTTATTAGAGTCTAAAAACAGAAATGTTATTATTGATAATGACACCTTAAGATAAATATTTAAATAGAGAATTGACTATAATGATTAGACACATGGTTTTTTTCAATTATAAGGTTTTGAAGAAGGATCACTAGATGTGAATTCAAGAGTTTCGATGTAAGGAAAGGACAAAAGTAATATTGCTAAAGACATCTGCACAAAATATGCAGAAATAATTAGGATTTTTCTCCTTTTAAACTGATCCACATGTTATTCTGATCTTGGCATACAAATATTTGGAAAGGTCACTTAATTTAACTAAAGTCAGCATTTCACAAGTTTCCTTGCTATCTTAGCAGATTGTGTCTCCAAGTCTTCATGTGTATAATTGTAGTGAAACAAATGTAATTTCTATGACTAAACATAAAGACGAGCCTTTGGGTTAACACATGAGATCAAAAAAATATGGTTGACCAAGGTCCACCAGATGTTGCGTGCAATGGATGTTGTGGTGGTAGAGTTAATGATATACTGGGATAAGTAGCAGCAGATCCAATGTAATAACAGGTTCTCAGCTATTACAGACTGGAAAAATAATTGTCAGAGTTCAGATAAGCACAAGGTAGCTCCATCATATTTTTTGGGTCTCCACATTCATTTAAAAAATGAACCTTAATTTAGATTGTATCATGAAATATCAAATATTCAGACACCTACAGATCACAATATTGTTTCTATTTTTCAATCTTTTTATGTTGTTTTTCCATGACTACCACAACAAAGTTGTGGAAAAAAAAGGACTTTTTGGTTTTGTTTTCTTTTGTATGAGAGACTGATTTTTAGTAGTACCTTTTTTTTGTAGTTTGTAGTTGATGATAGATAGTGGATGTTTATAACTGTTTTATAGGTTATATACTAAAAGCAGACTGTGTAAGTTACATGAAAAATGTGAAAATGTTAAGAATATATTCAGTTGTTTCCTTAGGATATTACTTGATAGATTGAATTCATGATCTTATAAAAGATTATATGCTGGTGATAATTCTTCTGAACATAGGTATCAGTAGAATTTGTTTATATGCAGAACTGAGGATGGAACCCAGGGCCTCACAGGTACCAGGGAAGTGTTCCCACTAAGCCACTTGTCAAGTCAACCAGTGGAATGTTTTGTTTTATTTTTTTGTTCAGATCATATAAAGATGCTCTTGGATGTTTTATGAACCTTTGATAATAGAATATGCCTTGAAGAAGTAAAATTTCAATGGATCAATATACAGCTGTGAATGTCTGGAAAATACATTTCATACTAAGTTTTACTATTGTGGTTTGTTTGTTTGTTTTAACTGTTGTTTGTTTCAGAAATGAGGTCTTGTTATCTTGCCAAGGTAGGTCCTGAAATCATGAGCTTTAGTGATTCTCCTCCCAAACACCTCAGTTTGTCTGAGTATTCCTCTGTGATTGCTTACAAATAAGTTTTTATTTTTTAAATCATACTACTTCTTCTAAAAGGTTGTGCCCTTCCATCACCTGATAACTGGTACAATCTGCCCAATGATTCCCTGAGTTTGCTCTCTGCCTTTTTTCTTTTACATAATTATATTTATATTTATCATGAACATTCTAAGCATCACATAAATTTACAAATACTTTGTAGGAAATATTTGTAGGAAATAATAATGTTGATAGGTACTACTGTGTTTTGTAGAAAACTACAATGCTGAAGGATAAAACTGATTTTCTGTTATAAAAAGTCAATGAGCATTCTAATAAGAATCACCAGCGAAGCAGAACCACTCATGGGGGTGAACTGACCACATTTGTTTACACTGGTTTATACTGAGCTTCTACAGAGCTTCTTCCTCCCTGAATTCTCAAGTTCTGATGCTCAATTTTATTCTCTTTCTCTCCCTCTCTCTACATCTTCACAAAGGATCATGGTACACGTGGTACGTGACACAGGAAACCAGAGCTCCATGTTCACATTCATCCTGGTGGGATTCTCAGAATTCCCACACCTCCAGGCACCCCTCTTCCTGCTGTTCCTCACCATCTACACAGTCACTCTTGTGGGGAACTTGGGCATAATTGTGATCATAAGGATCAATCCTAAGATTCAAACACCCATGTACTTTTTCCTCAGCCACCTCTCATTTCTGGACATTTGCTACTCCAGTGTATTTACACCCAAGCTGTTAGAGATCTTGGTTGTGGAAGATAGAACGATCTCTTTCAGTGGATGCATGACACAGTTTTTCTTTATTTGTATGTTTGTGATTACAGATATGTTCATGTTGGCAGTGATGGCCTATGACCGGTTTGTGGCCATGTGTAACCCCTTGCTCTACACAGTTGTTATGTCTCATAAGCTCTGTGCCTTCTTAGTGGCTGGAACTTACACATGGGGTGGCCTCTGCTCCTTGATAATCACACATTCCCTTGTGCAACTATCCTACTGTGGATCAGGCCTCATGAACCACTTTGGCTGTGAGTACTCTGCCATCATTTCCGTCTCCTGCTCTGATTCCTCCTTCAGCCAGATGGCGTGTTTCTATATTTAGTGAGGCATGTAGCCTCCTGATCACCCTTGCCTCCTACATCTTCATTGTTGTCATTGTCATCAGGATGCCTTCCAAGGGTGGCCTCCGCAAAGCCTTCTCCACCTGTACCTCTCACCTGACTGCCATCAACATCTTCCATGGGATCATCCTGCTCCTCTACTGTGTGCCCCACTCCAGAAACTCCTGGATCCTGGTTAAAGTGATGACTGCACTTTATACAGTCATGATCCCCGTGCTGAATTCCCTGAACTATAGCCTCAGGAACAAAGATGTCAAAGAGACACTGAGGAGGCTGATAAACTCCAAACTGCATTCTCATTCAGTATAATTTTTAAAAAGCTTATTTATGTTCTAACCACATTAATTTTTTCATATACTTATTGATGATACTTTAGCTTGAAGTTAATACATGGTTATACTTTAGATCAATTGAATATTAAATGTAGAGTGGTTTTCAGTGTGAAAATCGAGCTACTCTTTTCTGTTTTCATACCAATTTAATGCACTCATCACTACTTCATCAGTAGATATTCTGAACAGTTATGCTTCTTCATTTCTTCATTGAACACTAGGGAAGGAAAAATGAAGATATATTTATTTTGGTATCTACACCTTATGTCATGGCATTACTTTAAGTTGTTCTTAAAATAAAGAACAAACAGATTATAAAAGTCCTCACTTGGAAGCATTCTCAAGTCCTTGAAATTCACATTTTTGACACAACAAGTTTTATAAAACATGACTGTTCATTTCCTCTTATATTATTTCAACTAAAAAGGAACCTTTGGTTTATCTTATGAAATTATTGTCTGATTTAAGCAAACAGGTAGAAAATATTAGATACTATCTTCACTCATTTTTCAAGTATAAATGTAATGTATAATGTATATATTGTGGTTTAATAAATGTTGAGGTATTCATATCAAGAAGTAAGTCCAATTCACTTCTTTTTTTGCTATTGTTTTTTTTAATTTTTAAATATATATGAGCATAGAGTGTATTTTGACATACCACATACACATGGAGCATAACTTATTCTAATTAGGATACCATTCTTGTGGCTGTACATGATGTGGGGTTTCATTGGCCATTATTCATATATGAACATAGGAAAGTTATATCTGAGTCATTTCCCTGTCTTTCCCAATTGACTGTTCTTTATCCATTTAATCACTGAACACTAATGACCAAACAATATCTATGGGGTTTCTATATACATGTGTAGGAATAACCAGAGAGGGTCCTTACCTCAGGCTTATGATGAAGTTAAAAGGATTTGCAGAGATGGTTTAAAAGTCTCTCTCTTTAAAGAAAACTACATGATGATCTTTCTATAATCTATAAATCTGTATCTATGTCTAGGTTTAGGGCTAGGCCTAGATCTTGATGTCAGTTTCCAGTTTCTGTTCTCTTAGAAATTATTGTTTTCTCCAAATTATGTGAACCTGTTCTATTTAGACCTTCTTTAAGTATTTCTTATTATTCTACTTTGGGATGTAATATTTATTTCACACTATAAGGCCATTATTACTAAGGTAACCCTAAATCAGAATAATTCATGAGGTCATCATAGTGGTCAGTGTTGGCCATGACTGACTTGTTCTCCATGGTTCTCATACAATAGACAACTATAAACTAGAAAAATAAATGAGGCAACATTGTCAGATATTGAACAAAAAGTACTGAAATGCTGCAATCTCTGAAAGAATTAAAGCTTCCCAGTAAATTCCACTTGTGTCACAATTCTCTGTACAGAGACAGCTTCCTGACTACAGCAGGAAAGAAAGAGTGCAGGTGGAGTAAGGTAGTCCTTTTATAAAAAACTGATAAAGACTCTGGGGAATAGTTTACATGGATATTTTTCCTCCAGTATATGGGGAAATTATTAGACATAAAAACTCTCTACAAAACATTATCAAGCCAAATTCAGAAATTTATGGTATTTCATTACCAACTCCTGTTTATCTCAGTAATGCAAGGTTGGTTCAACAATCAAACATCAACATAAACTATTATATTTGAAGAATATTAGTTGAAACCATTGTAATTAAAAACTACCTTAGTAATAAAAGTCTTATTGTGTGAAATAAGCATTCCATTCCCAATTCATTTCTAATACTCATATATATATTTTTTAGTAATACTAAATGATAATTTTAAAAATTCTACCTTTGATTACACATTCTCACCATCAACCTATCTACTCTTTAAATATAAATGACATCACCATCTAATTAGTTAAACTATGTGAAAAATGTTAACTATCACCTAGGGTAGTTTTGATTTGCATTTCTCTTATTAGTAGAGATTTTGAACATTTGTTCATATATCTGTTGATTGTTTGTAGATCTTCTGTGAAGTGTCAGTTCATGTCCTTAACCCATTTATTGACTGGGTTATTTGTATTCTTGGTGTAAACTTTTTGAGTTCTTTATATATTCTGGAAATTAGTGCTCTCTGAAGTGTGTGAGGCAAAGACTTTTTCCCACTCTGTAGACTCTCTCTTCACATTGTTGATTGTTTCCTTTGCTGATTAAAAAAAAAAAAAAAAAAAAAAAAAAGCTTTTTAGTTTGAATCTACCCCAATTATTGATTCCTGCTTTTATTTCTTGTGCTTTGGGAGTCATGTTAAGGAAGTCTGATCCTAAGCCTACATGGTGAAGACTTGGGCCTACTTTTTCTTCTGTTAGGTACAGGATCTCTGGTCTAATCCCTAGGTCTTTGATCCACTTTGAGTTGCGTTTTGTGCAGGATGAGAGATAGGGGTTTGGTTTCATTTTGCTGTATATGTATTTCCAGCTTTCCCAGCACCATTTGTTGAAGAGACTATCTTTTCTCCATTGTATGTTTTTGGCATCTTTGTCTAGTATGAGGTAACTGTATTTATGTGGGTTTGTCTTTGTGTCTTCTATTCTGTACCATTGATCTGCATGTGTACTTTGGTGCCAATACCATGTGGTTTTTGTTACTATTGTCTGGTATTGTGATACCACCTGTTTCACTCTTCCTACTAAGGATTGCTTTAGCTATCGTGGGTCTCTTATTCTTCCAAATGAATTTCAATATCACTTTCTCTATTTCTTTAGGTAAATCATTGGCATTGTAATTGGAATTGCATGGAATTTGTATATCATTTTTGGTAGTATGGCAATCTTAACAATATTAAATCTTCATATCCAAGAACATGGGAGATCTTTCCATCTTCTAAGGTTTTCTTTAATTTCTTTCTTTAATATTCTGTAGTTCTCATTGTAGAGCTCTTTTACCTTCATCTCACCCCAATTAGAATGTCTAATATCAAGAATACACACAACAGTAGGTGTTGGTGAGGATGTGGGGAAAAAGGTACACTCATACATTGCTGGTAGGGTTGCAGTTTGGTGCTTCCTCTCTGGAAAGCGGTATGGAGATTCCTTAGAAAACTTGGAATGGATCCACCATTTGACCCAACTATCCCACTACTTGGTCTATACCCAAAGGACTTAAAATCAGCATACTACAGTGACACAGCTACATCAATGTTAATAGCAGCTCAATTCACAATGGCTAGATTGTCCAACAAACCTGGATGCCCTTGAGTACATGGATGGATAAAGAAACCGTGATATATATGCACAATGGAATATTATTCAGCCATAAAGAAGAATAAAATTATGGCAGTTGCAGGTAAGTAGATGGAGTTGGAGAATATCATGCTAAATGAAATAAGCCAATAGAAAACAAAGGCCAAACAATTTCTCTGATAAGTGAATGATGACACATAACAGGGGTGAGAGGGAGGAAAGAATGGAGGAAGGATGACATGTATAGAGGAAAATGAGGGTGGGGGAAAGAAAAATAGTAGAATGAGACAAACATTTACCCTATGTTCATATATGATTACACAATGGTATGACTCTACTTTGTGTACTACCAGAGACACAATATGTTGTACCCAATTTGTGTACAATGAATTAAAATAAAATAAAAAAAAAACATCTACATAGTTATTTTAGGTATATTAATATAACAATATTTTAATGAAGTATGATATTTAAAGTTTTCCAATTTCAAACACAGGTTTTTTCCATGTTTTTGCTCTTATAAATAATACAACTCCAAATATCTTCATTCATCTTTTTGCTTTTGTTAATTCCTTGTAAATCACCCAAAATCTTGAATAAAGAATATGAGCATTGTTATCGAAAAAAATGTTAACTCTTCCTACCCAACCTCTATGTATCTGCCAATAAGTCATATTGTTTATATCTACAAAATTGGGAATTTCTTCATTTTTCCATTCTCAAAATCATTATAATAATGCATTTAACTTATAGTAGTTAATATAAAATTTCCCTGCATTTCTTTTTCTTTACTTTTCATAATTAATTAATCATAGATTACCCATTGTTTTGTAAAACATACAATCTGTTTATTTCATTTTCCTAAATGGTTAGAATTATCTAACCTTTTTCTATTTTAAAATGAAAATCAGTCCCTTTGAAAACATGGCATTTGCCTCTCTTGTATCAGTAATTAAAATTTAATACATACAGAAGTACTTTTTTAAGGAAATATTGTGTAACTTCCAAACAGATCAGAGTAAAACTATCTCCAGTACTATAAAAATCATTGTCTGGCTATTTCTCTCCATTTGTGCATTAGCCAAAATTAAGACTTTAACAATAAAGATGCACCTGTTATAGAGATTCACTATCTAAAGATATCTCCCTCAAAATAGTAAATGATATTTCCTATTCAAAAACTTTATAATGATATATTGCTTATTTCATGTATCATACTTTATACTCTCTGACTTTATAAATCACTCAAGATTTTTCATATATTTATAGTTGTATAATCTTGTCCCTGTTTAGCTTTTTTTTTTTTTTATTTTTTATTTTGGAGGGGATGGAAGGGCTTTTATTCTTTTTTCTTTTTTTTAATTATTGTTTTAATTTCTAAAGACCACATTTTGATTCATTATACACAAATGGAGTACATCTTTTCCTTTCTATGTTTGTGCATGATATAGATTCATACCATTCATGTACATGTACATAGAATAGTACATAGAATAATGATGTCTGTTTCATTAAGCCATTTTTCATACTCCCCTCTCATTTCCCTCTATGAAATCTAAAGTTACTCCACTCTTCTCTCCCCTCCTACTTCCACCCCCATTATATATCATCATTCACTTATTAGAGAAAATATTCAGCCTTTGGTTTTTTGGGATTGCCTTATTTCACTCAGCACGATATTCTCTAACTCCATCTATTCACCAGCAAATGCCAGAATTTCAGTCTTCTCTAAAGCTGAGTAATATTCCATTGTGTATGTATGTATGTACCTGAGTGATAACCCTAGCAGGTTGGGTATGGCTGGAGGAGGTGAGTCTTTGGGGACATCCCACATTTTTGTCCATGGTGAAGGAATCTCTTCTCTTCCTCTCTCTCTGCTTCCTGGATATATATATATAATCATGTTTTCTCTATCCATTCATCTGATGATGGGCATCTAAGCTGGTTCCATAGTTTAGCTATTGTGAATTGAGCTGCTATAAACATTGATGTGGCTGCATCACTGTAGTATGTTAATTTTAAGTCCTTTGGATATAAATGAAGGAGTGGAATAACTGGGTCAAATAGTGGTTCCATTCCAAGTTTTCTGAGGAATCTCCATGAGAATGAGATTTATAACTACAAGTATTGTGCACATATATGTAGCTCTACTTTTTCAAAAAGGTTATATCAATTTGTAATAAATAGCAACGTCTGAATATCCCAAAGTCATAATCTACTCCATCAGCTCTTAGTATTTTCAGACTTGTGGAAGTTTAATAATTTACTCATTGTAGATCATGATTAAATATTTGCAATTCCTGAGGTTGGGCATATTTTAATATTTCCATGGACATATTTCTTTTCCAAAATTCTTTGTATGCCATGTTACCAACCCTTTGAATTATTTTCCATCTGCAATTGTTTTATGTGTATTCTGGATATTATTCCTTTTTCTGTTTATAACATAAAACATTTTCATATTTTGCTTTATTTTTCAATAATTAATATCCTTTGAAAAGGAGAAAGTTAAATTTTAGCTTAAAATCAAATTTAATTAAAATTAAAAATTTAACTTAGAATTAAAAAAAAACTTGTTTTGAATAATGGTTTTGTAATTGTTTAAGACCATACTCATCTTCCCTTGAAGTTCTGGAGAATTTCTACTCTATTATATTCAAGAGTGCATTAAATTCTTTATATTTTGCCCTATGAATTTCCTCACCTTCATTTTGTGGCAGATGTGAGACTTGGGTAGAGGATAATGATATAGTCACCATCATTATTTATTCTGTTGTCTGCTTTCATCCAGCAGGTAGACAGAATAATTCCATGTGACTCGCCCTAGACAATGTGAAGTTGGTGAATGTGTTGTAAGCTACTGCACAGAAGGGGCCTTAAATGTCTCTTCCTGGTTTGATTCTTTCCTCCTGGGGTGGATGCCTTCCACCTACAGATAAGCACAACACAAAGAGTGAGCATTCCTTCAACCCAGGGCCTGGAATGAGCATTTACAGGAAGCTAACCAAGGATAGTGAACACTAACAGAGCAGAGATGCAGTCAGCGTCAACACTGCTTAGCTCCTTCATTTTTACCCAGACACATATTCCATTGTCACATGCTGTTCACTGAATAAAATATTGTTTATGTCCTGTGCTCTAAAGATGCCAAAGAATGTCATAAAAAAACATTTAAGTGTGTGAGTCTCAGGAGCACTCGAAACTAATGCCTCAGCAACTCTTTAAAACCATTCCATAGTCAATAATTAAGAGCCCAATTAATTATTTTTCTAGAAACTGTGGGCAACCTGATGTGGCTCTGCTGCATGCTATGTACTTTAGGAAAGCCTTGCTTCATAGCACATGCTGCTGAGTATGGGTTCGCTCAGCCATCTCTCATCATCTTTGGAATAGCTGGCTATCTATGGACTGTGGTTTAGAAGTGAGTTGTCCCCCAAGAGGTCATGTGAGAGACAATACAAGAAATTTTAGAGGTGAAATTATTGGTCTACAGGAGTCTTAATCCAATCAATACATTAATCCCCTGATACGGATTACCTGAGTGATAACCCTAGGCAGGTTGGGTGTGGCTGGAGGAGGTGGGTCTTTGGGGGCATTCCACATCTCTCCTCCCTCTCTCTCTCTCTCTCTCTCTCTGCTTCCTGTTATCATGTCCTGAGCTGCTTTCCATTGCCGTACTTCTGCCATTGATATTCTGACTTACCTTAGGCCCAGAAAAATGGAGTTGGCCATTTAAGGACTAAGACCTCTGAAACTGTAAGGCCCCAAATAAACTTTTTCTCCTCTAAAATTGTTCTTGTTAGGTCTTTTGGTCACAGCATTGGAAAAAGTATCTAAAAAAGTAATGGATGTGTCAGAAAAATAATAGATCAAAAGGCAATATTCAAGGTCTTCTAAGCCTCAACTGTTTCCAAATGTCAGTCTCAGCAACTCAGTGAGTACTATCTAAAAATACCATTAGAAATGTGGATTCAGTGGGAAAGTGCCCTTGGGTCCAAAAAACAAATCCTCAGCTCACGTTTCAATTGTTTTTGGTAGTTCGCATGCTATGTATATTGTAGAATTTGCCACACTTCTTACTTTTTAAGTTTGAAACAGGGTCTTGGTAGGGTTAATCTTGTTGGCCTTAAACTCATAATCCTCCACTCAGCTCCACAAATCACAGGAATTATAGGAGTGCACCACCAAATTTGGATTTGCCAGCCTTCTAAAGGAAAATGATATCGCCGGGTGTGGTGGGGCATTATGTAATCCCATTGTCTCAGGAGGCTGAGACAGGAGGAATGCAAATTTGAGGCTAGCCTCAGTAATTTAGCAAGGCCCCAAGCAACTTAGCTAGACTCTGCCTCAGATAAGAAAAAGAGACTTAGTATTTTTATATACTTGAAATATTTATGAAGTACATGAAGTAGTATGATTTCTACCCAATTACAGTTACCATGTCCAGTCAGTAGAAAAATGAATTTATATAATTCAAGGAAGAATGTACATTAGGCCAATTTTCACAATAAGCCAGGATCCCAGAAAGATGAGCCAGATACCTGCACCTGCATTTCCCTGGAAATCAGTCACTGAATGTATGAGCTACAAGTTTTATGGTCACATGGACACATATAGGGAAAGGGTTAAATTTTAATGGTAACCAAAGTTGAAAAATTTCCAGATTGAGACCCTGAACTGATGCCACAGGTATAAAAATGATAATGTGATAGACCACACTTACTTAGATGTGATTCATTTCAGTGACCAGAAAATGCTAGGCCTGAAGGTTGGTTGAAAGAGTACTCAAAAGCCTGTGCTCTAAATAACTTAGAAGGAGAGACATTTTGGTCTTGGTTAGAAGCTTTGAGACCTCAAGCTATCTTTACACCTGAGTTTTGAACATAATGTTCAGTGCTAAATCAAATTTGCAAAGTACATTAAAAGATAGGAGAAGGGCAGTCTCTACCTCTGGAGATGGCCTGCATTCTTATTTGGTTGTATTTTTTTGCTTCACTCCAAAAGTTTCTTTCTCTGAAGATGGCACTGGTTCTCTCTTAAATGTGTATTTCTTGTTTTACTTCAAAGATGTGTTCTCTCTTGAGAAAACCTGCATTCTCCCTTGAATATGTGTCTATCTGTGGTACATGAATATATGTCTCTGGAAAGAGAGAGAGAGAGAGAGAGAGAGAGAGAGAGAGAGAGAGAGAGAGAGAAGGAGAGAGAGAGAGAGAAATGTAAAGAAGCCTGTGAAATAATATACAATATTATATTCAAAATAGTATACAATAGCTTTAGAATTCCTCAAAACTTCTTCAAAATATTTTATAAATCAACTATACATTCCATGAATAAGAACATTATTTTAGTCAACTTTTTAATCACTGTGCCCAAAAGATCTGACCAGAACAATTTTAGAGGAGGAAAAGTTTATTTGGGGCTCATGGTTTCAGAGGTCTGAGTCCACAGATGGCCAACTCCTTTACTCTGGCCCTGAGGTGAGACAGATGTCATGGTGGAGAATATGGTAGAGGAAAGCAGCTCAGGACTTGAGAGTCAGAAAGCAGAAAGAAAGTTCTGCTCACCAGAGACAAAATATATACCCCAAAAGCACGTCCCCGGTGAAGCACCTCATTCAGTCACACCCTAGGTGCCTATAGTTATTCCCAGCTAGTCCTTATAGGTGGACTAATGCATTGTTAGTTTAAGGCTCTCATAACCCAATCATTTCACCTCTGAAGTTCTTGCATTATCTCACACATGAGCTTTTCAGGGAAGCCTAATATCGAAACCATAAAAAAGATAAAGCAAAATCAAACATTTAAAATGTTTAGGACACTATAAGCTGAGATAAATAAAAAGAGTGTTTTTCTTAAGAAAAAAACACTAAATAGAAATAGAATAAAAATATAGTAACTGGTGTTAAAAATTTAAATGGGGGCTGGGGTTGCGGATCAGTGGTGGAGCACTTATCTAGCATGTTTGAGGCACTGGGTTTGATCCTCAGCATCACATAAAAATAAACAAATACACTAAAGCTATTAAAAAAAGAGTTTAGTTTTGGAAAAAAGAATCCAAATGGAAATTTAAATACTGAAATAAGTATAGTTGATGAGAGTAATAATCTTTGAGATTTATCAGAGAAGAAAATAGAATCAAAGAAAATATTTACAAACTTTAAATCTGATGAGAGGTTAACATCCAGAATATATAAGGAATAAGAAGCTCCTACAATTCAATAACAAAATAACAAATAATGAATTAATATCACAATTTATATTGGATTAAGAGCTTAAGTAGATGTGCAGAAAAGACATACAAATGACCTAAATTTCTAAGAAAAAAAAAATGCTCTGTACTATTAATTATCAGGGAAATGCAAATCAAAATGGCAATGGGATATTACTTTTAGTTATGGACAAACTGTGAAGTCTGTGTTTTTTCTTCAGTGAGTGAACTTTTATTATTTCATTAATTCAATACCCAAAAGCAGTTAATGGAATAAATACTGTAATGTAATCATCCCTAGTGCTTCAGAAGAAAACAGCTATCACAATGATGCAAAACTGTTTCAACTAATTGTACGTTTTTGCAGCCCACTCCAATTATAATTCCCTGATGCCACTATCTTCACAGTCTGGGGAAATGAATAAGACCTGGAGTTTGGCAGAGGTTAGACTATGTGTTCCACTTTCAGGTGTTTCTTTGTAAAATGCCATTTCATTGCCATTTTACTGTCCACTTTTGTAACAAACCTCATGCATATTGCTCTGTGAAGTAATATTTACTCACCGTGGACAGAAATACTTGACCTTCATTAATCTTAAGAAGAAATTCTTAGTGAATTAATCAAAAACTTCAGGTTTCAGGTCAGTTCATTTATTTTTGGTCTTTCAAAGCAAGTGGAAAACAGGGGTGCGGTTCACATAAATGTCTATAAAATTAAACAGGTCTCTTCCTATGGCCAGGGTTGCCTTGATTTTCACTCACAGTGCATAAATGGTTTCTCAGAATTAAATTGTGTACTACAGAAACTGGCAGCAGTGGTAGTACCAGGGATCAATGGAGAAAGTCACAGAAAATTTGTGGAATGTTTGTTGATTGTGAGCTCCCCTAGATCTAGTTCTGATTTGAGTACAAGCCTAATCCTGAACCATTGATGTTTTAAAAATCCATTGGAAATTGCTAGGACTTAAGTACCAAGACTTTTCCTGAGTACATATTTGTTACTGACCTACAAACTATGCCATGTATCAAGAGTAGTAGTAACAGACTTTACTAGTATATTCACATTTTGAAGGAAAATTTATGTATTAAAACTGTCTAAGAAATAATGGATATTTCAAGTCTGCCCACCCAGGCCCACTGGCAATGGGAAAAACCCACTCCTAATAGATGTTCTGTGTTGAGTTGCTGTCATGTAAGAGTAGGAACTCATGGGGTCACGTCTATGTTGAGATACTTATTCCCCATAAAGCTGAAAAAATGGAATACAATCTAGAGATGTATTTCTGCTCTTGCCTTGTGTTGCTTTTTTTCATTTTTTCTTCTTTCATATCAAGACCACTCAGTAAATTGCCCATTGCTTATACTTCATCCTCTTCTCCTAGTTTGCCTCATCTTAAAGAAAGGGTTGTTTCTTTGGTTAAGTACCTGTGCAGTTTTTATTATACAATTTTCATTGAATCATAGAATATATTTTGTATGGAAATATTGTTGGTGACTGTAACATGTTTCTGTTCTACATATATTTATGAATATATAAATACCAATGTATGTATACATATATGTATTTCATTAACATTTAAAGTGAAATAACTATTAACATGCTTTAAGTCAGTTCTTTAGGTTATCTATATACATATATATGTAATCAGGTATATTAAATATTAAATATACACCTGACTTAAAGCATATTAATAAAGTTATTGAAAATTTAATTGAAAACCTCTAAAAAATAATAAATGTTGATTCAATGTCTCAATAAAAGACACATAAAAATACCCAAGGAGACAGCATGCATTGATGAAGTTTGAATGGAGACAGTGTGAATATGTCGTAGATGAGATTCTGTAGCAAATTCTACAGAATCATATAGAATGGAATCTACACTGCATCATGGAATCTACACAGTCCAACGACTAAATTCTATGGTCATTTGATTTTGTATCATGTCTAGAAAGGTATAAAATGCAAAAGCAATTAACACTAACATATCTGGGTTGCCAATACTGATGTTGAGCCATCTCTGCGATCCTTAGTGTCATTCCTCAAATCATATCAAAGGGCTCTTTGTTTCTGTTCTGCTTCCTTTGCTTCAATTTTTGTGATTACTTTGAGCGATAAATTTATATTTCAGCGGTACAAAAACAATACTAACAAAGGTTGACTTTTAAATAAGTTGTTATCTAGTATTTCTCACATTTCAGTGCAGGTAGAAATCCTCTGGAGGCTTGGTAGAATCACAAAGTGTGGACATCATTCCAAAGTTTTTTATTCAGAAGGTTGATGGGGTTGGGGAATTCCTATCTTAAGAAATTGTCAGGTGCGACTGCTGCTTTCATTGGGTACCCGGCTTCTTAAATTAAGTCACTCTTTACACTTGCAACCTCTTTATTCCTTCCCTTTTTTTCCTATTAATTCTACTTTTCCGGAATAATTTGTGTGTTTTCTTTTTTTTTAGTCCACAGAATTTATGACATCTTCTGAAGGAAATCGAAGCAGCAGGCCCACTTTTAATCTGTTGGGTTTCTCAGAATACACAGGTCTCCAGATTCCACTCTTCCTAGTTTTCTTGTCCGTTTATGCAGTCACTCTAGTGGGAAATTTGGGGATGATAATAATCATCATGTTCAACCCCAAACTCCATACAATCATGTACTTTTTCCTTAGCCACCTTTCCTTTTTAGATTGCTGTTATTCCACTGTAGTTGCACCTAAATTGCTGGAGAACCTGGTTGTGAAAGAGAAAACCATCTCTTTCTCTGGTTGTATCATGCAATTTTCTTTTACTTGCATTTTTTCAGGTATAGAAACTTTCATGCTAGCAGCCATGGTCTATGACCATTTGGGGGCAGTTTGTAACCCTCTGCTATATACCACTATAATGTCTCAGAAGCTTTGTGTTCTTCTGGTGGCTGGATCTTACTCTTGGGGCTTGGTATGCTCCCTGACACTCACATATATTCTTCTTGCCCTGTCATATGGGGAATCTAACATCATAAATAACTTCATCTGTGACCACCCTGTAATTGTTTCTGTCTCCTGCTCAGACCCCCATATCAGCCAGATGCTATGTTTCATTATTGCGGTATTCAATGAGGTGAGCAGCCTGATCATTATCATTGTGTCCTCTGTGTTCATTTTCATCACTGTTATGAGGATGCCTTCTGCAAGTGGGCATCAGAGAACCTTCTCCACCTGTGTCTCCCACCGGAACGCCATCACCATCTTTCATGGAACCATCCTGTTCCTCTACTGCGCTCCTAGTCCCAAGACTACTTGGCTCTCAGTTAAAGTAGCCTCTGTGTTTTATACAGTGGTGATTCCCATGCTGAACCCATTGATCTACAATCTTAGGAACAGAGATGTGAAGGACACTTTCAGAAAATTAGTTGTCACCAAATTTCTTTGGCACACAATATAATATTCTTATATTTATTATTCTATATTTGAAAAAAATGAATGACTAAAATTCAGACCCTCCAGTTAGAAAAGAACAAATAATTGAAAATGAATGCAAGTGAAATTCCACATAATGGTGAGCAACTGGAATGTTCATACATTTCAGATGAGGGTAAAAGACAAAATGACTTTGAAGACAGTTGTAAAATACTATATGAAGTTATAGAAAAATTTCTCAAAGAACCTAGCAATTTCTTTTCTTGGTATTTGTCCATGAGAACTGAGATTAGATATTTCAGGATAAAATTCTTCTCTATGACTTGTTCAATAATATAGGGAAAAGAGAAGGGAGATTAGTAGGAGGAGATATCGATGAGATTTTCTTAACCCAGTTCCTTTAAAAAAGTGATATTCTTGGAAAATGCAACTTTTCTTTCATGAAGAACTTTTGCTGTAGACCTATTAAGGATAAATGTGCAAAAGCAGAAAAAATACTGATGCATCTTATCCTGTTATCCTATTGAAACTTATTACAGAAAGTTAGAAATTATTTTATTATATATACTATATGTAATTACATATAACTTAGCTTAAGTAAGCCCTTATAGATATGTATATACATATTCCAACATATAGTCATAATTATGTACATTTAATATATGGTACAACATAAAAGTATTCCATAATGTGTGTAATCCTTTACCTGCATTGTGCTTTTTGTGACCTCTTTATAGTAACCACATACATACACCTTGGAGAATTTGACTGATGAGGTATAATTGCCCTCCCATGTAATTGTACTATTGAGATTAAAGATAAGAAGTGTAATTTGTTAATAAAGAATGGTTTGTCCATTGCTGTTAATTCTGGTAAAGATAGACTTTGTATATTAGCCAATGTTTTATCAGGACAAGAAAATAACTACTTTTCATTGTTAAACCTAGTAGATTTAGAATAGGGATTTATCCTAAAAGTTTTGGAAGCTCTGCTGGAGTTAAAAAGGGAAGAGAAGTCTTCCATGGAGTACTAAGGAAGCCATCAAAATGGAGGAACAAAAGTTTTCATGACTCAGTCATCCCATAATTTATTTATGTGTCTTAGGGATGACTCTCCTGGGGTTTTCACTGCGTCCTGACAGGTGCCTGCCTTCCTCAGATCTGAAAAGCTGATATAGACAGATCTCTTCTACCATAATAACCAAATTATTATGCCTAAACCCCTATTAATTTAAAAATGAGTAAAGAAAACATGTCCTATACACAGGACAGAGTACTATTTCACCACAAAGAATAACAAAACCATGTCATTTGAAGGAAAATGCATGGAACAGGAGGTCACGTTAAGTGAAATAAGTCAGACTCAAAAAAACAAGTATTGTATTTTTTTTTTTTCATTTCACATATGGAATCTAAAATATAGCAACAGTAAAAAAAACATAACATGAAAATACAAGGGGACTTTTTACTGAAGAGGAAAGGGGCTTACAGGAAGGGTGGATACAATCAAAGGATGTTACATGCATGATACATGCATACCCAGGTTTTTAGCATCACAATTCACAATGACCAAACTATGGAACCAGCGTAGGCATCCATCAATGGATGAGTGAATAAAGTAAATGTGATATATATACACAAAGGAGGAGCCCTAAAGATAAATAAAGTTATGTCATTTGCAGGAAAATGGATAGAACTAAAGATGATTATGTTGAGTGAAGTAAGTCAGACTCAGAAGGTCAAGGGTCATATGTTTTATTTCATATGTAGAAGATAGGAAAAAGGAAAAGAAAGATGGGGAGGCAGGGATCTCATGAGAAGCAAAGGGAAGTGATCAGAGGAAAGGGTCCAGGATGTGTGAGGTAGGGTGGGGAGGGAGTGCTGGGGAGAGATATTGGCCAAATTATACTGCTGTATGGTTTATTATGTGCACATATGAGTATGTAATAACAAATTCCATCATTATGTAGAACTATAATGCACCAATAAAAATGTGAAAAGAAAAAGTACATGTTGTGTAATGATTACCACAGTCAAGATAATTAACATCCCCTCTTATCATCACAAATTTTGGACAGTAAGATCCTTGATATTGCTCTGCTAGCAAATATTTAAAATAAGCTGCATTCTTGAAGGAATTTTGAAGTGTACAGAGGAGAAGGAGAGAAGGGGTGGGGGCCTGTGGGGTTGATAAGGATGGTAGAATGAGTCAGACATTATTACACTATATACATGTATGAAGAATTTAAAAAATATATTTATCACTTTCAAAAAAGTTAATGAAAAAAACAAATGAAAAATAAAATAAGCTACATTCTTATTAACTATTGTCCCCATGTTTTACATGCAGTTCCTAGTCACCTTATAACTGAAGGCTTGTTTCAGTTGACCATTTTCTACTCTTTATCCCCTAAACCCCAGGTTTTCATAGCTATGGTTCTACTCTCCATTACAAGTTTGACTTTTAAAATTTGTTTTAGATTCTACATGGAAGTGAGACCATGTTATGTCAAGCTTAATTCACTGAGCAAGATACATGTCCTCCAGTCATTTCCATATTGTTACAAATGGCAGGCTGTCCTTCTTTTAAAAAGGTGAATAATTATTAGGGAAAAAATTGGAGAGTGTGTATCATGGCATTTCTAAATAACAAGTAGGTCTGTTTCTAATTTATTCAGGAAGTACTACATTGTTTTCCACAATAAATGCCTCATGTCACTTTCCCATCAAGAGTATATGAGGGTTCCCTGACTTCCACCTCTTTGATTCTTTGTGATAGCCATACTGGCAAGCCTGAGGTGATATCACATTGTGGTTTTGATGTGCCTTTCCCTGGTGATTAGTTATGTTAAGCATATTTTCATATGCCTGTTGCATAATTGCAAGTATTCTTTGGAAAAATGTCTATTTAAGGTTTTGCCTGCTTTTTTAAAATTGTCTTGTGTATTTGCTTCAAGTGATAAACTTTCACTGGAGAGTAGGGTTATTACTCTTAAAAGATTTATAGTTTACAAATATTTTCTCCCTTTCCACAGATTACCTTTCCATTTTGTTGATTATTTCCTTTTATGTCAGAAATCTTTTGGTCTAATATATTCCCCATTGTTTAATTATGCTTTGTTGCCTATGTTTTTGATATAAAATCCAAAACATCATTACTGATTTCAACATCAAGGAGCTTAATTCCTATGTTTTCTCCTATACATTTCACATTTTGCATTTTAAATCTTTCAAACATTTTGAATTTATTTTGTGTGTGTGGTATAAGAAAATGGTTGCATTATTCTGAAACATGTAGAAAATATTTTCTAGCAAAAATCACGAGTTAATCCACAAAAGAAGTAAAAAATCCATAAATATTGAAATATATTCATTATCTTTTCTATCCAAAAGTGTATGAAACTATATCAGTAACAGGAGAAAGTATTACATAAAAAAATAAGGTAATTAAACTGCACATTGCTAAACACCCAATGGATCAAAGGAGAAAGTGAAAGGGAAATTAAAAAGAAATACATTGAGTCAACAGAAATGGAAATACAACATACCAAAACTTATAGGACTCTGCAAAAGCAACTTTAAGAGGGAAGTTTTTAAGTGACAAGTGCCTACCTTAAAAAAGAAGACAGGTTTCAAATTAGAAACCTAAGTTCATATTTAAAGGGATGAAGGAAAGAAATAAAGGAAACAAATCAAGAAAGGAGAGAAAAGAAAGACAAGCTACATTTAGGGTTCTTAAGTTTTTTTTTTATAAATATAATTTTGTATATATTCACAAAGCATTGCTGGGTTTTGTTGATATGCTAGTCACAACCCTTTGAAAGCACCAAACCAGAATTCCCACCTGCTAAAAGAATCACAAAATACATGGGATGGAGCAAAATGCTAGCTACTGCCAGCTCATTAGTGAAGGTCTCAAACTTATTTAGGAACTTAATTATCTATTTCTGTTTGCTTCCAACTTCTTTTAAAAATGTGATTTTTGCAATTTGCCTTTGTACGAAATGGCAAATAATAACTGTATATCTTTAAGGTGTACGATATGATGTTCAGTTGTATGCTTACACTGTGAAATGATTGAATCAGACTGATTAATGTTATCATCACATCAATTACCTACCTTTATTTTTTAGTGAAGAGATTTTTCAATACTATTCTTTTGACAATTTATAATTGTGCAATGCATTTTTTGGGATATCCTCTTAGAATTTTATCAAGGAGCATTCCGTTTGTGCAATGCATTTTATTAATCATTGCAACCATGCTGTGCATAGAATTGTATATTTCCTGTCTATCTGAAACCTCATCCCTTTTGACCAACATCTCCACTTTTCCCCTTTCTCTTCTTTCCCAGCTTCTGTAACCACATCTACTAGCTGAGTCTATGAGTTTGACTTTTTTTAGATTCCACTTACAACTGAGAGCATGCAGCATTTAAGGGAACCCCAGCATGCTGGTGGTGGGCATACAAATTAATATAACAATATTGAAGAATAATTCTGAGCATCCTCAGAAAAGCAAAAATACAATCACCATATGATCCAGCAGTTCTATTTCTGGGCATATATTTAAAGGAATTGTTATTAGTATGTGTAAGAGATATCGGTCCTCCTGTGGTCATTTCAGCATTTTTGAATAATAGCCAAGGTAAAGAAATCACCTAAGTGTCTGTTGAGAAATGAGAAATAACATGTGGTTTATAAATGCAGGCTGGAAAAAGAAATTGTCATTTGAGATAGCATCAATGAATTGTTATCTTCCACATCCTACTTGAGGTGGAAGACTGTGGCTGACCCTCTAGTGACAGATGAGAAGGTAGAAGGCAAGGATTGACATTTTTCAATTGGTGAAAAATAGGTAGAATTTCATTCCTATATCTAAGAAATAACCTTCTAAAATAAAGATGGTACAGAGATTTTTCAGAACATAAAACTATAAAACTATGTCTTCAGTGGAATTATAGTAGAAAAAAATGTAAGTTCTTCTAACAGAAGGAAACCAGATGAATCTTGAAGATGACTGTAGATTATGGCAAACTCAACCAAGTAGTAGGTCCTAATATGACAAATAAGGCTTAAGATATTCAGCATGTAGTCATCTGAATTGACAAAATTAATGTTTTCTTAATTTTAATAGGAAATCAGAAACAGCTTACATTCCCATGAGATAGATAAAAAGCATTTATTAAACATTTGGCATAGCACTATGTTAACTCCCCAGTTCTTTTTCCTAAAATAATTTGAAGACATTGGAACCACCTGAACATGACACCAGCCTATTACATTGATAGCATCAGAGTCATTAAACTTGATAAAAATGGGAAGCTATTATCTTAAAGTCTTAGACACAGGATAGAACAGATTCAAGGACCTGACATTTTAATGAAGTGTTCATACATGAAATCATTTAAGGCATTGAAACAATCATTTCATGTTGAGAGGGCCTGTGGAGAGGGAGATGAAGTGAGAAGGTAAAAGAGTTTTCTTGGATATCAAAGTGGTTGCTGACCGATGGTTAGCAAGAAAAGGTGACATTAGCCCCTGTAATAGTCAGTTGTGCATTGCTACCACAAAATGCCTGAGGCAGCTCACTTTTTATAGAGAAAAATTTTCATTTAGTTCACATTGTTGGATGTTCAAAGGCTAAGATTAGTGACCCCATTTTCTTGACTTCTGGTGAGTGTAGTGAATGGAGAACCATGGTGGGGGTCCATAAGCAGAAGCAAGTGGTCACATCTCCAACAGGAACAGAAAGAAGTAGATGGGAACAAACTCAGGTTTTATAATAACCTTCTTGGAACTATTAAGGAGTCATGAGAAATTCTTCATGCCCTCAATGACCTTAGGACCTCCCTCCAGGCCCCACTTCTTGAAGGTCACACCACAGCCCAGTGGTGCCACCCATGGGATCATCTTTTAATTTTAACGGGCTCTGGGTGACATACACCATATTCAAACCATAGAGGTTCAGCATCTTCAAGAACACAAACTCTGTCAAGAACTCAAAGAGCATGGAAGAAGATCTTTCCCTGGTCTCACCTTTGATTCAGAATCTAGCTGCGACTAGAAACTTAATGGCAGCTTGGTGAGACCTCAAATACCAATATCCAGCTTAGCTGTGACATGACTTCTACCCCACAGAAAGTGTGAAGTTAAAAAAAAAAATGCATTAGTTAAGCCACTGAACTGTGAGCAATTTGTCATGATGCATAAAAATACTGATATACAAATGACATGGAAGGCTGTCATCATTTTCTCTTTTACAGAAGTTGACTTCATAGTGAATGCAGGGTGCAGAGGTGCCAGAGGTAGGGTAAAGATTGCTGTTCCCTTAAGAGAGAACTCTGGAACTCTGGAACAATGCTGAGTCATTCATAATAAAGTCTTTATGTCCTGTGATCAATAATCTCTGTTTACTTCAGACTTCTGTTATGTTTACCAACTACTTAATATTTCAAGTAACTTTTAAGAAAGTGTGGGCATGAATATATCTAACTCATTGTACTGTATAAACTTGGAAGCATAGTGGGTTATATTTTAAAGAAAGCGTAAATTCATTGTAATAATGTGAAACAGTGTTTCCAAGGACACCAATGATTATTTTATCTTAAATGAAAAAGTCAGAAGTCATATTCTGTCATGTATACATTCAAGGACACACATGACATGTAGAAAATGAGAACAATAATATAGCAATTGCTAAGAGCAGTTAATTCTTAATTATTGCATTACCATGTATTTACCTTTTCTTTTATAATTTATTATAGTTATTATTTTTTCCAAGTCAGTTTATACATTTCCCACAGTTAAAAGTTCTAAAATAAATTAATGGAGTAGGCTTGATGAGGCATTGTCTCAAGTGATTAAGAAGAAAATGCATTCTTGCTCAATGCCACCTAAGACATGTAATCTAATTTCTGTGTTCAAAATAATTTAGTAAAATTCTCCATGGTCTAAATCCCTCAGGTCATAGAGGTATAAGTAAGTCCTTCATTTTATTTTCTGCCTACAAGTCAGAATAAGCTTCTAAATTTCTCTTTTTTCCTTTCTTTTTCTTCTCCACCTTTCTATCCCTTTTCTCCCTGAATTTTTCTGAAACACATTCCTAGAAAATTTAACTAAAATTCATTGTGGATGCCTGACGTATTTCATAAATTCTTAATATTTAAATAATATTTGAGTTCTGAGTAAAAATTCCCTGGATTCCCTGCAGTCTATCAAAAAATAAGAACAAAATCTTCAGGTGAGTTGGTTTCAGATTGACCATGTGTCATTTGCTATTTTATACTATTTAGGAGTCATTGAAGTTCTGTACCTTTTAAAGCAGGGAACTCTCCTATTCCAAAGACCATCCTACCTAGTTCATCTTCTCAGAGCTCAGATATTTAAGTTCTAATCTCTCCTTCTTTCTTTTGAGTATTAGTCCTGTTTTGTTTTTGTTTTGTGCTCTCAAAATATCTGCCATATGTCTAGTAGTCACACTGCAAATTTTTGAAAAAAATGTTATAAAATCTAGGAATACTGTCAACATTTCAAAGTCTTGTAGAAATAAGAGTATGCTCTGTGTAAGTAATAGTGAACAGACATTTCATGACATTGCATTCCCTTATGGTAACATCTGTAGGTACACTAAGAAGCTATAAGTGGAGTAAAAAGGGAACACCTCTTTGTAATAGTGATTTTCAACTAAGACCTTATGTATTACAAATGCTGCATCAGTTGACCAAGGAAATAGTATATTTAGGTAAAAGTGAAAGAAAATTAAACAAACCAAGAAATAAACTGAGAATATTGGCATGATTAAAGAAGGTTGAACACTGGGGAATAGCTAGGTATAGTCTTAAGTCAAATTAAAATGATAAATTTAAATTGAATAAACTAAGTGATAGAGATGAATTGAAGTGTTTGAAACCATCACTTGTTAAGAACCACAGGAATGGAGGGATGAGGAAAGGATGCTCTCACAGGCAGGTGGAAGCACTACAGGGAGGAGACTGAGCCTCTGCTCCCATTATCCACCAGGGAACATTGCAGTTTGGTAAATCGTCCCCAGGCAAAACCCGAGATGAGAAGTGGAGAACCAAAAAGAGTCAGATTGTCATGAGAAAACAAAGGGGAAGTCAGAAAATGTTATTTCAGGAAGGCTGTGAATGAGTAGTGAGAGAGACCCAGGAATGAGAGTTGAACAGTTGAACTTACCTTGAAGTACTAAACTGCACTCACGTGTTCATTACTGCCCTCGTTGATGTTTGCTCTGTTTCTTCAGTATTTCATAATAATATGAAGTTTGAAAAACAGCACCAGTTCATCACTGAACTAAAATTAAAATGGGAAAATCTGAGGGAACCTCCATTTCCTGGGTTGCATAATTGTTAGACATTAAATAAACATATTAACATCATTTCCTAATTTAATGCTTATATTCAAAATAGGTATTATCTTTCCATTATTAGTCTTGCTTTATCCATAAAGAAGGAAAATCTGAGTGAGTTACAAGAGATAACACAGCAAATACCAAAGCCTAAAATTGATTTTAAATCTCCATTTCTGAGATCTGGGCTTCTCTAGTGGTGCTGTTCTGTGGTGAGTTGTTTGCACTCTCCTGATGATTTATTTTTCCTCATGAAGGAAGTACAGTTTGAGTGTAAAACATAGCCATTAGCTATAAAGGAGGTGCAAGTTCTTTTTACCTTGAGCTGGTAGTACAAAACTAAAACTAGAGTCTTCTGCTTATGGGATTCATACTAATTATCTTGTGTTCACTTGAACATTTTAGAGTTGCACTTATTATTGGCTCAATTTGTTTTTTATATGACGATGAAATGAATAGGCAATTTTGTGATTATGACCTCTCTGCAAACAGAACACATTTTTGCTTTCTGAAAATAACATATACAAATATAACAATGATTGCATCACTCAAAACTCCTAAGATGATCATTGATGTATCTTCAATCAAACCCTTCTTCAATATGTAGAGTGAAAATGTTCCTATTGCCAGAGAGGGTGAGGGTAGTTACTCAGCCTTCGGTTACTATTACCATAATTTCCAGCCTGTTCTGAAGAACACAGATGACTTGGGGAAAAAACATTTTATTTTTATTTCAAATTCTGAGATTCTGCAAATATTTCATAACATAATGGGACTAGTAAAGTTGTATGATTGAAAGTTAATGAAAAGTTTAAAAAAATAAAAATGGATCTGGATGAGTACATTAGAAGCATCAGGGCATATGAGAAAATCTGTGAGGAGGAAAAGAAAAAATGGTGAAGCAATGCATCAAAAATATGTCCTCCTCTTTTTACCAGGTTGCTACCTTATTCTGGAACACTGAGACAAGTGTAGTGACACAGGGAAGGATCAACAGAGAGCTTATTTTCTTTAATGTCCACATGTTTTATGCCTCAGAGGTTGCTGGGGCAACTCCTAAAAACATAGGACCTCAGACAGGGTATCCTGGTCTGATTGACCCCTCTCTGCTTTTCCTCTCCAATACTTCCTTTATACATTTTAGCATTAAATACACAGTCATTGCTACATTCATGCTGTTAAATTTAATGAGGAACTCTGGAACATGTTTTCTATAACACTGCAGAAAAGCTTTCTCTCTTCTAAAGGAAATGGCTTCACTTAACTTCTGCCACTGAGGATCTGCTCCAAAACTCAGCTCATAGGTATTAAGCTGTCTAAATGTAAATGAGTGCCACATTTTGTATATGCCCCATTTTCCTCATATGTATGTGGAGCTACTTGTTTATAATTCATTGTTTCATTTTGAGAGCTAGATAAATATTTTTAATGCTTTGGAACATTGCCTTATATGTGGTAAATATTCTATGACTACTAGATCATTATACTTTTATTCTCATTTCATATTTTTCTTCCTCAACAGTCTTGCTGTTGGCTGAGGCAAATCAGACTTCTGAAGTCACCTTCATCCTTCTTCGCTTCTCAGAGTTCCCAGACCTTCAGGTGCACCTGTTCCTGGTGTTCCTGACCATCTATACAGTCACAGTTGTCGGAAATCTGAGAATGATCCTGATCATCAGGATCAATCCCAAACTTCACACCCCTATGTACTATTTTCTTAGCCACTTGTCCTTTATTGATTTCTGTTGTTCCACTATGGTGACCCCCAAACTTCTGGAGAACCTGGTTATGGAAGACAGAGCCATCTCCTTTACAGGATGCATCACACAATTCTTCTTGGCTTGCATATTTGTAGTGGCGGAAACCTTCATGTTGGCAGTGATGTCCTATGACCAGTTTGTGACAGTTTGTCACCCTGTCCTCTACACAGTCATCATGTCCCAGAAGCTGTGTGCATCATTAGTGGCTGGAACCTACACATGGGGTATAGTGTCCTCCCTGACACTCACCTATTTTGTCTTGGCATTATCCTTCTGTGGGTCTAATGTCATCAATAATTTTGTCTGTGAGCACTCTGCCATTGTCTCTGTCTCCTGCTCAGATCCCTCCTTCAGTCAAATGCTTTGTTTCATTATCACCATATTTGATGAGGTGAGCAGCCCTTTCATCATCCTCAGTACTTATCCATCTTTGTCACTGTCATGAAAATGCCCTCCACTGGTGGACGCCAAAAAGCCTTCTCAACCTACACCTCCCACCTGACTGCCATCACCATTTTTCATGGGACTGTCTTGTTCCTTTATTGTGTACCCAACTCCAAAAACTAATGCCTCATTGTCAAAGTAGGTTCTGTCTTTTACACAGTGGTCATCCCCATGCTAAACCCTTTGATCTACAGCCTCAGGAACAAAGATGTGAAGGAGAGCTTTTAGGAAGCTGATGAATCACCCCACACTATTCTGTTGAAGATTTAGATTTCCAAAGGAATTTGATTTACCATCCTAAATTTTTTCAGTGGTTCTCACACTGATTTGAACGATTTATTCAGTTCACTACTCAGAGTTTCAAATCTATGTTTTAAGACAATTATTTGATCATTTGGTTTTTGTTTATTTCAATGTTTAGCAAAATAGCTCTGTGAATTAATGTGTTACAAGTTGAATATTGTCCCCTAAAATATCCACTCAGAACCACTGAAGTGACCATATTTGAAAATAGCATCTTTGTAGTTATAATTCAGGTATGGATCAAAATTAGATCACAGAGGATTGGGGAAACTAAATCCAGAAAGTTTGTTCTCATAGGAGATAGTAAAGGAAAATACAGATACATGAGGAAGAGGGCCATGTGAAGAAGGAAGCAGATTGCTGTTTTAGCCACCAGCCTAGGAGTAAAGAGGGATTCTTTAAATTCATTTTAATAATGAGAATGTCAGGGATACAGTGGAAATCTGCACATACATAGAGCAGTCAGAGTTGAATAGGAATGTGTATATGGAAGAATGTGTGTACTAATGAGCAGCTTGAACACATTGTCTTAAAATTCTGCTGAATTCTTTCCTTTCTCTTCAACAGCCTGCTGTACTTTGTTATGCTACAGGAAGTGATGTTAGACTTAACTTTCACTATCAACTGAAATGTTGATTTGGGCTGAGGATGAAGCTCAGTAATAGCTTGAACTGTAAAATCAATCAATAAATGAAACATTGAGTTTATTTGAAGTTCCTGAGAAATGACCAAAAAAAAAAAAAAAAAAAAAGTGAGTGTCAAAGTTGATTGTGTAAATTCTACTTACTAACAGAGGAGATAGTACAATAAAGTTAAGAATCAGTCTGTATAAACTTTGCAACATTTTAGTTGATTACACATTAATTCTTCATGGAATGACTTTGTTTGCTAAATAATTATGGCATGATTGCAACTGTTTTGATTCAAATATCCTCTGAACCAATTATTCACAGGTTTGGTTTAAACCAGAAATTTTCTGACTCTGAAAAAATATCAAAATTTGATCTCTCTATTCCCTTACTAATTACACTTTGTGTTGCCAAGGTCTCTCAGGATATGTCCTGTGCACATATCTGATATGTTACTCTGCAGAATCTTAATGATTAAATATTAATTATTTTCCTAGAGTAAACTCTATTCATTGCAAATAAAGCCTTTAACTTCATTTTGCTATAAATATATATCACCAAACATTTTATATGATAGTAGATCATTTTAAAGCATACACCTAATAGGTACATCACTTATATTTTAGTCCTAATGCAGGGGTCACACACACATCACCATGATTCTGGGCAATTACTGTTATACTATATTACACATTCTCCAGATAATGCAACTGAAGATTGGTTCACTCTGGGAAACAAAATGGGAACCTTCAGTCTTAATTCCACTACTAAACTCTGTACTTCTGTGTGTGTGGCAGAGTTAGGGGTTTGACATTTTTGTTATTGAAGATTGAGAAAAATGATTTTCCTCTTCTGGCACATTTATGATAAATTGAGCATTATTAATGAATATCCTTGACAATAAACTAGTTTGTTCTTTGTGATACATTGGCATGTATATGGAGAGAGGATGAATTTCTTTTGATCTTGGGGTGGTGAATACAATAAGAAAGAAGATGATAAAGGACAACATAGGAAAAAAAAGTAAGAATAAAACTGAGTGTGTTTATTTATTAATAGCACAATGTTTTGCCAAATCAGCAGAAAGTCTGTCAGACATAAGGTAATCAAAATCAGTAATTGTCAATTAAATTATTATATGTATTAAAATATTTTTCTACAGTTTTGAAAGTACATGAATTAGGTAAGAGAATAACAATTTGTTAGATTTTCAGAGAAGGATTCTGTGAAAGGAGACATTTGAATAGAAATATACAGAATTTCATAAAAATATATTTACTCAAACTGCATGTAGTGCTAAAATGTTTTGGAGATTACTAACTTCTGGGCAAACTATCTCAAATTTTCATACTTCTTGTTAAATGTGTGTGAGTTCAACATGGGTATAAGCACTCAGAGACTCCACTGTACCCTGGAAGGAGGTATCATAGGGACTGAATTGAAAATGAAAGTGAAGAAGCAATGGCTGGGAGCTTCTTTAATTAAACAAAATTGGTTCAATTTAAAAATCTGAAGCTATTTGGATGAGGTTAACAATGTCCAAAAGGTCAACAGAATATTTACATCAAATATATAGCGTGCTGGACACAAAATAGACAATGAATAAAAGAATAAATATCAGGAAACAGACCACAGGTCTAGATGTGCTGTTTGGTGTAGCATGGCAACTGTGTGAGCATTTTCTTTTAGTTAAACTTCTAAAAGGTAGAAGTTAGTAAATGTTAGTAAATAGAAGCACTAATCAAGACATTGATGATCCCACTAACTGCAGAGAATAAGGTAAGAACAGAAGCCAATCTAAAGTAACCTGAATGACATGAAGAGTGTCTGCTCCTACCAATCCATGACAGGATTTTAAAAATAGTTCTCCACTACTTCGTCTGACCTCCACCTGGGAGAAGCATGAAAAAAGTGGAGAATGGTCTCTTGAAGAGGTGTGGAGCAAGTCCCTGTTCCTGTGAAGAGCACCAGGTGGTAGTTATGCCAGAGAGGAGTCATCAGACCACGACAGAAAACTGGCAGAGAAGTCTAATAGCTCGATTAATATCATCAATCAGAAAAAGCTTCAAACTTTGTTTGATATGTAAAATAAATACGGTTGAATATTATTCAAAGCATACAAGTAATTAAAAAATAACTCACAGAAACAAATAAAACGTAAGATAAGGTTTCATTGAGTAGGCAAAAAAATATTTTGAGCTGCATGCAAAGTAAAATGTATTAGCTCTTGGATGTATTGTGCAAATTAGATGAAAGAATAAATAACAGGGAGTTAATCTATGAAGGTAGTGATAACAAATATTGTGTTATTTTCTGATTCCACTACAATGTAAAGGAACTATGAATGGTTCCATTACTCAAGACCCTACTAACACAAAAGGGCTTGCTTTGAGTTCTTTTATGTTTTGCTTGGTTTAAATACCTTCCTCTCTGTCTCTCTCCCCCTCCCCTTTCACACACATGCACACACAAACACACACACACACACACACACCACACACACACATCCCTGGTCAAATATTATTTATGAAAATACAACCACATCAGTACACACATTTGATGTGTTAAAGGTGTAAGTTATTAGGTGTTTGTTTATCTCAGTTTTATAAAATTATATCTTAGTTTTCCATAATTTTCTAATGACAAGAAATGGTTTGCATTGTCTTCTTTACATTCTGATTCCTGTTTCTTAGTCTGTATACTTGAATATGTAAATGTGCATGTGTGAGTGTGTGGGTACATGTGGTCATCCAATATACTTGATGCTTTTGATATCTACCTCATGAACATTACTATTTCTTAAACCAATGAATTCATTGAAATGCACCTTAGCATATATTTTAATTATTTTTAATTTTAATGATACATTTATTCAACCTAATATTTGTAAAATATTATGTCAACATATAATCTGAAAATAAATTTGCAACATTTTACATTACCTTTTCCTTACTAAGTTTTTGAAAGCAAGTATGTAGTGCCTGAGTTCAGAGTTGTCACATTACAAGATATCAAAAGCCACCTGTGATAAGTGGCCACCATATTACACAAAGTAAACTTAGGATATCCCCCCCTGTGACCTCTCCTGCTTTCCTCTCTCCTATCCAGTGGACACCCTGCTTCTTTTTTTCTTTCTCTGGGGCAGTCACACTTTTGTGAAAGTTCTCTAATAAATAAATTCCAGTTATTATTTGATGAGGGGAAAAAAATAAATGGAACTCAGTAACTAAAAAGTATTTCTTGCCATTCAGCAAGCTGAGTGGTTAGATCTTCTGTCAGTACCACTAGGGTGCCTGCACACTGCTCCACTTATGGGAACACAGCCCGTGCTCACACTTTATCACTCCAAGACGACATCTGCTCATGTCAGGTGAACTGGTGCTGGCTGTTGGCGGTGCTGCCTCTGTGCTCTCCAGCAGCCACTTACCTGCTTGTAAGTTCCACTGGCCTTCTTACATGGTACTCTCAGAGCTTAAAGAGAGTGAAAGTAGAAGCCACAAGACATCCTGCTGCCTGCCTCCGGAATCTGCAAGGTACTCCTACCACACTTTCTTGGTCAAGGAAGTCACAATTCCGATTTAATGCTTCCATCACTTACTGTGTCCCCAGCAGAAGCATATTCCCTGGAGAGAAGAGACCTCCTAACTACTGAAGTTCATGGCTTCACTCACAGGAAGCAAGTTTTCAGCAGCTGGATCATCAATAGGTAGAAGAGCCACTTCCTTTACACTCCGGGCTCATATATCCTGGTCTCATAAAATATTACAGAAACAACAATGCATTTTGGTGGCAGAGTCTATATATGTTGAACATACAGAGAACACATTCCAGAGAATAGTATTTTGGATTTTTTCATTCTATCCTTCTAAAATATTGCCATGGAACTTGCTAAGCCAATTTTGGAAAGATGACCCCCATTTTAGATTTCTAGTTCTTAATGTATTTTTTTTTTCATTGCTATTCTTCAGGGCCACTGCAGAGCAGGATGATGGTGCTGCAGCTATCTCTGTTGTGTCAGTATGTCATAGGGAATCATCTGAAAAGAAGCTCTCAATGTTGTTTTGATATTCGCGTTGTCAAGGAAGTGAGTTCTTGAACTCCTGAGCTTATGAGTTCAGGCTGTGCGAAGGAAGCAATGAGGCAAGAGTGCAAACCCTGGATATTGGTTCTACATTCTATTGAGACATCAGGAAGAGGACTGTGGTTGATTGCTGCCATGCCTAATGTGATAGACTGGTAGGGTCACCAACACCCTCTTCGAAATGGGAAATGGAGGTTGCATGGTAACTTGGGAACCACTTGCCAATCACTGTTACCAGCAGGATCTGTTAAAATGACAGAGGCTATTTCTCAAATAGTGAGTAATTATTTGGAGGATGTTACTGATTTTCCTTAAAACTCTTAATGTCTGATCTGTAATTGATTATGTGGCCTATGCAACATTCAGAAAACCTCTATCCCATTTACCCTTCAAGGACAATCCTATACACTGGGTTATGCAGCTTAAATAACTTAAGAACCTGTAGGGCAGGTTGGACTTGTTATGGAATTTTCTCTTGTTAGGGGACCCACACCAAAGAGATCACATTTTGTTGAGTTTTGTAGGCTGGCTAGAATAACCTGCCTGAATCTGCTATATGTTTCCTTCAAAATCTAAAGAGATGCACTGATTTTTAAGTAGACAAGGTAGTATTTCATCTTTATTTTGTTAAGTATAGAGAACATTTTAATTATATATAAACAAAGTATCATAGTTAACATCATGATGCAATATTTCTTTGTAATTTCAAGAAAAGTCCAGTTATTAAGGATAGTATAAGAGACCTGGAATTTGCCTTAATTAACTGTTTGGATGTTTGTAAGGAATAATTTGCCATTGATTCTCTAGAGTAACAGTCCCCAGAGTTAAAGAATTAGATATAAGATCATTGATGTCCCAGTTTCACTCAGCCTACAGAGAAACAGGAGGGTGGTGGCCTGTTTCTCTGTGGTAGGTAAGTTTATTCAGGTTTCTTAGGAAATTGTGAAAATATTATTTTCCTAATATTGTAACTGGGATTCTCTGTGACTTTTTCTTTTTATTCTAAGTTGATATCAATGCAATTCAACTCTCATGCATGAAAAAATTTGAAACTCATGTAAATTTTTGGCTTTAGTTCCACTGACAACGGTTTCAAAAAGAAAAGAATGAACTTGCTATACTCTCCGCATATGTACCATAAACTGGTATACAAGCTGTTACAAGTATGAAAATTAGTTAATTTTGAGAGATCTCCTACTGAATACATCTTGAGATATTAACAAAATGTTTCTTTGGTGTCTGAGCTAAAATGGAAGCTAACACATAGGCCATAGGTCCTAATAAGGTGTATGTTCCTCTCAGGTGGAAAGTGTGCCATCCTTCTCCTGGATCACTTAGCAAGTAAGATATTTCATTAAGGAAGTAAACTTACCATGGGCAAAAGCTGCTGACATGGGATTGTTCCTGTTTATCTACGTTCCCCTAAATAGTTTCTTTAAGAGTAGAGTATATTCTTTCAATGGCTTTAATTGATTTGTGCAAACAAACAAAATACAGTTGAAATGTATATTACATTTTGACACAAATAATTCATATTTTCTCACAGACCTTTCACTGGTTTGTGTATTTATGCCCATTTCCCATCAGTTCTGTGTCGTTCATGCTCAGAGACAGTCATGACATAATGGTCACTCACCTCTACACATCTCATATTTGACAGAAGCAAGTGTCTTCGACCACACTCTCCCTCCTAAAGGAGCTACGGTGATGGCGGTAAGAAATCTGAGTGTGGAGACAACCTTCGCCCTCTTAGGCTTCACAGACCACCCAGAGCTTCAGGTTCCTCTCTTTCTCGTGTTTCTGCTCCTGTACATTATCACCATGGTAGGAAACCTTGGGATGATAATGATCATCAAGATCAACCCCAAATTTCACACACCCATGTACTTCTTCCTCAGTCACCTCTCTTTCGTTGACTTCTGTTACTCCTCCATCATCACCCCCAAGCTGCTGGAGAACCTGGTCTTGGCAAATAAAAGAATCTTCTACTCCAGCTGCATGCTGCAGTACTTCCTGTCCTGCACGGCTGTGGTGACTGAGTCTTTCTTATTGGCAGTAATGGCCTATGACCGCTTTGTGGCCATCTGTAATCCCCTGCTGTATACAGTAGTCATGTCACAGAGACTCTGTGCCCTGCTGGTGGCAGGGTCATATATCTGGGGTATGTTTGGCCCCTTGGTGCTCCTGTGCTATGCTCTTCAACTGAGTTTTTCTGGATTTAATGTCATCAACCACTTTTTCTGTGAGTACACGGCCCTCATTGTTGTCTCCAGCTCTGACATCCACCTCCCCCATCTGCTGCTCTTTGACTTTGCCACCTTCAATGAGGTGAGTACCCTACTGATCATCCTCACCTCCTATGTGTTTATTGTTGTGACTGTGTTAAAAATCCGTTCTGCCAGTGGGTGTCGCAAAGCCTTCTCCACCTGTGCCTCCCACCTGACCGCCATCACCATCTTCCATGGGACCATCCTTTCCCTCTACTGTGTGCCCAACTCCAGAAACTCCAGGCAAACTGTCAAAGTGGCTTCTGTGTTTTACACGATCGTCAACCCCATGCTGAACCCCCTAATCTACAGCCTGAGGAACAAAGATGTCAAAGAGGCTGTCTGGAAGTTGGTAGACAAAAAAGTCCTGTTTCACTGAAGCAGTTGCAAGACATGGTTTCATCCTAATGAATAACAGAACAGAATAGAACCTAACATGTTTCTAAACCTATAGCATGTGTTTCTGTGAGGTTTGTATAGGTGATTGGGAAGCATGGACTGATGAATTCAAATCCCATGAAGAAACCAAAGAAGTTTAATACTGAGACAAATTCCATAAGATTTTGATCCATTAAACAACTACTTCTTTGAAGTCTCTGAAGTCAGATATAAAATAGGCACAAAACATGATCAATCATGTAGTGTGGGGGATACAGTCACTCTAAGAATGTTTGTAACTACCAAATAATTTTTTTTCTGATTGGTTCATTTGTATGCCAATGAGTGCCTGACTTTTAAGGTCATTTGGGTTGTGTCACAGAAGTATTGTGTCAGTGTTGGGAGATAAAGGCGGATATGCTCTGTGATTAAATCAAAATGAAACAAAACAAAAAACACCAAAATAAAAAACCATTCCCTCCTGTTACCTTCATTCCTTGGTTCTGTGAATTTTCTAAGTGTAAAGTCTGGCACTTGAAAGAGTCATCTTCTGTTGATACACTTGATAAGAACAATTACATCTGTTGTGTAGATGGCTAAACCAACCTTGAAGGAACTAGTTGAGAAATGACTAATGTGACTTGGTAAAGGAACTGAATTCTCTCTCTGACTACAAATCTAGTGCTCTTTCTGTACAGCACTGTTGAGGCTCTTAGCGGAAGAGGGCATAAAAATTAATTTTGTCTTTCAGAAAAGACTAACATGAGAATCTTTTCAATATTTCTAGATAGCACACTGGTATTATTAGCCAAAAGTTTGCACTCCCTGAATTATCATACCTAGAAATCTCTATTAGCAGTTTCTACTATAGTCCATATAGAATGTATGGAAGGAAGGAATCATTTTGTTATTATGAAAGTTGGTGGGATAGCAATTCATTACTCTGAAAGTTGTTAAATAAAGAAAATGCATTCAGGGTATCTTTCCTGTATGAATTACATTTTAAAGTCATTTAACAGTTAACAATGAGGTCATTCAGAAGAAATCATGGTTGGAAAAAGCATGAAATTAGAAAATCACAACTTTAAGACTATTAATTTGGAAAAAAAAAAGACCATGGTGATGATTTCAATAGTTATTAAAATCATTAGGCAAATAAATGTGGGTAATTTTAAAATGAAATAATCAGTCTGACACTACCTAAACCCATGGGTAGGGATGTTTATTACTGCTAGCCAAAGAACCAGTTAAAAGTTGGTTCCCAAAGGGGTGTACCTTGCACTGCTCAGAACCAACTGCCAGAATTGCTGAAAAGAAACTAAGAGTGAATCTGAACAAGTAAAGTTATTTTATCTGAATAGCCCTTTAAAAGAATAGGTGCAGGAAAAATTCAATGACATCAAATATAGCAGTTAGCTAAATACAGAGAAAGCAACACTCCACAAATGGTCTGTTTCCCACCTCCCACAAAACTCATGAACACACACACACACACACACACACACACACACACACAAGCTCTTGCACACAGATTGGTGACATGATAAAGTGGACATAATGGTAACAATCAAATGTGACTTGCTTCAACCTAACAGTAAATAAATATATTTTGGACAAGTAGGAGAATTCAAAATGCTTTGAATTTTGAGTATTATTAAGAAGGTATTTTTATATTTGGTAGGTTCAACCTTGACAGGAGCTATTTTTGTACATTTGTTCTGGTTTTGGTGTAGAGAATGAACCCCGGTCCTTGCCCAGGCTACACAAATTCCCGCCCATGACCTACACCCCAGCCAGGTAGTGTGAGTGTTCAATCAAATGTCTATTTCTGTGAATGGTTACACTTTTTCATAAACTATCATTGATTAAGTCCTTTTTGTTTTTCTTATATTTTTGGTACCACATGTTTAACCAAGAGGCACCTCCCCAAGACCCCTCCACAGTACTTTTTTTTTTTTTTTTTTTTTTTGAAGACAGGGCCTCACAAATTGCATAGATCCTTACTATGTTGCTGAGGCTCACTTTCAATTTGTAATCCAACTGCCTCAGCCTCCTCAGCAGGGGGCATTACAAGACTGTGCCACCAAACTGGGTTGATTTAGTCTTCTTAGTGAGATAAATTGATAAAGAAATATTATTTTATGCAATATGGCTGTGTTTTAAATGATCCAATTTTTTAAATTAAATCATCTAAACTTATAAGACTTCAGGTGCTCACTGTCCCTACATGCAAAGTTCATTTCACATAGGCTTCATATAGGAATGATCAAGAAATACATTCAGGACAGGGAAAATTAATCCATTCTTCAACAATTCCCATAGTTCCTCCTTTGGGGCTTGTGGTATTGACAACAGTATTTTACTGTCATTTCCTTGGAAGTCTTCAAATGACTGAAAGTTTTACTGTAACATTGATATACTGTTTCTGGTTTTATAATTTAAGATTATTTCTGCTGATCTGAAATTTTTACCAGTAATGGATTAACAAAAGTGTACCACAATAGAAGTCTACTAATGCCATGCAATATTTCTTCATTGTCCTGTGAAAAACTAACTTAGTGGCATAAATGCAGCCTCAAAGGACAAACACAGATATATCCTGTATTGTCCTTTCACATATTTACAAAGGGATTCAGGAAATGCACAGCAGGCTCACTTACTCCAGAGTTGTTAAAATACATCAACAAAAAACCTTCTATTTCAAAATAAATGGGTTTGTTCTTCTCTTTGTAACAAACTAGAAATTCTTCTCCTGCACAAAGGCACCTTCCTATGGGCTTGTCTGACCGTTCTCATTAAAATGACAATGAAGTTAGCATGTATTTTAGCTCTAAGGGAAATGATCACATATTTCTACATCCTACTTTAAATATAACTTTGATGAGTACAGGAACACTATCTCACCAATTCTTCAAACAGGATCTGGCTTGTAAGTCTGTCTTAAATATTTATTTAATGAAAAGTTCAATGAAAAATTAAATGAGTAATTATAGAACTTCAATGTGAACTCAATCTCCTTTCTCTGATTCCTGTAGCAGAAAATAGTGATCATGAAATAGTAAATGTTGTAATCCTGATTGTGAAATTCATACACTTAAAACAATCTGTGCTCAATGGTTTTGCTTATTACTACAGAAGGATTAGATATCTTTGGAGAGGAATGTTTCAGTGAGATTCCATTTTTGTATTCTTATATCAATAGCATATCCTTGGACATAATTGGTATGCTAGCATGGTTGCTCAGTGAATGGGCATGAAAATATTCTGATAAAGTTATTTTAAGATTTTCTAGAAGAGAATAATTGAAATATCAGTTTCCATTTGCAAGTAATTTCTCCATGCTGTAATTTGTTAAAAATACAGAGATGCCACAAAAAATCATATAGGTGGTGGGGAGTGGGTTGGCAAAGAATGATTGTACTTCTGCAGAAGGGTGAACTCCCAAAGGGAATCTGGAGGGCAAGCACACCTAGGCAGGCAGTAGGACAATATTCATCCCAAAAGAGATATTTCCCATTGTTCCTGGCTCCTGATAAGAATAGTTCCATGTACCTCCACAAGTTTAGCTAAATTAAAATTGGGACCAGCCTGAAAAAGGTCTTCAGTTGTGATTGGATACTTGTCAGGGAATTTTAAACATGGCTCCATTCTGACCACAGAGTTCCCAAACTTAAGATGGCTCCTTTCTGCAGACGAAACTTAAGTTTTTGGGAACTCTCTTCTCTCTGCCCTCTACATTCCCACAGTTCTGGTAGGTTTGATGCACCCCAGTTGCATGAAAGGTTGTATTTTTTTTTTTTTTTTTTTTTTCCTTTTTTTTTTTTTATTTTTTTTTATTTTTTTTTACGTTTACATAGGGTAATGATGTTTATTATATTTTTCCCCTCCCCCCCACCCCTCCCACCCCTCCCACCCCTCCCACCCCTCTTTTCCCTCTACACAGTCCTTCTTTCCTTCATTCTTACTGCTCTCCTTAGCCTAACTCTAAACCTAACCCTAAACCTAATGCTAGCCCCTCCCACCCCCCATTATATGTCCTCATCCGCTTATCAGCGAGATCATTTGTCCTTTAGTTTTTTGAGATTGGCTTATCTCACTTAGCATGATATTCTCCAATTTCGACCATTTGCCTACAAATGCCATAATTTTATCATTCTTCATTGCGGAGTAATATTCCATTGTATAAATATGCCACAGTTTCTTTATCCATTCATCAACTGAAGGGCATCTAGGTTGGTTCCACAATCTGGCTATGGTGAATTGAGCAGCAATGAACATTGATGTGGCTGTATCTCTGTAGTATGCTGATTTTAAGTCCTTTGGGTATAGGCCAAGGAGTGGGATAGCTGGGTCAAATGGTGTTTCCATTCCAAGCTTTCTGAGGAATCTCCACACTGCTTTCCAGAGTGGTTGCACTAATTTGCAACCCCACCAGCAATGTATGAGTGTTCCTTTTTCACCACATCCTCGCCAACACCTATTGTTGCTTGTATTCTTGATAATCGCCATTCTAATTGGGGTGAGATGAAATCTTAGGGTGGTTTTGATTTGCATTTCCCTTATTACTAGGGATGTTGAACATTTTTTCATATATCTGGTGATTACTTGTACATCTTCTTCTGTGAAGTGTCTGTTCATTTCCTTAGCCCATTTGTTGATTGGATTATTTGTATTCTTCGTGTAGAGTTTTTTGAGTTCTTTATAGATTCTGGAAATTAGCGCTCTATCTGAGGTATGGTTGGCAAAGATATTCTCCCACTCTGTAGGCTCTCTCTTCACATTTCTGATAGTTTCCTTTGCTGAGAGAAAGCTTTTTAGTTTGAATCTATCCCAGTTGTTTATTCTTGCTTTTATTTCTTGTGCTATGGGAGTCCTGTTAAGGAAATCTGATCCTGAGCCAACAAGTTGAAGATTTGGACCTACTTTTTCTTCTATAAGATGCAGGGTCTCTGGTCTGATTCCGAGGTCCTTGATCCATTTTGAGTTGAGTTTTGTGTAGGGTGAGAGATAGGGGTTTAGTTTCATTCTATTGCATATAGTTTTCCAGTTTTCCCAGCACCATTTGTTGAAGAGGCTATCTTTTCTCCATTGCATATTGTTGGAACCTTTGTCTAGTATGAGAAAATTGTAATTATTTGGGTTTGTGTCCATGTCCTCTATTCTGTACCATTGATCTACCTGTCTATTTTGGTACCAATACCATGCCGTTTTTGTTACTATTGCTTTGTAGTAGAGTTGAAGATCTGGTATTGCAATACCCCCTGCTTCGCTCTTGCTACTGAGGATTGCTTTAGCTATTCTAGGTTTTTTATTCTTCCAGATGAATTTCATAATTGCTTGCTCTATTTCTGCGAGGTACATCATTGGGATTTTAATTGGAATTGCATTGAATCTGTATAGAACTTTAGGTAGTATAGCCATTTTGACGATATTAATTCTGCCTATCCAGGAACATGGGAGATCTTTCCATCTTCTAAGGTTTTCTTGAATTTCTTTCTTTAGTGTTCTGTAGTTCTCATTGTAGAGGTCTTTCACCTCTTTTGTGAGATTGATTCCCAAGTATTTTATTTTTTTCGATGCTATTGTGAATGGGGTAGTTTTCCTAATTTCTCTTTCTGAAGATTCATCACTTATGTATAAAAATGCATTGGATTTATGAGCATTGATCTTGTAACCTGCTACTTTACTGAATTCACTTATGAGTTCTAAAAGTTTTCTGGTGGAATTTCCAGGTTCCTCTAAATATATAATCATGTCATCAGCGAACAGGGATAGTTTGAGTTCTTCTTTTCCTATTCGTATCCCTTTAATTTCTTTGGTTTGTCTGATTGCTCTGGCTAGAGTCTCAAGGACGATGTTGAATAGAAGCGGTGAAAGAGGGCATCCCTGCCTTGTTCCAGTTTTTAGGGGGAACGCTTTCAGTTTTTCACCATTTAGAATGATATTAGCCATGGGCTTAGCGTAGATGGCCTTTATAATGTTTAGGAATGTTCCCATTACCCCAATTTTTTCTAGTGTTTTGAGCATGAAGGGATGCTGTATTTTATCAAATGCTTTTTCTGCATCTATTGAAATAATCATGTGATTCTTAACTTTAAGTCTGTTGATATGGTGAATGACATTTATTGATTTCCGAATGTTGAACCAACCTTGCATCCCTGGGATAAAACCCACTTGATCGTGGTGCACTATCTTTTTAATATATATTTGTATGCGATTTGCTAAAATTTTGTTGAGAATTTTTGCATCGATATTCATTAAGGATATTGGTCTGAAATTTTCTTTCCTTGATGTGTCTCTGTCTGGTTTAGGTATCAGGGTGATATTGGCTTCATAGAACGAGTTTGGTAGGGTTCCCTCCTCTTCTATTTCATGGAATAGTTTGAGGAGTATTGGAATGAGCTCTTCTTTAAAGGTTTTATAGAACTCGGCTGAGAACCCATCTGGTCCTGGACTTTTCTTTGTTGGTAGGCTTTTGATGACCTCTTCTATTTCATTGCTTGAAATTGGTTTATTTAAGTTGTGTATGTCCTCCTCGTTCAGTTTAGGTAGTTCATATGTCTCTAGAAATTTGTTGATGTCTTCAAGGTTTTCTGTTTTGTTGGAGTATAGATTTTCGAAATAGCTTCTAATTATGTTTTGTATTTCACTCGTGTCTGTTGTGATGTTTCCTTGTTCATTCCGAATTTTAGTAATTTGAGTTTTCTCCCTCTTTCTCTTTGTTAGTGTGGCTAAGGGTTTATCAATTTTATTTATTTTTTCAAAGAACCAACTATTTATTTTATTAATTTTTCCGATTGTTTCTTTTGTTTCGATTTCGTTGATTTCGGCTCTGATTTTAACTATTTCCTGTCTTCTACTACTTTTGGTATTGGTCTGCTCTTCTTTTTCTAGTGCTTTGAGCTGTAGTGTTAACTCGTTTATTTGTTGATTTCTACTTCTTTTTTTGAATGCACCCCATGAAATAAATCTTCCTCTAAGTACTGCTTTCATAGTGTCCCAGAGATTTTGATATGATGTGTCTTTGTTCTCGTTTACTTCTAAGAATTTTTTTATTTCCCTCCTGATGTCTTCTGTTATCCATTCATCATATAATAGTGTATTATTTAGTCTCCAGGTATTGGAGAAGTTTCTGTTTTTTATTCTGTCATTTATTTCTAATTTCAATCCATTATGATCTGATAGAGTACAAGGTAGTATCTCTATCTTCTTGTATTTACTAACAGTAGCTTTGTGGCATAAAATATGGTCTATTTTAGAGAAGGATCCATGTGCTGCTGAGAAGAAAGTGTATTCATTCTTTGTTGGATGGTATATTCTATATATGTCCGTTAAGTCTAAATTGCAGATTGTGTTGTTGAGATCTATAGTTTCTTTATTCAATTTTTGTTTGGACGATCTATCCAGTGGTGAGAGAGGTGTGTTAAAATCGCCTAGTATTATTGTGTTGTGGTCTATTTGATTTCTGGAATTGAGAAGGATTTGTTTGACGTACGTGGGTGAGCCAATGTTCGGGGCATAGATATTTATGATTGTTATGTCTTGCTGATTTATGCTTCCCTTAAGCAGCATGTAATGTCCTTCTTTATCCCTTCTGACTAGTTTTGGTTTGAAGTCCACATTATCTGAGATGAGGATGGATACTCCAGCTTTTTTGCTGTGTCCGTGTGCATGGTATGTTTTTCCCCATCCTTTCACCTTTAGTCTATGGGTGTCTCTTTCTATGAGATGTGTCTCTTGCAGGCAGCATATTGTTGGATTTTTCTTTTTAATCCAATCTGCCAGTCTGTGTCTTTTGATTGATGAATTCAGGCCATTAACATTCAGGGTTATTATTGTGATATGATTTGTATTCCCAGTCAATTGACTCATATTTGTTTTGACATGATTTGGTTTCTCCTTTATTTGGCTATTCCTTTAGGCTAGCGCCTCCTGTTGCTGATTTGCATCGTTGTTTTTCATCTCTTCCTCATGGAATATTTTGCTGAGAATGTTCTGTAATGCTGGCTTTCTTTTTGTAAATTCCTTTAGCTTTTGTTTATCATGGAAGGATCTTATTTCATCGTCAAGTTTGAAGGTAAGTTTTGCTGGGTATAAGATTCTTGGTTGGCATCCATTTTCTTTCAGGGCTTGGTATATGTTGTTCCAGGCCCTTCTAGCTTTTAGGGTCTGGATTGAAAAATCTGCTGATATTCTTATTGGTTTCCCTCTGAATGTAATTTGATTCTTTTCTCTCGCGGCCTTTAAAATTCTGTCTTTATTTTGTATGTTAGGTATTTTCATAATAATGTGCCTTGGTGTGGGTCTGTTGTAATTTTGTATGTTTGGAGTTCTATAAGCCTCTTGTACTTGGTTCTCCATTTCGTTCTTCAGATTTGGGAAATTTTCTGTTATTATTTCATTGAATAGATTGTTCATTCCTTTGGTTTGTTTCTCTAAGCCTTCCTCAATCCCAATAATTCTCAAATTTGGCCTTTTCATGATATCCCATAGTTCTTGGAGATTCTGTTCATGATTTCTTACCATCTTCTCTGTTTGTTCCACTTTGTTTTCAAGGTTAAATATTTTGTCTTCAATGTCTGAGGTTCTGTCTTCCAGGTGTTCTATCCTATTGGTTATGCTTTCTATGGAGTTTTTAACTTGGTTTATTGTTTCCTTCATTTCAAGGATTTCAGTTTGGTTTTTTTTCAGTATCTCTAACTCTTTATTGAAATGATCTCTTGCTTCCCGTATTTGGTCTTTTAACTGTTGATTGGTGCGATCATTTAATGCCTGCATTTGCTCTTTCATCTCCTCCTTCAATGCCTGCATTTGCTCTTTCATCTCCTCATTAGCTTCCCTGATCGTTTTAATTACGTACATTCTGAACTCCCTTTCTGTCATTTCTTCTGCTCTGCTGTCATTGGGTTTTATTGATGTAGTATCTAGGTTTGTTTGGGACATTTTCTTCCCTTGTTTTCTCATAATGGTCAGTTGTCAATGGGACCTTGAGATATTGCAGTTTTCCACTATTGGCTTATAGTGTCCCACTAGATTTCCAGTGTATCACCTCCCAGCCTTCAGTAGCCTGATGTCTTGGAGGAATCTGATAAAGCAGCTCATTCGAAGAATACTGCCCCTAGCCCCCTACTGGTTCCACGTTTTGGAACTGGCTCTGTGCGGAAATGCTCTCACTGTGGGCCTGCACCGTGCAGCTGGCCGTGTGGGAAGAGCCCACTACCAGAGTGTGGACGACTACCTTGGGAAGACTCAAGCTGCCCTGCCCGGCTCTGCTAAGCCACCTCTATCTGGGCCTGCCACCCGGGCTGAGCTTTACCCAGTGGGCAGACTCACCCGTGGCTCCACTTCAGTCCGAGTCTCTCAATGCCTCCCCTTCTTAACTCCTGGGTTCTGGAGCGACCGGGGGTGCAGTCTCCCTCTAGGCCGCCATCTTGGATCGCCCCGTGAAGAGAGCCCGCAGCCGGAGTGGGCAGAGCCGCCTGAAGAGGTCTCCGGCTGCCCTGTTCTTATCCCTGAGGCTGACTGCTGATCGAGGCTCTCCGCTGGTTCTTTGCAGGAGTACACTGCACTGCAGCAGCTCTGGGACTCGGAGCGTGCTCTGTTCAGACAGGCTCTCACTAGCGGGCCAGTTCCGTTCCGAGAACCTGGAGAAGCTGGCTGTGTGGGTGGGGCCCACCGCCGGAGTGCGCAGGACTGCCTGTGGATGACTCTAGCTGCCCTGCCCAGCTCCGATAAGCCACCTCTATCTGGGCCTGCCACCCGGGCCGAGCTTTACCCAGTGGGCAGACTCACCCGTGGCTCCACTTCAGTCCGAGTCTCTCAATGCCTCCCCTTCTTAACTCCTGGGTTCTGGAGCGACCGGGGGTGCAGTCTCCCTCTAGGCCGCCATCTTGGATCGCCCCGTGAAGAGAGCCCGCAGCCGGAATGGGCAGAGCCGCCTGAAGAGGTCTCCGGCTGCCCTGACCTTATCCCTGAGACTGACTGCAGATCGAGCCTCTCCGCTGGTTCTTTGCAGGAGTACACTGCACTGCAGCAGCTCCGGGACTCGGAGCGTGCTCTGTTCAGACAGGCTCTCACTAGCGGGCCAGTTCCGTTCCGAGAACCTGGAGAAGCTGGCTGTGTGGGCGGGGCCGGAGTGCGCAGGACTGCCTGTGGATGACTCTAGCTGCCCTGCCCGGCTCCGATAAGCCACCTCTATCTGGGCCTGCCACCCGGGCCGAGCTTTACCCAGTGGGCAGACTCACCCGTGGCTCCACTTCAGTCCGAGTCTCTCAATGCCTCCCCTTCTTAACTCCTGGGTTCTGGAGCGACCGGGGGTGCAGTCTCCCTCTAGGCCGCCATCTTGGATCGCCCCGAAAGGTTGTATTTATTATTCAATAATTATTCATGGTACATTTTGTGCTAGTTATTAGTCTAGCAGCTTATAATATATCACTGAACTCAACAATGCATTTCTCAATTTCACAGTAAATTTAGTTTAGCAGGGAAACAAAACTAAAACTAAGTATATTAAAACTGAAGTACAAAATGATTTAAGAAATATATTTTTCTGGACAGAAATTTAAAGGAAAGTATTCCAGTCAGAGGGAGTATAATAGGCAACAATGAAGGAGTGTGCTTTTAATTTAAGAAACAATGAGGAGATCAGCATCTCTGCAGGGCACATATGGTGCATTAGTTAGCTTTTAGTCACTGTGACCTACAAGGAAAACTTACAGGATGAAAAGTTTATTAGGGTTGTGGTTTCAGAGGATCAGTCCATGGTTGGCCAACTCTGCACTGAGGGCCTAAGATAAGGCAAGAGATCATGGAGGTAGGGTACAGGGGAAGGAAGGATCTCAGAACAAGGCACCCAGGAAGCAGAGAGCCCTGCTCACCTAAGATGAAATGTAGACTCCCAGGGACCACCCCACTGACCCCCTTCCTCTAATCACACCATACCTATTTACTCTTACTGCCCAGTTAATCCATATCAGTGGATTAACCACCATTTAAATCACGTCTCTCATGATCTAATCTTTTCACCTTTGAAAAGTTTGACATTGTGTCACACATAACCTTTTGAGCACACTCCACATTTGAACCATAACAGTTGAGGAAAGGAATAACAAACGGCCAAGATTTAACAAGGACTTGATCATTTATCCATTTGAATGTTGACCTTTATACATCTTTCTGGATTAACTTTCAACGGAGCATTACAACCTGAAAAGTTGGGTACTCACACTTTTCCAATATGAACAAACTCCTTAAAATGGTGGAAAAGCATTTAAGCCTCACGAATATTAGCAAATTATTGATAATGAGTGTTGTTAACTGCGTGGCCAAACTTGCAGTTTTCATGAGGGATGAAGGAGGATTTGAAAAATAAAGACTCACACACACAGACTGTGAAGATTAAACTGGAGTCAGTAAAGTGCTGCTCACTGGTGGAGAAACAGATCTAAAGAGTTACTCCATCAATCTTTATTTATATTTGTGGAAATGGTGAAACACTGTGGATGTCTGGCAGGAGAATTCATCTATCCCCAGGAGCTATGTGCCTGAGATCAAGGTTGAAGCTGATGCAGTTCTTGGGCAGAGCCTCCTCAGCCAGGGCTTTACCATAGCAGCTAGGCATCCTATGCTCCTGCCCAAATACTTTCCCAGGCACCAAGCCCACCACAGTCATGAGGTCATTGGAGACTACCTATTTCAGTCACTGCTGTTCCATTCTCTGTCATCACTCTCCAGAAATGAGGATTCTTACATGTATTTTCATAAATGGAATTTATGGCACATAAAGTTCATGAAATTTTTGCAGCATATGGCAGTGATCAGGATATGGGAAAGGTGAATTCAATATATATTATATATGAAAAGGTCCCAATGCTGCTATATTTTTGTCTAAGTTTTCTCAGGTGTTAAAATGGCATCAAATTGATGTGATTAATTTTAATTGTTCATGTGTGACCTCAAGGGAATGAAGCAGTTGATAGTCTCTAGGGTTCTTACCTCCAAGGTTAACTGTACATATAAGAATACTTCATCACCCCAACCAAGAGAGCTCCTGCCTTAGCCATCAGCAGGTTTGTTTTAACATTCAAAAGACAGATGGAAGTAAATTTTATTATGGGAAACTGACCCTGTTAAAACTAGAAATTTTTTGAAGATATAGATATGAGTGAGCCAGGAACAGTGAGTGTACTCTTTCTGCAAAGGTTCATATTAGAGAGCTAAGTCAGCTAAGCACCTCAACAGTATCACAAAAAAAAGTTACCAGGGAGGGGAAAAAAATCTCTGAGGATTTGGTGTTATGTGTTGTCTCATTTTTGCAAATTCTGAAGGAGTTGTCAAGATAGAATATTTAACTAAAGTGAAATAGACTAGTAAAAAAATAAAGAACACTATTTGATTAAGGTTACAAGAGTGTATCCATTGACAGCAAAAATAAAAACCACAATTGTGAAAAAATACTGGGAGAGATATTTCAGCTATCATTTTTGCCTGGAGTAAAAGTTAATAAAAAATTTTTTCCAGGGATTTAATGATATCATTTGTGATAAGATTCATTTCATTAAATGTCAAAATATTTTAAATAAAATTTGAAATTCTTTAGATAAATAAAATGTGGTAGTAAGAAAATATGTGCTAATTAGACTAGCTTCTGGGTTGTCTTTAATAGGGAAATTTATAAGTACAGGAAAAATATGGTCATTGAAAGTCTCAATATTGCATATGATGAGATATCTTTATTGATGGACTATATGATAAATATTTCTTATATTGTGAGACTGCAATAACATTTCTACAAATACAAGAGAAAGGTTGCTGGCATGGATAGACCTGAGAGGTTTTGTGTAGCAATAACAGAAATATGTTTCTTTTATATTACCCTCCCCATCCCTTATGACATGTATTCACAGTATAGTACTAACTAAAATTGTTAATCCTCCTCTTTAACAGGTAAGATAGGGACAGAATGAAAATACAGGGTATCTTACAGGTAGAGAAAGAGAAAAGAGAGTCAGTGAGCATGATATCCAGGAAAGGGATATTTCTATGTCAGTGTTTTATTTTAGTTAATTATTTCCTGGTTGAGAAAATTACCTCCTTCCCCCTTGTGACTTATCTTGATCCTTTTTTTGGGTACATTTCTAGTGCATACAGGTTGTCACAGAACTACTTCCTATAGGATTAGAATCTCCAGTTGCTCACTAGTTGAAAACATGATTATTGATAAAAGAAAGAGATCATCATTCATCCCTTGATAATTAAATTTCTCTTGTATGAATTTACAATTTTCAATGATGGTTGACAGTTTTATGTGAAGATTTATTAAAATGACCATTAATAAGTTGATCTGTTTTTCATATTTGTAAATATTAAAAATTATTTTTATAACTCATGATTAATTCAATAATCATGTTTTTAATGATAAAAAGGGTGTGATGCTTTTAAATTGTATACATTTTGTCTATCTCATATAAATAAATACCCAGATTCTGAAAGATATACTTCATGAACTTGGAAAGGGCAGTTAAACCCACTGCATCTGTTCTCACTCTTCTTAACATTATGTTTTCAGGATTAACTCTCAGATTCCAACCGAGAGAAACGTGGTATTCACAAACAGAAATAAAAGTGGGGCCACATTCACCCTCCTAGGGTTCTCAGATTATCCAGAACTAAAAGTCCCACTGTTCATGGTTTTTTTGACTATCTACAGTGTCACGGTGGTAGGGAATATTGGGATGATGGCCATAATCAAAATTAATCCCAAGCTGCACACCCCCATGTACTTTTTCCTCAGCCACCTCTCTTTTGTGGATTTCTGCTATTCCTCCACTGTTGCTCCAAATATGCTGGTGAACCTACTTGCAAAAGACAGAAGCATCTCTTTTTCTGAATGTGTGGTACAAATTTTTTTCTTTTGTACTTTTGTGGTAACAGAGTCCTTTCTGCTGGCAGTGATGGCCTATGACCGCTTTGTGGCCATCTGCAACCCTCTGCTCTACCCAGTGGCCATGTCCCAGAAACTCTGTGCTATGCTGGTGGTGGGATCCTATGCATGGGGGGCGGCCTGTTCCCTGATATTAACGTGCTCTGCTCTGCACCTGTCTTTTCATGGTTCCAACACAATTGATCACTTCTTCTGTGAGTTCTACTCTCTGTTCTCCCTCTCATATTCAGATTCCCACATCATCTCTTTGCTACTCTTTGTTTTTGCCACATTCAATGAAGTCAGCACCCAGCTCATCATCCTCACATCTTACGTGTTCATCCTGGTTACCATCCTCAAGATGCCATCAGCCAGAGGGCGTCACAAGGCCTTCTCCACCTGTGCCTCTCACCTGACGGCCATCTCCATCTTCCATGGCACCATCCTGTTCCTCTACTGTGTGCCCAACTCCAAGAACTCCAGGCACACGGTCAAAGTGGCCTCTGTGTTTTACACAGTGGTGATCCCCATGTTGAACCCCCTCATCTACAGCCTGAGAAATAAGGATGTCAAGGACACTGTCAGCAAAGTATTGGGCAGTAAAGTCTCTTCCTTTTGAGCGTCATATTAGCATGGAATTTGCTCCTAATATTTAAATCGTGTTCATGAAAGTTGGTTTTAAGGATAGCATTAAAATGAATAGAGTTAATATTGTACAATGAAATTGAAATGGATTTTTCCTTCAAGGGAATAAACTTTGCTCTTTTTATTGCTTGAAATCATCAGTAATCTTTCTCATTTTTCTTATTTTACCTACAAAATTGGAATAATGGGATCACTTACAATCATACTCTGAAGATTAAAGAAAACATACATATCATATAGGATATGGTTTGTAACTTAAGAAATATTACTTCTGTATTTATTTCTTACAAGATATCTGACATGAACTACATTCTCAGAAAACCTATGCAGTAAGTGGCCAATTCATAAAACAGATAATATTAGCACTCATGGGGAGTTTCAGAGATGGGAATGTTTAAATGCACCAAGGAAATTGAAAGGGATGTTTTTGTAAAATAAGCATCATGTGAACTTGTCCAAAATAAGAGAAAAGTAGGAATTTGGAGATATAGTTTATTGATGACGGAGTTTCAATCAGAAGAAAACTGTGTCAACAGAATACTAAGGAGGTAAGAATGCAATACTGAGTCAGAGGTCTAACATATATTTTATTGAGCTAATATGACACATTTGTGTATGTACACCTATGTGTCTATGTGTGGTGTGTATTGTAAATGATTTCCATTGTATGAATAGAAATTTGAATTAAAGATGTTCTATTGCCTGACATAGTTTAGAAGTAGTTCTGTATGATAGTGTGATAACCTATAATGGACACCTCTAGAAGCTCAGACTGCATCTGGATGTTCTTATAAAATCTCTTATGTTAAGCCATAAACGATTGAATTGATGAGTTCCTGCTTAGCATGTATTTTGATCTGTTATTCTGTCTTTGAAGTTATCACACATATTCTCGATTTTACAGAAAATTTTGTTCTGAGCATGAACTCTTAATTCTTCTCAAGAAAAAATTTCATTTATCTCATTTTATGTATCAAAAACTATGTATATAATCTTCAAAATAAATTTAAAAACCATATATCACCTAATTATATAACTAATTAAAATATCAAAATTTAGGTTTATCACTACTTCTATTTGAATAACTTACTCTGCCTTTTCCTCTGTTTACTAAATGTGTCCAGAGAAAATTCCAAATATTCATCAATACAATGCAAAATATAAATTTCCACATATTTATTAAGTGAGAAAAAATAACCTGGGGTATATTTTCATGTGGGCTCAATACAGTAATTTTTATTGTGATATAATTTTACATACTTTATCAGTACTAAAAATGTTCTTCTCATATACACTCTTAGAAAGGAATCAAATCATTCCTGTGACCTGGGCACAATGCTACATGCTTGTAATTCCAGCTACTTGGGAGACTGCAGGAAGACAATCACACAAGTTCAAGGTCAGCCTGGTGAACTTCATAGGACCTCATTTCAAAATAATATGTAAAATATGGCTGAGGATGTAGCTAAGTGTCAGTTATATCAGTTTGTGCAGGTTCTGGTTTCAAACCTAAGTACCACATACATGAAAAAATAACATTTTAAATGTAGTAGTGTTAGGAATATTTTATGTCTTATACAAATACATAAACCAAGTTATAACCTGCCATATCCAGATCAGATCTGCATTAAATTATCCAGTTGACACATCCAATGTATGGTTGCTGTTTCTAACCAGTGGGTTTTGGAGGGTCTTATGTAATTGTCTTTACACTCACTTTCTCAAATCCAAGAAGCTGTCACAAAGACTTTTTCAAGCCTAATGGCATACCTGTGAAAGATATATAATGTTTCACTTTATTTAATTATTCATTTTTATTACCTTTAATGCATTTTAATTTTCCATAATAGTTATATTCTTTGTGACAATGTTCATACAGTGCAAATACATAATTCACCTCACTTCATTTGCTTTCCTCCCACTGATCCCCATCCTCTATTCTACTGGTCTTCCTATTATTTAATTTCAAAAATCATCTTATAATTACATACAAAATGTGATTCACTGTAATATATTCATTTTTGCACCCAGAATAGTTTGGGTGATTTAATTCCTAAGTGCCTATCGTTTTTTCTCCCCTCCTCCCTAAACAACAATCCCCTTCCTCTTTCTACTGTTCTCCTTCTATTTTTCATGAATAGCCCATTTACAATCCTTTTTTGCCTCTAGCTTCCACATATGAGAAAAGACATTTGATCCTTCATTTTCTGAGTCTGAATTTTTCAACTTATCAGATTCTCCAGTTCTATCCCTTTATTAGGTAAATGATGATTTCGTTTTCTTTATGGTTGAGTAGAACTTTATGTATACCACATTTTCTTGATACATTCATGTGTTTTAATTTAATGTTGCCAATAAGACATTTTAATAGAGTATTATTATATTATGTGACTTAACTATATTTATCTCATACCACCAGACATGCAGGAATTTTGTTAATTGAAATAAGGAGTCACAGTGAAACAAAATCTCCATGATCTCATTCATGTGTAGAATACTAAACATTTGATTTCATGGTAGTTAAGAATAAAAGAGCAATTGTCATTGTTGGGGAGAGTAGGGAGAGGGGAGATTTTACCATTAGGTAGGAAGAGGTTTCATTGCCGCTTGGCATGAAAGAGTGACTATAATTAAAAACAAAGTACTATATATCTCCAACTAGTTAGAAGAGAGTGTTTCTAAATACACTCACTATGAAGAAATGATAAAAGGCAATGTAGATGAACATTAGCTTGTTTGACCTTCACCCAATATGCACAAGAATAAAAGCCTCACATTGCACCTCATAAATGCATACAGATATAATGTGAGAATCAAAAGTGAAATGCAATGAGAAATTTTAAAGCTGCACCTTCATATTATTCACTTTATGGATAGGGACCATGAAATTAATTCAGAAAATGTGTTTGTGCTGGGCTAGATAGTATAGCAGGAGGGAACTGAAGTGCATAGTGAGGAGCTGGGAAGATTTGCACCTTGGCATCAGTAGTCCCTTACTCCCTGTTATGAGAACTAAACTCTCCCAGACACTGAAAAATGTTCCATTGCAATCAAATTCTCCAGGGAAAGAGTGGTGCTCTGTGGGGAACCTGCAGCCCAATACTCCAACTTTAGTCTTGAAAATATGAATAAATTTTAAAAAATTATATTCTGCATTGAACTCAGGGAAAGCCAAACAACCTACTTTCCTATCTTTTTGATACTAGAAAAAGCATGTAATCAAAAAAATATGTTTTTTTCCTAATAGGGATTTATTAATGTACTTTTCCTGCAAAACTTTGAAATCAGTTGATGAACTTGGAATTGTTGGTCTCTAGTTCAGATTGTGTTTCCATGGCTACAAACACCAAAATATCATGGCTTCATTACCCGTAGCAGTGGATATTTCCACCGTGGTCTGAGGAAAGAGAATAAATAATCTTTGCATTTATTATGTGTCAAAGGCCATGAAGCCACATGTCCTTCATTGAAAAAAAAAATCAATCCTCCTTCTCCACTCCACATCATAGTTATGTTATCCAACTTAAATTTACTTTTATCTTATACTGAAAAACAGAAAATCTGCAGATATAATAGAGTACCATTTGTACATCAAGTAATATTTCAATCAGGTTAAATGTATCTGTCTCCTCAAACTTTTGCTATTTCTTAATATTGAACTATTCAAAATTCTTTATTCTACAGAAAAAAACAAGTGATCATTAGAAATATGATAAACACCTCTGCACCAACAAATTAGAAAGCCTAGAATAAATGGATAAATTTCTGAACACATATAACTACCCAAAACTGAACCATTAGTACATAGAAAACCTGAACAGAACATTAGTAATTCTGTCAGTAATACAAACTTCCTCAGCAAAGATTGTGTCAGCAATACAAACTTCCTCAACAAAGTAACACTCAGGATCAAATAGATGACTTCATAGGTGAATTGTACCAGATATGATCAGAATGCTACCAGAATGAGTAGACACATAAGGAGCACCACAGAGACCACAAACATACATCCATGTACTTACAGCTGATGGACTTTTGGCAAAGATCGAAAAAAAAAAAAAAACTTGGAGAAAGGAAATCTTTAATACATGGTGTGCTGGGGTCACTAGATATCACGTGCAGAAACAAAAAAATTAAATCCGATTCCAATCATTCACCATATACCAACATCAATTGAAAATTCATTAATATCTTAAACAAAGATCACAAATTATGAAAGTAGTAGAAGGAAACTTAGAGACATGCATCAGGACATTGACCTGGTGGAAGGTTTTTTGGGTATGACCCCTAAAGCACAGGCAAGACAAGGAAAAAAATTGACCAGTGTGATAACATACAGAAAAATACATCTGTAGAGCAAAGGAAATGACCAACAGAGTAAAGAGACAACCTACCACATGGAAAAAATAAGGACTAACTATCCCTCCAAAAAGGGATTAATATTCACAGTGTTTGAGGGACTAGAACAACTCATCAAACCCCAGAAATGGTGCAATAAACTCTGGGCAAATAATCTGAAGAGCTCAATAATATTATCAGAAAATATAAATTAAAACCACAGTGATGTGTTATCTTACCCCATTTAGAATAGCAGTTACCTAAATGAGGAGAAGTAACAAATGTTAATGAGCCTAAGAAGTAAGAATACTTACACACTTTTGGTGGAATCAAAATCAATATAGCGCATTATGGAAATTATCATAGAGTTTTCTAAAAAGACCAGAAATATAACTACCATATGATTGAGTAATCCCACTATTGGACAGTTACATCAGAAACTGAAGTGAGTATGTGGAAGTGACCTCTGCACTCACATATTTCCTGCAGCACCATGTACAATAGTCAAGATATGGAATCAAACTAAGTATCCATTGATGGATGGGGGGATGTAAAGAAAACAATGGAGTAATATTACTCATAAAAAGAATGAATTTCTCAAATTTGCAGCAGCATGGATGGAAGAGAAAAATAAACTAAGTGAAATAAACTGGTACAGAAAACGTACTACAGGTTCTTACCTATATGTTAAAACTAAAGAATTGATGCTGTAGAAAGAATAGTCATGCTATGTGAAATAAGCCAATCCCAAAAAACCAAAGTCCTAATGCTTACCCTGATAATTGGATGATGATGTATAATGGGGTGGAAGGGTGGGGGCTCAGAGAAGAATGGAGGAACTTTAGACTGATTCTCTGGGCTGGACTTATTTCACTTAGCATGATAGTCTTCACTTCTATTCATTTACTGACCAATTCCATGAAGCCATTCTTCTTTATGACTGAATAATACTCCATTGTGTATATGTACCACACTTTATCGATTCATCTGTTGAAGAGCTCCTAGGTTGATTCCATAGCTTGGCTATGGTGAATGGTGCTGCTAGAAACATTGATGTGATGCTGTGTCACAATAGTATGCTGATTTTAAATCCTCTGGATACATACCGAGGAGTGGGAAAGATGGGTCAAATGGTGGTTCCATTCCTAGCTTTTTTTAGAAGTCTTCATAGTTATTTCCGAGTGTATGTGTACTAATTTACAGTTCTACCAACAATGTATGAGTGTACCTTTATCCCCATATCCTCATCAACATTTATTATTATTTGTATTCTTGAAAATTGTCATTCTGCCTAGAGTGAGATGAATTCTCAGTGTGGATTTGATTTGTATTTTCCTGCTTGCTAGAAATTTTGATTTTGTTTCAGGTATTTGTGTGACATCTGCATTTTCTCTTTTGAGAAGTGTGTGTTTAGTTCTTTTGCCCATTTATTAATTGAACTATTTTGGTAGTTTTAGAACTAGGCTTTTCTGGTTTCCTTATGTACTCTAAATATTAATCCCTTGAGGAGCAGCAGGTAGCAAAGATTTTCTCCCACTCCACAATCTCTCTCTCCATACTCTTACTTGTTTTTTTTTGCTGTGAAGAAAAACATTTTAGTTTTATTCCATTTCATTAATTGAGTTTTGATTCTATTTTTTGCACTGTAAGAATCTCATTAAAGAAGTTGATGACTGTTCCAATATGTTGGATCAGTGAGCCTACATTTCTCTTCAAGCAATAACAATCACCCAACTTTCACAAATGCTTCACGTGTCTTTAAGTAAAAGGTTTTGAAAAGCAAATAGCTTTCTGTGTGGCATTTGTTAGATGAATTAGGCATCATAGCCAAACATGGTCTTTACAGGTGTTCTTTTAACTTTGCTCTCAATTAACCTCCTCTTCAGTAGTAATTAATCATGTGACAAATGTTTTTGGGTTTACCAGGAGCACACTGAATTGGTATTAAGCAAATATTTTCATCTGTATAATTTATATCTAATTTCAAAATAGTCCCCCATGAACTAGAATACATGTAAAATGTTCTTTTCCATGAAAATACATTCGTGTACACCAGAGGAAAAAAAGACTTGAATTGTCATGATGAAAGAATTTCAGCTAATGAATAACATTTCAAGTTGCCCTTTTGCCTTAGGTTTTGGCTGTTGGTTGTTGTTCTTTTCATATTAGAATAATTCCCAGAGGAAGATGTTAATGAATAAAGAAAGTCCTTGAATTTGAAGAATAGGAGAAAAGGTATTGTGGGAATGATAGCTTTGAAAGGAAACCCAAGATATCTTAAATTCAGAAAATCTTCAGATCAATCTAGGGATAGTTTTTTGAGAATTTAGGAAAGGCTTATCTGTACCTACTTACTTTCATGAAATGTTTAAATTTTGTTGTATCGAGGGGTGCACAGACTGTAGTTTGAACATTGAGTTCTCCGTCATGGAGAGCTGGTGAGGCTCCCAGGACAACAGCCTCTGGCATTGCACAGGGACTCTGCTCTCCCGAAGCCCTTGCAACTATGCTCTTCCCACAGTCCTGTGGTGGTGCAGACTGACAAGCAGCATGTGGCCCATTTCCACCAGGAATTCCCCGTGTGACTTTTGGAAAATTATACTTGCCTATGCCTCAGTCACTTCATTTGCAAGAGACATAAAATCACTGATATCATTTTTTTTATAGAGAAGAAATATGTTGGATTTAGAAAAGTACCTGGAATGTAGGAATTGCTCAGTAAATGTGAGAAATGGCTATTATTCTCACTAATGAATGTTCATTGTCCCCATTCTTTCTGTGGAGAATGATGTATCTTCAGACTCTATACTTTGCAGGAAGAAACTGTTGTGTATAAGATAGAAAAAAAACTAGTAAGATGTATTCAATCTAACAAAAAGGCGAAAGACTTCTACAATGAAAACTGAAGAAGATAAATGAAAGAAATTGAAGGAGACCTTAGAAAAGGGAAGGTTCTACCTTGTTCCTGAATGGACAGAATTAATATTATCAAAACAGAAATACTACCAACCAAAAGCACTATACAGATTTAATTCAATTCCTATTACATTTCTGATGACATTCTTTATAGAAATAGAAAAAGCAGTCATGATATTCATTTGGGAAAATAAGAGGCCCAAAATAGCTGAAACGATCCTTAGAGATAAAATTGAAGCAGGAGGCATCACAATACCAGACCTTAAGTTATACTACAGAGCTATAGTAATAAAAATGTCATGGTATTGACACAAGAACAAACATGAAGATAAAGACCAATGAAACAGAATAGAAGACACAGAGACATACCCACATCAATAGAGTTATTTCATACTAGACAAAGGCACTGTGAATATTCATTGGAGAAAAGATAACCTCTTCAACAAATGGTGCAGGGATAACTGGAAATTCATATGTAGCAAAATGAAATTAAACCCCTGTCTCTCACCCTGCACAAAACTCAACTTAAAATTGATCAAGGACTTTGGAATTAGACCAGAGACCCTGCACCTTATAGGAAAACAATCAAGAATGTGAAGAGAGAGCCTACAAAATGGAACAAAATCTTTATCACCTGTACCTCAGAAAAGCAATCTCCAGGATATACAAAGAACTAAAGAAACTAAAGACCAAAGAAACAAATAACCAAGTGAATAAATGAGCAAAGGAACTGGTCAGGCATCTCATAGAAGAAGAAATAGGAATGATCATAAGAAATGTGAAAAAATGTTCAACATCTCTAGCAATTAAGAGAAATGCAAATTAAAACTACACTGAGATTCTATCTCACTCAAGTCAGAACAGTAAATAAAAATGCAAGTAATAATAAGTGCTAGTGAGAATGTGGGGAGAAGTTACTCTCATACAGCTGGTGGGACTGCACTTTGGTGTCACCACTATGGAAAGCAGTATGGAGATTCCTTAGTAAACCTGGAATGAAGCCACAGTTCTCTCCAGTTATCCCACTCCTTGGTCTATACCCAAAGGACTTAAAATCAACATACTACAGTGATACAGTCACAGGAATGTTTATTGAAGCTCACTTCACAGTAGCCAAGCTATGGAATCAATGTAGGTGTCCTTCAATGGATGAATGGATAAAGAAAATGTATTATATACACACAGTGGAATATTACTCAGTCATAAAGAAGAATGAAATTATGGCATTTGCCAGTAAGTGGATGGAACTACATAATATTATACCAAGTGAAATAAGCCAATCCCCAAACAAAAAGGTCAAATATTCAACCACAAAATGGGGTGGAGGGGAAGAACAGAAGTCCACTGGATTAGACAAAGGGAACCAAAGGGAAAGGAGTGGGGAGGGAAATAGGAAGGACAGAGAATTAATCAGGCATAAATTTCTTAGACTTATATTTGAATATATGACTAGTAAAATCTACATCATGTACATCCACAAAAATAGAATCCTAATTATGTAGTATAATATGCCAAAACACATTCTACCATAATGTATAACTAAAAAGAGCAAATATAATTCAAAAAAATTAAAATAAATAGATTTATTCATACAGTTCATAATGCCAAGGTTAGATCTCAAAGATGCAATGGCTGTAGGGGTGCAGTGTTTCAAATTCATCAGAAACTCTGAATGGATGATGTTAATCTATAATAACATATGAAAAAAACAGAACTCTAAAGTGTACTACATTATTTATTTTCCCCATTTATATTCCACAGTGGAAAAAATTGTTTGAATCTCAAGAGTTTTCCTGATTTTTTGTGGATGTTCCACAGAGATCAGTAATTGTGTTGAGAAGCTTAGGGAACATGTATCCCAGAGAAACATCCAGAACCATTAAGTCTATGACATTTTCCATCATAACATCTTCAGAAACAGGCAAAGCAATTGAATATCTACTCCTCGGTGGGTTGGAATACATGCTCATTACTTTGCCGGGTGTGGACATGAATAATATTTTCTGGGAAATAGAAACTTGATTTCTTTTATGATAGAAGAATGATGTGTAAAGGAGGAAAATAGTATTACAGATTTTGTTTTAAATCTGTGTACTATTCCCTTCTCCTCTGAAGAATCCTTTGAGAGATGCCAAGTTTTAATCATTCCTTTAAGAAAATATACTTCTCCTTTTGAGGTAAAGGACATTTTCAATGGGAAATGGGAACACTTTAATCTGCAGAAGCACATATCTCATAAGAAATGCCAGCAAGAGAGGAAAATCAATGTGAACAAGGGGGATAAATGCCTTTTCCACCCTCCCTTCACATCTCTCTTACAACATGTCCATCTGTGCAACCTGGTCAAGTCTGCATGGAGAGGATCCTGATGGTCACCCCAATGCTGAGGGTGGCAATGAGACACCCATGAGAACTTCCATGGAGGGACATATACAAGTGAATCATCCCTGAAGCAGGAAAGGGAAGACTTACATTAGTTCTGTATAAAGCACATTAGAATATCTCTTATCGGCAGGTTTCTCAACTGTGGAATGACTTACAGTATCATCCTGGTGGAGTTTGGCTGTGTTGGAGGTGGGGGTGAGGGAGAGGGGTGGTCATGTACCTTGTAGAGTGTTTAGCAGGGTCCTTACTAGATGTCAGCAGCACATGCCACCTGCTATGGTGACAACCAAAATGTCACCAACCAAAGTCACATAGTAGTTTCATTCATTCCTAGTGTAAAAGCAGTGCTCTGTGAGCAAACAATCACCTGATTTATTTGTTCAAACTTGAAAACAGGAAAACATTTTCAAATTTATGTGTTACTTTGCACTGAGAGAAAGACAATCACTTTTCCTGGTCATTTAGAGAAAGAAAGGCATATGATTACATATACATAATATTACAGCTGTCCCTCAGTTTTATTGTTCACAAAGTATTAATTTATCAGGGTCAATTATTATGTCATTAAATTATTTGACATGGTCATTTAAAGAGAAGTGTATTTTCTCAGATATGTGTGTGTGTGTGTGTGTGTGTATATATATATATATATATATATATATATATATATTATGATTTTGAACATTTCCTTCTACCTGACTGTTCATTCCTAAAATTTTTGTATCATAAGCAATGCTGTGATGCTTTGGTCATTTTTCTCAATTACGTCTTGTACAATTCTTTGAAAAGTTCTTGATATACAGTCCAAAGAGTAAAATTAGTTATCAAAAACATCTTTTGAAGGTGGAAAATGCATCAATATAGGAAGACTGTTCTCAAGAGTACTAATTCCCTGAACCATGACCAACATTAGACAATCTTATTAAACTGAAACACTAGGCTAATTTTTGAAAAATGAATGATGATAGGGAGTATAATAACTAACTACTTTCCCATATAAAATAAATCAATAAAACATAAACTCTTGTGGGTTAATAGTCACAAAGAAGCCTATCTCGTCAGCTGTCAGAGTGGAAACTCAGAAAATGTTACCCTAGATTATAAAATTTATTTCCTACAATCACAATATTTAAAGCATTGATCATAGAATAAGCTAGGTAAAATGGCTTTGAATATTATACAGAAAAAAAGTTCGATCAAATAAAATGATAACATGATCCCTCATGACTCAATACCAAGTTAGAAATTTTGAAAACTAATCAAAGCATATATAAAAGTTTTTATAAATATTAATGATTTCATGTGATCTCAGAATTAAACTAAAGACGCTATGAATCTCCATTATGCTGTGCTTAACTTTTGATAAATTTCATATGAAAGATGCTTTATTTCATTGTGGATAATATTAACTATACTATTGCTTCTGTTTTTTAAAATTATCTATGTATTTATTTTTTCATTTATTTATTTATACCAGCCTAAACTAAATTTGGATCACATAATAAAGTATAAATTTTAACGCAGCCACATCAATGTTTATAGAAGCTCAATTCACAATAGCTAGATTGTGGAACCAACCTAGATGTCCTTCAACAGATGAATGGATAAAGAAACTGTGGTGTATATACACAATGGAATATTATTTAGACATAAAGAAGAACAATATTATGGCACTTGCAAATAAATGGATGCAATTGGAGACTATCATGCTAAGTGAAATAAGTCAATCCCCAAAAAAACCAAAGGCTGAATGTTTTCCATGATAAGTGAATGATGAAAAATAATGGGGTTGAGGGGTTGAGGAATGAGAGAAGAATGGAGCAACTTTAGATTATGTAGAAGGAAATCAGGGGTGGGTATGAAAAATGGTGGAACGAGACAGATATCATTACCCTATGTACATGTATGAATACATGAATGGTATGAATCTACAATGTGTACAACCATAGAAACTAAATGATGTACCCCATTTGTATACAATGAATCAAAATGCAGTCTGAAAAATAAATTAATAAATATATAAATAAATAATTTTTAGGTTTTCTTTTCCTTAGACACATCTAAAGTGGGTACATGACTGAAGAAACTCAGCACTGTGACACAGTTCATTCTCCTGGGATTGTCAGATGTCCCCAAGCTGAGAGTCCCTCTCTTCCTGGTGTTCTTTCTCATCTATGGAGCCACAGTTCTGCCCAACCTGGGCATGGTCGCACTGATCCAGCTCAGCCCTCACCTGCACACTCCCATGTACTTTTTCCTCAGTCACTTGTCCTTTGTGGACTTCTGCTACTCCTCAGTCACAGTGCCCCAAATGCTGGCCAACATCTTTACCAAGGACAAGCCATCTCCTTCCCAGCCTGCATGGTACAATTCTATTTGTTTTTCACTTGTGTGGTCACAGAGATCTTCCTGCTGGCAGTGATGGCCTATGACCGCTTTGTGGCCATCTGCAACCCATTGCTGTACATGGTCATCATGTCCCAGAAGCTCTGTGCAGAGCTAGTCTCTGGCTGTTACCTCTTAGCATCAGTGTCTGCTCTCGTTCACTTGTGCTTAACTCTTGAGATCCCAGGTTATAAGTCAAATGTGATTAACCACTTCTTCTGTGATCTCCCCCCACTCTTAAATCTGCTTGCTCTGATGTCACTGTGAATGAAGTGCTGCTCTTCATTGTGGTCAATTTCAATGAGGTCATTACCATCACCATCATCCTCACCTCCTACCTGTTCATCCTCATCACCATCCTGAAGATGCGCTCTGCAGAGGGGAGGCGCAAAACTTTTTCCACCTGTGCCTCCCACCTCACAGCCATAGTCGTCTTCCATGGAACAATTCTGTTTATTTATTGCCAGCCCAATTCTGGCACTAGTCTGGACATTGACAAAGTGACCACAGTCTTCTACACTGTGGTGATTCCCGTGCTGAACCCCTGATCTACAGCCTGAGGAACAAGGATGTGAATGAAGCTCCTCAGAAAAGCTCTCAGCTCTAATACACATTCCTAGAGAATGTGAGCTTGGCAGGACTCAGGCTGCAAAGCAGAGGTAACTGGAGGGGTGATACGTGGGCTGTAGCATTGGAGTGGAGAGAAGAGGAATGAGTTAAACAGTCATGAGTGAGTCTTTCTGATTTATTTATATTTGTGTCTTTTTAATTTACAACTGTGGCCTTAAATATTCTTCAAAAAATTTAGCCCCTTTTTTAAATTTTAAAATAATCAGTAATGTTAAAATGAATATGGTTAATGGCCTACTAAGACACACATATTGTGTTTGGTATAAAATCTTTGCAAGTTAAAGATGAACATAAGAATCACAATATTATATCAGTTTCCATGATTCATGAATCTATGATTCTTGTCAGAAAAGAATCTCTGTAATTTTATAATGAAGATGATAGCATTGAGAGTGTGCCCATAGAATGACAAATCTATATGTACATACTCAATCATGTATGTTTTTGTTTTGTTTTGTTATTTTATATATATATATATATATATATATGTATTATTTACTATTTTTTCCTTTTTACTTCAGTCATCCAGATGTTCAGTATTGTTTGAACCCAAGATAATATCTCATTTCATGTAGAATATAGTAATAATTTCACAAATAATTTAGGAATATTGAATTATAGAGCCTGAAAGCATCAACTTAGATTGATCCCTAGTAGATAATTAATCCTTCTATATCTGTCTCTCTCTCTCTCCCTCATACATATTTGTAACCATTTAGAAAACATTATTATGGGCAACAAAATTTCTGAATTGTCTTTTTTTTTTCACTGCATGATTTCTCTTTTTGTTCGTACTAACACTGCAATTCATTGTAGATGAAATGATTGATGAAACAAGTGCATTTCTAACCTCTGTTCAAGTTCTTTGCTTGTATCTTTGGTCTGATAAAATATTCTTTGTTTGCAAATTTCATTTAGCATAGAAAGGGTGATTTAGAATGTGGGAAGGAGGCAAAGCAAAGGCACAAATAACTGAAACATAAATTTGCAGATCTGGTGTTCATGTTCACCTATATTTCATGTGTTAGGTTCAATAAAATTATGCATTCAAATAATTCACCAGGAAAATAGGGAAACTGTTTTTCTAAATCATATCTACTCATTCATTTTTGATTGATGTATACCACTGACACTTTGTAGCTGCATTAATATTTTAGTTTCTAAATTGTATTCACTTGTTTCAATGAAGTTTGTGTCCTTTATCTATAATAACGTTTGAAATACAATATGCTTGAGTTCATGAAAGCCTGACTTGGTACTTTGACTCTGAGTTTTTAGTTTGTCAAAATTTAACTTCTTCAATCCTCAGTTTCTTCCATCCTAATTTTGACTAATATTATTGACCTCACAGTATTTCATCAAATTTAATTTTGATAATGCGTGTTTACTCACAAAATTCTGGAAAATATATAAGGTGTGTATCAATGCTGTCATCGAGGTATTTCTGATGCTATTTAACTTTCTATCTTTTTAACTACCTCTGGCATATGGTAAATGTTCTTAGTTTTCTTTTTATTCAATGGATGGCAGGGTTAACAGTAGAGGTTGAACTGTATGAATGTTGAGAAGCAATGGGTGTGAACTTTTTTAATTCATCAAAAATTGGCTAATGTTAAAATGAAGGTTATTTGTATGAAGTAAACAATGTACAAAAGTTCAACAACATTTTCATATTACATATGTAACTATACTCCTCCCATAATGGGCAAAGAAGAAGAAAATAAGTTATCAGGAAACAGATCAGAGGCTCAGGTGTGCTTGCTGTCTGGCATTGCATGGCAACTGTATAAACATTATTTAAGTTTAACTCCTAGAAGGTATACACACAGAATGTTAGTAAATAAAAGCACTAGTCAAGACACTGATGAACCCACTAACTGGGAGGAGGCAAGAGCACAAGCCAATCAGGTGACCTGAATGAGAGGAAGAGCGTCTGCTCCTACCATTCCATGACAAGATGGAAAAAGAGCCCTCCACTCCTCTGCCTGACCTCAACCCAGGAAAGCAGGAAGAAAGTGGAGAGCAGTCTCTTGAAGCAGGTGTGGAGCAAGTCCCTGTTCCTGTGAAGAGCACCATGTGGTGGCCACACCCGAGAGGAGTCATCATACCATTTCAGAAAACTGCAGAGAAGTCTAAATCTCTCGATCAACATCATCAATCAAAAAAGGCTTAAAACTTTGTTTGACATGTAAAATAAGTACAATAGAATATCATTTAACATCTAGAAGGAATTACAAAATAGCTCACAGAAACAAATAGAAAGTAAAATCAGGTTTCATAGAGTCAGCTATGTGCAAAGTTAAATGTATTAGCTCTTTGGATACATTATGCAAATTAGATGAAAGAATAGAGAACAGTGAGTTCATCCATGAATCTAGAGAAAACCAATATTGTATTCTTCTCTAATTCCACTAGAATGGAAACAAACCATAAATGATTCCATTACGTGAGACCTACTAATATAGAATGGCTCACTGTGAATTGTTTTATGTTTTAGTTGTTTTAAATCTATCCCTCCCTCTCTCTCTCTCTCCCTCACCTTTTTCTCTCCCTCTCTCAGTCTCTCTGTCTCTCAGTCTCTCTGTCTCTCTCTGTCTCTCTCTCTCTCAGTCTCTATCTCTTTCTATCTCTCTCCCCCCCACACACACACACCACACATCCCTGGTCAAATATTATTTATGAAAATATAACCACATCAGTACACACACTGACTGTGTAAAAGGAATAAGGTATGTAGGTATTTGTTCACCTCAGTTTTGAAAAATTGTATCTGTTTTCCATGATTTTCTAATGACGAGAAATGACCTACGTACTTTTATTTATATTCCAATTTCTATTTGTCTGTATACATGAATATGTAAGTGTGCATGTGTGCAAGTGTGGGTATGTGGTTTCCAATACACTTGATGCTTTTGAAACCCACCACATGCATATTACAACTATTTTTTAAACCAATGAATTCATTGAAATTGCAACTTAGTACAAATTTTAGTTATTTTACCTGTAATGATATTTATTTAAACTAATATATGTAAAATATTGTAACATCAACATAAAATCAGAAAATAAATTTACAATACTTTACATTCTCTTTTGCTTACTAAGTTTTAAAAAGTGTGAAGTTCACACATGCAGTACACCTGAATTCAGAGTTGTCACATTTCAAGATCTCAAAAGCCACCTGTGGCGAGTGCTACCATATGGGACAGAGTAAACTTAGAATTTTCCCCCTGTGACTTCTACTGCTGTCCTCTCTCAACCCTATGGACTCCCTGCTTTCTTTCTTTCTTTTTCTTTCTTTCTTTCTTTCTTTTTGAGGAGATAAAAGAATTTTATTGCCCATCTATGTTATACAAAAATCTAGAAATAATAAATTTGTACAGGAAAACTCCCAAATGAATAGTAAATGAGAGCATAACAGCAATAATTTAAATTTTCTTATTATTTTACCCATGATGTTACAATTATAAGCACTTTGAAGCACACAGTCTGCAGTCAGAGTAGATTTTGTTCATTGGTCAAAGCTCACAATAAAATTAAAGCCTTCAGTGTCTCTGATTGCTCTACTGGCTCTTGACGAAACTTTTGAGGTCTCAAGAAAAGTAATGTACTCCTGGTGCTCCAGAGTTGTGCTGGGTTCCACCAACTCATCTGCAAAAGTGTCGTCCACCTCTCAGTCTGCAAGGAAACCCATAGGTGGTCATACCAGGCCCAGTTCAGGGACTCTGTGTCCAGTGTATAATTAGAGTCCTTCCATTCAGACTCGCCGGTGGCCTTAAAGCTAACTTTCTTAACACAGAAAATGTTGCTCTCATCTTCCTCCTCTTGTCCAATCTCCTCCTGTGACGTCCAGTACAAGGGACTTCTTTCCATCACTCTTCCTAACTTCAACCACGAAATTGCAAGTGGATGTCAGTTTGGGCTCCGGTTCCTCTATTTCATCCGTCAGGCATTCAACAAAAGCTTTTTCTCCATCCACGTGCAGCGCGCAGCAGCCTCAGCAGCAGCCGCAGGGTCCCGGACATTGCAGAAGGCCGGGCCACCGCGTCCAAGATGGAACCTGGCTCCATGGACAGCAGTACAAAGGACCAAACGCACAGTCGCAGTGCCGACTGCAGCAGCTGCCACAGCAGAGGGGTGGCGCCCAACGCTGGGGAACTTCGGTGCAGCAGAGGCAGCATCCTGCAAGAGGTTGCAGAGGCCTAGGAGTGGAAAGTACAGCCCCGCTAGCGCCACCTGAAGCCCCTCTCTCTACTGGCAGTGTTTCTTTGTTCCTTAGCTGGGGCAGTGCATGCTTTTGTGCAGCCCTCTACTAAATAAATTTCAGTTATTATTTAATGAGGGGGAAAAAATAAACAGAACTCAGTAACTAAAAAGTATTTCTTGCCATTCTGCAAGCTGACTGGTTAGATCTTCTGCCAGTATCACTAGGGTGCCTGCACAGTGCAGCACTTATGGGAACACAACCTGTGCTCACACTTTGTCACCCCAAGATGGCATCTGCTCATGTCAGGTGAACTGGTGCTGGCTGTTGGCGGTGCTGCCTCTGTGCTCTCCAGCAGCCACTTACCTGCTTGTAAGTTCCACTGGCCTCCTTATGTGGCACTCTCAGAGTTTAAAGAGAGTGAAAGTAGAAGCCACAAGACATCCTGCTGCTTCCCTCCGGAATCTTGCAAGGTACTTGTACTGCACTTTCTTGGTCAAGGAAGTCACAATTCTGATTTAATGCTTCCATTGCTTACTGTGTTCCCCAGAAGGAGCGTATCCCTGGAGAGAAGAGACCTCCTAACTACTGGAGTTCATGGCTTCACTCACAGGAAGCAATTTTCAGCAGCTGGATCAGCAATAGGTAGAAGAGCCACTTCCTTTACACTCCAGGCTCATATATCCTGGTCTCATAAAATATTACAGAAACCACAATGCATTTTGGTGGCAGAGTCTATATATTTTGCCTATAAAGCACATTCCAGAGGATAGTATTCTGGATTTTTTTATTCCATCCTTCTAAAATATTACCATGGATCTTGTCTCAGCCAATTTTGAAAAGATGACCCCCATTTTAGATTTCTGGCTCTTAAGGTAACTATTTTTTCTTTCACTGCTGTCCTTCAGGACCATCCCAGAGCAGGATGATGGTGCTGCAGCAGTCGACCTTTATGTTGTGCCAGCGTATATCGTGGAGAATCATCTGAAAAGCTCTCAATGCTTCATTCATGATCAAGTTGTTAAGGGAATGAGTTCATGGACTCTTGAGCTAAGGAGTTCAGGCTGAGCAGAAGGAAGCAAGAGTATGAACCCTGGATATTGGTTCCACCTTAATTGTGACTTCAGGAAAGGAGCGCAGTTGACTGCTGCACATACCTAATATGATGGATTGGTAGGGTCACCGACACCCTGTTCAAAATGGGAAGTGAAGTTTGCACGGTAACTTGGGGACCACTTGCCAATCACTGTTTCTAGCACAATCTGTTAAAATGACAAATGCTATTTCTATTTTTTTAAATAGGTATCTCTTTTATTTATTTATTTTGTGGAGCAGGTTTTTTAAATTATTTTTTTTAATTTTTACAGACCGCCTTTTGATTTATTGTACACAAATGGGGTACAACTTTTCGTTACTATGGTTGTGCACAATGTAGATTCATACTATTTGGGTAATCATACATATACATAGGGTAATGATGTCTGTCTCATTCCACCAAATGCTGTTTCTTAAAAGGTGAGTATCACTGTTTTGCCTTAACATTCTTAAAGTCTGATCTGTAATTGATTATGTGGCCTGTGCAAACATACCGATAACATCTATCTGCCATGGACCCTTCAAGGACAATCATATACACTGGTTTATGTGGCCCAAATAATTCAACAGCCAGCATGGTGGACTGAACTTGTTACAGAGTTTTCTCTTGTTATGGGACCCACTCAAAAGGGACCACATTTTGGTGAGTTTTGTAGGTTGGTTAGAATAACCTGCCTGAATCTACTATATGCTTCCTTCCAAATCTAAAGACATACATTGATTTTATGTTTCATCTCTTATTTTAATTTGTTAATTATAGAGGGCATTTTAATTATATATAAACAAAGTATCATAGTTAACATCATGCTGCAATTTTTCTGTGTGATTTCAAAAAAAGTCCAGTTATTCAGGATGGTATAAGAGAGCTGACATTTACATTATTTGACTCTTTGGATGCTTGTAAGGGATAATTTGCTGTTGATTCTCTAGAGTAACAGTCCCCTGAGTTACAGAGTTAGATATAAGATCTTTGGTGTCACAGTTATATTCAGCCTACAGAGAAACAGGAGGGCAGTGTCATGTTTCTCTGTGACAAGTAAGTTTATAAAGGTTTCTTAGGAAATTGGGAAAATATTATTTTCCTAATATTGTAACTGGGATATTTTTTTGACTTTTTCTTTTTATTCAAAGTTGATATCAATGCAATTCAATTCTGATCCACGAAAAAATGTGAAACTCATGTAAATATTTGATTTCAGGTCCATTTACAACTATTTCAGAAAGAAAAGAAAAAACTTGCTATACATGTCTCATATGTACCATAAATCGGTATATAGATTTTTATATGAATGAAAATTAGTTAATTTTGAGAGCTCTCTTCCTGAATACATCTTGAGGTGTTTACAAAATACTCTTTGGTGTCTAAGCTAAAATGGAAGTTAACACCTAGGTCATAGACCCTAATACAGCCTATTCTCCACTTGGGTCAAAAGTCCTTTTGAAGATGGCAGGTTAGAGGGAGGCTGCGTTCCTTGTTTCTCTATAACTCGAGTTTCAACCAGAGGAATATCTGTTTCTCTGTGAGGCAGTCTTTGCTGCTTATCCATCCCCTGCTGTTTACCCCATTTGTCCACTAAGATCACCTGCTGTCTACAAGCATATCGCCTACTTTGTGAGTGCAGATTGCTCACTGACTGACGCCTATCATCCACCATTGGTCCGTCTAACTGCCTCTTGCCTGCCGATTGCTTGGCTTTCACCTAACCATCATCAACCACCTGAGGCTCACCTGCCAATTGTCTGCCAGTAGCCTGCAGACCACAAGCAAAGCACCAGTGGATGACCTGCTGCCCACTGTTGCCTGGAAGTCCATTGTCACAGTACTGCAGGTTTGGTTACACATGGCTGCTGTCATTTTGGGACAACAGTCAGGACCTGCCAGACCCCTGGTCTGATCAACCACCCTCTGCCTCCAGGACTCCCTACCCAAACAGTGGCACAGGACATCAACTCCACACCTACACCTTGCCCTGCAGCTTCCCATTGACCAACAGGTTTGGAAGCCAGTAAAACTGTCTTGAGTTATCCTGGAAGCCAAAGCTGCCATCTTTAGGTGGGGCAAATCCCATTCTGAGATGCCTGCTAGAGACTGGAAACTCATTGTCAGGGACCTCTTATGCATCAGGCTACTGAAGACTGGGAGGTTTGAATAGACTATGACTGTTACAGCGTAGATTTTTTTCTCCTTTTTGAAAATCTTGAAGTTTTTATTTCTTTTTTTTTTTCTTGCTCTCTCTAGTTTCCTTTTGTTTACTGGTTTCCTCACAGTCTCTTTCTTTCTTTTCCCATGTTAACAACCAATTTCTTTTGATTCTGTTTTCATTCTTGTGTGATCTAATACTTCTACATAGTCTTTGCTTATCTCATTAACAGTTACATCCTACACCCCTCCCCATCCTCTTTGTTCTCCATTAGAAACTGTAGACCTCATTGCAAAGCCACTGGTTATACTGTAGATAAAAATCAAACTGTTTCTCTATATTTATTATGATAAAACTGTTAATGTGTTCATAGGGGACGATGTGGTTTGGGCTGCATATTGTCTATACTAGGTACTGCTAATATTGACCTCCTCCTTAAAAAAGAGGTTTTGGAAACCTGCAGAGTCACTATAAACCTATAGAGGGGAAACTGCAATACTCCAGATCCAAACTGCTAGATATGTGAACAACATGAAAAAACAAGGGAAGAAAATGTTCCAAACAAACCAAGATTCTGTATTAATTGAAACCAATGACAGCATGGTAGAAGAAAGTTCAGAAAGGAGTTCAGAATACAAATAATTAAAATGATTCATGAAGCAAAGGATGAGATAAGAGAGCAAATGCAGAAATGAACCATCACACCAATAAAGAATTGAAAGAACAAATGCACAAAGCAAAAGATTGTTTCAACAAAGTGTTCGAGATTCTAAATGAAGGAAACAATAAACCAAATAAAAACTCAAAGGAAAGCATCACCAACAGACTAGATCACTTGGAAGACACAACCTCAGGCAATGAAGAGAAAACATTTAGTCTTGAAAATAAAGTTGACCAAACAGAGAAGATGGTAAGAAATCATGAATGGAAGCTCCAAGAACTATTGGATATCATGAAAAGATCAAATTTAAGAGTTACTGGGATTGAGGCAGGCACAGAGATACAAACCAAAGCAATGAACAACCTATTCAATGAAATAATATCAGAAAATTTCCCATATCTAAAGAATGAAATGGAAAATCAACTACAAGAGGTGTACAGAACTCAAATGTATGAAATTACAACAGAACCACATCAAGGCACATTATACTGAAAATGCCTAACATCAAAAATAAAAATAGAATTTAATGACTGTGAGAGAAAAGCATCAGATTACATATAGGGGGAAACCAATAAAAATATCAGTAGATTTCTCAGCCTAGACCCTAAAACGTAGAAGTTCCTGGAACAACATATTTCAAGCTCTGAAAAAACATGAAAGCCAAACAGGAATCTTATACCCCACAAGACTAAACTTCAGATTTGAAGATGAAATAAATCCTTCCATGATAAACAAAAGTTAAGAGAATTTACAAGTAGAAAACCTGCATTAGAGAACATTCTCAGCAAAATATTCTATGAGGAGGAAATAAAAAACAACAATGTAACTCAGAAAAGTGAGGAACTACCCTAAAGGAAAAGACAAAGGAGAAACCAAATCAAGTTTCAAATCAAAAAATAAGCCAAAATGACTGGGAATGAAAATCATATCTCAATAATAACCCTGAATGTTCATGGCCTAAACTCATCAGTAAAACACATAGACTGGCAGTTGGATTAAAAAGAAAGCCCCAAGATTATGCTGCCTTCAAGAGACTCATCTCATAGAAAAAGACATCCATAGACTAAAAGTGAAAGAATGGGGAAAAGCATCACACACATGGACTTAGTAAAAAAGCTGGGGTTTCCATCCTTATATCAGATGAAGTGAACTTCAAGCCAAAGTTAGAATGGATAAAGAAGGACATTTCATACTGCTTAAGGGAACCATAAATCAGGAAGACATAATGATAGTAAATATTTATGCCACAAACAATGGTGCATCCCTGTACATCAAACAAATCCTTTTCAATTTCAGGAATCAAATAGACCAACACAATAATTCTGGATGACTTTAACACACCACTGTCACCACTAGATGGATCTTCCAAACAAAAACCAAACAAAGAAACCATAGAACTCAAAAACACAATCAATAATTTAGATTTAGCAGACATATATAGAATATTCCATCCATCAATGAGTAAATATGGTTTTTTCTCAACAGCACATGGATCTCCCTTTAAAATAGACCATATTTTATACCACAAAGAAACCTTAGTAAATATTAAAAAATAGAGATACTACCTTGTATTCTATTGATCAAAATGTAATCAAATTAGAAACCAATGATAAAATAAAAAATAGAAACTACTCCAACACCTGGAGATTACTAATATGCTATTGAATGAAGCATGAATGACAGAAAACATCAGGGAGGAGATAAAAAAATTTTAGAGGTAAATTAGAATGATGATACAACATATCAAAATCTCTGGAACACTCTGAAAGCAGTACTAAGAGGAAAATTTATTGCATGGAGTCCATTCAAGAAAAGAATAAAAAGTCAAGAACTAAATGATCTAACATTACATTTCAAAGCCCTAGAAAAAGAAGATCAATGCCAAAAGTCATAGAAACAGGAATATTAAAATAAGAACTGAAATCAATGTAATTGAAACAAAAGAAACAATTCAAAAAATTGACAAAGCAAAAAGTTTGTTATTTGAAAAAGTATATAAAACTGATGAACCCTTAGCCACAGTAACAAAAAGAAGGAGAGAGAAAACTCAAATTTCTAAAATTTGTGATGGAAAAAGGAAATATCACGACAGACACCATTGAAAAACATGACATAATTAGAAGTTACTCTGAAAATCTATACTCCAACTACATAGAAAATCTAGAAGACACCGACAGATTTCTAGAGACATATGTTCCACCCAAATTGAATCAGCAGGACATACAAAACTTAGAAAGATCAATTTCAAGCAATGAAATAGAAGAAGACATCAAACCCTACCAAACAAGAAAAGCCTGGAACCAGGTGGATTCTCAGTTGAGTTTTACAAGACCTTCAAAGAAGAACTAATAAAAACTCCTCAAAGTATTCCATGAAATACAAAAGGAGGGAAACTTCCAAACTCATTCTATGAAGCTAATATCACTTTGATACCAAAACCAGACAAAGACACATCAAGGAAAGAAAACTTTAGAACAATATCCCTGATGAACATAAAAAAATCCTTAACAAAATTCTGGCAAATTGCTTACAAAAACATATTAAGAAGAGAGTGCACCATGATCAAGTGAGTTCATCCTGTGGATGCAAGGTTGGTTCATCATCCAGAAATCAATAAAGGTAATTCATCACAACAATAGACTTAAGGTTAAGAATCATATGATCATTTCAATAGATGCCGAGAAAGCATTTGACAAAATAAAACAGCTCTTCATGCTCAAAACACTAGAAAAAATAGGGATAGTAGGAATATCCCTCAACATTGTAAAATCTATTTATGCTAAGCCCAAGGCCAACATTATTTCTTTTTATTGTAAACAAATGGGGTATTATCTTGTTTCTCTGTTTGTTCATGAAGTAGAGGCATATCATTTGTGGAATCATACATTTACATAGGGTAATGGTGTTTGATTCATTCTGTTATTTTTCCTTCCCCCCAACCCTCTCACCCCTCTTTTACTTCTATACAGTCTCTCCTTCCTCCAATTTTGCCTCCCTCCCGCCCCCCTCATTATGTATCATCATTCACTTATCAGCGAGATCATTCGTCCTTTGCTTATTCGAGATTGGTTTATCTCACTTATAATGATATTCTTCAATTTCATCTATTTGCCTGCAAATGCCATAATTTTATTATTCTTTATCGCTCAGTAATATTCCATTATTCCCCAACATCATTCTTAATGGAGAAAAACTAAAAGCATTCCCTCTAAAAACTGGAACAAGAGAGGGATGCCTTCTTTCACCACTTCTATTCAACATCATGCTTGAAATACTAGCCAGAGCAATTAGACAGAAAAAAAAAATTAAAAGGATGTGAAATGGAAGATAGCTATCACTATCTGCTGATGACATGATTCTAAATTTAGAGGATCCAAAAAACTCCAGAAAACTTCTAAAGCAAATAAATGAATTCAGTAATGTAGCATGATATAAAATCAACACACATAATTCTAATGTGTTTCTATTCATAAGTGATAAATCCTCTGAAAGAGAAATTAGGAAAACAACTGCATTCACAATAGCCTCAAAAAAATGAAATACTTGGGAATCAATCTGACAAAATAGGTGAAAGTCTTCTATAGTGAAAACTACAGAACACTAAATAAAGAAATTAATGAAAACCTTAGAAAATGGAAAGATCTCCCATGTTCTTGGGTAGGCAGAATTAATATTATCAAAATGAATATATGTCCAAAGTGCTATACATATTTAACACAATTCCAATTAAAATCTCAATAACATTTCTCATAGATAGAGAAAACACTGGACCAGAAAGTGTAGACTCACACTGGCTTTCACTTAGGCACACAGGGAAGAAGGGCAAGTTAATGTTGTCTGCAGAAATCTACCTTTTGGCATGTATAACAAGACAGTTGCTCCTTGGTTGGGAGCAGCTAATTAATTACAGGTTTTTTTGAACCTGGTATCTCGCCAGTTTGAGACCGCTCAGTCACTGGTGATACCCTACTCATAGAGGGTTCTGTGCCTCACAGAATTTACTGGCTTTGGGTTCAAAAGCCAGCTGTTTGCTGTCTTTGGGTAGAAGAGTGTACTCAATATCCTTGAGATGCCAAGCTGCCTGGAGCTACGAGAGATATGGGCACTAACTCATGAGCTTTTAATTGGGCTGTTCCTGCTCACAAGTTTCCTATATTGCTTGTTTGTCTTTCTTTCCTTTATTACTTTTATTTCTCATCCTTTCACCTGCCCTAGAGTTTGGGAACCAATCAAAGTTGTGCTGGTTCATGACACTCCTTCGATTGTTGGTCAGACAAGAAGGAAAAGCAAAGGAATGATGATAATGTCATTGCACCTGCAGCCTAACTTCAGAAACCCTCTCTGAGTGGAAAGGATGCATGCCACTCATCCAGGTAGCTGCCACTGGACAAAACTCCAGCAGGGACAGGAGGCACTGCCTGACAAAGGACAAGGGGGATGGAGGAGCTGTCTGCTGTTGCCACTGAATTCTTCCTGGAGCAGTCAGTGATCTCCTGTAAGCTTTTCCCAACATACTATGTGTCTCCCATGCTGTCTCCAGGCACTTTCTTTGACCTCTCTGCATCCAAACCCACTCCTTTGGTGCAGTTGTGCTGGTCTTAACTCAGACAGGTCTTAACTTTGGCTCTGGGACTGGGCATATAATTCACTCGGTAGAGTGCTTGCAAGGCAAGCACAAGGCCCTGGGTTCAATACCCAGCACTGAAAAAAAAAAAAAAAAAAAAAAAAAAAACTGGCTCTGAATCTCTGCTTTCCTCATACAGTCATGTAGGTGAGTAAAACAGGAAGCTGTGGCCTTTTCCAGCAGCTTACTTTGAGTTTGTTCAAATTACGACTGATTGTGCTTCCATCACCTCCTTTGCAAGACATGCATAAAAACAAAATTGTCTCTTGACTGGTTATTAGGCAGATTAAAAAAGATAATGTTTAGATAAGATTTAGATGGATTCTAACACACAATTCATGCCCAATAAATGTGTTCCACCATTAGAGCTATCTGGCCAGCAGATTCATTACCTTTACTGTATTTGAAGAAGCTCCATTGTGACTCTACACAGTCTGCCCTCCTGGAAGCTAAGGGATTTTGTAATCTTATGAGAAAGGGAAAGTTCATCAGATTTTTGTGGTAATTTCAAATGGCAATACAAGCTGTGCTTCACATATCAGATACTAGGACACAGAAGTGCAATTACCCAAACATTCTGGAAGTAGGTAAGTTTGGATTTAAACAAATATTTTCCCAATGTAGAATTTTTTTTTTCTTTTTCATTGGCACATAGTACTCATACTTACTTATAAGTCACAGTGTGCTGTTTCTATATGTGACATGATGATGATAAAATCAGGGCAATTTGTAAAACTATCACCTGAAAAATTCATCATATTAATTTTTTGTGTTGAAAACATTGAAAATTGTTTCTACTGACCATTTAAAGTGTACAATGCATTATTGCTAACTATATTCACCCCACTCTGCAATAGAATATTAAGTTACAGTGCTTCTAAAAACATTTTCTGATCATATTCCACAGAGATTAATTATTTTTAAACCTTCTATGACATCAATTTCTACTTCAATTTTTTCCTCACTTTGTTATACCATAGAGATTAATATATTTTTAGCTAAGGCATTCATTTCCCAGGAGCATATTTTATAGAATAAAGTCTTTTATTTCATTCTATTCACATCTAACACCTTCAGTTCAATTCCAGGGAAGAAACGTCCATACCACAGGTTTGTTCACTACAACTAGACTCTAGGTACTTGAAAAATGAAAAGACATGTATTTTTGAGGAAAAAATAATATGTCTAACTCATCTGTCTTTGACTTAGAGAATGTTTATGATAATACGTATCTCATGCCCTTACTTTTCAAAATTTTTTATTTTATTTAAGAGACAGGGGAGAGATTACAACTATTTCTTCTGCATCATCAAACACTGATGCATATAAAAATTACAAAGTAAAAATGTTAAATTTTCTCTCTTTCTCTTTCTCCCCCACCTTTGCCACATCAGCAGTCTTCGTGAGATCTACAGTGACCACAGATGTGCTGGTGATTTCCACTGCTACCCCAATCTTGGGGTTGTGTGAATGTGACTGTGAGGTGTTCATGAATGTCCTCTGCTCAGCGTAGGAGGATACTTTTGGGTTTTCTTTGGATTTATCATAGACTAGTTCCCTGTTAGCATAGAATATTGGGAACAAATTGCTCAAAGAGGATTTTCCTCTTTTATCCAGGCAAGAGTCTTAGCTTTTTAAATGGTCTTGAATTCATGAGAATAGTTTGTTTTAATTACTTTAAAACTGACTCATAATACAGAGAAACGATCAGACTGTTTGAGTTCACACAGTCTTCACTCAGTTTTCATTACAATATGTTAATGAAGTAAGTATCTGTTCTTACAATTTAGAGAGGGCAGAGAGTAAAATTACTTAAATTCCATTGGCTTCTTCCTTAAGGGAAAGATCTGGATGGTAGTTTCCACTTTCATGAAATATACAATTTACCCTCTTTACACAAACAAAATTTTGAGGGACCTTACAAAATTTTCACTTACCTTTTTAAAATCTGAACAAACTACTTACATATAAGGGTCATAGCCAAATTAAGTTGATGACATATGGGGTATCTGTCTGTTTTCACATTTCTACATATATACCCTCGCTTACAACTAAAAGTTTGCCTTCTATGTACTGCTGGTGTCTCCTTTTTTAAATTTTTTAAAAACAATTTGAAAGTAAATTTCCACAGTAGATATGATGAACCACAGGTTGATAATTTTTTTACTTTTGAATATTGTCAAAACAGTAATAATAATGAGAATTGAAGATAGTTTTTCCTAATTTTTCAACGTAATCATTTGTGATAATATTACTGTGAATAATATCTGGTAGCTTAAAAATTATTTAGTTTTTATTGTTGTCAGTGTTAAGATTTTCAATAAATGTTGTCTAATTGCTTTTACCAAAAGCAAGAAAGATGTGTTTTTCTTTCTGTGTCATTAAAAGACTTCATAATTACCATTACAATGAAATAAATAATCAATAATATTACAAAACCTATTATGCCTTTAACTGTATACATTCATTTTCCTTTTTGGTCCAATTTGAAAGAGTCTTCATGAAACACTATTTTCAAGGAAAATGTTCATGTACCCCAACAATAGAATGAGACAGACATCATGACCCTATGTACATGTATGGTTACCCGAATTGAATGAATCTACATCATGTACAACCATAGAAACAAAAAGATGTACCCCATTTCTGTACAATGAATCAAAATGCAGTCTGTAAAAAAGGAAAATTATAAGTAAAAGAGAAAATTAGATAACTTGTATGGGAAAATTTAAGGTTATTGATAAATTTAATAATAGCAGTAAAATGTGTGCAGTAACTTTTATATTTATTGTAATAAATTTTTAAAAATTTTGTGACTAGAAGTTAATTTCCATGTAAAATTAAAGCGTACCTTAGAATCTATTTCAAAGTCAACCAAACCACCTGGTTCTATACATGATATGAAATGTGGAAGGTAATTAATGACTGAGAATCATTCAAGATTATTGATTAGGTTGAAATTAATTTTCATTTGTGAGCTCTATGGAGATATATAGGTTAGAATATTGTTAAAATTATTGAACATTTTGTAAATTTGACAGTTACATTCCTCTTAGAATTCATGCACACGTTTCATTCTAATGTTACTTTTTCCTAATTAATAACCACCTCTCACTTTCTCTTTGATGTCTTCCCAGAAGTAAACCAAAACTTACCATATGTAAGTTCACCTGACATCTGTTGACAATGGCTGCAGAAAATTGTTCCACTGTGACAGAGTTCATTCTCCTGGGATTGTCAGATGTCCCAAGCTGAGAGTCCCTCTCTTCCTGGTGTTCCTTCTCATCTATGGAGTCACAGTTCTGGCCAACCTGGGCATGGTTGCACTGATTCAGCTCAGCTCTCACCTGCACACTCCCATGTACTTTTTCCTCAGTCACTTGTCCTTTGTGGACTTCTGCTACTCCTCAGTCATAGTGCCCAAAATGATGGCCAACATCTTTACCAAGGACAAAGCCATCTCCTTCCCAGCCTGCATGGTACAATTCTATTTGTTTTGCACTTTTGTGATCATGGAGATCTTCCTGCTGGCAGTGATGGCCTATGACCGCTTTGTGGCCATCTGCAACCCATTGCTGTACATGGTCATCATGTCCCAGAAGCTCTGTGCAGAGCTGGTCTCTGGCTGTTACCTCTTAGCATCAGTGTGTGCTCTTGTTCACTTGTGCTTAACTCTTGAGATCCCATTCTACAGGTCAAATGTGATCAACCATTTCTTCTGTGACCTACCTCCTCTCCTAAGTCTTGCCTGCTCTGATGTCAGTGTGAATGAGGTGCTGCTGTTCATTGTGGCTACTTTCAATGAATCTATGACCATTGTGATCATCCTCACCTCCTACCTGTTCATCCTCATCACCATCCTGAAGATGCACTCTGCAGAGGGGAGGCACAAAGCTTTTTCCACCTGTGCCTCCCACCTCACAGCCATCATCGTCTTCCATGGAACAATCCTGTTCATTTATTGCCATTGTAGTTCTGGCACTAGTCTGGACATTGACAAAGTGACCACAGTCTTCTACACTGTGGTGATCCCCATGCTGAACCCCCTGATCTACAGCCTGAGGAACAAGGATGTGAAAGAAGCTCTCAGAAAAGTGGTGGATTCCAAAATATTATCCCAGAGAAATTAATAGCAGCATAATTTGTTTTAAGCGTGTAGGTTGGGGGAAGAGTTGGAGAGCAGAGGATGATGAGGAAGTAGGCAGGTATGAGAGAGTCATTTTGTTCTCTAATCTTTGTGTGTCTTCAATTTGTAAAGATAGGATTCAGCATTTTCAAAAGTTGCAAATTATACATACGTTTTTCTTCAACTTGTATTATTAAAAGTGATATGGGTAGTAGCATGACATGAATGTTTGTTTTAATCTATGACATGTATTAATTTAAAATTCATAAGAGTCACTTGTTTCATCAAAATTTAGGGAGAACATAATATTTTTCAAATTTTAATTTCTGACATCTCTAATGAAAAACAGCCTCTTGTCAATTAGTTTATGCAAGCATGAGAATTTGATATGTGCACATATATTGTTAACTGCCATTTTTTTTGTTTCCTTTATTGCTGTGGTATTTGTTGCAATGACCACTATTTTTAAAACTCCTCACATCATTTTATTTGAAAAATGGAGAGTATTAATAATGATTTCACAAGAAATTTAGAAGAAATAAATTATAAGTCAAATTTGCAAGCATTTACTAAAACCCCTTATGTTATTCACTTTTATCTCATTCTCTCCACATTCTGTATCATCTCTCCTCATCATTATTAGTCATTATATAACCATTATTATAAGTAGTCTTTTTTTTTTTTTTTTTACTTTTTCTTAACTTCTGACTTTCATGATACCTCTTCAATTCTTTGTGGGTGAAATCCTTATTCTACTTTGTCATTTCTATACTTTGATTCTGTTCTTTGACTTAGTATTTGTATTTCATAAAGTGATTTTTGGTGGCTGTTTCCTGTATACCAAGGCAACATTTCTTTTTCTTTTCTTTTTTTAAAATTATTTTTTTTTATTTTTACAGACTGCATTTTGATTCATTGTACACAAATGGAGTACATCATTTTGTTTCTATGATTGTACATTATGTAAATTCACACCATTCACGTAATTATACATGTACATAGGGTCATGATGTCTGTCTCATTCCACTATCTTTCATAACCCCCTCTCATTTTCTTCCAATAATCTAAAGTTCCTCCATTCTTCTCTTACTCCCCATCCCCCACCCCGATTATATATCATCATCCACTTCTTAATTCATTCCTGACTCATGTGCATCATTGAATCTTCCTTTATGAATCCATTATAATTTATAAGAATTTCTACTTTGTACTAACTTGTTTTAATGAAACTTCTGCTGCCCATAAAACATTAGAAAATCACAAATCCAGTTCATAAAAACTAGGATTGATTTTTCAACCTTGATTATTTAATTTGCAACTTAATTTCTTCAGTCTTCAATTTCTTGTATTTTAACACTGGCTAATTCTGCTAACCTCAGAACATTTTATTGAGATTAAATTTTGACACAGTGTATTTTACATGCTCATAGGAAATAAATGTTGTTAATTAATAATTTGAAAACACTATGATTTCTTTTCTTTTAATTGTAAGATAAATTCAACCATAGAGATTTTATAGAGTAAATATGATTGGGATTTAATTGTCATTGTTCTGAAAATTGTATCAAGAGAAAGAACAATTGATTCAACTTATTGTTATCACTTATTTTATACTGAATTTTCATATTTAGTCCACGACTTTCCAGTTCATGACTCTTAGATCCTTATACCAAGAACTTAAGGTTAATAAAGTGTAAGAAAAATCAAGAAGAGTAGAATATAAGGTTTGTGTTCCAGAGTGGCTTTGCAATTAATAAATGACCTTCAACTGTGGGCACATTTTCATTCCAACAAGGTGAAGATCAGAGTGAGAGATGAAGGTAATAAAGAAGAGTGTTCATTCCAGATGAAGGGAATAAGGCAAGTGTCCTGCCTGATATTTTCCTATGTAAGTGTCCATTCCTGAGAGGACATGGGAATGTGTGAGGAGGGCAACAGATCAGGAAAAACCCTTTCTAATCACCAGAAACCAGGTTTTGGTTTGAGAGTAAACTATGCTGATGAATCTATGGATAGCTACATCACACCAAGGTCTGAGTGCTGGTTAAATAAGCACAAATTCAGAGAAATTGTGAATATTGGAGAATAATGAATGCAGTCTGGAGGAATCAGATCGCATTGCATGGAAGGTTCTCCTGGTCCTGTTTTCTTCTTTTCTTTTCTTTTCTTTTCTTTTTTTTCTAGTCTCCCTTTCACATATCTGAATGAGACAGATCCTAACACTGACTCTGAGTCTCATTTTTCTCTCTGTACAGTCATGTCTTTTGGAAAAACCAAGAAGCATTTTCCTTCTCTAGCAGCTCTCTTTGCTGTGTTCAAATTATAACTGATTGTGCCTCCATTACCTTTTTGTAAGAAATGCATAAGAAAAACATGATCTCTTCACTTGTTGAGATGATTACACAAGCTAACTCTTAGATATATGTGATTTTGAGCTGTGTACAGTAAACCATGCCTATAATCCCCATGCTCAGCAGACTGAGGAAGGAGGATCACAATTTCAAATTCAGCTTCAGCAACTTAGTGAGACCCCAGCAATTTAATGAGATCCTGTCTCAAAATATAAAATAAGAATAATAACAATAATAATAAAACATAGAAAATAGACTGAACTATGGAACTGTGGTTCCATAGTTAAGAACCTCTGGGTTCACTCCATGGTACAAAAACAATTAGATTTTGTACATAATTATAGGACATGGTGTGTTTTCTATGCATGTACACATGATGTGATGATCAAAGCAGGATGATTTGCATATGCATCACCTCAAAGATTTGTCATTTGATTTCTGTGGTGAAAATATTAAAAATTTTTTTCTTGCTATTTAAAATATGCAATGCATTAGTTTTAATTATGTTCACCTTACTCTGTAATAGAATACCAAATTATGTTGGTTTTAAAACAGATATACTGATCATAATCCACAGAGATTAATTATTTTGAGCCTTCTAGGACATCAACTTTTATTTATTTTGTTATGCCACAGAGATCAGTGATTGTTTTAGGTAAGGCATTCATTTCCATGGAGCATAATTTATAGTATAAAGTCTTTTATTGTATTTTATCCATGGAGGAAATACTCATACCACAGTTTTGCTCACTAAAACTAGTCTCTAGGTATTTGAAAATGAAAAGACATATATTTTCTGAGCAAACAATAATAATTATTGATTTGTCTAACTCATCTATCTTTGACCTAGAGAATGTTTATGAGAACACATATCTGAAGCCCTTGTTTTCCAAATCTTTTTCTTTTATTTAAGAAACAGGAAAGAAATTACAACCATTTCTTCTGCAATATCAAATAGTAATGTATATTAAAAATAGAAACTAAAAATGGTAGACTTTCTGTTTTTTCTCTTTCTCCCCGACTTTTACTACACCAGCACCCTTTTTAAGAGCTTTAATGCCAGAAGATGAGCTCCTGATTGCCTCCAATTTTAATTTTTTTTCTTTTTAATTGACACATAATATTTATACTTACCTAGAGGGCACAGAGTGCTGTTTCTATAGTGTGTATGATATGATGATAAAATCAAGGTGATTTGTATAACTATCACCTCAAACATTTGTCAGTTTTTTTAAACTATATTCTTTTGTGGTGAAAACATTGAACATTCTTTTTTTTCTGGCCACTGAAAATATAAGATACATTTTTGTTAACTATGTTTGCTCTACTCTGCAATAGAACACCAAGTTATGTTGGTTTAAAACAGATTTTCTGATCACATTCCACAGAGATTAATTATTTGTGAGCCATCTATGACATCAATTTTTACTTCCATTTTTTAAATTTTCTTATGCCATGGAGAATAGTAATTGTTTTATGTAAGGGATCCATTTCCCAAGAGCTTAATTTATAATATAAAGTCTTTTATTGCATTCTATCCACATCTAACACTTTCAGTTCCAGGGAAGAAACATCTATAGCACAGGTTTGTTCACTAAAACTAGACTCTACTTAAAAATGAAAAGACATGTATTTCCTGAGGAAAAAATAATTAATATGTCTAACTCATTCTTTGACTTAGAGAATGTTTATGAGAACACTTATCTCATGCCCTTACTTTTCAAAAGTTTTTTTTTTCTTTTGTTTAAGAGACAGGGAAGATATTACATCTATTTATTCTGCAACATCAAACACTAATGCATACAAAAATTTCAAAGTAAAATGTTAAACATTCTCTTTTTCTCTTTCTCCCCCACTTTTGCCACAGCAACATTCTTCAAGATCTACAATGACCAAAGTTGATCTGGTGATTGCCATTGCTACCACAATCTTGAGGGTCTTGTGAATGTGCCTTGCAAGGTGGTCATGATGTCCTCTGCTCAGCATAGGAGGATACTTTTGAATTTTCTATGGATTTATCATAGACTTGTTCCTTTTACCATAGAACATTAGAAAGAGAATTTTTAAAGAGGATTTTTCATTCCCATTCCCACAAATATCTTAAATTTTTAAATAAATGAGACACAAGAAAACCACGAATTCAGAAGAATATTTTTGTCCATTTCATCAGAATTCATTCAAGATACAGAAAATACATCAGACTTTTTCTCTTCCAGACCATCTTCAGTCAATTTTTATTATAATGGTTTAAAGAAGTAAGCATCTATTCCTACAAGGTAAGAAGGAAGGCAGAGAGTATGATCATTCAACTTCCATAGGCCTCTTCCTTAAGGGAAAGATCTGAGGGTAGTTTCCACTTACATGAAATACACAATTTTACCCCTTTACCCAAATAACTCTGTGGGGACTTGAGAAAGTTTTCACTTACCTATTTTTTAATGTGGTTAAAATATTTTTATATCAGGGTCGTAGCCAAATAAAGTTGATGACACATAGTGTGTCTATCTGTATTCCCCACATACATTCTAATTTTCAAATAAAACCTCACACTCTATGTATTATTGGTGTCTGTTCTTTAAAATTGATCATTTTAAAACATAATTTAAAAGTACATTTCTACCAAAGATATGATGAATCATAGTGTAAACAGCTTTAGTTTTGACTATTGTCAAAACAATCACAAACAATAATGTACCCTTGAACATAGCTTTTTCTTGTTTTTTCAATATAATTAGTTCTGATATCATCTTACTAGGAATAAAATATCTAATTAAAAATCATTTAGTATTTATTGTTCAAAATGTTAAGACTTTCAATAAATGTTGCATAGCGGATTAAAAAATTATACAAGTGTTTCTTCTTTCTGAGACATTATAGTACTTCATAATTAATATTACAATGAAATCATAGCTTCACTAATTTGATAAACTATGTATCTCTGAATATATATGTTAAGCCTCCTTTTTCATTCTGAATTATTATAATTTTAAATGGGCTTCATGAACCACAAGTTTCATAGAAACTAAATTTCCCAACAATAGAATTGAGATAACTTTATGGTGTAAATTTATGCTACTGATAGATTTTTAAAAAATAATAAAGTGTATGGTATTTTTTACACTACTATGACATAACTTTTAACATTTTTGTATATTGAAGTAAATTTCCATGTAGCTAAGAGCATGTCATTGAATCTCTTTCACAGTCTGCCAAAACACCAAATTCAAAGGATCATCAGAACTGTATAGGGTAGTTAATGACTAAGAATCATTTAATATTACTCCTGATGGTTAAATTCATTTCAACAGTGAACTCTACTGAGATACACAATTTAGATTATTTGCATAATTGTGTAGTATTTCCAAATTTTGCAGTTATGTTTCTTTCACAATCCATGAATACATGTGTTTAAGAGTATGATAATTTCTTTTTGTTCTCTTTCCTGAACTAGCAAAAAATTACCATGTTTTTCTAAACCTGATTTCTGGTAAAATGGCCAAGGAAAACTGTTCCACTGTGACAGAGTTCATTCTCCTAGGATTGTCAGATGTCCCCAAGCTGAGAGTCCCTCTCTTCCTGGTGTTCCTTCTCATCTATGGAGCCACAGTTCTGGCCAACCTGGGCATGGTTGCACTGATCCAGCTCAGCTCTCACCTGCACACTCCCATGTACTTTTTCCTCAGTCACTTGTCCTTTGTGGACTTCTGCTACTCCTCAATCATAGTGCCCCAAATGCTGACCAATATCTTTACCAAGGACAAAACCATTTCTTTCCAGGGCTGCATGGTGCAACTCTATTTATTTTGTACTTATGCAATCACAGAAGTCTTCCTGCTGGCAGTGATGGCCTATGACCGCTTTGTGGCCATCTGCAACCCATTGCTGTACATGGTTATCATGTCCCAGAAGCTCTGTGCCGAGCTGGTTTCTGGTTGTTATCTCTATGCATCTATTTGCTCTCTGATTCACCTGTGCTTAACTCTTGAGATCCCAGGTTACAAGTCAAATGTGATCAACCACTTCTTCTGTGATCTACCCCCACTCTTAAAACTTGCTTGCTCTGATGTCACTGTGAATGAATTGCTGCTCTTCATTGTGGTCAATTTCAATGAGGTCATTACCATCACCATCATCCTCACCTCCTACCTGTTCATCCTCATCACCATCCTGAAGATGCGCTCTGCAGAGGGGAGGCACAAAGCTTTTTCCACCTGTGCCTCCCACCTCACAGCCATCATCGTCTTCCATGGAACAATCCTGTTCATTTATTGCCAGCCCAGTTCTGGCACTAGTCTGGACATTGACAAAGTGACCACAGTCTTCTACACTGTGGTGATCCCCATGCTGAACCCCCTGATCTACAGCCTGAGGAACAAGGATGTGAAAGAAGCTCTCAGAAAAGTGGTAGACTCCAAAATATTATGCCAGGCAATTTAATAAAGCATAATTTGTAATAAGGGTGAATAGATGGGCCTAGGAGTTGGAAAGCAGAAGATGAGGAGGAGGTAGGCAGATATGAGAGAGTCTCTTGATTCTCTAATCTTTGTGCATTTTCAATTCATAAAGACAGGATTCAGCATTTTCAAAAGTTGCAGATTATTGATATGTTTGTCTTCAATTTGTAATATTGTAAAGTGGTATGAGTAGTAGCACTCTTAGGACATGAATGTTTAACATGTTTTAATCTACCATGTACTTTAATGAAGAACTCACAAATCATTTGTTTCAGTAATCTTTAGGGAAAACATAATATTTTTAAAACTTAAATTCCTGATATCTATAATGAAGAACAACTTCTCGTCAACTAGATTATGCAAGCATGAGAATTCCATACATGCACATATTTTGTTAATTGTTATTTTTTTTCTTCTTATTTCCCTTACTGCCATGGTAGTTGTTGCAATGTCCATTATTTTTAGAACTCCGCACATTATTTTATTTTGATAAATGGAGACAATATTCATTTCACAAGAATATTAGAATAAATAAATTATGTGTCTTTTGCAAGCATCTATTATAACTCCTTATATATAATTCATTCTATCTCTTTCTCTATGAGTTCTGCCTCATGTCTCTTCCTCATTATTAGTCACTGAATCACCATTATTATGAGCAGGTGCATCTATTACTTAGGCTTCTTTTTCACTTTTTCTTATCTTCTTTTTCTCATGCTACCTCTTCTATACATTGTGGATTAAATGTGTACTGTACCTTGTAAGTGCATAACCCTAACTTTCTTTCTGTTTCTTCCATGTGTATTTATTCTTCATATAATGATCTTTTAACACTATTTTCTGTGTACCTAAGCAGCATTTCTTAATTCATACTTGACTCATATGCAGCATTGAATCTTCCTTTATAAATCCATTATGATTTACCTAAATTTGTACTTTGCACTCACTTGTTTAAATTAAGATTCTCCCAGTCATAAAACATTAAAAAGTCACAAGATCCAGTTCATAAAAACTAGGATTGGTTTTTCTACCTTAATTATATAAGTTGGAACATAATTTCTTTAATTCTTGCTTTCTTACATTTTAACAATAACTAATTCTGCCTAACTCATAGAATTTTATTGATATTAAATATTTCCAAATTTTGAAAAATTGTCAGTGGATTTTTATTTTGTTTATTTATATGTGTTATTGAAACTGAAACCCAGTATCTCACACATGCTAGGAAATGAGCTACAATGCGAGCCCCTATTGACATTAAATTTAAACATGTATTCAGTGGTGTTCACATGGTCACAAGAAATACATTTTGCTAATTAATAATTAGAAATCAGAGTGATTTCCTTACTATTAATTATAAGATATCTACCATAGAGATCTTTAAACAAATGAAACTGTCTTAAACTAGATAAAATTTGGTAGAGATTCCAATATCAGTGCTCTTATTTAAAATCTCATCAGGAGGAAGAGCAGCAAGTGAGTCCACAATATCATCCTTTTTATACTGAATTTTCACATTTCACTCAAGATTTTATGATTCACAACTATAAGATCTTTACACCAAAAACCTAAGTTCAACATAGGGTAAGCAAAACCAAAAAGAATAGAAGATAAGATTTATGATCTAGAGTGGCTTTGGCAATTAATAAATGAATTTTAACTGTGTGCACATCCTTATTCCTGACAAGGCAGAGATCAGAGCAAGAGCAAACATTCCAGATGAAGGGAATGAAGACAAGTGTTCTGCTTGAAACTTTCCTATGTAAGTGTCCATTCTAGAGAGGACATGGGAATGTGTGAGGAGGGCAACAGATCAGGGGAAACCCTTTCTGATCACCAGAAATCCACATTTTGGTTGGGAGAGAAAACCATGCTGATGTATATATGAATAACTAAGTTACACTGAGATGCTAACATCAGTTAAACAAGAGCTAATTCACAGAAATTGTGACTATTACATAATAATGAATATGGTCTGGAGGAATCAGGAAACATTGCAGGGAAGGTTCCTCTGGTTCCACTTTTTTCTTTTCATTCTTTTTTTTTTCTTTCTTTTTTATTCTGCCCTATAGTTCAAATACCTGCATGAGACAGGTCCTAACACTGGCTCTGAGTCTGTTCTTTACTCCATACAGTCACATGGTTGGGAAAAAACAGGAAGCAGTTGCCTTCTCCAGCAACTCTTTGCCTTGTTCAAAGTACTACAGATAGACATGATTTAGAGCTGGGCGTGGTAGCCCACTTCTGTAATTCCTGTGGCTCAAGCATCTGAGGCTGGAGGATTGAAAATTCAAAGACAGACTCAGCAACTTAGCAAGGCCCTAAGCAACTCAGTGAGACTCTGTCTCAAAATTAATAAATAAAACACAGAGCATGGGCTTGGCATTTTATTAGGTAGTTAAGCACCCTGGGTTCAATACCTGATCTGTCCCCCCCACAAAAAAAAGAAAGAAAATATTTAGATAGATTCTGACACACAATGCCTGCCCAATAAGTGTGTCCTATGATTAGAGCGATCTGACCAGCAGATCCATTACCTTTACTGTATGGGAAGAAACTCCAGTGTAGCTGTACACAGTCTGCCCTCCTGGAATCTGAGGAATGTTGTAATCTTATGAGAAAGGGAAAGTTCGTCAGAAATATTCATCATAATTCCAATGCAATACAAGCTGTGCCTCATATATCAGATACTAGGATACAGAATTCCAATCACCCATAAAGTCTAGAAAAAAGAAGGTTTGGTGTCAAATTATTTTTTCCCCACTCAGGATATTTTTTTCTTTTTAATTGACCAAAATTGTGCATATTTATAGGACACAGTATGCTGCTTCTATGCATGTATACATGATGCAATGATCATATCAGGGCAATTATATATCTTTGACCACAAACATTTGTCATTTTATTGCATGAAAACATTGTACATTCTCTTTTCTGGCCATTTAAAATATATAATGCATTATTGTTAACTATGTTCACCCTACTCTGTAATATAGCACCAAGTATGGTGGTTTTAAACCAGATTTTCTGATCACATTCCACAGAGATTCATTATTTTTGAGCCTTCAGTGACATCAATTTTTACTTTGATTTTCATTTATTTTCTTATGCCATAGAGATTAGTAATTGTTTTAAGTAAGGGATCCATTTCCCAGGAGTTTAATTTACAGTATAATAGCATTCTATACACATCTAACACATTCAGTTCCAGTGAGGAAACATCTATATCACAGGTTTGTTCTCTAAAACTAGACTCTAGGTACTTGAAAATGAAAAGACATGTATTTTCTGAGCAACCAATCATAATTAATGATATGTTTAACTCATTTGTCTTAGACTTAAAGAATTTTTATGAGCACACTTATCTCATGCCCTTACTTTTTAAATATTTGTTTCTTGTATTTAAGAGACAGGAGAGAAATTAGAACCATTTCTTCTGCAACATAAAACATCAATGCATATAAAAATGCAAACTAGAAAATGGTAGACTTTCTCTTTTCCTCTTATTTTTCCAACTTTTGCCACACCAGTATCCTTCTTAAGGTGTTTAATGATCAAAGATGAGCTCATGATTACCACTGCCACCCTAATTTTGAAGGTTTTGTTAATATTCCTGCAAGCTGGTAATGAACTACCTCTGCTTAGCAGAGGACACTTTTAGATTTTCTACTGGAGTTGTTGTAGTTTAGTTCCCTATTACCATAGAACATTGAAATAGAATTTTAAAGAGGATTTTTCATTTGCATTCAGGCAAATATATTAACATTCTTTTCTTTTCTTTTCTTTTCTTTTCCTTTCTTTTCTTTTCTGTTCTCCTTCTCATTCTCTTTCTTCCTCTTTTGTAAATGTTTAAGATACAAGAAAACCATGGTTTCAGGAGAATAATTTATTGCCATTTCATGAAAATTGATTAAAGATACAGAGAAAATATCAGGCTGTTTCTCTTCCAGACCATCTTCAGTCAATTTGGATTACAATGGTGTAGCAAAGTCTCTATTTCTACAAGGTAAGAAGGAAGGCATAAAGTAAGATCATTCAACTTCCGTAGGCCTCTTTCTTAAGGGAAAGGTCTGTATGGTAGTTTCCACTTACATGAAATATAAAATATTACCCCTTTACCCAAATAACTCTTTGAGGGACCTTAGAAAGTTTTCACTTACCTCTATTTTAATGTGATTAAAATATTTTATATCAGGGTTGTAGTCAAATTAATTTGATGACATAATTCTCATTTACAAGTAAACCCTTGCACTCTAGGTATTACTGGTGTCTGTTCTTTAACATTTGTCATTTTAAAACATTTTGAAAGTACATTTCTACCATAGATATGATAAAGCATAGTTTAAACAAATTTATTTTTGAATATTGTCAAAACAGTCACAGACAATAACGTACCATTGAACATAATTTTCCATAACTTTTCAATATAATCATTTCTGATATTGTTTTACTAAGAATAAAATATCTGGATCCAAGATAGGTGGACTAGAGGGTGACTGCATCCCCAGTCGCTCCAGAACCCAGGAGTCAAGAAGGGGAGGCATTGAGAGACTCGGGCAAAAATAGAGCCACGAGTGAGTCTGCCCACTGGGTAAAGGTCTGCCTGGGTGGCAGGCCCAGATAGAGGTGGCTTATCAGAGCAGGGCAGGGCAGCTAGAGTCTTCCACAGGCAGCCCTGAGCACTCTGGCGCTGGGTCACTCCCACACAGCCAGCTTCTCCAGGTTTTCCGAGCAGGCCCCCTAGTGAGAGCCTTTCTATCAGAACAAGCTCCTAGTCCCAGAGCCAGCTCGGTGTGCTCCGGCCTGCAAGCTGCTTCAGGGAGCAGGAGGGGCAGCCAGAGACTTCCCCAAGCAGCCCAGCCCCCTGCGGTGGGAGGAGCCTTTCAAGGCTAGCTTCTTGGAGCAGACCGCCCAGTGAGAGCCTTTCTACACAGAGCCAGCCACAAGTCCCCGAGCCAATGGAAAGCTTTGATCTGCAAGCAGCCTCTGGGATCAGGGCAGGGCAGCCAGAGACTTCTCCAGGAGGCTCTGTCCACACCGGCTGCAGGCTCTTTCCACGGGGCGATACAAGATGGCGGCCTAGAGGGTGACTGCATCTCCAGTCACTCCAGAACCCAGGAGTTAAGAAGGGGAGGCATTGAGAGACTTGGACAAAAAGAGAGTCATGGGGTGAGTCTCCCCCACTAGGTGAAACTTGGCGTGGGCAGCAGGCACAGATAGGGGTGGCTTATCAGAACAGGGCAGGGCAGCTAAGGTCTTCCCCAGGTAGCCTTCCACACTCCAGCGGTGGGATCCTCCCACACAGCAAGCTGCATGGTGCAGGCCCCCAGTGAGAACGTTTCCGCACAGAGCCAGCTCCAAGCCCTGGAAACAGTAGGGTGCTAGGGGCAGCTTTCTTCGGAAGCACTGCATTATCAAGTTCATCAAAGACTTCAGGCTACTGAAGGCTGGGAGGTGTTTCACTGGAAATCTACTGGGACACTATAAGCCAGTAGAGGAAATCTGCAATATCTCAGGGTCCAACTGACAGCTGACCAATATGAGAAAACAAGGGAAGAAAATGTCCCAAACAAATCTAGATACTACATCAATAAAACCCAATGACAGCACAGCAGAAGAAATGTCAGAAAGAGAGTTCAGAATCAGAGAAGCAAATGAGGAGATGAAAGAGCAAATGCAGGCATTGAAGGAGGAGATGAAAGAGCAAATGCAGGCATTAAATGATCGCGGCAATCAACAGTTAAAAGACCATATACGGGAAGCAAGAGATCATTTCAATAAAGAGTTAGAGATACTGAAAAAAAAAAAAAAAAACTGAAATCCTTGAAATGAAGGAAACAATAAACCAAGTTAAAAACTCCATAGAAAGCATAGCCAATAGGATAGAACACCTGGAAGACAGAACCTCAGACATTGAAGACAAAATATTTAATCTTGAAAACAAAGTTGACCAAACAGAGAAGATGGTAAGAAATCATGAACAGAATCTACAAGAATTATGGGATATCATGAAAAGGCCAAATTTAAGAATTATTGGGATTGAGGAAGGCTTAGAGAAACAAACCAAAGGAATGAACAATCTATTCAATGAGATAATATCAGAAAATTGCCCAAATCTGAGGAATGAAATGGAAAACCAAGTACAAGAGGCTTATAGGACTCCAAATATACAAAATTACAACACACCCACACCAAGGCACATTATTATGAAAATACCTATCATACAAAATAAAGACAGAATTTTAAAGGCCGCGAGAGAAAAGAATCAAATTACATTCAGAGGGAAACCAATAAGAATATCAGCAGATTTTTTCAATCCAGACCCTAAAAGCTAGAAGGGCCTGGAACAACATTTACCAAGCCCTGAAAGAAAATGGATGCCAACCAAGAATCTTATACCTAGCAAAACTTAGCTACAAATTTGACGATGAAATAAGATCCTTCCATGATAAATGAAAGCTAAAGGAATTTACAAAAAGAAAGCCAGCATTACAGAACATTCTCAGCAAAATATTTCATGAGGAAGAGATGAAAAACTGTCGGGGTACTGCAGGCCCCCAGCCCTTCGGCGTGGCCAAGATGGCACCTGGCAAGGTGCCAAGGAATTGCTGAGAACAAAACCAGGTACCTCCAGCAGACTAATACTCTCTGCCAACAAGTGGCGTTATTTGAGGAAGTTAATGTGATTGGTTATGGGTCCTCGTGGACACTGCATGATTGCTATATCCACACTATTGTGCTCCATTACTGTCCATGCTTTTCCCTCGTGATCTATAAGCTGATTGGTTGATGTATGTAATGTAAGGCGCTTGCAAGAGCAGCCAGTGCTGGCCAGCCAGAAGAAGCAGACTGCAGAAAATAAAGAACTTGCCCTGATCCGGTTTCGTGTTTCTCTGCGGGCAGGGGACGCGATAGATGGTGCCGAAACAAGACCGGGAATGAGAAAAAATATAAGGGTAAGTTCACATAAGTTTTAAAATCAAGAAAAATTAGTCTGAGAGTTCAAAAGGTGAGACGTCTCGAGGTTCGCGGAGCTGCGACAATTTATCACAAGAGGTTCCCCAGAGGAGGGACGATTCATCACAAGAGGTTCCCCAGAGGAGGGACGATTCATCACAAAAGGATCCCCGTGGGAGGGACGATTTATCACAAAAGGTTCCCCATGGGAGGGACGATTCATCACAAAAGGTTCCCCATAGGAGGGACGAGTCAAGTGGTACCAAACTGTGTGCGTGTGTGAGTGAGCGTGTGTGCGTGCACGCGCCTGTCTTTTGTTTGTGTGTTTAAACTAGTAAACTACCTCGTAGTCATGGGAACGGATCTGTCTAAGATTAGAATGCAGCGGCCTCTTAGAGAACTTTTAAAAAATCACGGAACACCATTGAAGGCAAACACGGCCTTCAAGTTTCTAGATACTGTAGAGAAAGTCTCTCCGTGGTTTTTAGACGAGGGATTATTAAATCTTTCTCAGTGGGAACAGCTAGGAGAGGATTTGCGCGACGCGGAGAGACGCGAGCCTTTGCCAATGGGAACTCTGGCAATATGGTCACTTGTTAAATCTTGTTTGATGCAGCAAGGTAAATCAAAAAACCCTTTTAGGGATTTAAAGGGGCCTTTAGAAGAAGGAAGTCAGATCTTAGAAGAAATTAAAGAGGAACGATCATGTTCTCAGACTTCAGAGAGAGAAAGTTATACGGAAAGAGAAAGTTCTGAGGAAGAACTTACTGGGGAGGAGCTTGAAGAAGCTATGGGAAAGTTAAGCGTGCAACCTGAGCGCCATCTAGCGTCTAAACGGCTTAGTACACCTATTGCCCCCAGAAGGCTTAGTACACCTATTGCTCCCAGTGCACCACCTATGGAGTTTAAGGAAAAGGAAAACCATAGCAGACATAGAGGGTGGGCCTCCTTACAGAATGCTACATATCCAGTATTTGAGGATGCTCAAAATCAAAGATTTCATCAGCTATTAGATTTTAAAATGGTTAAACAGCTAAAAGAAGCAGTGAGCACTTACGGACCTCAATCGGCTTTTACAGTCTCACTGGTAGAGACCATGATGTCTTTAAATATGCTACCTTTGGATTGGACTAATTTAGCTAGAGCAACCTTGTCAGGGGGACAGTATCTTATGTGGAAAACAGCTTGGCAGGAAATTTCAATGGACACTGCAAGGCGCAATGCAGCTTCAGGGAATCCGCAGGTAGACAGAGACATGTTGATGGGAACAGGGCCTTATGAGGGAGTCCAGGCACAGATTAATTATCATCCTGCAGTGTATGCTCAAATTGCTGTGGCTGCTATTAAACCATGGAAAACCCTACAAGGGTCAGGAGATTTACAAGGACAGTTGTCAAAAGTTACTCAAGGAAGTAATGAGCCCTATGCAGACTTTGTTGATAGATTAATTCAAACAGCTTCTAGAATTTTTGGAGATGCTGATCAAGCAATGCCATTAATAAAACAGTTAGCCTATGAACAAGCGAATAAATGGTGCAAAGATGCCATCAGGCCATGGAGAAATAAAGACTTGACTACTTATTTAAGAGTCTGCAAAGACATTAATGAGGCCTCTGGAAATAGTGCTGCATTTATTGCTGCACTCGACAGACAAACCTCTGTTCTTGCCACAGCATTAGCACAAAGAGGAGGGAGTAAAAAAGGAGGATCTCCTGGTTCCTGCTTCACATGTGGACAAATGGGACATTTGAGAGCATGTTGCCCTTCCAAGAACAATGGCCAAGGAAAGGGGCCTAAGTTATGTCCGCGGTGTAAGAGAGGAAATCATTGGCTTAGTGAATGTTATTCTGTTAGGGACAATGAAGGGAATCTTTTACCAACTAACCCCAAGTTACAAAAAAACGGGGTGAGGGGCCCGCCCCGGGGCCCACAACAAATATACGGGGTGATTCAACAAGTGCCACGACAGTGGTATCCTCCAACCGAGAAGGGAATGAAGCTCAGGAAAGAAGAGCCACCTCAGGAAGTGCAGGATTGGACATCTGTGCCACCTCCAGACTCGTATTAACCCCTGATATGGGTGTACAAATGGTAGACACAGATTGGGAAGGAAATATTCCGGCAAATTCAGTAGGATTGCTTCTAGGCAGAAGTTCTTCTACCTTAAGAGGTCTTATAGTCCACCCAGGAGTAATTGACCCTGATTTTCAAGGACAAGTTAGGGCTATGGTTTCTTCACCCAAAGGAATTACAGTCATTTCTCCAGGAGATAGGATAGCACAAATGTTAATTTTACCTAGTCAGCATTCCTTGTGGCCTAGTAAGAAGACAATAAGGGGAAATAACGGATTTGGGTCTACAGGAGGACCCTGGGCTAATTTTACTATGGACCTTCAAGATAGGCCCATAATGCAGTTAATAGTGGGACATAAACCTTTTATAGGGTTACTGGACACAGGAGCTGATAAAAGTATAATAAGTGAAGCAGTTTGGCCCAAAGGTTGGCCTGTAGTTACAGCTAATCAAAACTTACAAGGTTTGGGTGTGGCTCAATCACCTAACCAGAGTGCTGCTTCGCTGTCCTGGAGGGATAATGAAGGCCATTCAGGGATTTTTCAACCATATATCTGTAAAATACCTATTTCCTTATGGGGGAGGGATGTCTTAACTCAAATGAATGCTAAATTAACAACAAATATTAATTCTAAACCTGTGACACATATGATGAAAAAGATGCAATATACAGAAAATCAAGGGTTAGGTCGAGAACAACAGGGATCACTACAACCCTTGCCCTTACCTCCTCCAAAAAATGATTTCAGAGGGCTGGGTTTTATATAGGGGCCACTGTTATTACACCAATTCCAATAGTTTGGAAAAATGATGAGCCACAATGGATTCAACAGTGGCCCCTTACTACAGTAAAGTTAGAAGCGGCTCATAAATTAGTACAAGAACAAGTACAGGCAGGACATTTACAACCTTCCACTTCTCCCTGGAATACTCCTATCTTTGTCATTAAGAAAAAGTCTGGAAAGTGGAGACTATTACATGATTTAAGAGCCATTAATGCACAGATGTTCCCTATGGGTCCTATACAACGGGGATTGCCTTTAGTTACAGCTTTACCTAAAAATTGGCCCACTATCATTTTAGATTTAAAAGATTGTTTTTTCTCAATCCCATTACATAGAAGGGATTGTTGGCGGTTTGCTTTTACCTTACCTTCTCTCAATCATGCACAGCCTGACCAAAGATTTGAGTGGACTGTGTTGCCTCAAGGCATGACTAATAGTCCCACATTATGCCAAATGTATGTAGATAAAGCCTTAAAACCTACAAGAGACAGTTTTCCAGACTTGTTGATTTATCATTATATGGATGATATCCTTATCTGCCACAAAAACAGACAATTCTTGGAAAAGGCTTTGCAATTTTTAATTTCCACTCTACAACAGTATGGCTTAAACATTTCTCCAGAAAAGCTACAAATGGGAGAAACTCAAGAATATCTAGGTACTAAGCTTACAGCTACTATGGTAAAGCCTTTAAAATTAACCATTAGAACCGATAAGCTTAAAAATCTAAATGATTTTCAAAGACTCCTTGGAGATATAAATTGGATTAGGCCATATTTAAAGATTACCACAGGAGAGCTGAAACCTCTATTTAATATACTTAAAGGAGACCCTAATCTCCATTCTCCGAGAGTCCTTACTTCGGAAGCACAAAAGGTTCTCACGTTGGTAGAACAGAGATTGCAATCAGATTATACAGAAAGATGTGATCCATCCCAACCTCTAATGTTGATTATTATCCCAGAACAACATAGCCCATATGGAATTCTATGGCAAGGAGGACCTTTACAGAGTATCAATCTCCCAGCATCGCCCACAAAACAGTTACAAACATTTCCTAAGGCAATAGCTCAGTTGATATACAAAGGGTTAGAAGCCTGTATTACCATATTTGGAAGTCACCCTAAGGTTATTATTATTCCTTATACTAAACTACAAATGCAGTGGTTGATTCAGCATGATGATGATTGGGCTATTTTATATTGCTCAACCACAGCAACATTTGATAATCATTATCCTAAACATCCATGGATACAATTTTGTAAAAATACTCCAATTGTATTTCCAAAAATTACAAAGACGCAGCCTTTGCGTCATTGTCAAATAATATTTACTGATGGATCTAAAAATGGAGTGGGAGCAGTAATAGTTGGAGATAAAACTGAAACCATCATTCTCCCTTCCTCATCTGCCCAAGTAGTGGAGCTTGCTGCAGTAGTCTTAGCTTTTAATATCATGAAAAATCAACCTTTTAATCTGTTATCTGACAGTTATTATATAGTACAATCTATACCTTGTTTAGAAACTGTGCCTTATATTCCCGATGGATCCACAGTTGCTCCTTACTTTCGAACCTTGCGTGCCCTAATTTTAGACCGCAAATACCCCTTTTATGTAGGACATATTAGAGCTCATTCTGGCCTACCAGGTCCACTTGCCAAAGCAAATGCTAAGGCTGATAAAGTCACAAAAACCATCTTTGCTTTTACACTATTTGAACAAGCTAAGATGTTTCATTCACAATTTCATGTTAATTCTACTACTCTTAGAAGAAAGTTCAATATTTCTAAAGATGTTGCTAGACAAATTGTTAAAACATGTCAACATTGTGCCACCCTATTGCCAGTACAGTCTGTTGGAGTAAATCCCAGAGGACTGTTACCTAATCATATTTGGCAAATGGATGTAACTCATATTCCTGAATTCGGTACTGTAAAGTATGTACATGTTTCAGTAGACACCGATTCAGGAGTAATTATGGCCTCAGCTCACACTGGTGAAAAGGTTAAAGATGTTATACAACATTGTTTACAAGCATTTGCAGCCTGGGGCATTCCAAAAATCATCAAGACTGATAATGGGCCAGCTTACACATCCAAAAGTTTTCTTCTATTCACAAAAAATTTTGGTATACAACTTATCACAGGAATTCCTTATAATCCTCAAGGACAAGGAATAGTGGAACGCACTCATTTAACATTAAAAAATTGTTTAATAAAACAAAAAGGGGGAATAGGTGCTGACTTTAGAGCACCTAAAGACAAACTAAATTTAGTACTCTTTATTTTAAATTTTTTAAATGTGGACAAAAATGGAAGCACGGCTGCAGAGAGACATGCTAATCCCGCAAGTACTCAAATGTGGGTAAAGTGGAAAGATATTCTCACAGGTACATGGAAAGGACCAGATCCAGTTCTTCGGTGGGTCCGAGGGTCTGTTTGTGTCTTCCCACAGGATCAGCAAACACCAATTTGGATACCTGAAAGGTTGACCAGACTGGTGCATCAAAGTAACGATGAAGAACATCGTGCTGATAAGCGCCCTGCTAATGATGATGTTGACACTGGTGAAGACACGAGAATTATGGGCGATAGTTAAAGCCTGGCCATATCCTTTACCGTTAACTAATACTTCCTCTTTACTTCCTCCATTGTTCACCACCAATGCGACTACAGGATTACCCACTACGTCTTTTGATCCAGATACTCATCTATATAATTTTTCCACTTTCTCCCTCCCTGGAACCTTGTGCTTTGATATACCTGAGGATAATGCTATTAGTAGTAATGACTTTAACCCTTGTATTGTTCTCCAAAAGCAGGTACAGGGTTTCTTTACATCCAAGGATTCTCCTGATGATTTACCCCAAGGCTCCATTTCGCTTGGTGTTTACTTTGATAATGGTACACACATAACCGTATCACACGAAAGATGGGAAGGGGCAGCCACTTTGATTACAGGACTTATACCTTACAGATTACCACTTCCCACTAATGGATTTAAAACTCCTAGACTTTTTCCTCCATGTAAACCAAAATTTTCCACACTTCCTACCTGGACAGGTTGGACTTCCTTCTTGGACAGGTTGTCAAGATGCTGAGCAAGCAGCCCCAGTTCAACATGGATTTTTCTTCACACCAAATTTTACTTCTCAGCGTACTACTGATGACTTTCATGATTATGACGGCAAATCTGGCGGAAGGCGCACTAACCCCTTTGATAATTGGTTGCTATTTACCTCGACTTCAGGATATACTAACTTACAACCCTTTTTTGCTCTTAAAGGAGGTTCTTTCAGACAATGCGAATGGACTTCTAGGAAGTGGACTGGAATTGAAAGGAGAGGAGCCAAGACTGCTACTAATTGTACTCAAAATCTTTCATTCTTGTCCACCCCAGTCTGTGTGTTCCTTCCTTTTATGTTTTTGCTAACTAACACTAATAGCACAAATCTTAATTGCTCTCAATCTAGATGCTACCTTTCTCAATGTTGGAATGCTACCAATTTCTCCCGAGCGGTCATCATGCGAATCCCTACTTTTCTACCTATGCCAGTTTCTGTTACAGATGATGAATTGCCAGTATTGCTTTCCAGAAATAAGAAGGACTTTGGAATCACCGTAGCAGTCATTACCACCATAGTTGCATCAGCAGCAACAGCCGCCGCAGCAGCTGTAGCCTTGACGACATCAGTACAGTCAGCAACTAAGCTTAATGAAGTGGTCCAGCAGACAGCTACTGCTCTGTCTACTCAACAAACAGTGGATCAACACCTAAAAGCAGGACTACTTTTGGTGAACCAGCGTGTGGACTTACTTCAAGAACAAATGGACCTTTTACAAGAACTGTTAAGCGTGGGGTGTATTTATCATCTGCCGGGACTGTGCATTACACCTGTAGCTTATCATAATCTTAGTTATGCAGCAAATTTGTCTAAAATCATATCTACTCAGCTACGTGCCAATTGGTCTTATAAATTTGATAATCTTACTGCCATTCTTAGATCACAAATTGTTAGCCTTAATTCTACTAGAGTTAATGTAGCCCCTATATCTGAAATGCAAAATTGGTTATCTTCTTCCTTCAGTTTTGTAAAGCAATGGGCAGGAATGGGAGCATTGTGTGTGTTTATGATCATTGCAATTGTCTTCCTCACACGCTTTATCATGCGTATACGCCAAGTTCATGCCAGAGATCGCATCATTTTCCATCAAGCCATGATGGCCTTAGAGGCTGGCAGCTCTCCTCAAGTCTGGCTGAGCATGCTGGATCGGTAGTCAATGACGGGTAAGGAAGGAGGTAACCACGTACCGACCTAAGACAGGAGCTGTAGCATGCTCTGCAGTTATCCGATGACGGGTAAGGACGATGGTTGACCACTCCGCCTAAGACAGGCACGATCCCAAGCCAGCATTCTTTTAATAAATAAAAAAGGGGGAGCTGTCGGGGTACTGCAGGCCCCCAGCCCTTCGGCGTGGCCAAGATGGCGCCTGGCAAGGTGCCAAGGAAGTGCTGAGAGCAAAACCAGGTACCTCCAGCAGACTAATACTCTCTGCCAACAAGTGGCGTTATTTGAGGAAGTTAATGTGATTGGTTATGGGTCCTCGTGGACACTGCATGATTGCTATATCCACACTATTGTGCTCCATTACTGTCCATGCTTTTCCCTCGTGATCTATAAGCTGATTGGTTGATGTATGTAATGTAAGGCGCTTGCAAGAGCAGCCAGTGCTGGCCAGCCAGAAGAAGCAGACTGCAGAAAATAAAGAACTTGCCCTGATCCGGTTTTGTGTTTCTCTGTGGGCAGGGGACACGATAAAAAACAACGATGCAAATCAGCAACAGGAGGCGCTAGCCTAAAGGAATACCGAAATAAAGGAGAAACCAAATCATGTCAAAAAACAAATATGAGTCAAATGACTGGGAATACAAATCATATCACATTAATAACCCTGAATGTTAATGGCCTGAACTCATCAATCAAAAGACATAACTGGGAGATTGGATTAAAAAGAAAAATCCAACAATATGCTCCCTGCAAGAGACTCATCTCATAGAAAGAGATATCCATAGACTAAAGGTGAAAGGATGGGAAAAAAATACCATGCACACGGACACAGCAAAAAAGCTGGAATATCCATCCTCATTTCAGATAATGTGGACTTCAAGTCAAAACTAATCAGAAGGGATAAAGAAGGACATTACATGCTGCTTAAGGGAAGCATAAATCAGCAAGACATAACAATCATAAATATCTATGCCCCGAACATTGGCTCATCCACGTACGTCAAACAAATCCTTCTCAATTCCAGTAAACAAATAGACCACAACACAATAATACTAGGCGATTTTAACACACCTCTCTCACCACTGGATAGATCTTCCAAACAAAAATGGAAACCATAGATCTCAATTACAGAATCAACAATTTAGACTTAACCGACATATATAGAATATACCATCCAACAAAGAACGAATACACTTTCTTCTCAGCAGCACCTGGATCCTTCTCTAAAATAGACCATATTGTATGCCACAAAGCTACTGTTAGCAAATACAAGAAGATAGAGATACTACCTTGTACTCTATCAGATCATAATGGATTGAAATTAGAAATAAATGACAGAATAAAAAAAAGAAACTTCTCCAATACCTGGAGATTAAATAATACACTATTATATGATGAATGGATAACAGAAGACATCAGGAGGGAAATAAAAAAAAATTCTTAGAAGTAAATGAGAACAAAGATACATCATATCAAAATCTCTGGGACACTATGAAAGCAGTACTTAGAGGAAGATTTATTTCATGGGGTGGATTCAACAAAAGAAGTAAAAATCAATAATTAAAAGACTTAACACTACAGCTCAATGCCCTAGAAAAAGAAGAGCAGAACAATACCAAAAGTAGTAGAAGACAGGAAATAGTTAAAATCAGAGTCGAAATCAATGAAATTGAAACAAAAGAAACAATTGGAAAAATTAACAAAATAAACAGTTGGTTCTTTGAAAAAATAAACAAAATTGATAAACCCTTAGCCACACTAACAAAGAGAAAGAGGGAGAAAACTCAAATTACTAAAATTCGGAATGAACAAGGAAACATGAAAACAGACACGAGTGAAATACAAAACATAATTAGAAGCTATTTTGAAAATCTATACTCCAACAAAACAAAACCCCGAAGACATCAACAAATTCCTAGAGACATATGAATTACCTAAACTGAACGAGGAGGACATACACAACTTAAATAAATCAATTTCAAGCAATGAAATAGAAGAGGTCATCAAAAGCCTACCAACAAAGAAAAGTCCAGGACCAGATGGGTTCTCAGCTGAGTTCTACAAAACCTTTAAAGAAGAGCTCATTCCAATACTCCTCAAACTATTCCAAGAAATAGAAGAGGAGGGAACCCTACCAAACTCGTTCTATGAAGCCAATATCACCCTGATACCTAAACCAGACAGAGACACATCGAGGAAAGAAAATTTCAGACCAATATCCTTAATGAACATCGACGCAAAAATTCTCAACAAAATTTTAGCAAATCACATACAAATATATATTAAAAAGATAGTGCACCACGATCAAGTGGGTTTTATCCCAGGGATGCAAGGTTGGTTCAACATTCGGAAATCAATAAATGTCATTCACCATATCAACAGACTTAAAGTTAAGAATCACATGATTATTTCAATAGATGCAGAAAAAGCATTCGATAAAATACAGCATCCCTTCATGCTCAAAACACTAGAAAAAATTGGGGTAGTGGGAACATTCCTTAACATTATAAAGGCCATCTACGCTAAGCCCATGGCCAATATCATTCTAAATGGTGAAAAACTGAAAGCATTCCCCTAAGAACTGGAACGAGGCAGGGATGCCCTCTTTCACCACTTCTATTCAACATCGTCCTTGAAACTCTAGCTGGAGCAATTAGACAAACCAAAGAAATTAAAGGGATACGAATTGGAAAAGTAGAACTCAAACTATCCCTGTTCACTGATGACATGATTATATATTTAGAGGAACCTGGAAATTCCACCAGAAAACTTTTAGAACTCATAAGTGAATTCAGTAAAGTAGCAGGTTACAAGATCAATGCTCATAAATCCAATGCATTTTTATACATAAGTGATGAATCTTCAGAAAGAGAAATTAGGAAAACTACCCCATTCATAATAGCATCGAAAAAAATAAAATACTTGGGAATCAATCTCACAAAAGAGGTGAAAGACCTCTACAATGAGAACTACAGAACACTAAAGAAAGAAGTTAAAGAAAGCCTTAGAAGATGGAAAGATCTCCCATGTTCCTGGATAGGCAGAATTAATATTGTCAAAATGGCCATACTACCTAAAGTGCTATACAGATTTAATGCAATTCCAATTAAAATCCCAATGATGTACCTTGCAGAAATAGAGCCAGCAATCATGAAATTCATCTGGAAGAATAAAAAACCTAGAATAGCTAAAGCAATCCTCAGTAGCAAGAGCGAAGCAGGGGTATCGCAATACCAGATCTTCAACTCTACTACAAAGCAATAGTAACAAAAACGGCATGGTATTGGTACCAAAATAGACAGGTAGATCAGTGGAACAGAATAGAGGACATGGACACAAACCCAAATAAATACAATTTTCTCATACTAGACAAAGGGTCCAAAAATATGCAGTGGAGAAAAGATAGCCTCTTCAACAAATGGTGCTGGGAAAACTGGAAAACCATATGCAACAGAATGAAATTAAACCCCTATCTCTCACCCTACACAATACTCAACTCAAAATGGATCAAGGACCTCGGAATCAGACCAGAGACCCTTCATCTTATAGTAGAAAAAGTAGGTCCAAATCTTCAACTTGTTGGCTTAGGATCAGACTTCCTTAACAGGACTCCCATAGCACAAGAAATAAAAGCAAGAATCAACAACTGGGATAGATTCAAACTAAAAAGCTTTCTCTCAGCAAAGGAAACTATCAGCAATGTGAAGAGAGAGCCTACAGAGTGGGAGAATATCTTTGCGACTCATAGTTCAGATAGAGCGCTAATTTCCAGAATCTATAAAGTACTCAAAAAACTCTACACCAAAAATACAAATAATCCAATCAACAAATGGGCTAAGGAAATGAACAGACACTTCACAGAAGAAGATGTACAAGCAATCAACAGATATATGAAAAAATGTTCAACATCTCTAGTAATAAGGGAAATGCAAATCAAAACTACCCTAAGATTTCATCTCACCTCAATAAGAATGACGATTATCAAGAACACAAGCAACAATAGGTGTTGGCGAGGATGTGCTGAAAAAGAAACACTCATACATTGCTGGTGGGGTTGCAAATTAGTGCAGCCACTCTGGAAAGCAGTATGGAGATTCCTCAGAAAGCTTGGAATGGAAACACCATTTGACCCAGCTATCCCACTCCTTGGCCTATACCCAAAGGACTTAAAATCAGCATACTACAGAGATACAGCCACATCAATGTTCATTGCTGCTCAATTCACCATAGCCAGATTGTGGAACCACCTAGATGCCCTTCAGTTTATGAATGGATAAAGAAATTGTGGCATATATATACAATGGAATAATACTCCACAATGAAGAATGATAAAATTATGGCATTTGCAGGCAAATGGATGAAATTGGAGAATAGTCATGCTAAGTGAGATAAGACAATCTCAAAAAACTAAAGGACAAATGATCTCACTGATAAACGAATGAGGACATATAATGGGGCATGGGAGGGGTTAGCATTAGGGTTAGGGTTAGGTTTAGGGTTAGGGATAAGGAGTATGGTAAGAATGAAGGAAAGAAGGACTGTATAGAGGGAAAAGAGGGGTGGGAGGGGTGGGGGGGAAGGGAAAAAAATAATGAATCAAACATCATTGCCCTATGTAAACGTATGATTACACAAATGGTATGCCTTGACTCCATGTACAAATAGAGAAACAACATGTATCCCATTTGTATACAATAATAAAAAAAAGAAAAAAAAAGAATAAAATATCTAATTAAAATACCAACTTTTACTATTTGAAATGTTAAGACTTTCAATAAATGTTGCTTAATTTATTAAAAAATGTGCAAATGTTTTTTTCTGTGACATTATAGGACTTCATAATTATTGTTACCATGAAATCATGACTTTGCTAATTTGATAATAAAAACAATTGTGTCTTTGAGTGTATGTGTTAAGGCCCCTTTTTCATTGACTAATTCCAATTATAGAGAGTCTTATGAACTACAAGTTTCAAAGAAATGTTCACACACTACAGTAGAATTTTAGGTAAATTGTACGTGCAGATTTAGGTTACTGAAAGATTTTAAACCTCAACAAAAAGTACACCAAAAATTTTATACTAGTTTTACAATTCATGATCATAACTTCTTAGTGAATCCAAGCTAATTTCTAAGCAGCATTAAAGTATGTCTTTGAATCTATTCAAACTCTGCTAAACCACCTAATTCAATGAATCATCTTAACTGTACAGTGTCATAGTTAACTGAGAATCATTCAAGATTGTTGTTCATGCTTAAATTAATTTTCATAGTAAGATCTACAGAGATTCATATTTTATATTATTCATAAAACTTGAACATTTTGAAAACATGAGTTATGTTTCTCTTACAATCGATGAATGTGTTTAATATTAATACATTTTCTCTTTGATCTCCTCCCTTAACTAGCTCAAAACTTCTCATATGTATTCCTTAACTTGACTTGTTGTGACAATGACTGAGAAAAACTGCACCACTGTGACTGAGTTCATTCTCCTGGGATTGTCAGATGTCCCCGAGCTGAGAGTCCCTCTCTTCCTGGTGTTCCTTCTCATCTATGGAGTCACGGTTCTGGTCAACCTGGGCATGATCCCACTGATCCAGCTCAGCTCTCACCTGCACACTCCCATGTACTTTTTACTCAGTCACTTGTCCTTTGTGGACTTCTGCTACTCCACAATCATAGTGTCCAAAATACTGGCCAACATCTTTTCCAAGGACAAAGCCATTTCTTTCCAGGGCTGCATGGTGCAATTCTATTTATTTTGTACGTATGCAATCACAGAGGTCTTCCAGCTGGCAGTGATGGCCTATGACTGCTTTGTGGTCATCTGCAACCCATTGCTGTACATGGTCATCACGTCCCAGAAGCTCTGTGCAGAGTTGGTCTCTGGCTATTACCTCTCAGCATCAGTGTCTGCTCTCATTCATCTCTGCTTAACTCTTGACATCCCAGGTTACAAGTCAAATGTGATCAACCACTTCTTCTGTGACCTACCCCCACTCTTGAATCTTGCTTGCTCTGATGTCACTGTGAATGAAGTGCTGCTCTTCATTGTGGTCAATTTCAATGAGGTCATTACCATCATCATTATCCTTACCTCCTACCTGTTCATCCTCATCACCATCCTCTAGATGCGCTCTGCAGAGGGGAGGCACAAAGCTTTTTCCACCTGTTCCTCCCACCTCACAGCCATTGTCATCTTCCATGGAATAATCCTGTTCATTTTTTGCCATCGCAGTTCTGGCACTAGTCTGGACATTGACAAAGTGACCACAGTCTTCTACACTGTGGTGATCCCCATGCTGAACCCGCTGATCTACAGCCTGAGGAACAAGAATGTGAAGGAAGCTCTCAGAAAAGAGGTGGATTCCAAAATGTTATCCAGGGTGTTAACATAATTTGGGTTAAGGGATGAATAATGTGTATCATGATAATAATAATTTCATAAAAATCTTAGGATAAAAGTTACATGTCATGGGTAAACACTTTTTATAATCATTTATTTATAATATATTCTATAGTTGTCTCTATGGATTCTGTATCTGTTCTTATTCATCACTGTTAATCAGGTAAATGCCATTATTATGAGTAGCAGACTACTGCTTTTACCATGTCCGAACTTCTTATATTCATGTTACATCTACAGTACACTGAGGATAAAATACTTTCACTTGTAAGTAGATTTCTAACCTTCATCTTACATGTGTATTTAGTCTTCATAAGATAATCTGTGTCACTTTTTGTGTTTCTCAGGAACATTTCTTGATTCAGCCTTTTCTCCTGTGGAACATCGATTCTTCCTTTGTAAATACACTATGAATTATGACCATTTCTACTTGGACTTGTTTTTAAAATGAAGTTTCTAACCTTGTATTTATAAAAAGTTAGAAAATCAATAGACCCAATTCAAAAAAACTAAATTGGTGTTTCAACCTTCATTTTTTAATTTGGAAATTTTATCTTCACTTTTTCACTTCTTGTTTTCCTACATTTCAACACTTACTCATTGTTCTAACCTCCCAAGATTTTATTGAGCTTAAATTTTGACAAGGTATATTCAGTACTGTTCACATGCTCACAAGAAATAAGCTTTGCTAATTAATGATTTGAGATTACAATGACATCTTTACTATTAATTGTAAAGTATCTTCAACTATAGAGATTTCATAAGAGATGAAACTGTCTTAGAATAGATAAATTGTAGTACAGATTCAAGTTATCAATGTTCTTATGTAGAATTTTGTCAGGAGAAAGAATTTGAGTCCATACTGAGTCCATATTAACACTCTCTTTGTACTGAATTTTCACATTTCACTCATACTTTCCAGTTCATCACTATTTATACCGTAATACCAAAAACCTAAGGGCACTATTAGGTAAGATAAACCTAGAAGAGTAGAAGGTAAGTTTTGTGATCCTGAGTAGCTTTGACTATTAATAAATAAACTTTAACTTTGGACACATTCTTATTCCTAACAAGGTGAGAACAGAGTGAGAGCAAATATTCCAGATGAAGGGAATAAAGACAAGTGTCCTACTTGATATTTTCCTCTGTAATGTCCAGTCTTGAGAGACCATGTGGATATGTGAGGACAGACACAGGGGAAACCCTTTCTGATCACCAGAAATCCTCATTTTGGTTGGAGAGAAAACCATACCAATGTATATATAGACAACCACACCTCACCAAGGTCTGAGTGATGGTTAAGTATGGGTTAATTTGCAGAAATTGTGACAATATGCATAAAATGAATGTAGTCATGAGGAATCATAAAGTGTTGCATAGAAGTTTCCCTACCTCAGTAATATTTTGATGTATAAATAACAAATGATACTCTAAAGATAGGTGAGATATCTCACAGATCTGTTTGACAAATACATATTAACATTAGATAGATACATAAAAAGTTACTGATAATTATAGGAACTAAAATTTGTGAAGAAAATTGGGATATATTAAATTGACTAGACCAGACATGGAGAGTCAGTATTAGGATCTTAAATATGCACTCAGATTTACTAACTGGAGAATAACTTGGTCTCTATATAATGTATTCACTGATTTATTTTGAACATATTTATTTTGGTAACAAGTGATATGATTGCATTTTCCATTCCCTCTATTCTCAACCATGTGAAAAAAAAGTGTATCCATCCAATGATATTTATGTATATCCAAAAAGATATATGTTGCTTTTTGTAAAGAGTGATTATAGGACAGCATCTTAGGCATATATGAAAACACATGTATGAATATAAAAGTAACAAAAGCATAATCAAAACAAATATCACTGGAGATGGAAAAAAGAATCAAGAATTTTGACTTCTGTAGATATTTGGGATTGTAATATTCAGGATAAATTTCTGAATGTCATGTTCTAAATCAGAAGCAAAGAAGAAATCATTCTATGAATAATAGCATATATTTTTGTAGGATATTGAGATATTGTAATAACATTAGACATCAGGAGACACTGGTTCTAGTAATATTTAGCTCCTAGGTCAGGAAGAAACAAATTCCAAGCATTTGTAGTCTTATAGTGAATATATATGAAGAAAGTTATCCACATAGTATCTCTGGCAAGAACATAACCAAGTAGTCAAGGGACATAATGGAAGAATCTACCTGCTCCTGGTTAGAGTAATAAAAGGGTGCTGAAACTTTGCAAAGAACAGAGGCATAGCAGAAATTTAAGAGATAATTGTTGAATAAATAAAAAAATTATAATCTCTGCTCTACTTTGTCATTCTAAAAAAATTGTGGAGTGGGAGAATATTCATGGAGCAGAGGGAGATGGTATTCAACTGAGTTAACTTTCACATAAAATGTTTCTAAAGATGCTGTTGACCTCATTTACATTTTCCATGAAACAAGAATTACATCAGAAAGGAGTACTTAGTGTTAATTGCTGTTTTGAGGCCCCTGGAGAACAGGCAACCAATTTCCTCTAGGACCCCAAAGGGAGATGGAATAGAAATAAGGGTACTGTGTCTCCCCAAATGAGCTCTCTCAAGACCATTGGGGCTGCCTTTGCCACCGGGAGGCAAGTTCACAGGTCTGAGAAAGTGCAGATGATGTTTTCTAAGGAAGGTTTTTAGAAGATGACCTAGGTTTTGTCAGATTTTCATGGGAAAACAATTTCCGGAAATTTTGAGCCACTGAACACGTTATGTATGGGGTTACTGAGGGAATAGGAAGCGTGCTGTTTCTCGAGAGCTTTGTTTGGAGAAACTCGCTTTGAAGAAGTACACTGTGAGTGGGAGAAGTTAGGCCACTGTGAGTTTTCAGGAATATATATCTCCTTGTGTGTGGTAGAATTTAAAGGAGTTTGCAAGAGAAATAGGTATTTAAATGAAACGTATTTGAAAGGACTAAGTGAACCTTCTAAGGAAATCCAACAAAGAAAACATGATCTAAGTATGTTTTTAGAGCATGGACATACAGCTGATTAATGAGGGAGAAAACAAGAACTATCAGAAAAAAATTATAAGAAATATTTTTAAATACCACATTTAGCCATATTTAAAGAAAATACAAATTGTTCGATATGTAAAATATTATCATTTGAGGGAAAAGGGATCCTGATATGGAAATTGTACATTAGTCTTAAGTAGCAATCAGAAGAAAACAAAAAGCTATACAAATCAGGGAAATAAAGAAATAGTTCTTTACAGAAGATTATGAATCTTTCTTCTTCAAATAAATTTGGAGATTTTTGTTTTTCACAAATGAGTGGAGTCAGTGAGACGCTTCTAGTGAATGGAGGCCAGAGATTCTGCTGTACCTGGTAAAATTCACAAGTTACACAGAATAATGCAGAATAATGCAGCACAGACGATAAGTCCTACTGAAGTTCAGAAATAGTATGATGAAGCAATCAGAAATAATCTTAAACAGAATTGACTACAAAAAGATTGTCTTCCCAATGATATTTAAGTTCTTGGATATCTGAACACAGGCCCATAGAGAGTCCTCCATGTTGGAACATCTGGAAACTGTCTCTTGATTATGGAACCAAAGAAGTTTTACCAGAAATGGTAGTATGAGAAAGGGTCCTCATTAAAGGAAATGTGGTTGAGGGAACCCTGCTCACAGTACTAAAGAAAGGTCTCAGGTGAACTGGTTGTGCTGACTGCCATAAAATACTAAGTTGTTCTGGATATAGGGTTGCTAGATTTAGCAAAAATAGAGGATACCAAATTGAATTTGAACATCAGATAAACAAATATTTTCTCTGAATATACACCATGCAATATTTAGGACATACAGAAAAAAATTTGTCAACTATCTGAGACTCAAATTTAACTAGGGTTCTCTAATTTATCTGACAATGATACCTGAGCACCAATCAGAGAAAGCCCTACAATCTCTCTGTGTCAATAACCCTTTGCTCCTGAATGTCTTCTCAATTTAGTGACAACATCTTACCATTTTCTTCAATTTTTTTAGGGGGTTGGAGCAGACAGGTATTAGAGGGGCAGAATGAGTGTTTCAAATGACTTAATGGGATGAAGAAGAGAGGATCCAAGAAAGAAAAAAATGTCTTTGTGGGTGATTATGGATTTTCATCATGCCTATTCATATCCAAGTGAGACATTTCTGTGATCTCCAGTCTGTATGTTTCACCTTAGTGCCAACATTCAAAACATCTGAGACTCTCATCACTTTCTTTCCCGTTTGACATTCTAAAGATTCTCTAAAAGGTAATCAAAATAGTTAGAGCAGCTCAGGAGTCTGAGACAAGGAGGATCACATATTCAAAGATAGCCTCAGCAAAAGCAAAGTACCAAGCAACTCAGTGAGACCCTGCCTCTAAATAAAATACAAAATAGAGGTGGGGATATGGCTCAGTGGTCAATTGCCCCTGAGTTCAATCCCCAGTCCCCACCTCAAAATAATAATAATTAGAAAAATAAGTATGAAAATGTGATATTTACAAATTAAAATGTTAAATTTTATATCTCCAATGCAAATCAAAATGGCAGTGGAGACCAGATAACAATTTGATAGGGATTCTAGAAAACTGGGTTCATTGATGATCTAATACTGGTAAGTTTTTGGTCAAGTCATGGTGGTATTTTTGTGGAGAATGTGGGTAGTGCTAGGGATGGAGCCTATGGGCTTGTACATGCAAGGTCAGTGCTCTGCCACTGAGTTCTATCCCCATGCCCTGTATTTATTTTAAAAACATGAGACTGTGTCTATAAGTTACTGAGACTAGGGTCAAACTTGCAATACTCCTGCCTCAGCTAATTATGGCTTCTTCAAGTTTCCCTTTGTTCATCCAGAAAGCAGAGCAGTTTATCAGATAATTTTTGATACTAAAAAAAGGAAATTACAGACTCCTATGTCTAATATATTCAATTAAGGCAGAATAAGGATTAGGATGCTAAATGAATAATTAAATCATGGATATAAATGAAAATTAGATGGACTATTCTTTTGGAGTGTCATAATGTAAGCAAAAATCATTATTAGATAAAAAAGTTATAGAATCTATTTCAAATGCTTGCACTTTTCATGAGTAATCACAGAACCAAAATAACGATTTCATTTTGCTAGACATTATTCTTGAAGAGTTAATGAAGCTCACTGAGATTTGAATATTATACATGAGAAATTGATCACATGTTTCTGTTCAAACTGCCTAGCTAATAATGATTATCTTTGCATATTTTCAAATTACATTGCAGAATATGAGAATGATTATTTCCAAAAAATTTCTGAAACTTCAATTCTTTCTGTCTTGATACTGGATACTTTTGGGGGTCATAAAAGAGATTCATCTTGTTTCACCTCATATTCTGCTGAGGGGGTGATTAAGCATGATTTTGGTGTCAATCACTTTCCTTCTTTTATTTCCAAGATGATTTTCAGATCTCACTGAAAGAAAACATGTTTCTGAAAGAGAGAAATGTAACCTCCCAAGCTACCTTCACCCTCTTGGGCTTCTTGGGTCACCCAGAACTGTAGGGTCCCCTCTTCTTGGTATTTCTGGCAGTCTACACCTTCAGTGTGGTAGGGAAACTTGGTATGATTGTGATCATCAGAATTAACCCCAAAATTGCACACTCCCATGTATTTTTTCCTCAGTCACCTCTCATTTATGGATTTCTGCTATTCCTCTATCATTGCTCCTAAGATGCTGGTGAATCTACTGGTAGAAGACTGAACCATTTCATTTTCAGGGTGCATGGTGCAGTTCTTTTTCTTCTGCACCTTTGTAGTTACTGAATTGATTCTATTTGCTGTGATGTCCTATGACCGCTTTGTGGCCATTTGTAACCCACTGCAATACACAGTGGTCATGTCCCAGAGACTCTGTGCCATGCTGGTGTTTGGATCTTATGCATGGGGAGTCACTGTTCCTTGACCCTTACATGTTCTGCTTTAAAATTATATTTTCAGGGCTTCAACATAATCAATCACTTCTTCTGTGAGTTATCCTCCCTGATATCCCTCTCTTGCTCTGATTCTTATCTCAGTCAGTCGCTGCTTTTCACTGTTGCCACTTTTAATGAGATAAACACATTGCTCATCATTCTTACCTCTTACATGTTTATTATCACCACTGCCTTGAAGATGCGATCAGCCAGTGGGCATCACTTAGTCTTCTCCACCTGTGCCTCTCACCTGACGGCCATCTCCATCTTCCATGGCACCTTTCTCTTCCTCTACTCTGTGCCCAACTCCAAAAACTCCAGGCACACGGTCAAAGTGTCCTCTGTGTTTTACATAGTGGTGATCCCCATGTTGAACCCCCTGATCTACATTCTGAGAAATAAGGATGTCAAGGACACAATCAATAATCAAATTAATGCACACCACACTTTTTAAATATTAACTATATATATTTAATATGGCTATCACACCATGATTTTTTGAATTGACTCTGTGTCAAGTTTCTTTTTCTTAAAATCACTTTAAATTTCAAAAGGAAAAAACATTTTGCAACGGAAAACATTTTAATATGAACTTTAAATCAGCAAGCCTATACTTGGCGTGGCTTATATAAGCCAGATAAAATTAATTGATCTTGACTTCTGTCTTTGTCCACAAAATTATATAATCTCATTTAGTTCACAAGTTGATTTTGTGTGGCAAATGAAAATGTACACGATGTGTCTCCCATATTATATATGTGTAGCAAGGGCTAATGCTGCCATTCTCTCATTCCTGGTGACTCTAGAGTTAAAGTGCTAAATTACCAGTTGCTTTTGTAAAATTAGTGAAATAAATAAAAGGAAAAGGTTGTTGAACCTTCCAAGGAACTCAAAATCCATTCATGGAGATAAATACAGTAAGTGAGTTTGTGGTGATATCCTTTTCAAATTCATCTGATAAATGATGATGATGTCTTATTTCCTTGCTATTTACCTTTACCTTGAAAGACGGGTGTATTTTTAAGAGAAAAAAAAAAAAAAAGCAAGACAGACATTTTATTCTGGAGTTAAGTCTTATTCATCCACTGCTTCATGAAGGCATGAAGTTTTATTCAGGAGCAAGAAAAATGTTCAGGAGGTGATTATAATTATAGCATTGAAATAATAAGTATTTTGAGCTATTATTTTATGCTATCTGCATACAAGTTATATTGTAAGTTAATCCAAGGAAGACACATTTGAATAAGATATGGGTGGTATTCTCAATTATTTCAGAAAAGGGTTTAACTGCAAAGAATAAAAGGACATAAGATACTTTTAGCATTGCTACTTAGAATAGGGAAAATGCAGAAAGGATGCGCTCGTTTTCAATGTCTATTCTTCTTTTCTATGACCAACTATTCAGCATGAATATTCACAGGAAAACTTGAACAAGGGTGTTTGAGAATTCTCTTCATCTTGACTGTTTAGATAGTCTTTATAAAATACTTCAGTGTAGATGTGAATATTGAGAGCTAATTACCTTGGTTGGACTTGAATGTAACATTAAGTTCAATGTCATTTTTAATTGTAGCCTAAATAAACAAATGAAGACCAAGCCTATTGTGTGTATTAGGAAAGTTGGATATTCCTTTAATAATTGTAATGTAAATAATAAGAAGCTCTCACAGAGATGTTTACCTAATTTGGAAATCTTACATTTATCTTATCTTCTGTCATGAATTTTTCTTGTCTTATATAATCTTGTGTTCTATACATTTTGTTTGGATAAAATTCCAAATAGGTTGGAAAATTATTAATAGAAGAAATTCTGGGTCTTTTGGGGTAACTAAAATGTAAAATGAGCTTATGTCCATTCAATGAAATATTAGTAATTAGCTATATAATTGTAAACTTATCATGATAAATTAAAAATCACTTATTAATATTGCATTGTTAATGACAGAACAATTTCATCAATGCACAATGAACTATTCTCTGGAATGCATTGCTATCTTCATTTTTGTTTGTTTATTTTTGCTAGACTTGAGATTAATCCATGGGTCTTACATGAGGTAGGCAAACACTTTACCACTGATGGTTGCTTTGTTGATATTTAACTTCCCTAGAACAATGGTGAGAAAGTATCATTTAAAGGTTATATCAATCTTTCTTGAAACCAGTGATGAATAATCCACTTTCAAAGAGCAAACCCTTATATTTCTTTCCTTACTTGGTAAAGGGCAATTACTTTCTTGTTCAGTTAGAGACACTACCTCATTAACCTTTAATATGAGGAAGTGGAAATGCATATTATTTAATGCTCTGATCAATGATTTAAAATATTAGAGTCACAAAAGAAAGATAAAATTTGGTGATTCAACCAGAACCACAATCCTTTCAATGAATATTGAAGTAAAATTGCGCATTGCCATTGTATTTTAACTTAGAATTTCAAAGTGTCTCTGGTAGTTGTGATATCTGTTATAAGGAACATAATTTATATTTATGTTTTATAATTTTTTACTCATGTGCCTTTTAAAATATTCAGTTCTGAAAATATATAAAATTTTAGCATTTTTATACAATTTTAAAAATTATTCATTATAAAATTAAAATGTAAAACAAATGATTTATAATTTACATTGTGTACCACAGTTATCATATGTCCATCATAATTAATCTGAAATGGACAATTGTTTCATTTCTCTTGTCCCTGAACTCACATTAAAATTGTACAAATTCTTCACAACAGTATTTCTTATCAACATATGAGTATATAACTTTGTCACCTAAAACATGTCTGTTAATTTGTCGGGGTGCCGCGGACCCCCAGCCCTTCGGCGTGGCCAAGATGGCACCTGGCAAGGTGCCAAGGAAGTGCTGAGAACAAAACCAGGTACCTCCAGCAGACTAATACTCTCTGCCAACAAGTGGCGTATTTTGAGGAAGTTAATGTGATTGGCCATGGGTCCTCGTGGACACTGCATGATTGCTATATCCACACTATTGTGCTCCATTACTCTCCATGCTTTCCCCTCGTGATCTATAAGCTGATTGGTTGTTGTATGTAATGTAAGGCGCTTGCAAGAGCGGCCCGCCGCTGCTGGCCAGCCAGAAGAAGCAGACTGCGGAAAATAAAGAACTTGCCCTGATCGGGTTTCGTGTTTCTCTGCGGGCAGGGGACGCGATAGATGGTGCTGAAACACCCGGAACGAGAAAAAATATAAGGGTAAGTTCACATAAGTTTTCAAATCAAGAAAAATTAGTTTGAGAGTTCAAAAGGTGAGACGTCTCGAGGTTCGCGGAGCAGCGACAATTCATTACAGGAGGTTCCCCAGCAGAGGGACAATTCATTACAGGAGGTTCCCCAGCAGAGGGACAATTCATTACAGGAGGTTCCCCAGCAGAGGGACAATTCATTACAGGAGGTTCCCCAGCAGAGGGACAATTCATTACAGGAGGTTCCCCAGCAGAGGGACAATTCATCACAGGAGGTTCCCCAGCGGAGGGACAACTCATCATAAGAGGTTCCCCAGAGGAGGGACGATTCATCATAAAAGGTTCCCCGTGGGAGGGACGATTCAAGTGGTACCAAACTGTGTGCGTGTGTGAGTGAGCGTGTGTGCGTGCGCGCGCCTGTCTTTTATTTGTGTGTTTAAACTAGTAAACTACCTCGTAGTCATGGGAACGGATCTGTCTAAGATTAGAATGCAGCGGCCTCTTAGAGAACTTTTAAAAAAAATCACGGAACACCATTGAAGGCAAACACGGCCTTCAAGTTCCTAGATACTGTAGAGAAAGTCTCTCCGTGGTTTTTAGACGAGGGATTATTAAATCTTCCTCAGTGGGAACAGCTAGGAGAGGATTTGCGCGACGCGGAGAGACGCGAGCCTTTGCCAATGGGAACTCTGGCAATATGGTCACTTGTTAATAATCTTGTTTGATGCAGCAAGGTAAATCAAAAAACCCTTTTTGGGATTTAAAGGGGCCTTTAGAAGAAGGAAGTCAGATCTTAGAAGAAATTAAAGAGGAACGATCATGTTCTCAGTCTTCAAAAAGAGTGGGAACATAATATAGTAGCCATAGTCCCCACAAGTATTGGGAGATAATTGTTTCATGATTTTCTGCATTCAAACCTAATCTGATTTCTCAACCAGGTAAAAAAAGGGTTAAAAAGTCCTGGGTGATCCTCCCTCCCCCCTGCCTGGCCTTGTCAAAGCCTACAATGGATTATAAATTACAGCAGTCTCAGCAGGAAGGAGGAGGGGTAACCTAAAGAAAAGAAAAAAAAAAAAAAAAAGGGGTGTCCGTTTTAAACTTAACTAACTTATTTTCTAGGATTCTTTGTTTGTTTTGTTTTTCTTTAATGCTGTATTTTTGAGCTCATAATTTTGATCCTACATACCTAGGTTAATGATTTTTTTCTTTTTGATCAGTTCTATTTTTTATTCAACTGAAGTTTTTAAACATCTGTTTCATTGCAATGAACATTTACCTATGAAGTTACAAGGCCTTTGATTTTATGTTATCTGTATGTTGTGCTGTCTAATGTCATATTTTGTCAAAACTGAGCGCTCTTAAAATTAAAATTTAAAAATGGATCCAAATACTTTTATTCACGTGATTTAAAAAGGTTCAATTTAAATTGGGTAAACTAATAAAAGTAAAATATCTTTGAAAATAACTTGCAAGTCTCCAGGTGGTCAAACTAATGAAATGTTAATGTTAAACAATGTCTAATATCAATTGCTTCTAGGACTTTTCTTCAGCAGGAAAGAGGCAATGGATCCTGTTCAGGACTCTTGTCTGATATCTTGGTTTTATAAAATAAATAAATTGGAGTTAACATGTATGAGATTACTCAAATGTGTTTGTAGAGATGTCTGGTTAATTTACAAAGTTAAAATGCTAATTGTTAAATAACATCAAGTACTTTTAACTTCTTAAATTACGTGGGGTATCATACTTAAACATTCTTGGTGTTTTCATAGGTTGGTAAATAAAAAGAAAAAGGAAATGTTTCTGAGTAAGAAAGTCTGTGTGTAAGTAAAGGACAAGTTTCAACAAGTCTCTTAAGTTTTATTCTTTAGAACAATTAGTCTTAAAAATTGGGGTGTATACAATTATGGTTAAACAACTGTTAAAGTATTGTACTGTGTTACAGAGTCTAAATTTTTCTTTAAAAACTAAATTTGGTAAGAAAAAAAGGTGTCAAGGTAATTGTGAAATGGTTTCTAGTTGTATATTAAATGTGTTCATATTTTTCAGGTATACAAGTTTTAAAGCAGGAAATTTATCAAGGTGCTATTCTCCAGATAAACTTGTCTGTAATGGTAATTTTAAGCTTATAAAGAGTAAATTTCATTGGGGATTAATTTCTATCATTTAGTGTTCTATTAGAGGACCTGTTATCAATAGGATATATGTAAAATTGGTTATATTTTACATTGAGATAAAAAATTTCAAATGTAAATGTATTTCTAAACATTAGAGCCTGACTTGTTTAAAGGTTAATTTTGTAAAACATGAAAATATTTTGCCACTTTGACACACAAAAGGAAAGTTAAAAGCTCTCTCAGCCTAAGGAAGAAGCAAAGATCAACATCAGAATTAGAACACTTAAGATCTATAAAGAGTCACGCCTTACCTGAAATAAGGCTCTCCCTCTCACCTTACTACATGTTAGAGTGACTCCAAAATAAGTCAGACTTCAGCTTATTTAAAGTTATAATCAAAAGATTGGTTTTTGTTGTAAAATTACTATGATCTCAAATAGGAAATATAATGTGGTTCTCAGTCAAAATTCAAGATAGCTATTATACAAGCAGAATATATTTTTACTCTTGCTAATTTTATTTTGTAAAACTGTTACCTGTTAATGTTTTACAAAAGTAGCTGCTTCAAAAACACGCAACCTAGGTAACTTATGATAATAAGCCATCACCTATAGAACAGATAGTGGTAACTTCCAGAACTAATACAGACTCCAGTTAGATAAAAGGGTAAATAACTGTAAAGTTATGAACATTAAAGTTAAAGCCCAGTACTCTCACTCTATGACTGGTAAAACTGGCTTGCTGGATGATTAAGATCAAACTTAGAGATTGGAATTAAATACAGAAGGCAAGATAGGCCAGTATTTGGATCTTTTGCCCTCAGTCAGCCTGAACCCAGGGAATAAGAGGACTTCTCTAAGGAGTGCTGCAACTCTGGGTCACACAACCTCCTGATCAAGGAGATTGTTGAGACTAGAGGATCCTGGACACCCAGCAAAACAGTAAAAACCAAAATATAGCCATTCTTGGGCATTTAAGAGAAATAATAATTAAATGTAACTTAAGATGTACACTTATGTTAGTCCACTAGAATAAAGACTGGAAGCTACAAATGAAAGAAAGATTCTTCAGCAAATGTGCCTGATAACAATCAAGAAAAACTGCCAGAGTCAGAAGTTTTTAGTCAGTTTAAGGCCTGCAGATCTTCCTAAGCTACACAGGTAGACTTAATCTATGTTTGCTCGTATGATTACCTAGCCCTAAGTAACAGAAATATAGAGCTCTCTACTAAACACAGGTTATACCAATAAAGGGATATTTTACACAATCAGATGACTTAAGTAGCTTAACTATATTTTTTGGGATATCTATGACATTAAGAGTTAAATGTTGTGTTTACATTCCTGATAACCTGGACTATGTTAAAGTTCCCAAATAAAGGCCTTGTCCTTTCCAGCCTTTGCTAGGTCTAATTATGGGAACAATTTCTCAGTTCTTCCACCTCCTGGTGAAAGATTGACTTCTGTCATTTTCATGATACTCAGTGGCATGTTCCAGATGCTGCAACATTTACTTTGTACTAATTTCATTTCAGTACTCATGTCTTTTTGTTCTTCTATCATAGAAGCACCCACCCCCAGATGACTTTACAACCTGCTCCTCCCCAACCAGACTTCTACCTCGGACCCCTCGATTGACCCGATTTTTAAAAAAGGAACTCCAAACTGCTTGCCCCTCACTGCCCCCTTTCAGCTTCGAAGCAGCCAGAACGACCGACGCCCCCTTTTCCTTAAAGCAGTTGGGAGTTCCTCTAGCTAAAGCGGAGAATGAAGCCAGAATTAAGGACAGGTAGTTAGTGTAGAAATAGGGAATTGGGTCAATTCGAGGAAATGAAGCCATGAAGCCATCTGCCTTTGCAAATGTCAAGGATCTCCGGAGCCCATTGATTACCAAATTTACCTGCCTATAGGGGATGTAGGGTGCGCTCACTTCTCGGGACTTTCAAAATATCAGCTTTCTCCCTGCCGGGAGAAGTCTGTATTATTCCCTTTAAACAATCCAAACTATGGTCCTTATTCAACAGTACCAAATGATTAAGAAAACTGATAACCGAGACAGGATGGACAAATGGATATAAGATTCTATCCATGATAAACAAAAAGGGGGAATAGAGGAGACCTTCAGGTCCCCTAAAGATAAACTTTCTCTTTGTCTCTTTGTTTGGGTTTTTTTTTTTTTTAACTCTGGGTAATAAGGGTAACCGGTGCTTTACTGGAGCTGCGGCTCAGTTTGTGTGTTTCCACGGAATAAACTAACTTACAACCTCTTTTTAGTCTCTTAGGAGGAACAGTTCAACTATGTAACAAAACAACTGCTTCTCTCAATTGTACTTCAGATTTGTGCTATCTCTCAATGTTAAAATGCTTCTAGGTTCCTGCTGGCAGACTTAATGTGTGTTCCTACCTTCCTACCAGTCCCAGTCTCTGTTACAGATGATGAATTGCCAGTATTGCTTTCCAGAAATAAGAGGGACTTTGGAATCACCGTAGCAGTCATTACCACCATAGTTGCATCAGCAGCAGCAGCCGCCGCAGCAGCTGTAGCCTTGACGACATCAGTACAGTCAGCAACTAAGCTTAATGAAGTGGTCCAGCAGACAGCTACTGCTTTGTCTACTCAACAAACAGTGCATCAACACCTAAAAGCAGGACTACTTTTGGTGAACCAGCGTGTGGACTTACTTCAAGAACAAATGGACCTTTTACAAGAACTGTTAAGCGTGGGGTGTATTTATCATCTGCCGGGACTGTGCATTACACCTGTAGCTTATCATAATCTTAGTTATGCAGCAAATTTGTCTAAAATTATATCTACTCAGCTACGTGCCAATTGGTCTTATAAATTTGATAATCTTACTGCCATTCTTAGATCACAAATTGTTAGCCTTAATTCTACTAGAGTTAATGTAGCCCCTATATCTGAAATGCAAAATTGGTTATCTTCTTCCTTCAGTTTTGTAAAGCAATGGGCAGGAATGGGAGCATTGTGTGTGTTTATGATCATTGCAATTGTCTTCCTCACACGCTTTATCATGCGTATACGCCAAGTTCATGCCAGAGATCGCATCATTTTCCATCAAGCCATGATGGCCTTAGAGGCTGGCAGCTCTCCTCAAGTCTGGCTGAGCATGCTGGATTGGTAGTCAATGATGGGTAAGGAAGGAGGTAACCGTGTACCGACCTAAGACAGGAGCTGCAGCATGCTCTGCAGTTATCCGATGACGGGTAAGGACGATGGTTGACCACTCCGCCTAAGACAGGCACGATCCCAAGCCAGCATTCTTTTAATAAATAAAAAAGGGGGAGCTGTCGGGGTGCCGCGGACCCCCAGCCCTTCGGCGTGGCCAAGATGGCGCCTGGCAAGGTGCCAAGGAAGTGCTGAGAACAAAACCAGGTACCTCCAGCAGACTAATACTCTCTGCCAACAAGTGGCGTATTTTGAGGAAGTTAATGTGATTGGCCATGGGTCCTCGTGGACACTGCATGATTGCTATATCCACACTATTGTGCTCCATTACTCTCCATGCTTTCCCCTCGTGATCTATAAGCTGATTGGTTGTTGTATGTAATGTAAGGCACTTGCAAGAGCGGCCCGCCGCTGCTGGCCAGCCAGAAGAAGCAGACTGCAGAAAATAAAGAACTTGCCCTGATCGGGTTTCGTGTTTCTCTGCGGGCAGGGGACGCGATAACAAATAGTATGATATCCTGAATTTTTAGAAGGATAATGACTCAATATCTTACATGGAGGTTGGTACAAAGGTCTGTAAGACAGCATGACCTTCTCAGAAAAATGTCATCAGTATAATGAAACTAGACATGATTAGTAGGAAATGACAGTGAGGGCAAGAGTGTGGATTGAACCAAGGGGCAATCTAACACTAAGCTGCAGTCTCAACTCTTTATTTTGAGACAGTCTCTCTACATCACCACACCTGGGCTTGAGCTTATGATTCTGCTGCTTGAGCTTCCCAAGTAAAATTACAGGCAATCACCAGTGCACTTGACATTCAAAGTGAGGTCTAGAGCCAACATGCAATGATGTTCTCCACAGAAACAGGAAAAGCTTTTATGAATTCACTCAGAAAAACAAGAGGTCCAGAATAGCCAAAGCAATCCTTAGTAACAAAAGTGAAGCAGGAGGCATCTAAGTATCAGACCTTGAATTATACTACAGACCTAGAGTAGTAACCAAAAAAAGCATGATTTTGGTATCAAAGCAGACATGAAGAACAATGGAATGGAATAAAAGACACAGAGGCAAAACCAAATAAATACACTTATCTCATACTAGAAAATGTGCCATAAACATACACTGGACAAAAGATAACCTCTTCAACAAATGGTGCTGGGAAAACTGGAAATCCATATGTAGCTGAATGAAATTTAATTTTGTTGCATTATCTGGATGGTTTGCACTACCTTGTACAAACTTCCCACCTAGGGCAGGGTGTTGATAGGACTCCACTTTGCTTTTCTCTTTAACACAATCTGATCACTCTGATTTAAGCCAACATTCTCCCACAGATTTTTTTTCAGTGTTTTCCCAAGCAAGACACCTATTCCAGGGATATTTGCAAGGATTTCCTAGAATGAATGTAGGAGCACCTGATACAGTGCCAAGGGTGTTTAATGCAGTGATACTTGCTTCTCCTTCATTGTTTTGTCCTCATCATATCTTTATTTGATTGTTCATGGCCCTGGAAAACATGGATTGAGTGCCATGGATTTGAGTGCATTTAGCATCAAATTTTATTAGGGCAACGTTTCTTCTCTATTATGGTGGACAAGCATAAAGTGAATTATATATGAGACCTCAGGTTTCCCTCTTATTTCCTTCACCCTGGGACAACTTGGATCCCATTCCTATTCTCAGGGATTGCAAGGGATTCATCCAAAATGACCTGCATTGACTGAATGCTCAGGCTAATTTTCTTTCTCTCTGGGGAGAACAGATAAGAAAAGTTGCAGCTGCCTTATGTCTTTCCACAGAGCTACCAGTAAGTCATTAGGTGGGGTTGATTACCTATCTTTGAAACATCAGTGAGTGTGACGATTATGCAACATTTGTTTTGTAGCTTTCCAGACGGTCCCTTTTTTCCCCCCTTTTACCCAGATGTGTTTGTTCTTCCCACTTAAATATGTTTAGTAACTAGACACGCTCTATCAGAGTCACTTTACCTCTAAAACAGCTATGGCTTCCTCAGCATCATATAAAAACTATTCTATTACTACAATAGAAGAGAGAGAGAAGGGTACCATATCATAATCAAAAGGCTAAAGAAACCAAAGGGAACCACACAATTCTCAAGGGAGTAGGAGAGGGAAAGGGGAAATGCCCTTTTCCAGGGGCTTCAAAGAGCAACCCTGTCCATGTTTCCTCAAAAGCCTGATCAGTACACGAGCCATCAGGCAACTGGAAGTGGAAATATCAAACATCAAAGACACAGAGATGTAAACTCTTTACTCCTTAAGAAGTGAATGTCCTTGTACTTATAATACCTTAGTATCCATAACCATTTTATATACTTTCTTAAAACAATTGCCTGGGTGTGTATGTTTCACAAACCATAATCTCAGTTACTTTTGCTTTTTTAACATTCAGCAAGCACTCAAAAATGTATGCTTTATGGTCCCTTACTTTATTTTCCTTGTTTTTCCACTTTATACCCCAGGTGTGTAGGGATACCCCAGGCTAGTCAATGTACAGAGGAGCAAAAGTCCTTCAAGTCGAGAAAGCTCCTCAGGACAAAAGGTGCTCTCTTTGAATGGCTCTGCAATTCCTCTGTCCTTGAGGCCTGGAGACATTATCTTATTATAATAACCTTTGGTGGTAGTGGACTCTGAGAAGCAAACAAGTTATGTGATCTGCACATGCACAAAGTTAATTGCACTATGTAACCTAACGTAACTTCATATGACCCTGGAATAGAGAATAAACTGACTGGATTTTCCATGGAAGCCACTTCTTGCTGTTCACCATCCTGTGTGCTTGCCTCTTTATTGCTCTCCACTTAACCTTTATATCTGGACCCCAATTAACTTTGACATAGGTGAGAGGCTACTGCTTTGTAAAACTGAGTGAAAGCTCAGCACTTGATCAAAGTATGCTTGCATTCTTGTATTAGAGATATTGCTTTAGATACAGAGCAACACAGAGTAATCACCTAAGAGATTCATTGTGAAAAAGGAAGAGAAGAATTTAATCAGGGTCAAATACAGGGGAAAAGCAAAGGAAAATTTCCTGGAGGAAGTGATAGGGGCCTGATTGCTGACAATTCCAGCACACACATGTGCTTTTACCTATCAAGGCTCTTTTACACGACAAGCTGTTTGGATTCTCCAGTGTTATAGACGCACATGCCTGAAAACTTTCCTAGTGTCAAACCCTGCACTAGAAAACCTTCCAGTCCACACTTCTTCTTTGGTCTGGGACTGAATAACACCATAAGGAATACTATCCCCTTCCTCCTGAATTTACTTATTCTCCTTTAGAATATATCTCACTATATTTTTATTTATTGTTATGAGGTCATTATGAATTATTTCTGTGTTCAGTAAATTAATGTCCGTTACTTCCATTAAAATATCAGTCACTTGTAAATAAACTACTGAATTCACAAAAGCATGCAAAGTGCTTAAATGGGCAAAAAGTCAATTAGCAAAAACATTTTCTAAATCTTTGTAAAATTGAATATGAATGAAATATTGATCATCTGAAATGTTGGAAATTGAAAGGCTCAGAAATGGTACACAAAGATGGGGCACCATTTATTGATGCAAAAGCAATAATGAAACAAGACGCATGGAAATCTGCAATATTTTCTTATAATCATACCTTAATACAAGTGCACATTTTATTAAATTAATTATATAATTTTTGTTTCTTGCATATCATGAAATACAATTTTACAAAAACAACCCCTTTAAATAAATATGCATATGTATAGATAGTATAATTATTTAAAACCACCCTTTGCTTCTGAATTTTTGCAGAGCCTCTTTCACATCCTTGTTATGTAAACTATAAATTAGAGGATTCAACATGGGAATCACAAGGGTGTAGAACAGTGAGCTCATTTTATCTTGATCTAGAGAGTAAGAAGAACTTGGTCGGAAATACATGAAGAGCATAGTGCCCTGGAATACTGCAACTGCAGTTAGGTGGGAGGTACAGGTAGAGAAAGCTTTGAGCCTCCCCTCAGCAGAGAGGATCTTTAAGATGGATGAGATGATGTAGCAATAAGAGACCAGGACTCCAGAGATGGTACTCACTTCAATGAATCCAAATATGGTGAATAACACCAGCTCATTGACTTGTGTGTCAGAACAGGAAAGGAGATAAAGTGGAGGTAAATCACAGAAGAAATGATTAATCTCATTAGACCCACAGAAACATAAGCAGAATGTTGATGTCGTGTGTATCAAAGCATCTGCAAGTCCTATGAGGTAAACCCCAACCATGAGCAGTGAACGCACCTTAGTGGACATATCCACTGCATAGCGCAAGGGGTTGCTGATGGCCTTGTAGCGATCAAAGGACCATCACTGACAGTAGCAGACACTCAGCATCTGCAAAGATACAGAAGGTCAAGAACTGCAGAGCACAACCAAGGAAAGGAATTGATTTGTTCTTGGAGAATATGTCGACCAGCATCTTGGGACCAACTGCTGTGGAATAGCAGAGGTCACAGAAGGAGAGGTGGCTGAGGAAAAAGTACATTGGTGTGTGAAGCTGGGGATCCACTCTAATTAAGAATACTAATTAATTCCAAGGTTTGCCAGAAGATTAATGAGGTAAATCAGTAGAAACATGATGAAAAGGGTCACTCTGAGGTCAGCATTAGTGGTAATACCCAAGAAAATGAATTCACTCAAGGATGAACAATTTTCCCTGTCCATTCTTTTCCTTTCTTGTCTAAACTTTCAAAGCATAAAAAATACATATTTGATTACTTTTTACTACCAGAACACAAATAGGACAGAACACAATTTGTATCTGTAATATTTTTAATCCTAAGAAAAATTTAGTCATGTGTTCTACTCTACAAAAATACATTGTATGCTTCAGACAGGAAGACATAAATAGATAGTAGGTAAGAAATTTTTAATTCATGAGTTATTTGACTTTCTACATCTTTAATATCTCTGGATCTTACCTTTCATTTATTATTAAATAAGTTTTGATACACTAAATTTCAGTAAATCCTTATAAAAATATTTGATAAACTGTCTTAGATTTCTTAGATTAGGCAGGGATATAAAGGGTTAAAGATTTGCTATGTTTGAAAACATTCATCTGGTTGTAAAAAAATTAGCAATTTTTATAAGCCAAAACTAGTGATGGGTTTTAAAGACCATTGTGTGAGTTCTAGAATCATTAAGTATAATGCTTCATCTATGTGATCTTTAGTATTTGATGAGACACGATATAAGTATTCTTTTCTTTCCAAGAAATGTATTATATTTATTGACATAAAGCTCACTGCATATTTGTAGATACAGTCCAGAGACAAAGGGGAAGTCTTCCTCATCATTGAAAAACAATGCTCAAAACAGAAATTATGGGACCCTCATAATTTAGCACAAATCTTGTATTATAACAGATTTTTAGAAAGACTTATTTATTTAAAAAGTGAAAACAGTATGAGGGTCAGTTAATACTTCATACATGTATAGGATTCTTTTCTTTAAGCATCTGTGTATTTATGAATATGTAATCCTTGTGCATGTGTGTATGATTCTTAATTGTGCTAAGATATGTAGAAAGTGGAGAATGGATATATGTAGATATTTTATCTGTATGTTTTCTTATTACTGTGGTACTTCTATTATCAATTAATTAATCAAAAAAATTTCAAAAATACCTTACATTCCTGTATATCCCTATTCAATGATAAATTAAGTCTTGCTTATGATCCTATGCAGAATTTAAATAAATATAATGCTATCTTATGAATACTATCAAATTCACTCAGAATTTTCCAGTTCTGAGAACACATTATTTTTTATCATTATACTTCACAATTCATGAAACTACATAAAAAGGCATGAAGTGGTTCATTCATAAAACGTCCATTTATTTCCAAAGAGATCAACTTTTTTTTAACCCTAGAGTTGAAAATTTGGAAACAAAGGAGCTTACCTGAGATGAGCTGTTCATTTGTAACTGAGCTTCGAGCAAATACCATTGTATTATAACAGGCAGTATTTGGGACTGGAACTCTCTGAACTTATTTCCCTCAGGCTTTGAAATTATGCAACCATTGCAATTACATTTCTGGTAGTGTGTTGTCCCCTGTGAATATGTGAGCATCTTTAGTAAATGTTGAACTGAAATCTGAAGTCATTATATGGTGTATGTCAGAATGAAAACTGCAAATTAGTTTGACCTGTAGAATATAAGAATATGTGCACATTTTATATTATAAAATGTAATGTGCATAATCCTTGTCCAGCTGAAGCAGAATCAATGAACCTAATAATCCCTCATTTAATCAATTCCAACTTTTCTCTCTTGTCCATCTTTTCCTTCATTTCTGCAGCACTATCCTTCACCCTCTAAATGTTTATCATTGAAATAAAATTCATATACTATACCTTTCACACTTTCACAGCTGTGGATTTGACTGTGTTTGGAAGGCTGAGTACTCTAACACTCCACTTGAAAAACAGCTTTCATCCCCTGCATGGGAACTCAGGGCCATTAGTTGTCACTCCTCTGGTCCCTCCCCTCAGTTCCTGGAACCTTCTACTTACTTTCTGTAGATTAGGTGTGTTCACCTAATCTGGTTGTCAACTACAAACAGAGCCACATAATACATGGCCTTTTTTCTTGCTATTTCTCTTACCATATTTTTGAAATCTATTCTTTGCATAGCAAGTAACAGAATTTCCTTCCCTTTCATAGCTAAATAATTTTTTGTTTTATGTGTATAGTACATTTTATTTGCTCATTCATCAATTTAAAGAGATCCAAGTTGTTTCTGTGTTTTGTCTGTTATAAATAGTAGTGGTGTGGACATTCCTGTTCATGGAAGCTTTGAGGTTCACTTTTCACCCAGTATTGTCATATTCCCCTTCCCCATCCACATGCCGTCAATCACATTTCTATGATTGTGTGACTATTTCACATTCTCTACTTTAATACTTGTTATTGTTTGGATGTGCAGTGTCCCTCAAAAGCTCCCATGTGAGACAATGCAAGAAGACTGAGAGGAGAAATGATTGGATTATGGAGCCTTAAACCAATCAGGGAATCAATCCTCTGATGGGATTAACTGAGTGATAAATGAAGTTGCTTTAGGTATAGCTTGAGAAGGTGCCTGGAATGTGCCTTTGAGGTATATATTTTGAACCGGGAGAGTGGAGTCTCTTTCTCTGCTTCGTGATCATTACGTGAGCTGCTTCCCTCCACCATATTTTTCTGCCATGATGTTCTGCCTCACACTGCTGAATGTCAATTTGTGCAAGACTGGAAAGCCATACATAATATTGTTCAAGATATTCACCTCATAGTACCTAACTCTTATACCCTATTGGCAATGATGCCAGGAAACTACAGCTAGTTCAGAGTACTAGATTTGAAGGGTGAATTCTTGTGTATCCCCCTGGAAAGGAAGTCCCAATTATGGTTTGCTTTTAAATGGCAGGACCCAGATACTAAAGTAACTATGCAGTATTGTTGGACTGTCCTTCCTCAGTGTTTTAAAAACTCTCCCACTTTGTTTAATAAGATTCTGGCAAAAGACTTATGAGGGTTACAGCTGTATAGAGGTATAGATATGGAAAATGAAAAAAAAAAATCCCCAAGATAATGAGGCCTGGGAAAAGGGAGTGGAAAAGAAGACCACGCACTGACAGCCTTCATCTCCTAAGACAAATGTTTTCCAAGTGCAGCTGCAGAAAGGGAAGATGTGTCTTATCACCTCTAAAATAACATTCTTAGGAGATATTAACCTTCTTCAAAGGAAATCCTCTCCAGACACTGCCACAGTCCCCCAACCTAACGTTCAAATTCCTGAGTGCCCAAGGAAAAACTGATACATTCACTAGACCACCCCTCAAAATAAATTATATAAACCTAGTCCCTTTCTTTCTTCAGTGACTCATTTTCCACCAGGAAAGTGGTTCCACTGCTGCTACTTCATCCCTGCATCCTGTTTTGGTGTGAAACTTCATTTCTGAATAAACAGCGGAGATGATTCCTGAGGTTTGTGTCCTGCCATCTTTTTGTGCTAACAAAAGGAGCCCTTTTACAATATGTGGATGACCTGCTGGTAGCTAGCCCAGACTATGAACATCGTCTTTCAGATACTATTACTGTACTGAACCATTTTTCCTCATGTGGACACAAAGTGTCCACTAAAAAGTCTCAGACTTACAAACAATAAATCACTTATCTGGCATTCCAAATTAGCCAAGGAACTTGAAGTTTGATGTCAGATGAAAAACTGGCTATCCTGAATCTTAGAGAATCCAAGAAACAGAGTAATTTACATGGGTTTCTAGGAATGTCTGAATTCTGCATATTTGGATCTCTAATTTTGGACTAATATCCAAAATGACTGCAAGGGGGAAAAAAAACCACATTTATTGGGCTTTGATACATCAGCTTGAACTGGACCAGTAGAAACCCTTTTATACTGAGGAGGATGAAAAATGGGCAAGTTTTGACTCTCGGAACAAAACTTCAGGTGGAGACAAAATTCCCATGGACTCATTTTTATGCCTGAAAGACTGGTTTGGACACTGGTAAAACAGCTACATGACAGTATACACTATAGGAGGGATGTCTTGGCAAATTTTATCAAACGCCATCTCCAGAAAACTATTCAGCAGGTGACACAAAGATGTGTCCTATGTGACCAAAATAATACAAAGACTGAAAGGCAACCTCCTAGGAGGGGAACACAGCATGTAGGAATATAGCCTTTTGATGACCAGCAAATAGATTTTACTCAAATGCACGGTGCCACAGGAAACTTTAGATATTTGCTTGTATTGGTAGATACCTTCTCCAGTTGGGCAGAGGCCTATCCTACCACAACAGAAAAGGCCTCAGAAATAGCTAGAGTTCTCTTGAAGGAGTTGATCCCAAGATATGCATTTCCCTCCTTTATTCAAAGTGACAGAGGACAGTCTTATTGTAAAGGTAACTCAATGGAAGAGCAAGGCATTAGATATCCAGTGGAAACCACATGAATCCTGGGGATCCCAGTCAATAGGAAAAATGAAAAAAAATGAACCACACCTTAAAGAATACTGTAGCTAAAGTATACCAAGAATCCCACCTGCAGTGGGATGAGGTGTTGCCAATTGCTCTTCTCCAAATATGGGGGTGCTCAGAAGTGGCCTCAGATTAAACCTCTATGAAATACTCTATGGGAGATCCTTCCTGGCACCCAAGGGAAAGAGGAGGATATGGTTACAGCAGGAGACATAGACTAAAGCAGTATTATAACAGGTCTGACAGATATTAACCAGTGAGCATGCGTTTGCTTCTTGCAGGTCCCCTCAAGTTTGGAATCACCCCTTCATACCTTCCAGTCTGGGGACCAGCTGCTACTCAAGACTTGGAAAGAACAGGGACCAGAGTAACAACTGGGAGAGAAATGGACAGGACCTTACAACATGCTTCTGACAAATCACATGTCTCTGAAACTCGCTGTAATATAACCTTGTGTCTAACACACCAGAGTGAAGAAGTGCCCCAGAGACTGACTGGAAGTTACCTCTCCTGCATGGGCATCACAACCATTAGAGGATTTAAAATACCTGTTCAGGAAAACCCAATGAGAGATTTTATGTTTTCATTAATTCTCTTGTTTTCCCCTATTCCCGCTCTAGGTTGGTGGACAACATACGGTCAGAAGAGCATAGATCTTGTCTACCTTGACTCTTGCAGTTAATTGCTGGATTGGTCTTCCCTGGGCTTGATCCTCTGTGGACCAAGGTGATGCCTTTGTACACCCACTAATGAACTTTACTCCAATCCCAGATGGAGACTGGATGCCAACATGGGACCTCAGAACCTGCACCATTGTCCATGGGGTTCCAGTAATGCACGAGCCAGCTGAAACTGTTTCCAATGTTCCCTGTCTCACTCTTCCTCTTATTGCCACTCATACCACTTACCTGGCCCACAGGGGAGTACGAATTCCAGAGTACCTAGAAATGATATCCCCTCCTGAACAAGAACAACTACCTCTGTGTATACAAAAGGTTACCCAATTTTCTACAGAGAAAATTACAGTAGTAACTGCTTATTCCTTCCCAGATTACTCTTGGATGGAACAAATAGGATTTAAAGTAAGGGATTACTTCCTCCTTGCAGACCCATTGCATTTCTTTAAAGAAACAATGGTCTTTTGTGCCCCTGCAGGACATGTTTCTGTCTGAAGTTTAATAATTATCTGTGGGCTACAGAATGCCTCAGAAACTTCATAACAGTCACCCAATGTTTTCTAGGAAATTTAGTGGTACCATTCTCGATTCACTCTTTTTTTTAATTTATTTTATTTTATTTGTTCTAAATAGTAGTATGTGACAGTAATTCACTTTTTAAATGAATCTGCTCATTGGACGAGTTTGTTAAAGATCTTTACTCCAATGGCCAGGGACCTCCCCAAAGGGATCCCTGATGGCTGTGAATATTTCTTTGACTACATTTTATTACCATGGTGGGGGTATGTGTTGAATCATTGGGTCCTCTAAAATCTTTCCACCACTTTAATCACTCTGGCCAAGGAAACAGCCCTGTCCTCTTCAGATTTACAAATGTCTCTGAACTCCTTGGCCAAAGTAGTTTTAGATAACTGGGTGACTTTAGACTGTTAGCCAAACAAGGGGGAGTTTGTGCTATAGCTAACACATCCTACTCTGTTTATACTAACACCTCTTCAAAGTGGATACTGGTATTGAAAAGATCAGGTAACAAGCAAACAAGCTGTAACAAACCCTTGACCACCACACATCCCTTTTGGATGGAATGGAAATAGGCCTAACTAATGTTCTCTGGAGTCTTCTCCAGGACACCAAGAAGGATTACGTCTATTTTACTAGGCGGCCTCCTCCTCCTTCTGACTATCCTATTCATCATTGCCTCTGTGTATGTACCTTTCCATTTACTTTTCTGTTACTGTTCCTCCTTTTGCAAATATACAACCAAAGACAGGAAGAAAGAATGGCAACAAGTAAAAACCTTCCACTGTAAAGATGCCAGTCATCACCCTTTCTCTGTAGGAAGCAGCTTGGAGATGTCTCTTGCCCATTTTTCCATAGAAATGGAAGGTAAAAATTGACAGTGGGGAAATGTAACAGTGGCCCACTCACATTTTGAATATAGCTCTTTTTGCTCTGAGGCTTATTTTTAAAAGGACATATTTTAGTTTTTGGTGGTGGTGTTCTTTCTCTTCTCCCCTCTCTCCTACCTTAATAAGATTAGGGAGACAGTATTATCTTTTTCTTCCCCTAGTTAATTGTCCTTTAACACATCCACCACAGGAAGGAGAAATCTGCTAGAAGATCTAAGAATTGAATATCTAACATACCATCAGAGCACCTTGGTACTCCTTACCAGAGCCCTTCTGAAATGCAACCTTTAAAGAGTTCATTTAAAATCTCCCTGTTCCTCCTGATGGGTACAATCAAAGTCTTTGGGACAAAAGTCCCCTGTGTTTCCTTTGCTAGCAAAGCAATAAATCTCCCTTTTTCCCTCTTCTCAAAACTGTATCTTCATTATTGGATTGGCATTGGGGACAAAGACCAAACTTTTGGCAACAGTATTAGGTCGTGAATTTTGGTGAGATAATGGCTCAACCTCTTGCCTGGAAGTTGGTACAAAGGCAGTCTACTGTCTTCTGTAAGAGAGCATGGTCTTCTCAGAAAAATGTCATCAGTATAATGAAATTAGACAACATCAGTAGGAAACAACACTGAGGGCAAGAATGCAGATTGAATGGAGGGGCACTCTAACACTAGGCTGCATTCTCAACTTTCCTTTTGAGACAGTTTGTCTACACCACCATGCCTGGGCTTGAGCTTATGATTCTCCTGCTTGAGCTTCCCAAGTACAATTACAGGCAATCACCAGTGCATCTGGCATTCAAACTGAGGTCTTGAACCAATATGCAATGATAGTTCCCATAGAAACAGAAACAGCAGTCATGAATTCACTTAGAAAAACAAGATGTCCAGAATAGCCGAAGCAATTCTTAGTGACAACAGTGAAGCAGGAGGCATCTAAATATCAGACCTTAAATTATAGTACAGACCTATAGTAACAACAACAGCATGGTATTGGTATCAAAACAAAGATGAAGAACAATGGAACAAAATAAAAGACACAGAGTCAAGATCAAATAAGTAAAGTTATCTCATACCAGATAAAGGTGCCATAAATATACATTGGACAAAAGACACAGTCTCTTCAACAAACAGTGCTGGGAAAACTGGAAATCCTTATATAGTAGAGTGAAATTTAATTTTGTTTCACTCTCTGGACAGTTTGCACTACCTTGTATACACTTCCCACCTAGAGGGCAGGGGGTTGCTAGGACCCCAGAATGCTTCTCTCTTCAACACAACCTGTATCATTCTGATTTAAGCCAAATTCTCCCACAGATTTTTTTTTCAGTCACCAACAGGTCACTGGGTGGGGTTGATTACCTATCTTTGAAACATCAGTGAGTATGAAGATTAAACATTTGTTTTGTAGCTTTCCAGACTGGTCCCTTTTTTCCCCTTTTATGCAGACTTGTTTGTTCTCCCCACTTAGATATATTTAGTACCCAGGCACATGCTATGAGAGCCACTTTCTCTCTGAAACAGCTATGGCTTCCCCAGTATCATACAAAAACTGCTTTAAACTATAATAAGGAAAGAGAGAAGGGGACCAAATCATAATCAAAAGGCTGAAGAAACAGAAAGAAACCACACAATTCTCAAGAGTCTAGGAAAAAGAAGGGGACAATGCCCTTTACAAGTGACTGAGAGAGGAGGAGACCACATCATCCTCAAGGGCAAAGACAGAGAAAGGACCCAGACCATTCCAAATGGGCTATGTAGTAGAATGAAGTTTAACCCCTATCTGCCACCCTGAACAAAACTCAACCAAAGACCCAGAAATTAGACCAGAAATGCCTACATACTAAAAGAAAATGTAGGTCCAACACTCCAATACATTGACTCAGGAACTGACTTCCTTGACAAGACTCCTGAAGTGTAAGTAGTAAAATCAAAAATCAATAAATGAGATGACATCAAACCAAAAAACTTATTCACAGCAAAGGAAACAATCAAGGGTGTAAAGAAAGAATCTAAGGAATGAGTGAAAATCTTTGCCACTTTTTCCTCACATAGGGTGTTAATTTCTAGGATATACAAATAACTCAAAAGACTTAACACCAAAAAACAAATAACCAAATCAAGATATAGGCAAAGGAACTAAACAGACACTTCTCAGAAGCAGAAATATGTATAGTTAGCAAATATATGAAAAAATGTTCACTATCTCTAGTAATTACAGAGATGCAAATTCAAACTGCACTGAGATTTCACCTCAGTGCAGTCAGAATGGCAATTATTGAGAATACAAATAATAGTAAATATTGCCAAGCATGTGGGTAAAAGGGCACACTCATACATTGCTGTTAGGAGTACAAATTGGTGGAACCACTCTGGAAAGCAATGTGGAGATTCCTCAAATATCTAGAAATGAAACCATCATTTGACCTGGTTATAATACTCCTCAGTATATATCCAAAGTAGTTAAAGTCCGCATACTACAGAGTTGCAGTCATATCAATGTTTACAGCAGTTGAACTCACAATAGCAAAGGTGTGGAGACAACCAACGTGCCCTTCAACCAATAAATAGATTTAAAAAGTGTGACATATATACACAACAGACTGTTATTCAGCGATTACAAAGAATGACTTTATGACAGTTGCCAGTACATGGATGGACCTGGAGACTACCAAGCTAAGTGAAATAAGCCAATCCCCAATAAACAAAGGTCGAATGTTTTTACTGATATGTGGGAGTTAACCCTCAACAACTACGGGGAGAGGCAGACTAGAAATTTTGTGGATTAGACAAAGGGAAATAAAGGGATAGGAGTTGGATAGGAAAACAAAGACAGTGGAATGATTCTGACATAACTTTACTATGTACATATATGTATATACCCTGGTGAATCCAACCATTATGTACATCCACAAGAATGGGGTACTAATTAGAATAAGATATAGTCTATGCTTATATAATTATATCAGAATGGATTCTACTGTCATATATAAGTAAAAAAAGAAGAACATTAATTAATTAATTCATTTTAAAAACTGGATGTAGGTGTCCCATCCCTTTCTCATTCCTCCAGAAAACTCTGGTCTTCTTTGTTCTCTGGGAGAGCATCTGCCTTGTCAGATGTCCTTCATTTGTATCATGATTCCTTCACTGCCAAGTGGTCTAGCCTTTAAGGCAATGGGCTCCCTGCAGGGAACTCAAGAAATGTATAACCTTGCCTAAGTGTCAAGTCCATTGTGATATTAATCCATTTTTTTAAAGAATTATTTTTTGCTCCTGCAAAGAAAATCTTCCACATCCCAGAGACTCACCATTCAGGCAGGCAGACTCTTGTAGGAAGATGTTCCAGTTTTTGCAGTGTCTATCAATTCCGCCAATGATTGTGGCTGGATTAGTAAGGTTTCTTTCTCTTTTCTTTTAATTTTTTTAGTTGTCAATGGACCTTTATTTTATTTAGTTATATGCAGTGCTGAGAATCGAATCTAGTGCCTCACATATGCTAAGCAAGTGCTCTAGCTCAGAACTACAACCCCAGTCCAAGTACGGTTTCTTGCATGGTGGTTGTTCCAGGCTAAGCTCACTGCTATCTGAACTTTTGTCTTCCACTGCAGTCAATCACAGTTGCAATGAAAAGTTTGGTTCATAAGACAGAAAATCTTAGTCCAATCTTACCTGTTCCCAGGAATTCCATTTTTTCGTATCTCACTCAGGTCAAGAGAGGTCAAGAGACAGTAGCTCTCACTTGTTTCTTCCATTGTTTTCCCTCCTAGCCTGAAAAATCCACAAGCTAACATTTCCAATTTAGAATTTTGTTCCTCTACTTTTTCTTTGCAGTTGGAGGACAGAAGGTAGGTGGAACAACACACATCTCTTTGTAGCTACAATTCCTCTTCCATCCATTTTATTCTGGCCTCTGCAGCCAGTTTTGCATCAGTAACAAACTACAGCTGCTACAATGGCCATTCAATAGTGGCACAAATTACAGCCCTTCCTCACCACAATGGATTAGACAAATTTCTGTCAACAGTTGCTCCAAACACAGCCACACTTTTGGAGTGTCTCTGTACTCATATGGCAGTCCTCTAGGATCTGGCATTTAGTCCACCCTTTCCACATACACATGAGTAGATGCTCAGGATTTCCCCTGCAGAATGTTCTTTCTCCTTCTTCAGTTTCCAAAGCTCCTGAATGATTCATCAATTATTTCAGGAAAATCAGGTGTATGCAAACCAGCCATAAAAGGTAGAAGGTGCAGAGAGATTGATGAAAGAGACAGTTAAACAGAATTACACAGAGTCCAATTCATTAGGTACTTATGAATGGAGGAAGTCTTGGATGGCAGCAAGTCACTCTCCATGGCAGGACAAAAGCATTCATACACCAAAATAGACACAGGTGGTTCAGCTACATTCCAGTCAAACAGAATGTCACTGTTAATTCCTCAAAACAGAACAAATACTAATAATAGGTTAAAAGTCAGTTAAGAAAAATCCAAGGCTTCAGTTGTGGTCATGAATGTTTTGATGAATATCTTAACTTATATTTCTTATCCAATACAGTTTGAAATGCATGCCAGGGATACCTGATGGGCAAGTTGACAGTTCCAAGCAAGATAGCTACACTCATGTCAAGCTGGATACCTACAGCTGAGGCAATCACAGTGTCATCTAGGCTGAGGCCCAGCTCAATCCCCATACTTAACATTGAGCAAAGGAAAGGAGAAATTTCTGGACAGAAATAACACATGCCCTATTATTCCCAAAATAATATCTATTCTTCCTTCTTCCCATCCTTCCTTCCTTTCCTTTCCTTTTCTTTCCTTTTTCTTCCTTTTCTTTTTTTTTTTTTCCTATGTGGGCTCTCACTATGTTGTCCAGGCTGATCTCAAACTGCTGGGCTCAAGAGATACTCCTGATCCAAGTACCTGGAACTCCAAGTCCATGCCACCATTTTGAGCCATCAATATCCATTCTTAATCAGAATTTTAAGGTATACATACAAGCAAGGGATAGTAACTTGCTGTCAGAAAGCACAAACAAAAATTAAAAGAACCAGATTCAGATACAACATATATGTTAGAAATATATGGCAATCAACCTAAAAATAATTATAATTTATGTATGCACTAATGAAACAAGTAGGCATCATGCATGAGTATATAGGGAATTTCAAAAAAAAGTCATGAAAATTATAATTAGAAATTAAACTAAAAAGAAAACCAAGAAAAGAAGCATTTAAGGAGAACCAACATAACCAAGCAGTATTTTAATGAAATTAAAGACAGATTAATATGGCCCACTTCAAATGAAAAAGAGGAAAAAGAATAAAGACCACACCTAAGGGCTGTGTAGTAACATCAAGGGATAAGAATAACTATAATTGGTTTTTCTTCAAGGTAAAGAGGTCAAGGCAGAGGAAATGTATGAAGAAACTCAGCTAAGAGTTTTTCTCAAATAATTAATCGAAAACAAAACAAAACAAAAAAAGCAAAAATCACCAAGATAAGCAATAAGAGCTCAAAGACAAGCAGAAAGAATACACTCACAAACTCAGGAAGAAGTTTTAAATAAAAATAGGAAATATCGAAAGGAAGAATCATGACATAGACAGTAGGATTTGTCACTCATAACACTACTGATGTTTCACATTGGACAGTTTTCCATGGGGACCACTACACCATATCCTTTGAATATGAGCTGCATCCCTGACTTCTACACACTAGATGACAGTAGAAGGAAATGTAGGAACTAGAGAAAGGCTGAAACATTATTAGATAAGTTTATGACATGTGCAAAGAAGACTCAAAAATTAGCCCCAATACAATATTTCAAGTTGCCCTTTTGTTTAGTCTACAGATTTTTACTCAAGATGATAATTCACTATATGCTGGGTTTACATAAGCTTTCCTTTTGTATGTGAAAATGAAATAGGTGTTTTAATAGATAAAGAAACTGTCTCCTTAGTTTTGTGTGAAAACTTTGGGAGATCAACTTTAGAAATATATTGTATAGAAGTTGAAAATATATAAAATATTTTATATGAAATTGCTTTTGGATCATGTACACCTTAAACACCCACATGTATATCTAGTGATATATAAAGACAAGTACAACAGGCACCTCGCTTGCCCTTATCAACTGTGAAGTGCGCTTACCTAGCAGAATTCAGCGAGTGATTCCCCTGGATGCCTTCCAGCATGGGACGGTCACTAGGGAAACTGCAGTTCCTATGCTGGCGCTGGTCCTGTGCTTCCCCCATATTCAGCCATGAAGTGTAAAACCAGAAACCAGAAGAGCAAAACTTGTACCTCATGATTTAGAGTAGTTTCAGACACATTATGACCCCAAAGTGTGATTTTTAATTAGAATTTCTTATTAGTAAGTTCATTATGACAGTCGAAGGAATTCTGGTGTTATTTAAAGCACCTGACCTGCTGGAAAGTAAAGGACTTTAATAATATAATAAGAAAGTGTAATGATTATAAGAAATATACATGTTACTTCAGAATGGAAGCATAAACTTTGACTCGCATATTTGATATGTGGTTATCGAATGCCAAAAAAGGACCAGAAGTCTGAAAGGAGACATGTTTGGGTTTAAACAGTTATTTCTTGAATTAGAGTAGCTTGATGAAATACTCAGCTAATTCCACAGAGATTAATTATACTTCCTGTCTTACTGCACATGCCCTTTGTGCCATTTGTATTTTGTTAAACCATAGACATTCGTAACAGTTTTACTTCAGGGACCCATTTCCCAGGAGTTTAAAGTGTAGTATAAATCTCTAACCATATACTATTCACCTACCATCCTTAGGACCTAGGAGGAAATGCTGGTACCTCAGGTTTGTTAGCTGAAATTAGATTCTGGTTATTTGAAAAGGAAATTAAAATATTTTCTGAGGAAAAAAAATTATTTTGAAATATGTTTATGAGAATTGCTTCCTGTGTGCTTAATATATAAAATGTGTTTGTCTTTTAGTTTTAGAGGAAGCTGATGGGAATGATTTTCTGTGTAACATCAAACATTGAAATGTATGAAAGATAGCGTAGTAAATGGTAGACTTTGTCGTATCCCTTTCTCTGTCTCTCCTTTTAATATACCTAAACCTTTACTAAGAATAATAGTTTTTCTAAACAAAAGGATGATGTATCTTTTATTATTTTCTGGATTAAGACTTCAGGTGCATATTGCCTAGTTACTTTCCAAATAAGTTTATATAATAATTCATCTTTATGAGTCATTAGCAATATTGAACATTAATTAATAAAAATACTATCAATTTTATAAGGAAAATTACTATGATTTTCAGGGTTCCTTTTAACTTTTATTCATTCTACATATTTCTGGATTAAAATGACCAATCTTCCTGAGCCTCTAATTGCCTAAATTTGTCATGTTTTTCAATAGTAGCTGTAAAGCAACTCACTTAAGGTAAATTAATGTTATGACAAATCAAACCAAAGAATAGTGTATATTATACAAATAAAGTCATAAGGTCTGCCATTGTGCTTACATGAAACATACTAAATATTACAGGGAGTACTATGTAGCTTTGAAATGAAACATGGAGTCTATTTCAAAGTCCCTGGAATGATCTAACTTAACAGATCACCTAAACCTACTCTGGTAGAAAGAGCTGGAAATAAATATATGATTCTCCTGATGAATAAGTTAATTTAGAACAGTGGCATTCACTGAGATACTTAACTTTTCCTTGATAGTTATGTTTTGTCACCTTCTTAAATATTCTGTGATCAATGTGTCGGGGTACTGCAGACCCCCAGCCCTTCAGCGTGGCCAAGATGGCGCCTGGCAAGGTGCCAAGGAAGTGCTGAGAACAAAACCAGGTACCTCCAGCAGACTAATTCTCTCTGCCAACAAGTGGCGTTATTTGAGGAAGTTAATGTGATTGGTCATGGGTCCTCGTGGACACTGCATGATTGCTATATCCACACTATTGTGCTCCATTACTGTCCATGCTTTCCCCTCGTGATCTATAAGCTGATTGGTTGTTGTATGTAATGTAAGGCGCTTGCAAGAGCCGCCGGCCGCCGGCCAACCAGAAGTAACTGCTAGCAGAAAATAAAGAACTTGCCCCGATCCGGTTTCGTGTTTCTCTGCGGGCAGGGGACGCGATAAATGGTGCCGAATCAAGACCGAGAATGAGAAAAAATATAAGGGTAAGTTCACATAAGTTCTCAAATCAAGAGAAATTAGTCTGAGAGTTCAAAAGGTGAGACGTCTCGAGGTTCGCGGAGCTGCGACAATTCATCACAAAAGGATCCCCGTAGGAGGGACGAGTCATAAAAAGAGGATCCCCATAGGAGGGACGAGTCATAACAAAAGGATCCCCATGGGAGGGATGATTCATCACAAAAGGATCCCCATAGGAGGGATGAGTGAAGTGGCCAGATACAGATTTATATAGTGGTACCAAACTGTGTATGTGTGTGCGTGCGTGAGAGAGTGTGTGCGTGCACGCGCTTGTCTTTTTGTTTGTGTGTTTAAACTAGTAAACTACCTCTTAGTGCTGTAAGATTTAATCATAGGAATAGAACTGTCTAAAACTAGGCTAAATTCAGAAATTTCATAAGAACAATAATTTTTCACAGACAAGGGTAAGTTGAGTGGTAAGTAATAAAGTAATAAAATAATAAAGCAATAAAGTAATAAAATAAGTAAGGCTAGAAAGCCCGGTAACAGAGAAAGATTAATAGGCTTTAAGCCCGGTAACAGAGAAAGATTAATAGGCTTTAAGCCCGGTAACAGAGAGAGGTTAATAGGCTGAAAGCCCGGTAAAAGTTCACAGAAGGCAGACTCGTTGCCTGGTAAAATCAGTTAGTTTCAATTTATGAAGGGGTACCAAATTGTGTGTGTGGTGGTGTACTTTTCGTGTTGTTTGTGTGGTTCATCTGGGTGATTTGGTCAGCTCTTAGCAGTGTTAGAATTTGACCATGGGAACAAAACTCTCCAAAACTAGGATGCAGCAGCCTCTTAGGGAGTTGCTAAAAAGTCATGAAATGCCACTAAAAGCAAAAAAAAAAAAAAAAAAAAAAAAAGTGGAGACATCCCTTAATGCTTCCTAAGGAAGTCACCTCATCAAGGAGACCCTGCCTAACCAATGGTACTGGAGGAGCTAAGAAGCTGCTCTTCAGTTCTCTACAAATGGCCCCTGTGGGAACTCAGCTGACTCTTTAACAAGACAGGAACCAGGTCAATTTGACCAGCTTGATCCTAGACACCCAGCAAAACAGTAAAAACCAAAATATAGCCATTCTTGGGCATTTAAGAGAAATAATAATTAAATGTAACTTAGGATGTACACTTATGTTAGTCCACTAGAATGAAGACTAGAAGCTACAAATAAAAGAAAGATTCTTCAGCAAATGTGCCTGATAACAATCAAGAGAAACTGCCAGAGTCAGAAGTTTTTAGTCAGTTTAAGGCCTGCAGATCTTCCTAAGCTACACAGGTAGACTTAATCTATGTTTGCTCGTATGATTACCTAGCCCTAAGTAACAGAAATATAGAGCTCTCTACTAAACACAGGTTATACCAATAAAGGGATATTTTACACAATCAGATGACTTAAGTAGCTTAACTATATTTTTTGGGATATCTATGACATTAAGAGTTAAATGTTGTGTTTACATTCCTGATAACCTGGACAATGTTAAAGTTCCCAAATAAAGGCCTTGTCCTTTCCAGCCTTTGCTAGGTCTAGTTATGGGAACAATTTCTCAGTTTTCCACCTCCTGGTGAAAGATTGACTTCTGTCATTTTCATGATACTCAGTGGCATGTTCCAGATGCTGCAACATTTACTTTGTACTAATTTCATTTCAGTACTCATGTCTTTTTGTTCTTCTATCATAGAAGCACCCACCCCCAGATGACTTTACAACCTGCTCCTCCCCAACCAGACTTCTACCTCGGACCCCTCGATTGACCCGATTTTTAAAAAAGGAACTCCAAACTGCTTGCCCCTCACTGCCCCCTTTCAGCTTCGAAGCAGCCAGAACGACCGACGCCCCCTTTTCCTTAAAGCAGTTGGGAGTTCCTATAGCTAAAGCGGAGAATGAAGCCAGAATTAAGGACAGGTAGTTAGTGTAGAAATAGGGAATCGGGTCAATTCGAGGAAATGAAGCCATGAAGCCATCTGCCTTTGCAAATGTCAAGGATCTCCGGAGCCCATTGATTACCAAATTTACCTGCCTTTATCAAGGACTGCAAGCAAGGAGATGCTAATTAATGCCCCCTGGGCCCTTACCTGCCTAAATCACCTTGGCCCTCCCCCTGCCCATGGTTTCTCACTTAATGCAAAACCAGGCCTAGTCACGAAGGCAGGAAGGAGAGTAAGGTAAGGGGGGAGAGAACTGAAGAACAAAGGAAACTTTGACCTATAGGGGATGTAGGGTGCGCTCACTTCTCGGGACTTTTGAAATATCAGCCATGGCCCCTTTCTCCCTGCTGGGAGAAGTCTGTATTATTCTCTTTAAACAATCCAAACTATGGTCCTTACTCAACAGTACCAAATGATTAAGCAAACTGATAACCGAGGCAGGATGGACAAATGGATATAAGATTCTATCCATGATAAACAAAAAGGGGGAATAGAGGAGACCTTCAGGTCCCCTAAAGATAAACTTTCTCTTTGTCTCTTTGTTTGGGGTTTTTTAACTCTGGGTAATAAGGGTAACCTGGTGCTTTACTGGAGCTGCGGCTCAGTTTGTGTGTTTCCATGGAATAAACTAACTTACAACCTCTTTTTAGTCTCTTAGGAGGAACAGTTCAACTATGTAACAAAACAACTGCTTCTCTCAATTGTACTTCAGATTTGTGCTATCTCTCAATGTTAAAATGCTTCTAGGTTCCTGCTGGCAGACTTAATGTGTGTTCCTACCTTCCTACCAGTCCCAGTCTCTGTTACAGATGATGAATTGCCAGTATTGCTTTCCAGAAATAAGAGGGACTTTGGAATCACCACGGCAGTCATTACCGCCGTAGTTGCATCAGCGGCAGCAGCCACTGCAGCAGCTGTAGCCTTAACTGCGTCAGTACAGTCTGCAGCTACACTCAATAATGTGGTTCAACAGACTGCTACTGCTTTATCCACTCAGCAAGCAGTGGATCAACACCTAAAAGCAGGGATTCTTCTTGTAAACCAGCGAGTGGACTTACTTCAAGAACAGATGGACCTTTTACAAGAACTGTTAAGCGTGGGGTGTATTTATCATCTGCCGGGACTGTGCATTACACCTGTAGCTTATCATAATCTTAGTTATGCAGCAAATTTGTCTAAAATCATATCTACTCAGCTACGTGCCAATTGGTCTTATAAATTTGATAATCTTACTGCCATTCTTAGATCACAAATTGTTAGCCTTAATTCTACTAGAGTTAATGTAGCCCCTATATCTGAAATGCAAAATTGGTTATCTTCTTCCTTCAGTTTTGTAAAGCAATGGGCAGGAATGGGAGCATTGTGTGTGCTAATGATTATTGCAATTATCTTCCTCACACGCTTTATCATGCGTATACGCCAAGTTCATGCCAGAGATCGCATCATTTTCCATCAAGCCATGATGGCCTTAGAGGCTGGCAGCTCTCCTCAAGTCTGGCTGAGCATGCTGGATCGGTAGTCAATGACGGGTAAGGAAGGAGGTAACCATGTACCGACCTAAGACAGGAGCTGTAGCATGCTCTGCAGTTATCCGATGACGGGTAAGGACGATGGTTGACCACTCCGCCTAAGACAGGCACGATCCCGAGCCAGCATTCTTTTAATAAATAAAAAGGGGGGAGCTGTCGGGGTACTGCAGACCCCCAGCCCTTCGGCGTGGCCAAGATGGCGCCTGGCAAGGTGCCAAGGAAGTGCTGAGAACAAAACCAGGTACCTCCAGCAGACTAATTCTCTCTGCCAACAAGTGGCGTTATTTGAGGAAGTTAATGTGATTGGTCATGGGTCCTCGTGGACACTGCATGATTGCTATATCCACACTATTGTGCTCCATTACTGTCCATGCTTTCCCCTCGTGATCTATAAGCTGATTGGTTGTTGTATGTAATGTAAGGCGCTTGCAAGAGCGGCCAGCCACCGCGGCCAGCCAGAAGTAACTGCTAGCAGAAAATAAAGAACTTGCCCCGATCCGGTTTCGTGTTTCTCTGCGGGCAGGGGACGCGATATCAATGATATATTTTCATATCACGTTAAATTTTTCTGATATTAATGTAAACTTCTTTTCTCTTTTATTCTCTCCCCAGAAAAAAATGTGGAACAGATTATCTTCCCAAACTGACTCAAGCAGGAATGGTGGAGGAAAATTGCACCACAGTGACAGAGTTCATTCTGCTGGGACTGTCAGATGTCCCTGAGCTGAGAGTCCTTCTCTCTCTGATATTCCTTCTCATCTATGGAGTCACGGTTTTGGCCAACCTGGGCATGATTGCACTGATTCAGTTAAGCTGCCAACTTCACACGCCCATGTACTTTTTCCTCAGCCACTTGTCCTTCGTAGACTTTTGCTACTCCACCACAATTGTACCAAAGATGTTGGCCAACATCTTCAGCAAGGACAAAGCCATCTCTTTCCTAGGGTGCTTGGTGCAATTCTATTTCTTTTGTACATGTGTGGTCACTGAGGTCTTCCTCTTGGCAGTTATGGCTTATGACCGCTTCTTGGCCATCTGCAACCCTCTCCTCTATATGGTGACCATGTCCCAGAAGCTTCGCATGGAGCTGGTTTCCAGTTGCTACCTCTGTGGAATGGTGTGTTCTCTGATCCACCTGTGTTTAGTTCTTGGAATTTCATCCTACAAATCAAATGTGGTTGATCATTTCTTTTGTGATCTACCACCTATCTTTTCTCTTGCTTGCTCTGATGTGTCAATCAATGAACTCATGGCATTCATTGTGCCCACTGTGAATGAGGTCATTACCATCACGATCATCCTCACCTCCTACTTGTTCATCCTCATCACCATCCTGAAGATGCGCTCTGTAGAGGGGAGGCACAAAGCTTTTTCCACCTGTGCCTCCCACCTCACAGCCATCGTCGTCTTCCATGGAACCATCCTGTTCACTTATTGCCAGCCCAGTCTAGGCCACAGTTGGGATGCTGACAAAGTGGCCACTGTGTTCTACACTGTAGTGATTCCCATGCTGAACCCCCTGATATACAGTCTGAGGAACAAGGATGTGAAAGAAGCACTCAAAAAAATGGTAGGATCCAAATTATTTTCTTAACAGTTATTTTCTTACATAGATTTCAGGGTTGCATAAGGAAACTTTAAAGGCAATTATGTGCGAATGAATATGGAGAAATGTTAAATGGGGAAATATTTTAGGAACAAGGGATTATGTGTGCTTTCTAATGAACCACTTACCTGTATATTAAGCCATGTATTATACTGGTTATAGTTTAATTGACTCTTCTACCTTACCTACTCTTCTTCAGTCTCTAACTGGATTGAATGGATTTGTAAGATGGTATAATTAGACCCCATTTCTTGGTCTGACATAGGCACAACAAATTCCCATCAAAGTACATATAGAAATGTTTACTCAGTATCCTTGATGCATATAGCCATTTTCACTAAATTGAATTCACTTTTATTGGAGGAAAAATTATATTTATTTAATATCTATGCTTTTTCTTCATAATATGCTATTAGTTTCCAATGTGCTCATATGTATTTCTGCATAGAATTTTTAGTAATTTTTCACAATTTTCTCTTTTATTACTTCTTCTGCTATGAGATTACAATTTTGGAACATTTGTAAACTTTCACATCTGCAAACTTGACATGACATTCTCTACATTTATGACAAAATATTCATGAAAATTAAATATTGTCTTAAATTCTTACCAGTATACATGATATATTATTACCTATTATAATATCATTTTTATTGCTTTACTTTTACCTTTTGCTTCAAATTTTATAATTATTCCTGATTAAATAATTAAATTATGTGTTTGATGCCCTACCTCTTAAGGTTTCAAAACCTTTGTTAATGTTTTTATAATTTTATCTGCTAGAAATGATGCCATTCATTCATTACCTTTTCTAAATCAAAATTCTATCCTAATCCCACTATATTATTTTCCTATGGTTTCAGAAAATAATTATCACAAATGTGATGGTTTAATACTATGCAATTTCATTTTCTCACAGTTCTGGAAATCAGAAATCTGAAATTCATATCACTGGGCCAAAATCAAGGTGTGAGCCCCTCAAGAGCTCAGGAGTTTCTAGAAGAGAACATCATTGCTGCTCCAGCTTCTGCTACCAGCAGATATTCTGTGACAGTTCATCCAACTAGACAAACATCTTCAAAACTCCCTCAGCTCCATCTTCATTGCATCTTCTCGTGTGTGTGTGTGCGCGCGTGTGTGTGTGTGTGTGTGTGTGTGAGAGAGAGAGAGAGAGAGAGAGAGAGAGAGAGAGAGAGAGAGAGAGAGAACATTTAGCTTCCCTCTTACTGGCAAGATATCTCCTTGAGATTGCATTTACAGTAGCCCCCAAACCTGCAGGTAGTCCGGGATACTCTCTCTGATATCAGGGATGGGGACATTTGAAAAGATGTTGTTAAATATGAATGTGAGGTCAAGTAAGCTTGAATATACAGACAAAGCTGTAATGTGGAAAAGAAAAATAAGGAGGATAGGGGCTTCACCTCCAGATAAATGAGACAGCCTTTACTGAAAGAGTCCTCAAAATTACCCACAAACAAAGAATGGCCTAACCTTTTATGGAGCAGCTGAATCAGGAAGGCTCTAGTATTTTTTTTTTTTTTTGACAATGCCTTTAATTGTCCTTTAATTCTCTGTGAAAGAGACTCTTGTGTCTCTCTGCATGGTCCTACTCTACTTGATGTTTATGGTTGATTTAATTATGAATGGGGGGGATAAAAAAAGGCACGTTTCACACAGTGTGAGAGTGGGGAAGTAGAAAAAGTGTGTTAGCAGCAAATTATAAATGAAGGCCTGAGCATTTCTCTGCCATTTTACCCTCTGTTTAGTCCCTGTCTCATCCCTGTAAAGGTCCTTCATCTAATCACCTTTGCAAATAAACTTTCTCCAAACAGGGTAGCAATTATAGTTTCCAGGATTATGCCTGATCCTCCGAGTTTGTCTTCAAGTTTAACACATACATCTTTTAAAGGCTAAGGCATAAGTTAATGTTCCTTGTTTCTATACTAATACTGCACTTGTTTTTTTATTCTTTAAGATTGAATTGCTACTTATTTGTGTCTCTATTTTCATGAGTCACTTGTTTAAATGGAACATAGACTTTGTTACTTTAGTGAATTGGGAAGAGCATTTGACAAGAGGTTCAAGACCTGTGACCATGTTCTGACACCTGATGAATGACTTTGAGCAAGATGCTTAAACTCAATCTAAGTTCTCTCACATATAATCTGCAAATAAGCTGCTAGCTTCAGACTGCTATTTTGAACTTAAATACTACAATAATAATAATAATGATAGCAACAAGGACAATAATAATGCCTTCAACGATCTGGCCCAAAAACTGCACTCTAATTGGTGATTCTTTATAAGAAATATTTTAAGGTTGAGGATCATTTGTTATCTATTTAAAGATTTCCATATCCCTGGAATACACAGCTACTCATTTTTTCTTTCCTGAGAATATTTACATATTAAAATAAAATTGACAAAGATTGTGTATCTTTAAGGTGTACAACTTGATAGTGTAATACACATACAGAGTGTAAAGTAACCACCATAATGGAGAATACTTTTCACATAATTCATACATCGTTACCTCACATAGTTATGATTTTTTTTTCTTTTCCTTTTTTCTTTTCTTTTTTCTCTTCTTTCTGTTCTATGGTGAAAACAGTTGGTGCTCATTAAGCAAATTTCAAGTATGCAATGTAATACTATTTACTTTATGACTGTTATACATAAATAATCACTGAGTGAAAGAATGAATTAAGTTCTGCTTATGATGAGAATTTAGCATTCAATTGATTTTCAATATTTTAACTGGGATGAGATTTTATATCCCTTGTAAGACTTTGCATTAATTTTTTTATGTATCCCTTGTGAGACATTTTATTAATTTTGTGAAAATTAATAAAAGAGAAACTTCTTTCACCTTTTCTTCTCCAAAAAGGACAGTGTTTCTCTGCCTTGACACATTTTGAACCAGGCCATTCTGTGCTGTGGGAATTGACCCTATGCTTTATAGGATGTCTAGCTGAATCCCTGACCCCTTCTCATCAGATGCCAGGGCGCAGCAGCACACACATTTATGACAAGCAAGGAAATCTCCACAGACACTGCCACATCTCTCCTACAGCACAAGTGCCCTTGCACCAGTGGAGTGCCACTGGTCTAGAGAGCATTGGAATGTGTTACTGAAAGCTCAGTTCATGTCCCAATGCCAATTCAGATCCATTTCATAATGAGGACGTTGTTTAGAGAAAAATGAAAAAGGTGTTCTATTGCTTTGCTAGCATAGGAGAAAGTAAGGGGACTCCTGTCCCAGAGGCTGTGATTCTGCCCATCAGGAGGAACAGGGGGTTTTAAAGGAACTCTTCAAGGTTGCATTCCAGGTGTGCTCTGGTACTGGTCCCAGGGCAACCTGAGCCTGATGCTGTGTAAGACATTCACTTCTTAGATCCTCTGGCAGATATCATCTTCCTGTGGTGCTTGTGTTCAAGGACAATTAGCTAGGGGAAGAAAGATAACACTGTGTGCCTCATCTTGTTAGGGAGTGAGAGAGGTTAGAAGAGAGAGAGAGGAAAACAAACAAAAAAAACACTTCCTTTTAAAAAGCAGCCTCCAAGCAATGAGGTTATATTCAAAAAGTGAAGTGGCAACCATTACAAGTGGAAGAATTCCACAGTCTCTTCAGAGGAACCCTCGACATGAAATTCCCTATGTTTTAGAATCCTTGCAACTGCCCAGTCACCCTCATTTTAGCTGTTAGAATTTAGATATTAGAATGTGTAAATTTTTTTCTCCTAAATCTATAGTCTCCTAAATCTATCAGAGATCTTGGATTTTAGTGAAACTGAAGTTTTCACATAAGACTAGATTCCCATTTCATCAATTTCCTCTGGGTTCTTACCTTTCAAACTTTAAAGAACAAAATCCACAGTCAGGGAAGGGAAGAGTAAATGGAGCAGGATTTATTTAAGCAAGAAGACAGAACTCTGGCCATGTGAAAAGAGACCTGATAGCAGAAAAACCTCTTTTGGTGTGCCAATTTATGAATTTTTGTGTGGTTCTGGGCAGACCATGGAGGAAATGTATGTTAAACAGGCATTGAAAAGTATTAGGGCTATCACCTTCTTTTCCTTCCAGGTTCATGCTACCTCTGTTTTCTACCTCTGAGGCAAAGGAGTTGACTGGAGGTGTTCCCACATGTGAATCTCAAGGTCTTTCATGTAACAGTGGTCTGCTTTATGCTTCAAATGCAGCCCTTGCTGCTCTGCCTCTGCAACTTATTTTTAAATGAACATGTTTCTTTCTCTTCCTCTCTCCCTGCTCCTCCCTAATCTCTGCCCCTTCCTAATCTCAGGGGGAAACAGAATCACCTTTCTTCCCCATCCTTGGCAGAATTATCTGTCCCTGAGCACACACCCACCATAGGAATGAAGTCATCCACATTTTGGGGATGGTACCAGAAGACCACAGAAATGACTATCTCCCAAGTTAACAAGTGAATTTCAACTCCCAAGAGACAACATGCGGAATATACCCTGTGAGTCACCTCTTTAAAAGCCACCTGTCCCTGCTGATGGACAGAATCACAGCCTTTAGGACAGGAGTCCCCTGTGTTTCTTCTTTGCTAACAAAGCACTAACCTTCTTTTTCCTTTTTCTCAAAACCCACGTCCTCATTATTGGATTGGTATTGGGGACGAGGATCAAGTTTTCAGCAACATTTACATTTCAAGTAGACTTTGATGGGGCTCACTGAAAGCAAAGAATGACCCAAATGGGAGCAGACCTCTACAGAAGGGATGAAGGATGCCTTTTATTAATCAGCAGAATCAAGCCATCAAGTATCAGAGGGGAACATTTTCAGGAGAGAAAATGGAGATTGATAACAACTGGGGTGGGTCTGATCTTTATAGGGTTTAAGTAAGAAGTGAATCATGGCAAAAAATGCCTCAGATGGGTAGTCATGGGGGACCAGTTGTGCAAGTTCAAATCTCAAATCAGGAGGAAAAGTTGAAATAGTTCAAAACCCACTGTTGCTAGGAAAAGGTGAATGTCCAGAACCAGAGTCCATTGTTTGCCTTCTCCCACCCCCATCTCCCCACCCAGTCACATTGTCTTCCTTTCTCCCTGGGGATTGTTTTTCCCCTTTTTCTTGGGGGTTGCTATTTTTCATAGCCTTCACTCATTAATATGTCTACTGCTTAGCCTCCAGGCATGGTAGAAAGAGGCACTGTATCAGAACTACCTGATCATTTTGCCATGAATTCTGTTTTACCTTCATTCATTAGGACTTCAGGCAAACCTCATTTAAATGTGAATAATAATCAGTCTCTGTTAGTTAGATGTAAAGGGGCGCAGTTTTGGTTCATCGATATCTCCCAGAAAAGACGCTCCGCAGATACAGGTCTCACACGAGGAACTTTTATTCAAGCGGACAAAATGTGTCCGCTCGGGTTGTCCGCTCGGGGGAAAGGGGAAAGGGAAAGAAGAGAAGAAGATGGTGCACGGTTCTTTGTATTGGAATTTTGTGGGCTGGGAGGAACCAATCACGGAGGAGAATTATTACAGACTGACTGATGGACCAATGACATATTGGAATGTAATGTGGGGGGGGGCAGGAAGGTTACAGCGACATAAGCCGGAAATTCCTGTAACGGGAGAGGTGGGCTTAACGGCAGATTGACAGGTGATGCCTGTAGCGGGAGAGGAAAAGGTAGCTTTATACCTAACAGTCTCCATATCCTATGAAGGTATTTGTTAGCACAAAATGACCAGGACAGACACAAACCTCATGAGTTATCTCAGCTGTTTATTCAGGAACAAAGTTTCACACCAAAACAGGTGTTGTGGGAATGAAATGGCACCTGTGGACCCACTTTCCTGGTGGAAAATGAGCCACTTAACAAATAAAGGGACTGGATTAATATGTTATTTTGAGGGGTGGTCTAGTGAGCATACCAGTTTTCTTGCTCACTCCAGAATTTGAACATTTTTGGTTGGGAATTTGTGGGCAGTGTCTGGAGAGGATTTACTTTGAAGGAGATAAATGCCCCCTAGAGACTGTTACTTTAGGGGTGAAAAAACACCCCCTCCCTTTCTGTATCCAGCACCTGGAAAACATTTGTCTAGGGAGATGAAGGCTGTCAATACATGTCTGCCTTTTCACTCCCTTTTCTCATTGTCTTGGGGACTTTTTCATTTTCTATATTACTGAAGCCAGAACTGGGGACAGGCAGTTCATGTAGAAATAGGGGATCTGGTCAAATGGAGGAAATAAAAACCATGAAAGCCATCTGCCTCTGGAAGTTGGAGACTGCATCTGGGAGAATGGAATATCAAAGATCTGCAGAGCCCATTGTTTACGAAATTTACCTGCCCTTGTCAGGAACTACAGACAAGGAGCTGCTAATTAGTGCCCCCTGGGCCCTTGCCTGACTGAATCACTTTGGTCCTCCCCTGCCCCATCCACTTCTTACTTTTTATATCTCACCTGCAAAACCTGGTCTAGTCACATAGGCAGGAAGGAGAGATAAGGCGGGAGAGAACTAGAGAACAAAAGAGACCGTAATGTATAAAAGATATAGGGTGGCTCACTTCTTGGGACTTTAGAACATCAGCCATGGCCCTCTTCTCCCTCCCGGGAGAAGTCTGTAGTATTACTACTTTTAAATAAAACCTGCTTAATATGCTTGCCTTGGTGTGCTTCTCTAGTGTTAAAACTTCAACATTAGAGGGAGCAGAACTCGTCACGGGTAAACGGCGGTATCATTACTTGCCATGGCATTTCTCGGGTGTTCATTACTTGGGAGATTCCCAACAACATCTTAGTGGTATTGACTCAGACTGCTAACATTTGCATACTGCCTTGTTAGGTAGTAGGTAGCAGTGAGCAGTAAATGCTTGATAAAGTCATAAATTGTTCTTAAAATTGCTTTAGGGTCCTTTTCTAAACTCTTAAGAAGTCAAATAGTGGTAGTTAACTTGTAGGAAATAAACTGAAGCAAGGGAGGTATATGGAAATCATACCAAGAGAACAGGATTAATGGGACTAACTCTTGACAGGGTCCACTGAGGTTGGTGTAAACTTAGGAGTTATGGCTATAAGTGTCTCCAATTGTCTGGGAAGTAAGATTCCTTTACTAGTGCAGGTGCACAAATATAACTTCTGACTAGTTGTTGACCCCAGGGCCCACATTAATTTGGGATTGTCTTCCAGATGAAACACACCTAAATAGGATGGCCACCATAACAGTTCTGGTGAGGACCAACTAAGGTCAAATTCTCAACTGACCAACAAGAAGGAGGAGTTGAACACCTGATTGGCAAAGAATACAGAAGGCGGTCCCCAGCTCTGCTGGTAAATATCAAACAGTAACAAATTTGGAGATATCATTATCTCCTTTATCACTATCTGCTTGGAGATATCCCACTCTCTTGAGAGTGCTATCTGCTTAAGCCTCACTTTGCTTTTACTTTCCTTTCACTTATAAGAAAATTCTCTTGCAGGACTTCTGGTGTCTGACTTTAAATTTTCTTTTATGGGAACACAAGAACCGAGGTTTGAATTTTCAACTCTGCTTTCCTATGAAAACCTGTTTTTTTTTTTTTTTTGCTTCATTTTTCTGCCTTTTCTTTAAAATTTCTGCTTATATTCAGAGATTGTGGAGATGGAACTTTCAAAACAATGAAGTTTCTTCTGTTTTCCTTCAAATCTGGTTTGAATTCAAACTTCTTATCTACCAATTTGACTTTGAATAGAGCAGTGAGCACTATTGTTACTGAAAGCTCAGCCCTTGTCCCTGATGCCAATTTAATAACAAGGAGTTTTGAGAAAAATGAAAAAAGAACTTATTACTTTGTTAGCAAAGTAGAAGCACAAGGGACTATGGGCCCAGAGACTGTGATCTACTCATCAGGGAGAAGGAGAGTTTTTAAAGAAGTGACCCATTCTAGGTGTTCCCTTTGTGGTGTTGATTCACTTGTTAATTTTGGAGACAGCCATTCCTTAGATTTTTCTGGTGCAAACCCTGAGATCTGAATTACTTGGTTCCTCTGGTGGGTGTGTGCTCAGAGATATATAATTCAGCCTAGGATGGGAAAAAGGTAATATTTTTCCCCACCCTACTCCCAGGTTAGGGAGGGGGAGTGGGAGAAGAGGAAAAGAAAACATGTCCTGTCCATTTTAAAATAATGTCAGTGGCAGAGCAGCAAGGACTACATTTAAAGCATGAGGTGGACCAAAGTTACACTATGGTCCCAGACCCTTTCCTCTCTGGGCAGAGTCTTGTACTGCCCAATACCAAAGATGGATATAAGCTACCTTTTCTGCCAGTGAAACTTAATAATCAGTTTGTGAATATGAAAAGAATGACCATTTCTAATTGATATGGAAAATAAAAAATTCCCCAAGATAATGTGGCCTGAGAAAAGGGAGTGAAAATTCAGCCATCCACTGACAACCTTCTTCTCCCAAGACAAATGTTTTCCAGGTGCTGCTTCAGAAAGGGAGGAAGTGTTTTATCACCTCTAAAGTAATAGTCTTTAAGAGGCATTAATCTGCTTCAAAGTAAATCCTCTCCAGACACTGCCCACAGATTCCTAACCCAAAAGGTTTAAATTCTAGAGTGTCCAAGAGAACTGGTATGTTCAGTAGACCACCCCTCAAAATAATTTGTATTAACCCAGTCTCTTTCTTTGTGTATTGGCTCATTTTCCACCAGGAAAGTGAATCCACTGGTGCCTTTCACTCTTGCATCCCCCATTATGGTTTGGATGTGAGGTGTCCCCCAAAAGCTCACATGCAAGATAATGCAGGAATGTTCAGAGAAGAAATGATTGGGTTGTAAAAGTCTTAACCCAATCAGTTAATTAATCCATGATGGAATTAATTGAAGTTGAGGAGGTGGGAATTGGGGTGTGACTATGAAGTATACATTTTTTATCTGGAGAGTGGAGTCTCTCTCTGCTTCCTGTTCACTGTGACATAAACTCCTTCCCTCCACCACCCTCTCCTGCCATGATGTTCTGCCTTACCTTGAGCCCCAAAGAATGGAACCAGCTTCCTATGGACTAAGACCTCTGAAACTGTGAGCCCTCCAATAAACTTTTCCTCCTCTATAATTGTGCTGGTCAGATCCTTTTAGTCACAGCAGTGAAATAGCTCACTTAAACACATATTTCGGTATGAAACTTAATTCCTTAATAAACAGCTGAGATAATTTGTGAGGCCTGTGTCTGTCCTGGTCTTTTTGTGCTAACAGTTTGTTCACTGACCTGGAATCAAGAGCAAGGTAATATCCCTGCAACCCCTTCCCTTCACCTGAAAATAAATAGCTGATGAGACCTGGAGAGTGACTGTGACCTGCCAGAACCTCTAAGGTCCTCTAAAGGTTGGGAGGACTTCTAGCCACTGCTCACAGAAGTTATGGCTGAATCTCCAAACTGACTGCATTTCCCTTTCCTATTGAAATTAGGCCTCTCCTGCCCTTTGCTGTCTACTTTATGCAGAAGACATTTGATGCAAGATGTGGATGGAGGGCCCAAGACAACTCAGTCCGGTTGGCCAGGGCAAATCTATGGTGCTATATGAAGATCTCAGGTCTGAAATCTAACTCTGACAGCCCTCAGGGGTACCAGATATCATTCGCTGTGTGGGAGAGGTTTGGTGTGTGAGACAGGAGGAAGGTTCAAAAGCAACTGAAGTCATCTGTCTCGGGGCAACTCCCTCGTGTTACAGGAAGGCTTTGAGTCTGAAATCTGAAACCAACAGCCCTCAGGGGTACCAGATATCAACCACCTACTAAATTTTACAGCTTTGTGCCATGTGAACAGTAGAGGGACTTATATCAAACTTGTTGTTGGCATTACAGGAGGCCTACTTCTCTCCCTCCCCAATCTTCTTTTCCCTTGGGCACTCAGCAAATTTCATGAATCAGGGACCTACTTGCCATTTTGCTTCTGCATCCACCACTGACCTTCTCATCGATTCAGAGAGGTAAGACTCCATTTATTAACCAGGACCATGTCCCTTATTCATTTCCTATCTTCTGGACAGAGACTCTGTCCTTAGGCTAACCAGGACCCTGTCCCTTACCACTGGGATTGAGGAAAATACTTTTCTCAGTCACTCATGGGGAAGTCCAGTACAAGACTGGCACATATGGAGGCATAGAGTTCAGGGGACACTTTGCTCTTCATTGTCACCTCCTCTGTCAAATCTCTCCAAAGATGGGAACTACCCAACAGTTCTCAGAGACACCCTCAAGAGCTGTCTCCACCAATTTTAAAACCTTTTCTTCCCATACTGATCTCAAAATTAAATGCCTCATTAGACTCAGTACTCACATCTGGCCACAGTACAGTTTGATAGCCAGCACACATGCCCCAAATATGCAACACCCAATAAAGAGAATTTACGAGCTTCAGAAAAAGATTTAACCCCAAATGGCAGGTATTTGGAACTCCTGTATCTCCAGACCTTTTTCCTTCTCCACTTACCCTCCCTATATTAGCCTTGTACTACTTTGGAGTTATCAGCTACAAATTGACAATCCCTTTCCTCATTCACAGTTCTGGAGATGATGGATGAACCCTCCCCTTACCAATTCTGGGTCCCCAGAGCCTTCCCTAAGGCCTCCATCTCCCCATTGGGTTTCCTACTCCAAAGCTCCATCAGTTCCCCATCAGATCCTTCTCAAAGTCCTACAACTCCTCCATTAGACTGCCCTTCACTATCGCGTCCCCTCTGGCCGCAGAGAGAGACACGACAAATGTCTGAAGCTTTGGAAGTTTATTGTGCACAGTTCCTCTCCTACGCTTCTCTTACCCCTAGCTTCTGCGCACTCCCAGCTTCCCTTCTCCCAGCTTCTTCCAGCTCCCGCGTACTCCCAGCTTCCAGCTCAGCTCCAGCCTCTGCCGCCGCCGCCGCCGCTTCTTCCGCTTCTTCCATCCCCTCCTTCAGCCCCCGCCACTTCTGCCTCTTCCTCAGCTTCTCCCCCCTACTCTCCCACCCACCAGGCTTATATACACTTCAACCAATCAGAGGAGAGTACACGAGATAAACGCGGACAGCTGCAAGCATAGGATGGGTACACGAGGGGGGCATGCTCTAGTCACATCGTTAACTAGCCAATCATTGGAATTCGCTGGTTGTTTACTGTATAGCTGGCTGCTTTTGGCTCAGCGTCAGGCGCCATCTTGACCATGCCCATGGCTGGGGGTCCCGGGAACCCCCACAGATCCCCCTTCCTTAATATTAAACTAAGGCTCGGGACCGTGTCTGTCTTAGGCTGAGTGGTCAGCATATGTCCTTACCCGTCATCAGAGCCTGCAGAGCATGCTGCAGCTCCTGTCTTAGGTCGGTACACAGCCACCTCCTTCATTACCCGTCCTTGACTACTGGTCCAGCATCAAGAGCCATACGAATGGGGGGCTGTCGGCCTTTAGGGCGGTCATGGCCTGATGAAAAATAATTTGATCTTTCTATTGGCTAGCTTGTAGATGCATGCCAAAATGAATGAAGAGAAGAAGGCCAAGGCAGAGGAGTACCACCATAGCTCCTAAGCTTGCCCGCTGTTTGACAAATCTATAAACAGAAGAAAAACCATATAGCCATATTAAATACAGAAACAATATACATCCCAATGGAGTTACAATATGGGTAACACAAAGCAGCTCTCAGGGAATAAACGCATCCCAGTCCCAAAAGTTCTTGCAAGGTATCCACTTGTTCTTATAATGAGTCCATTCTCTGATAGAGTCTCTATGGTCTGTAAGGCTGCAGCTGCATTTTCGGCCAAATGATCGTTGTTATGGTTGTGTCAATGCTGCTACTGCAAGGACTGTGTTGGCAATGATCACGGCTGTTGCAATGTCAAAGCCTCTTCTGTTTCTTGATAATAGCACTGGCAATTCTATATCTGCAACAGAAACTAGGACTGGTAGGAAGATAGAAATGTGCAAATTGCACAGGTGACAAAAGAACCATTCCAGCATTGTGAGAGATAGCACACAGTTAGTGAACAGTTAAGAGGTATTATTAGAAATGTTAGTTGGCAGAAACATAAAAGGGAGGAAATACACAAGCTGACGTGGGAGGAAAAGCAACATCATAGCTAGGGTCAGCAGAACGAGTTGCTCTACTCTGGGTCTGATTTGTAGTATGATTCCAACGGTAAAGTGCAGAAATTCCTCCTGTTAAAGCAAAGAAAGGCTAGAAATATCCTTGTCTCCAAAAGCAGCACGACCTGAAAAATCATCAGTAGAATTGACAGGCTTGTAGAGGAATTGGTGAAAAACAAGAAAAGGAAGGATAAAAAATGTGTTAGTTAGAAATGAAAAATATGGCCAGGCTAACAATGGCCCATAGGTTCCGGGTTTGCCTTTCCGTCTGAGTTTTTGTTATTGGAGGAAGGCTCAGACTCGCCATTGTGAGGAGGAGCAGCATCACTTGCATGCTGTAAAACTCTGATTAGCCTTTCTGGAATCCAGACTGGAGTCTGTTGATCCTGTGGGAAAATATAAACAGACCCTCGGACCCAACGAAGGACTGGATCCGGTCCTTTCCAACAACCTGTCAGGATATCTTTCCATTTTGCCCATACTTGAGGAGTATTATGGGGATTATGATGTCGATCAGCTGCAGAATGGCCGTCCCTATCCAGAGTTAAGAAATTTAGAATGAAAAGAACTAAATTAAATTTATCTTTAGGAGACTTGTAGGAGGCTCCTATTCCCCCTTTTTGTTTATTTAGACAATTTTTTAAAGTAAGATGTGCTCTTTCCACAATGCCCTGTCCCTGAGGATTATAGGGGATGCCAGTGACTGATTGGATGTTAAATGTTTGTAAAAACAACCGGAAGCTTTTAGAAGTATAAGCAGAACCATTATCTGTTTTAATAACTTTAGGTATGCCCCAGCCAGCAAATGCTTGTAGGCAGTGTTGAATGACATCTTTTACCTTTTCTCCAGAATGAGCGGAAGCCATAATGACCCCTGAAGCAGTGTCTACTGACACATGTACATACTTAACAGTACCAAATTCAGAAATATGGGTTACATCCATCTGCCAAATATGACCAGGCAGCAGTACCCTGGGGTTAACTCCAAAGGATTGTACTCGGATTAAAGGAGCACAATGTTGACAATTTTTTACTATTTGTCGAGCCATACATTTAGATATAGGAAATTTTTTGCTCAAAGTGGTGGAATTTACATGAAATTTTTCATGAAAGAGTTTTGCTTGTTCCTCTATGGAAAAAACAAAAATTGATTTGGTGGCCATATCTACCAAGTCATTAGCATTGGCCAAAGGTCCTGGTAAATTAGAATGAGCTCTAATATGTCCTACATAGAATAGATGTTTACGCTGTAGGATAAGGTTTTGTAGCGTAGTAAAGTAAGAAGCTACCGTGGACATGGAAGAAATATGGGGTACCGTTTCAAGAACCTGTAAAGCGTTAACGATATATAAGCTATCAGATAGAAGATTGAATGGCTGATTATCTGCTAATTTAAAGGCTAATATTACAGCTGCAAGTTCAGTAACCTGTGCGGAGTTGGGTGGAACTATTATGGTGTGAAGTTGTTTACCGATAAGTACTGCACCTACTCCATTTTTGGAGCCATCAGTAAAAATGGTTACACAGTCTTTAAGAGGCTGGACACTAGTCACTTTTGGAAAAATTATGGGAATATTTTTACAGAATTGAATCCAGGGATGTTGGGGATAATGGTTATCGAACTGAGCTGAAGTGGAACAATATAATACTGACCAATCATCATCATTATTAATTAGCCATTTAATTTGCTGAGTGGAATAAGGAGTTATAATAATAGACGGATGGATTCCAAAAACAGTAATGCAAGATTCTATTCCCTTGAATATTACCTGAGCAACAGCTTGGGGATATGATTGCAATGTTTTAGCCGGAGAGCTAGGGAGATTTATACTTTGCAGAGGTCCTCCTTGCCAAATTATGCCAAAAGGGGTATGCTTCTCTGAGATTATGATTAAACTTAATGGTTGAGTAGGATCACAACGATCAACGTAACACTGCTGAAGTCTATTCTCTACTAGCTGTAAGGATATCCGTGCTTCGGGAGTAAGTTTCCTAGGGGAATTCAAGTCAGGATTACCTTTTAATATATCGAATAAAGGTTTTAGTTCCCCTGTGGATAATTTTAAATAGGATCTGATCCAGTTAATGTCACCTAAGAGTTTCTGAAAATCGTTCAAGGTATTCAATTGATCTGTCCTGATGGTCAACCTTATTGGTCTGACTGTAGTAGCAGTGAGCCTTGTACCCAGATATTCTTGGATCTCTTCTAATTGTAATTTTCAGGGGCTATCGTTAGTCCTCTCTTTTCTAATGCTTGAGTCATAAATTGTAATGCTTCTAACAAGACTTCTTTTTCTGGATGGCAAATAAGTATGTCATCCATATAGTGATAAATCAACAATCTCTTAAACTTTTGTCTAGTAGTTGTTAACGCTTTATCTACGTATATTTGACATATAGTAGGACTGTTAGCCATACCTTGAGGCAACACGGTCCACTCGAATCTCTGGTCAGGCTGAGTATGATTAAGAGAGGGCAAAGTAAAAGCAAATCTCCAACAATCATTTTTGTGTAAGGGTATAGAGAAAAAGCAATCTTTTAAATCCAGAATAATAGTAGGCCAAATTTTTGGTAGTGCAGTAACAAGAGGGAGTCCACATTGGATGGGTCCCATAGGGTACATTTGTTCGTTTATAGCTCTTAAATCATGTAATAACCTCCATTTTCATGATTTTTTCTTTGTTAAGAATATTGGAGTATTCCAAGGAGAGGTAGAATGTTGTAAATGACCTGCTTGTACCTGCTCTTGTACTAACTTATGAGCTGCCTCTAGCTTCTCTTTTGTTAGGGGCCACTGTGGAATCCAGTGAGGCTTATCATCTTTCCATATTATAGGGATTGATGGTTTATCAGTGGCCCCTAGGAAAAACCCAATCCATGAGAATCATTTTTTGGTGGAAGCAAAGGCAGTGGTTGGGTAGATCCTTGACTATGTCTTCCTAATCCTTTTTTATCATCATAGTTCATATTTTGTAACATATTTCTTACAGGAGTCCCTTGGTAAATCTGATCAGTGGTGAGTTTCATATCCATTTGCTGCAGGACGTCTCGTCCCCATAGGCTAATAGGAACATTACAGACATATGGTTGAAATATTCCTGTGTGTCCCTCTGTATCTTTCCATGATAATGAGGAAGCACTTTGATTGGGGCTTTCTGCTACTCCTAAGCCTCTCAAGCTCTGAGCTGCTGTGATCAATGGCCAGTGCTTTGGCCAGACCATTGCGCTAATAATACTTTTGTCTGCCCCCGTATCTAATAAACCTGTAAATTCCATATTTCCCACTTTTAATTTTAGGAGGGGCCTCTGTCCCATATCCATAGTAAGGTTTATTAAAGTGGTTCCTGTTGATCCAAAACCTCCTTGTCTTTTATTTGTATTTTCACTGGGCCACAAAGAATGTTGACTGGGCAATATAAGCATTTGTGCAATGCGATCCCCTGGAGAGATGACCGTAATTCCTTTTGGTGAAGAGACCAAGGCTTTTATTTGTCCAGTGAAATCAGGATCAATAACCCCTGGGTGTACTATAAGTCCTTTTAGTGTTGAGGAACCTCTACCTAGTAATAGTCCTACACTGTTCTGTGGGATTTTTTCATGCCAATCAGTATCAATCATCTGCACCCCCATATCTGGGGTTAGTATGAGTCTGGAGGTGACACAGATGTCCAATCCGGCACTTCCTGAGGTGGCTCTGCACTCCCCTTCTCTGTGGGAGGATACCACCGTCGGGGAACTTGTTGAATTACCCCGTATATTTGTTGCGGGCCCCGGGGAGGGCCCTGTCTCCCATTTTTTTTGAAGTTCAGGGTTCAACCCTAGGAAATTATCCTCCCTATCTCTAATAGGCTGACAGGCACTATTCCAATGACTTCCTCTTCTGCATCTTGGACATAGCCCAGGGGCATAAGGTGTAACAGATTTTACTATAGTTATCTCTTATCTTTTGTTAGGGCATTATCTCCTTGCTGCTGATTTTGTGCATCTATTGAAACGTATTGGCCTTCTCATCTCAACATTTCTATCGGGAAACCTTGCCACTATGTTTCTGCAAGCAGTTTCAACAGCTATTTCTTGCCACTGAGCTTCCCCAATTAGCAATTGTTCTCCAGATAACACTGCTCTGCATACCTGTCTCCAATAGTCTTAACTGCCTCTTTAAAGTTTTTCTAATGGTTGATGGTATCTCCATTTGCTCCTCAAATACAGGCAGGTTCTACAAATTTTGAAGCTCTTTTTATTAGGCTTAGATTTCTCCTACCTTTTCCCCTTGTTCTTAAGTTTTCACTACCACTTGGTTTTTCCTCACTTTATTCTCTTTAAGAGTTCTTTTCTGTTACTATTAGATCCTGTTCATGAAGATCCCCCTTGTGGCACAAGCAGCTTTTCTTACTTAGCTGTTTTTTTCCCTTTAATGGCGTCCCATTGTTTTTTAATAGTTCCCTGTGGGGTTGCTGCATTCAGACCCCATTGTTACTAATTTGAATGGCTTTAGTTATGGCAATTACAATAACAGTGGCCTAGCTGCCAGGAGCAATGAGATTACTGAAAGGAAAACTATCAAGTGCGCATTAAAATTTTTATAGCGACTTTTCACGTACTACCTAATTGGACCGCTTCAAACGTGTTTCTACTTTCACTTTAATTAGACCGCGTTCCACGCGTCAGGACCGCTGATGGCATGTCCCGATACCCCCCGACCCGCGTTCTACGCGTTAGGATCCCGATACCCTTCAACCCGCGTTCTACACGTCAGGACCGCTGATGGCGCGTCCCGATACCCGCGTTCTACGCGTCAGGATCCCGATACCTTTCAACCGGACCTCACTCCGCGTGTCCCCAGGACCGCCAATGGCGCATCCTGACACCCTTTAACTTTTTTATAACCGGTTTAACTTGTATACAAAAAAAATTTTTTCAAATATCTTACCTTGTTTTCTTTTATAAGGCCTTCATCTTCCTGGGTTTCGGCACCAGTTATCGCGTCCCCTCTGGCCGCAGAGAGAGACACGACAAATGTCTGAAGCTTTGGAAGTTTATTGTGCACAGTTCCTCTCCTACGCTTCTCTTACCCCTAGCTTCTGCGCACTCCCAGCTTCCCTTCTCCCAGCTTCTTCCAGCTCCCGCGTACTCCCAGCTTCCAGCTCAGCTCCAGCCTCTGCCGCCGCCGCCGCCGCTTCTTCCGCTTCTTCCGTCCCCTCCTTCAGCCCCCGCCACTCCTGCCTCTTCCTCAGCCCCTCCCCCCTACTCTCCCACCCACCAGGCTTATATATACTTCAACCAATCAGGGGAGAGTACACGAGATAAACGCGGACAGCTGCAAGCATAGGATGGGTACACGAGGGGGGCATGCTCTAGTCACATCGTTAACTAGCCAATCATTGGAATTCGCTGGTTGTTTACTGTATAGCTGGCCGCTTTTGGCTCAGCGTCAGGCGCCATCTTGACCATGCCCAAGGCTGGGGGTCCCGGGAACCCCCACACTTCACCAACTCTACACTCTCCCTTCCCTTTGCCACCCCTTTCCTGTATGTGGTCAAAATTACTACCCGCAGGACTTTTGTTCCCTTTCTGGGAAATAACAGGGGATGAAGGAACTGTCAGAGTTCATATCCCTTTCTCCATGACAGATATGTCCCAAAATAGAAGACAAATTAGGCTCATTTTCTGAAAATCCTGCCAAGTATAAGAAGGAATTTACCCATCTGACTCAGGTCTGTCATCTCACTTGGGTAGACATATATTATATATTAACTTCCACCCAGAACTATGAGGGGCATGCTTGTATCTCACAGACTACTAGAGATCATGCAAATCTCTTGCATGGAGAAACCCTGAAATCCACCCCACAGTCAACATTGCTCTTCCCTCAGTTGAACCTGATTGGACTTACCAACTTCAAGACCTGGGAGTTATCAGGATATAGCATATGGTCACTTGTCTCCTTGAGGGAATGTCAAAAAATTCTCACACCAAAGTAAGCTGGGAAAAAAAGAAAATTACCCAGAGACCCAATGAAAAGTCTGCCTTATTTTTTCCCAACTTACTGAGGCAGTCACTAAATATACAAATTTGTATATTGATAGCCCTGGTGACTGACACCCTTTACATTTTAACTTCATCAGAGGGTCTACACCTGACATCCACAAGAAACTGAGATGCTTAGAGAAGGGTGTCAAAGTTTTCCAGAAGCAGTTTCTAAATACTCCTTTCAAGATCTTTTACAATAGGGAAGATAAGGTCAAACAGTAGAAAGAAAAGCATCAGTTCCTAGACTCAGTCACCGTAGACCACCCCCCTCAAAAATAAATAAATAAATAAAAAAAGCCATGCTCTTCATGGCCCCAGCAGACCATCTAATATATCTCAAGCACCCTGTTTCCAATGTTGACAAACTGGACATTCGACAAAAGCTTGTCAAAATCCAAGGTCTTCCACCAAGTCATGTCTTAAATGTGGGCAGTGGGGACACTGGATGGTGGACTGTCCCCAGGGCAAAACACCACTACCCTCATTATAGCCAGCTTCCCAAGTCCTCTAATACCTCCAAGGAACCTTAAATTACAGGGATGGTGAATGGCCAAGCAGCAGGGAAATACTTTCCTTCTGAAGAGAATTTTAAGGGCACAACTTACTGGTAAATATCCTCCCTTAACTCTAACTAACCCAAGAGCCAGTGGTATGTCTCAATAAGGTGTATAATAATGTTTCATAATTTTTTGCATCCTTACCTAACCTGATACCAACCAGGGGGAAACAAAAAGATGTTAAAAAGACCTAGGCAGCAATTTCCCTGGTCAAGCCACACTGAAGCCAGCCTTGGAATGTAAATTGCTATAGTCAGTAGGCCCAGCAGGGTCCCAACCTGAGAATAAAGAGGGAAAAAAAAGTGTACCTTTTAACTTTTGGGCTGCAACACAAACAAATGTTTGCAAGACTTTCTTTCTCTTTCTCTCTCTCTCTTCCTCTCTCACTCTCTCTCTTTTCTTGCTCTCTCATGCTACTTTTACTGAAATAATTAATGACCTTATCTGTTTTTCCCCCCAGGTCTCTCTTTTTTTTTAAATTGCATATTTTTTGAGCTCTTGATTTTGATCCTACACACTTAGGTTAATGTTTTTCTGATCAGTCCTATTTTTAGTCAATTCTAGAGTTTCTTAATCCTCTATATTATTGCTATGGAGATTCACCTCAAAAAGCTACAATGTCTTTACTTTTATGTTATGTGTGTACTGTGTTATCTGTTAATATACCTGTGCTTGCATCCATATATCATGTACATAATATTGAAATTGGCATATAGATAATGAGAGGTCATAAATTAAAATTCAAAAATATGGATCGAAATACCTTTAAATCATGATATTTAAAAGGTTCAATTTAAATTGGGTAAACAAATGAAATTAAAATTACTTAAATCACAAGTCTCTCTTGGTGGTCAAAGTAATATGATATTTATTTTAAAATGTTTAATATCTATTGTTTCGAAGACTTTTCTTAAACAAGGAAGATATGGCAAATACTGTTCAATGCATTTGTCTAATATCGTAGGTTTTATAGGAAAAATAAGCAAATTGGATTTGACATATATGGTATTAATTATGAATGTGTTTGCTAGAGACATCTCATAATTTTCAAAGTTAAAATGCTAATGGTTAATGTAACATCAAGTACTCCTAAATTCTTGAATTCCATGGGATGTTGTACTTGAACATTGTGTTTTCATAAATTGATGAACAATCAGATGTAATTCCATGTACAAAGGATCCAAATGTTTCAACTGTTTCAATTAGTATTTTATAAATAATAGAAAGCATTTCTTATTAAAACAAAGTAATATATCTAAATTCAAAAATTTCATAAGGGTTATTTCAGAGTGTAAACAAAAAGAAGGGTCAACAGATAGCAAAGAGATATTAGAAGATTCTAAGTATAAAAGTATATTTAATAGAAGGGAAACGTTTCTGGGTAAAAATGTGTTTGTGTGATAAAATAAACAACATGAAGGTCTATGTAAGTAAAAGGTAACTTTAAACAAGTTTTTATGTAAATAAGTTGGTTATATTATATGAACATTCAGTTAAATCTTTTAAAGATTTTTCCCTAAGGTCAAATACTACTGTACCAATATAAAACCAATGTTTAATCTATATGTTAAACTGACAAAAATTTTCTTACAACATTAATTTACATTTAACATTGTATCTAATAAGTTTTATTCTTTAGAGCAACTAGTCTTGAAGATATTAGTGTTTTATACAACTCTGGTTAAACAGCAACTTCTTTGAGTATTGCACTACATTACAGTCTAAATTTTCCTTTAAAAGATAAACTTTTAATATAAAATCACCAATATAATTGTGGTACTATTACTCTTCTTTGTATATTGAATGTGTTTATATCTTCCAGGTATATACAAGTCTTGAAAGCAGGAAATTTAAAATAACATCTTAATCAAGCTGATGATTTTAAAGTTATAAGAATAACAAATTTAATTGGGGATTTTGTCATATAATTGAATGCTCTGTAACTGTAACATTTTACACTGGGATAAAAATATAAATGTATTTCTAAAAGAGAATAAGAGCCTAATCTGTTTAAAGTTTAGTATCATAAAACATGAAAGCATTTTGCCAATTTTCCACATGAAAGGAAAGTTAAAAGTTCTCTCAGTCTTTCTTTACTTTATGTTTTAAATATAATGTTATATTATGTTAATGAATGTTCATACAGACTCTGGAAACAATATATGCAAACTTTTTAATGGCATTTAAGAAAGAGACAAAGATCAGTTTCAGAACTAGAACACTTTGCCTAAAAATTAACCAAGAGCCACACCTAACCTAACATCAGGTTCTGCCTGTCACCTTACTACGTGTTTGAATTACATTAAAATAGGCCAGACTTCAACTCACTTAAAATTGTGTTCAGAAGATTGATGTTTGTTGTAAAGATTACTGTGATTTTAAGCAGGGATATATTGTATAATGAAGCTAAAATTCAAGATAACTCTTACACGAACTGAAAATGTTTTTACCCTTGTTAATTGCATCTTGTATTTTCCTTGTAAACTCTGTAACTGTTGCTTGTTAATGTTTTGCAGAGGTATGCCTCAAGAACACCCAATCTAGGCTAATTGGAGATAACAAGTAATCACCTAAAGACAGGTAAGATATAAGGCTCACTTCTAGTACTAATAAATACCTCAATTAAATATAAGTAAATGACTGTGATGTTATTGACATTGAAGTTAACCCAGTACTTTTACTTTAAGACTGGTGAAAGTGGCTTGCTAGATGTTTAACACCAAGGCTTAAATTTTGATGTTAAAATAAAAAGGAAAGAAAACTAATATTTGGCTTTTGCCCTCTGTGTCACCCTGAACCCAGGGAACAAGAGAACTTCTCTAAGAAGCTTTGCAACTTTGGGTCACATGACCTTCCAATCAGGCAGATTAATGAAACCACGGGAGAACAGAAAGTCAAACAGTGCACTTGCTGCAATGAGAAGGGTCATTAGAGAAGGGAGAAATCCCTGATACTTCCAAGAGAAGTAATCTCATCAAAGAGACCTTGACTCATTCAAGCAAGCAGATGGCACTAATAGAGCTAAGAAGCTGCTTTTAAATTCACCAAGAGTGACCCCTATGGGAGCTTAGCTGACTCTTAACAACAGATATGAACAAGGTCAATTGACCAACTTGATCTTAAACATCTAGTAAAAAGAGTTATAATCAAAATACAGCCATACCTGGATATTTAGAAGAAAAACAATAGTTCTTTTAAATAAACTCAAGATATACACTAGTGTCAGTCCCACAGTCATGATGCTTCCAAATTTCTGAGGTTTTTCTCTTTGCAAGGTTCATATTTATCCCTGCCTACTAAAATTATACCAGCCTCTGAACCTTAAATTTCCTTATTCCTCAAACTGATATTTAACCCCACAACCAAAGCCTATCCATTGCAGTAACAGCACACACTAGACTAGGAGAGCCCCCAACTTATTCCCTTACTAATAAGACTAGAACCAACCACCAGGATTAAAGAATTCTTGCTCACAGCATGTGTATTAAATTCTTATATTTTATTGTCTGAACCTATTCAGGTACAATATACTATAATAATATAATGCTCCACAAAACATGCATTACATTAAATATGAGAATCTTATTGGTTCTTTACTAGAAATAACAGAGCCCTCAATTTTGTTACATGCTAAAATCATTTTCTTAACAATGATAAATTAGTCTTCCATGCTAGAATTAAGCTATAATAGCTTAGCATCAGTAAGCTATTAGTCTTCATTGTATGTGCTACAATTATTTCCCCTAACCTAACAAACTAGTTAATCTTTATGTAAAACTATAATATTTGTCTTCTCCCTATTTTACTTTTACAGTTTTTCAACAAAGAGGTCAGCTTAGCTGCAACTGCTGGGAGACACCTCAGAACATCCTTCCTCCTCCTACCACTCATCGCCTGAACTCCTGGAGCAGCATAAAAAGAACTAACATTCTGAGGAGATGACCTCAGTATTTCTCTCACACATGCCCCTCTTCAAGACCCCATATTCACTTTCAGAACTCTGAAAGGTCATCCATTCCTCCACATCACCTCCTCCCAGCTTTAGGAAGTTAAAAAGTCTTTGTCCGAATTCATTTTTCATTTCAGAGTCTGAAATAATAGATATGGAAAATGACCACTCCTCAAAATAAATTACATAAACCCAGTCCCTTCCTTTGTCAATGACTTATTTTCCACCAGGAAAGTGGATCCTCTGGTGCCATTTCATCCCTGCATCCCCTGTTTTGGTGTGAAACTTTGTTCCTGAATAGACAACTGAGATGATTTGTGAGGTTTGCATCCTGTTGGTCTTTTTGTGTTAACAACAAGTACAGCAAAGAAACTTTATTTAAAGGACAGGACAGAGAGAAGATCCAAAATGGTGGACTAGAGGGAGGCTGCAAGTGGGTGTGAGGGCCACTTGCTATGGCTCACCAAGCCAACATGTCTGGCTCTTGCTGAACTGGAGCTAACATCAAACTTCAAAAGACCCCATCTACCAGCATCTACCAGCAGAGATGGGAAACTGAGAAATTTTGAAAGCCGAGAGAAACAATTATTCAGTTTTCCTTTGAGGCATTCCTTTTACTATCTGTTTTCTCACATCTCTACCATCTTTGAAACCAAATATTTTTTATGCATTAATTTATTGGAGAATGGGATATCTGAATAGTATATTACAGTTTTGTTGTGTATTATTATATTTTTACTTTTTAAAAAATCTGTAATTATTTTTTCTCTCACTAATCTGTCTCCCTGGAATCTCTTTCTCACTTCTCTCATGCTAACCACCAACCTCTACTAATTTCTTTTTCATCCTCACTATAAATTTTTACCTCTGTTTTCCTTCTCTTTCCTAAATATCACATGCTTCACTACTTCTGTTCTCTCTCTGTCCATCATTCGAAATTGTAAACCAATTTAGCAAACTTACTATTTATATTGTAGACAATAATAGAATGCATCATTGCTGCTTACTGGGACAAAACTGTAAATGCCTTAATAGGAGATATTTGGTGTAAGGCTGTATATTGTTTGCATTGAGTGTTTCTAATATTGATCTCCCCATTAAAGGTGAGGTACTGGAAGCAGTCAGGAAACACTGAGTAAAAAGTGTAGAAAATGTGCTGCCTCAGATCCAGAGCACTAGATGGGAAAACACACAAACAACATGAAAAAAAAAAAGGGAACAAAGTGCCTCAAACAAACCAAGGTGTTCCAACAATAGAATCCAAAGACAATAGAGAAAAAAAATATTAGCAAAGGAGTTTAGAATGTACAGAGTTAAACTAATCTTTGAAATAAAAGATGGTATCAAAGGGAAACTACAGGAAGTGAATCACTTTAATAAAGAAGGAGACACTACCAAAAGGAATGAAATAGAAATCCTCAAAATGAAGGAAACAATAGACTAAATTAAAAATTCAGTGGGAAGTATCATCAACAGAGAAGATCACATGGAAGACAGAACTTCAGGCAATGAAGACAAAATATAAATCTTGAAAATGAAGTTGACCGTGCAGAGAAGATGGTAAGAAACCATGAACAGGAATTCCAAAAACTTTGGGATAATATGAAAAAACTAAATTAAGATTTACTGGGATAGATGAAGGTGTGGAGATACAAACCAAAGAATTGTGCAATCTTTTCAATGATATAATATCAGAAAATTTCCCAAATCTAAAGAATGAAATGAAAAATCAACTACAAGAGGCTTTCAGGACACCAAATGTACAAAATGACAGCAGATCCACACCAAGGCACGTTATAATGAGAAAGTGTAACATATTGAATAAGGATAGAATTTTAAAGACTGCAAGAGAAAAATATCAAATTATTTATAAGGGGAAACCAATTTGGGTCACTGCTGAGTTCTCAACCCAGACCCTCGATGCCAGGAAGTCCTGGAATAATATGTATCAACTCTGAAAGAAAATAGATGCCAAACAAGAAATTTATATCCAACAAAACTAAGCTTCAGATTTGGAAATGAAATAAAAAACTGTCATGGTAAACAAAAGTTAAAAGAATTTACAATAGGAAAGCCTGCATTACAGAACATTCTCAACAAAATATTCCAGGAGGAGAAAAGGAAAAAAAAAGAAAAAAAAGAAAATCATCAAAGGGAGGAACTACACTAAAGGAAAAGTCAATTAAAGGAAAAATTAAGTCAAGTTAAAAACCAAAAATACATAAAAATACCAGCAATACAAATCATATTTCAATAATAACCTTGAAGGTTAATGATCTAAAATCATCAGTCAAAACAAATACAATGACAGACCAGTTAAAAAAAGAAAAGAAAAAAAAATACCCAATAATATGCTGCATTCAAGAAACTCACCTCCTAGGGAAAAACCCATAGACTGAAGGTGAAAGGTTGGGAAGAAACATAGCCTGCACATGAACTGTGTAAACAAGCAGGGGTTTCCATCCTCATATCAGAAAAAGTTGACTTCAAGTCCAAGTTAGTCAGAAGGGATAAAGAAGGACATTTTGGATTCTTTAAGGGAATCATATATCAACAAGACATAACAATCATAAATATTATGCCCCAAACAATGGAAAATCTACGTACATTAAACAAACCCGTCTCAATTTCAAGAATCAAATAGAACACAACACAATAATACTGGATGACTTTAACACATCTTTCTCACCACTGCATAAATCTTCCAAACAAAAACTAAACAAAGAAATTATAGAACTAAATAATGCAGTTAGTAATTTATATTTAATGTGCACATATAGAGTATTTCATCTATCATCAAACAAATATACTTTCTTCTCAGCAGCACATGAGTCATTCTCTAAAATAAACCATATGTTATGTCACAAAGCAACTCTTAGCAAATACAAAAAAAAAATAGAAATACTGTCTTGCATTCTATCAGATCATAATGGAATAAAACTACAAATCAAAGATAAAATAAAAAATAGAAACTAACACAAAACATGTAGACTAAATAAAACAATATTGAATGACTATGGATAGCAAAGGAATCAGTGAGGAAATTTAAAAAAAAAGAAATTAGAGGTAAATAAGAACACCAATACAACATATCAAATTCTCTGGGATACCATGAAGGTAGTACTAAGAGGAAAGTTCATTGTATTGAGCTCATTTATTAAAAGAATAAAAGTCAACAAATAAGTGACCTGACATTACATCTCAAAGCCCTAGAAAAAGAAGAAAAAAATCAACACCAAAAGTGGAATAAAACAGGAAATAATTAAAATCACAGCTGAAATCAATGAAATTGAAGCAAAAGAACAATTCATAAAATTGACACAACCAAAAGTTGGTTCTTTGGAAAATAAATAAAATGGATAAATCCATAGCTATGCTGACAAGAGAGAGAAAATTCAAATTACAAAAATGATTAATGAAACAGGAAAAATCACAATGGACAGAAGATATTTAGAAATTATTTTGAAAATTTATACTCTAATAAAATAGAAAATCTCAAAGATATCTACAAATTTCTACAGACATATGATCTACCCAAACTGAATCAGGAGGACATATACAATTTGAACATATGGATTTCAAGAAATGAAATAGAAGATACCATTAAAAGCCTACCAACCAAGAAAAACCCAGGACCAGACAGATTCTGAGCCATGTTATACAAGTTCCTCAAAGAAGAACTAGCACCAATACTCCTTACCATATTCCATGAAATTGAAAAAGAGGGAACCCTTCCAAACTCATTCCATGATGCTAGTATCACCCTGTACCAAAACCAGTAAAAGACACATCAAGGAAAAGCAACTTCAGACCAATATTCCTGATGAACATAGATGCAAAAATCTCAATAAAATTCTGGCAAATTGCATACAAAAACACATTAAAATGATAGTACAGCACGATCAATGGGGTTCAACCCAGGGATGCAAGGTTTGTTCAACATATGGAAATTAACATATGTAATTCATCATATCAAAAGAGAAGAATCATATGATAATCTCAATAGATGCAGAAAAATCATTTGACAAAATATCGCACCCCTTTATTTTCAAAACACTAGAAAAACTGGCGATAGTAGGAACCTACCTCAACATTGTAAAAGCTATCTATGCTAATCCTGCAGCCAACATCATTCCAAATGGAGAAAAATTGAAAGTGTTTTCTCTAAAAACTGGAACAAGAAAGGGATACCCTTTTTCACCTCTTCTATTCAACATAATCCTGGAAACTCTAGTCAGAGCAATTAGAGAAATGAAAGAAATTAAATAAATATGAATAGGAATAGAAGAACTCAAACTACAACTACTGCTTACAACATGATTCTATACTTAGAGGACCCAAAAAAATCCCACCAGAATACTTCTAGAACTAATAAATGGAATTCATAAAGGTATCAGGATATGAAATTAACATTCATAAATCAAATGCATTTCTATACATCAATATAAATCCACTGAAAGAGAAATTAGGAAAACTATCCCATTCATACCAGCCTCAAAAAAAAAAAAAAATACTTGGGAATCAATCTAACAAAAAGAGGTGAAATAACTCTAGAATGAAAACAACAAAACACTAAAGAAAGAAATTAAAGAAGACCTTTGAAGATGGAGTGATCTCCCATGTTCTTGGATAGGCAGAATTAATATTTCTCAAATGGCCATACTACCACAAGTGTTATACAGACTTAATACTATTTCAATTCAAATCTCAAAGACATTCCTTATAGAAATAGAAACAGCAGTAATGAAATTCATTTGGAAAAATTAGAAACCCAGAATAGCCAAAGCAATCCTTAGCAAGAAGAGTGAAGCTGGAGACATCACAATAACAGATCTTAAACTAAACTTCAGAGCTATGGTAACAAAAACTGCATGGTATTGGCACCAAAATAGATATGTAGACCAGTGATACAGAGTAGAAGACACAGAGATATTCCCACATATACAGTTATCTCTCGTATACAGTTATATACTAGACAAAGATGCCAAAAACGTACATTAAAGAAAAGATAGGCTCTTCAACAAGTGGTGCTGGGAAAACTGGAAATACATATGAAATGAAATGAAATTGAACCTCTATCTCTCACCCTGCACAAAAATCAACTCAGAGTGGATCAAAGACTTAGTCACTAGAACAAGACCCTGTATCTAATAGATGAAATAGCAGGCTCAAATTTTCCTCATGTCAGCTTAGGACCCAAATTCCTTAAACAGATTCCTAAAGTGCAAGAGGTAAAATAAAAAAAAAATCAATAAATGGATGGATTCAAATTAAAAAGCTTCTTTTCAGCTAATGAAACAATCAAGAATGTAAAGAGAGAGCCTACAGAATTAGAGAAAATCTTTACCACATACACATCAGATAGAGCACTAATCTCCAGGATATATAAAGAACTCAAAAAAGCACAACACTAAAAAAAAAAAAAAAATCAATAACCCAATCAATAAATGAGCTAGGGAACTGAGCAGACACCTCACAGAAGAAGAAATACAATTGATCAACAAATATGTGAAAAAATGTTCAACATCTCTAGCAAACAGAGAAATGTAAATCAAAACTACTCTAAGATTTCATCTCACTCCAGTCAGAATGGCAGTTACCAATAATAAAAGCAACAATAAATGTTGATGAGGGTGTGTCAAATGGAAGGTTTATACATTGCTGGTGGGTGTGCAAATTGGTGCATCCATTGGTGAAAGCAGAGATTCCTCAGAAAACTCATAATGGAACCAAAATTTGACCCAGCTATCACACCCCTAGGTTTATTCCCAAAGGACTTAAAATTAGCATACTATAATGATGCAGACACATCAATATTTGTAGTAGCTCATTTCACAATAGCTAAACTATGGAACCAATTTAGATACCCTCGACATATGAATGGATAAAGAAAATGTGGTATATATACAGAATGGAATATTACTCAGCCTTAAATAAAAATGAAATTATAGCATTTTCAGGTAAATGGGTGGAGTTGAAGAATATCATGCTAAGGGAAATAAGTCAAACCCAATAAACCAAATGCTGAGTATTTTCTCTGATGCTGATCCATAATGCAGAGATAGGGAAGAATGGAGGTACTTTGGATTGTGCAGAGGGAGTGAGAGTAGCAGGTGGGGTTTGGGGGTGGAAAGATGGTGGAATGAGACAGACATTATTAACCTATATTACTTGTATGATTACATGACCCATGAGACTTCACCATTTACAGCCAGAAGGATGAGAAGTTGTGTTTCATTTGTTTACGATGTGTCAAAATGCATTCTACTATCATGTACAACTAATTAGAACAAGGTTTTAAAAATTAAAAACAGAAAAATCCATCAATAAATGAAGGATAGGACAGAGACAGACTTCTCTTCAGAGGAAGAAGGGAATACAGAGCTGGTATTCGTGAGAGTGGGGTCTTTTTCCCCTTTTATCCTTTTCTCCTCATGCCCCTCTCTTTCCCTTGTCTTGCTTTTGTGACCAAAATATGGGAAAGAAGCCTTCCAGGGATGCCTTTCCCTGTCTGCCCAAATAGGCAGGAAAGAAGTTGCACAGGAACTGCTTCATTAACAATTTTTTGGGAGGAACAGTTCCCTTTAGGCGGGTAACTTTCACCACTGTTTCAGGGGGAGGGAGAGTATACTGAAGATATTAGCATCTTATTTCCTTTTTCTTTCAAACCAGTTTCCACCTTCCCAATCTGACTGTATCATCTATCTATACCAGCTGCCAGTCCTTTTTTCTGTTGTCAGTCAAAAGTTAAGAGATGGACCTGGATTGTAGTGGTGCCCCTTCCTCCACCAAAGAATCTTAATTAAACTTTTCCAGAGACCCTCACCATAATTGTTTTTAATAATAGAATATCAGCAAAATTTTCACAAAAGGGCAGTTAGACTGCCTATTTTCTGCTGCTCTGTCTTGTGAGAGCTAAATTTGACCTGGGACTTCATGGTGTTACTTCCATTTTCATGGTAAGATGTGTAAAGACCTCTGCAGAGGAGATTGAGGTTCATAGTTTCCTCTTTTTGTAGATGCCAGGTTTGCAGAAAAAAAAAATTGCAAAAATCTCTGACTAATTTAACATTGTGACAAAAAAACACTGTGAACTCAAAGGAAAAAATATTTTTTGTAGACTTCTTTAAAAATGTAAACCTTCGAGTCCTTCCCACCCTCACTGAGTATAAAGTCCAAAGAATTTCTATACTCAGGATTCAGAGAAAATTTTAGGCATGAGTCACTCTGAACCAGTTGCAGTCAATAACCCTGCTTCCTGCTAGTTCCTCGGGTGTCCAGCCTCATCTGTCCTACATCAGGGTGAGACTTTCTATAAACCTCCCTGGGAAATCAAATAACTCTGAAGGGAAGCATGGTCTTTCTTCTCTCCTAGAGGATCCACTCTCCCCCGTGAGAGCATTCTTTTTTCCCTTTTCCTACCTCTTTTAATAAATTCATGCCTAATCCTCTGAGTGATGTCTGAAATCTTTCCAGTGTGATCTCAAGAACCAGTAAATGAGGACACATAGCCCCCTGGGCTCCATGATAGACCCTTACTATGTAACACTAGAATCCTGAGACTAACCAGATCACCAGAAACTGTCTTGAGATCACCATATTGATATCATTCCTACTGACCAGCAAATGATGTGGAGGAGCGGGTAGGGCCCTGGAGGTATTAATATTTTATTTCCTTTCCTTTCAAACCAGCTCCCTTCTTATCAATCTACACTGACTGTCTTTTGGCCCTCCCCTCAATGCTATGTACTGATGGGCTCACCATTTTTCTTTAAAAGAATATCTGGGACCTTCAAAATAAGTCTCTAATTCATGAAATGGCCTGCATCTTCACCTGAATGTGTATTCTTTGCTTTACCCCTAAAGATATTTCTCTTGAGATTGCCCACATTCTACTTTTAACATATACCTACTTTCTTAAGTAAACTTCTGTCTATGTCTCTGACTGGTGCAAGCTGAAGTTCTTTCTATCATGTAAACCCAGAACAACGCAGCTGCTCTCACAAGAAAGTAGGGACTGAAACTTCAAACTTTGGTTCTCGTCTCATTTAAAGTCAGACACCAACAGTCATGCAAGAGATCTTTACTATAAGTGAAAGTAAAATGAATGTGAGGTGAAAAGAAAGTAAAAGCAAAGTGAAGCTTAAGCAGCTATCTCCAAGCAGAGAATGATGAAGGAGACAATGATGCCTCCAAATTTATTACTATTAGATATGAAGGGGCTTCTCTTCAATTACTCTTTGATGTTTACCAGGAGTGTTGGGGACCACCTTCTGTACTCTTTGTCAATCAGGTGTTCACCTTTTCCTTCTCAGTGGTTGGTGGATATTTTGACCTTACTTGGTCCTCTCCAGAACTGCATGGTGGCCATCCTATTTATGGGGACTTCATCCACAAGTCCATCTCATGCTAATGTGGGCACTGGGGTCAATAGCTGGTCAGAAGTCACCTTAGGGCATCTGCACTACTATAAGTGATCTTCCTTATATGCAAATTTTAAAATCTTGCATTCCACTACATTCAGCCAATAGAAATATCTAATATACCTACTCTTTTGGTTTGTATATAACATAGCCCCCAAAAGTTCCTACAATAATGCAGGGAAGTTCACTGGTGAAATGATTGAAATATGAAGACTATCAATTCCTTAGTCCACCTTAGTTTGAATGAACTGACTAGGTGATAACTCTAAGCTGGTGGGGTCTGATGGGAAGACGTAGGTCACTGGGGGCATGCCCAGGAAGCATTCATCTTCCCTGTGACTCTTTCGCCTCTATCAGCTTCCTGGTCTCCATGAAAAGGACACCTTTTCTACACCACACTCTTCCACTAAATATGCTGCCTCATCTTGGGTCCAGAGTAATGGAGTTGGCTATCTGTGAAGAGAAAACTCTGGAACCACAAGCCAAAATAAACTTCCTCCACTAACTAGTTGTCAGGCACTGTGTTCATAGTAACATAAAGCTAACTAAAGCACCTACAGTCAGTATCTTCTTGATTAATTAAAATATATTCAATGTCCTTGAAGTAGATTTTAAGACAATTAAAATATTTTCAGCTACATGTTTGTGTGTGTACGTTTGTGTGTGTGTGTGTGTATGTGTGTGTGTGTGATTGTTTTCCCAGTATTACTTTATTAGGCAACATATTCTTATTGATCTCATTCTCAAGCCTCTAATCATGCTGAGACAGGGCAAAGGACTGTTCAATGATATCAAAGAAAAGGAAATGGGTAGATAGCTCTTCCCCATCAACTGGTTGCCAACATCTCTGTGGGAGAGAAAGAATTGCACTTGCCATCAGAAGCAATCACCCCACTGAAAGGGTCTCTTCCTGCCTTTTGGTCCTACTTTAGGCATGAGAAGAAAGGAAACCTCAAATCTATAAAGGGGCAAGACATCCCCATCTCATGGGCATCAGCTCTGGGGCTCTCCTCTCTGGAGGAGGCTCTTTTTCTCTCTTTTCTGTTTCTTAAATAAAATTTACTTCTTGCTCTTGCCTCTGCATTTCTCAGGTGTTTAATATTCCATAGCAGGGGAACAAAGAAGGGGAACAAGGACCTGATCTTAATTTTTTCAGGCCCATATCAATGACATGGAGTGTCCAATCTTCATGTAAATTTTTATGTTATTCCATCCATCTCACAAAATTGCTCTGTACTTAATAAAATTACTAAAGCATGTCTCAAGTTATTCTCTTCTCTTTTGAACATTGTTTCTGAAATAACTTTTATTCATAGAGTGACTATATTTGTTGAATGAAGACATTATGGCCTAAAATTTAACTTTAATATAGATGCAAATATATAATATGTATCAGATTTATTAACTCCATTTATAATTGTTTTTTTTTTTGACGTATTGATTTTCAAGATCCTATACTTCTAAATTGACAAGTCACTATTGTTTAGTTACACTTTTGTTCATTCTTCCTTGTCTTTGCATAGAATATTCTGCTGGTTGTTTGATGAATTGATTTGTCATTTAAGTCAAGTGAGATAATAAATATCATAATTCAGTTTTCCATATAAACTGCCATTTTGACAGTCAAAATGTTTCCCTATGGTATTCCCAGGTTATAGACAAACACATTATAGCACTTGGTTTTGTGTTTAATCAGTTCCTTGGTGGAAATGTTTAATTGCTCACATATCTTTTCCCATGGGAGATTTGGATATCAGAGTTAGGGTTCTTGTGAGATTAATCTAATGTGAAGTTAAAAGCTGTCTTGATAAATCTCACAGCAAACTATAAAATGTCTTGCTTCTCCCCAGAAACAGCCTTCCTAAAGGAGGCATAGATTTCTCCGATAAACCTTCCTTAAATGTACTATGACCAATACTACAATGGATAATGTTGTTGTTTTCCTTGAGCTGTTGACCTTAATTTTTCTGGAGAATTGACTGGGACTCACAGCAGTGAAGTAAGAAGGTGAGAGAAATAAAGGCAGTGAGCCGGTAAGTGTTCTTGTTATATTTCTGGGAGATCTTAGGCACTTCCCACTCACTTTACACCTTTCTAGTCAGTGGTTTGCTAGTAAACATGCCTAGAACCTAGTGGGTTTTCAATCCTCCAGGTGCATCCATAAAATTGACAGTAACAGATCATCTCATTGAACACATGATATTCTTGAAACTAATGAAATTATTAGACCCTAACTAGAAATCTAAGTGTAAACACAATTTTTATTACTTTATTATTTTTTAAAATGGGAACAGACATAGATATCAATGAAGGCTGAGTTAATTTTAGATATAACTTATTCTAACATCATATTGGTGCTGCCAGGTTTCAATAAACAAGTAACAGGGCTGGGATGAGGGTTGTATGTTAATAGTAAGGAGAATTTTTAAAAAATAAAGTATTATAATTTAATTTACAGAACTTACTATAACATCATTTTACGGAACACATCACAAACCTCCATTCTCACATGCTGATTGCATAGCATGTTTCCTGGTTTCACGTTATGTTTGTTTGTTTGTTTGTTTTCATATTGAAGCCTACAACATCCTTCAAGATTATTACTAGCAGTATTCTTTTTATGAATCGGTTTCTTTATCATCTTTAATTTGTGATCAGAAATAAGATTTATTAATAAAAAGCCTTTCAGAAGAGAAGTGGCTATTTCCTAATAGTCCAGACCAGAAGTTCATTTAAGTATTGTATTGTCCCTAATGATGAACACATCTTCGTAAGAGTCATTCTTTGCAATTGCCAAAATAGAGGATGGCACGGCACAGAAGCACTTCCATCTGAAGCTCACTTTCTAGCCACTAGAGACAACCATATCTTTCTCTTGCCTTCATGTCATGGCCATTGCTCCAGGACTCCACCAGTTTGTAGTCTATATTCCATGTGTGTAGACAGGAATGGGAGTGTTGCCACTCTATGAGAGTTGATATTTTCTACGGAGGAAATGATTTGCATTACAGGCAAGGAGGAATTCAAAGAGTTGATCAGAAGATCAGGGATGCTTTCTTTCTGCAGTTGACTCATCCTTTTAATTTTTCTCTTTACTTTTTCTTTCTTTTAAATATTTCTTTTTGATATGTCTGAAAATTACACATATTTATGGAGATCTTGCTTCATAATAAGATAACATATTAATGTCTAATGATGCTCAAACTTGTCCCAATAGTTGAATATTAGTAGCTAATATTTATTGAATATTTGATATTTGAAATGCAAATTTCAAAGCACTTTACATGAGTTAACTCATTAATCCTTATAACCCTGTAGACAAGTGCTACTATATGACACAATTTATATATCAGAGTGAAACCATAGAGTATAGCAAATGTGCCTAATGTCTCACAACACAGGTGCCAGAGAAGGGATGCAAGCCCAGGCAATCTGGCTCCAGGGTCTGTGAGCATGATACTGTTACTGAATGAAAGAAGCAAAACTGACAGCTCCAGGAAGACCCTAAATGGACATTTAAGTTGGTAATTTAATGCTCCCATATCAAATTTAGCACATTGCTTTTTCAGGAAACAATGAAAGTATTTAATCATTTTGCCAACTTCATCATCTCTGTGTCACTACCTCTCTTGGGAAGTGGTGCTTATTGGAGAGTGCACTAGCCCAGTGATACAGAACTGCCAATCTCTTGCCCTGGTTCCTTTGTAAGTAAACTCCATAATCATGGACTGATTAATTCGCCTGCAAACATCAGTTCCTTTTACAAAAAAAAAAAAAAAAGGAATGATAATTAGCCTTATCATATTTTTAAAATGGTGGGAATTTAATTAGATTTGACAGTCTTTTGAAAATTACAAAATGAAAATAATAATTCTAGGTATATCACACTCATCCACAAATCATTTGATTTAGCTAGACTTTTTAGAAAAAGAACAAATGTAGAAAAGAATAACTTTGATGATAATGCCAAAACCATAATCTTCTTGGTCTCTTATTACACTCTTTGTGCCCAGAGACTAACTTTTTAGATAGTTACAGTTTGCTTATTTACTCTTAACTATATACAGGGATTTAAAAAAGAAATTAAAGTTTATTAAATAGCTATACAAATGTGAGGAAAATCAAGTAACAAGGTCAGGGTGAGTGTTGTCAACTCTGGACTGAGAGTTGTATGTTGATTATAAGGGCAATTTTTTTGGTAAAGTATTATAATTTAATTTATAGAACTTACTATAAGCATAATTTTATAAAACTCATTCAGAAGCATTTTGAAGTTTTTGTAATGTTAGATTAGGTCATGATATAGAATGAAGCATATGAAATATAAATGGAAATTAATGAAAATATGAAGATATTTGAATGTGAGTTTATTGGAGACAGAGAATCTTGGCAGTGGTAGAGATACCTATAAGATAGGGATGACAGCACAGGTGTATGTATGTGTGCCTGGTCCATAGTCATTTAATGCAGGACAGATGATTTTGAAATGGATACAGGAAAGTTGAAGTAAAGAAAAGATGCAATCCCCCTTAGGAAGAGTATATTCCATAAGGAGAGAAGGAGGTTGAGAAGGCAGTCACTAGATGCAGAGGTTGAGCTGGGATTAGATCATCAGGATCTAATATTCCATGGGAGATCTTAGGCACTTCACACATCAGGATTAGAGAGGAAGCAAGAGGTGACAGGAGCCAGCAGCAGTGGCAGTTTTGAGGATAGAGTTCTGTCATGTCATACTTAAAAACAAAACATATTTAAAAATGTTTGATTTTGACAGTGAAGATGTAATTTATAATGTTGAAGAAATTAACTTTCTTTTAATTATTGGAACAAAAATCCTCTCTCAGGAGTCTGACCTATGAGCAGGGGACATCCCTGTAAATACCCCTAGGGGAACATTTATGGGAAATGAGAGGAAATATGAGTAAATAGATGCAGGACTGCATTTTTAAAGAAGAAATTGACAAACATTATCATGTGCTACACATTTATGAAAGAGAATTAGTAGAAGTAACTTACCTGAAACAAAATGGTTAATAGGATCAACTTCTGAGAGAAGGGGCACATTTTCCCCAGGGAAAAAGGGAGAGAGTAGGGTCACTGATATGTTCAAATGCCCTTTAGATGACTTGATCAGAAAGAACAGGGTAAACTTATTTTCTATTTAATATTTTCTCCATAAATTAGAAATTATTTTCAGGGGTTCAGAAGAAGGTAGCAAAGTAGGGTCATAAGTAGAATTGTAAAGGTTTAAGATTGGTATTCCATAAGGGAAAGAGTTGTGTGTAATATGAATCAAAAAAGAAATTCTGACTCATACAAATGTAAAATGTTCATGTTCAATGATCTTTCTTGGTTTATTTGTTAGTTAAACTTTTATAATTGACACAAAAGAGAATTCAAACACCATTATTTTTAAATATCAGAGATTCTGAAATTAATTACCAATAGATAAAAATCTGGGCTTTTCCATGGAAGACAGAGAAATCAGTTGTCCCTAAGCTGGACAAAATTCACACAGAAAATAATCATTTGTAATGCAAATGTTGATATACAGCTTATAGATTTGTGGATAAGGTCAAGAATAATCAAAAGCAGAAATAAAGGAAAAGTAGGTAAGCTTATTTCAAAACTTACACAATTATTCCCTGCTAAGGGCATGAAAACATTCCTGTTTACATTTAATATAACTTCCTGAATTAGATATAGTACATTTTTAAGTATGACAAATTGTTATTTAGTATCTAGATTTCAGATTTGAAAAAAAAAATAGGTGTCTGGATTTATCCAGAATTATTATAGTGACAATGATAAGAGTGAGTGAACAAGACTGGGAGTGTACTGAGAGTGTAGAAGCAAACTAATTCAGCATGTGCTTTTGATAAAAGGTGCTCTCTTTCTCATATTGCAGATGAAGAAACTGAAACTTGGGAAGTACTTGTGCTGCCAAGGTCTTGTAACTACTGAGGCACAGTTGTTATTGAAGTAATTGTTCAGAATCTTTGCTCTTTCTATGTTGTCAGAGGACTTAAGACATGAAGGAGGAACTCTGTGGTTCCTCAAAGAGGACACCACATCTCAAAGTGAAAAATACAAATCTACTCCTCCACCCACCAGGCTACTCTTAGAACAGCAGCACTTTTATGTTATAGAAATAAACAAGACAACACAAAGGAGAACCCAGGCACTTTATTCAGTTTAACAAAATGAGGGGCTTAGCCATGATCACTGGACATTGACATTACAAGGGAAAAAAAGAAAGAGCATTAAAGCTCATGCTCAATCTTAGAGCCCTCAGATGGTTTGGTGATGACCCTATTGAGTGTGGGAAACAATACCTTTAAAAGGGTAGATGGTAAATCTGATTTAATTTAGAAATTTAAAACTATAAGCAATAAACCACACTCACTGTAGACATGCCTGTTTGCTATCTGTAGACTCAAGTGGATTTAGAATCATTATTGTCATTATTTTGACTGTGTTCTTGCTTTATTTTTAATTTTCCTTCGTCAGTGTCCAGGCTGTAATTAATACTTCCATCTTTACTCTGTTAGTGCTCCAGAAAACCAGATGCGCCCCAGATAATGAGGTTGGAGAATGGCACTGTGAAGGCGGAGTTCCTTCTCCTGGGATTCAGTGACCATCCAGAACTTCAGAGTCTTCTTTTCACTGTGTTCTTTTCCATCTACTCTGTTACCCTGATGGGAAATCTTGGGATGATTTTACTAATCACCACCAGCTCCCACCTGCATACCCCAATGTACTTTTTCATCGGCATGCTGTCCTTCATAGATTCCTGCTACTCCTCTGTCATTGCCCCCAAGTTACTTGTGGACTTGATTTCTGCTGAGAAGACCATTTCTTACAATGGTTGTGCTGCACAGTTATATTTTTTCTGCTCTTTGGTTGACACAGAATCCTTCCTCTTGGCTGCCATGGCTTATGACAGGTACATAGCAATCTGCAACCCCCTGCTTTATACTGTTATTATGTCCCAGAGGGTGTGTTGTCAGTTTGCACTTGGAGCATTTGTGGGGGGAACTTTGAGCTCAATTATTCACACCACCAATACATTCCATCTGCCATTCTGTTCCAACAAAATTAACCATTTCTTCTGTGATATCTCCCCACTCTTCTCTCTGTCCTGCACTGACACTCACGTGCACGACATCATTCTGGTGGTCTTTGCGAGCTTGGTGGAGGCTATCTGTCTTCTAACTGTTCTCCTTTCCTATGTCTGTATTATAGCAGCCATCCTTAGAACAGGGTCAGCAGAGGCAAGAAGGAAAGGCTTCTCCACCTGTGCTTCCCACCTGATAGTGGTCACTATCTACCATGGCACCCTGATCTTCATTTATTTGCGCCCCAGCACAGATCATTCACTGGACATTGACAAAGTGACCTCTGTGTTCTACACATTGATTATCCCTATGTTGAACCCCTTAATTTACAGTCTGAGGAACAAAGATGTCAAAAATGCCTTTAGAAAAGTGATTCACCAAAAATTGGTTTCTTAAGATGACATGAAAAGGGCCAGATGACTTCAATAAGATCTGTTCTTTGATCTTTGGTTCTAACTGTTGGGAATGTCAATTTAACTTGGATATTCCTCAGATCTGTAGATTATGAAGTATCAGCCACAGAATAGGGTTGAAAGTTAACTTGTGACTGCAATCTCTCACATTACTAATGTGGTATCTGCCTGTTTATTGTTTTATAGCTGAAATAGTAAACATCAATGTAAGGGAATATTTACCCCTCAATTTCTATATATCATCTTTTATACCTTGTCTCCTCTTTCTCTAGTTTTTTTCCAATTCCTTTAAAAAATTGGGTAAATCAACCACATTCCATAATCCTGCTTTTGTGAAAGAAAACACATTCAATTCATAAAGACTATTTATCAATTAATCTTGATTCCTATGTAAATATGTCTTCATCTATTCAAACAGCTCACTTGTCTAAATCCTCCATATTCTAAAGATGTCATCAAATATCAATTCCTACATATTTGTTTTCTGAATATCCCAACAATTTCAGATGATAACTTGTATATGGAATCTCACTGGAATCCTTGATGTAATACTTTAAAGATGGTTGTTTTGTTTGTTTCTGTTTCCTTATCTTGTAGCTGTTTAGGGTCTCTCAATCTTCCAGATTCATTAATTAAATCTTATTCATTATTTAATTTCATGCCTCAGTATAGTATCCTCCCCAGTGTACATGTTGGAGGAAATTTTAACAGATTGATGTGAATTTACCATTGACTATTTTTAGTTTAGATTACATGCTTACAGTCTGCAGATACTAGCTATTTCTAGTGCAGTACTTTGCATTCATTCTCCATAGTGGTACTTGTATATACAAGTGGTGACCATTACAAAATATTACCTAGGTTATTGTTTTTCTTTTTTCTTATTTTAATTGCAAACTGCTGGCAAATATTTACTAAATTGAAGTCTGGTTCAAAGATATTTTCTCAAAGACTACTGAGTTTAAAACCTCTTGATTTATAAGCATGTAGTTAAAATTTCCAAGGGAAGGAATACTCTGAGAGCCAGGAGTAGGAACAGTAACCTATGCATGGTGGGATGATGGGTTAGTTTACAGCTACAGCATGACACATGAAGCGTGCCTGGAAAGTAAAAATGAAAATAAAAGAAGAAAAACATGTATTAACATCAAAGATGAGGTTAAATGGTGTGAGAGAGGATAACTAATGAGGGAAGCCTTCTGACAGTGAGTTGTAATTCTAGAGCTCTGTGTCCCTAGAGTGGAAAGTATACATATAAAAAGAAATTTGTCCAACCAGATCAGTAGGGAAATAGGGCTCTGGACCACGTGGATTTTTCAATACTGAAGACGGAAAAGGCACCCTGAGATTGAAGGAAACTAAAGTACTTCTACCTGAATAATCAATAGAAAAATGTTCTCTGAACATTTGATTGTTGCATTGATTCATCACAACTGACAGCTACTGATTCCTTTTACTTGACATTCCAGCCATGGCTCTTGGGATTGGGCCCCCAGGACAATATAAAACAAAGTGCTCTTGGATTAATTAATGAACTCACATTTTGAGAATGTGAAGTCTGGGAATGAAGATAGTAGTGTAGCTTCAGGCACCTGACCTAAGCAGGTGATGATAGGGTTTGCAGAGGTAGCCATGGAGAAACCTCCGCTAAGCTCTAACCAGGAGTGGAAGGCAAAGTCAGGAAAACTAAGTCCTAGGGTGACTGGGAAGAGATGCACAAGCAAGACCTGAGGCTAGACTCTGCAACTGGATTTTGACTAGCTAGAGGAATAGGCCTTCAACTATAATTCCAGTGATTAGGGAGTCTGAGAAAAGAGAATCATAAGTTCAAAATCATCCTGTGGAACTTAATGAGAGCTTGCATGAAAAATTTAAAAAATAATTCTGTTACTAGGAGGTTAGTCCCTGATAGTTGACCTAGTATGAGTTTTAGTTAGCTTTTTTTTTTGTCACTTTGGGCAAAATGCCTGGCAAGAACAATGCAGAGGAGGAAAAGATTATTCTGTTTCATGGTTTCCAAGTTCTCAGTGTCTAGAGACAGTTGACTCCAAAGCTCTGGGACTAAGGTGAGGGAGAACATTAGGATGGAACATTATGGATGAAAGGCTTGGCAGAGAAAGCAGCTCAGGACATGGCAAAGCAGGAAGCAGAGTGAATGCTCTTCTCACGAGGGACAACATGTAAACCCCAAAGCATACCTGAGTGACCTATCTCCTCCAACATAACCTACCTGCCTATAGTTACTACCCAGGTAATCCTTATCAGTGGACTAATCCACTGTTTACATTACAACTCTCAGAATCTATTTCACCTCCTAATCATCTTGCTTTATCTCACACATGAGCTTTTGGGGGACTTCTCATATCTAAACCAAAACTATGTCATTATAGAAATTCTATTAACAACATCAGTTATATCTCTGTCTAAATGATAGATACAGATAAAATCTTGTAATGTTTTTCTAAAGCTCTGTTTAAGAGATGACAGAATGAAGGACTGATTGTTGTCATAAAATTAATAAGTAATGACTGCATACAGATTCAAAACCATATCTGTCTTTCTTCAAAGTTCAAATCCTTTCACTAAACACTCTTTTATCATTATTACATTCTTAGAAGGAAAACAAAACCAAAAGGAGAAGCAAATATCCAGTTTAAGGTTGTATAAAACAAATAAGAGATAAAATAATATTTTCTATTTCTTTTCAACTCTGTCAGATCAATAATGCAAGATAAATATCCTGTCAAAATCACATATTTTATAAATTGCTTCATTACTATGATGATTTGGAATATGTAACAGTTCCTTTTTCTCTCTTTCCACATTCATTGGCTCATTGTTTTGCTATTACACATTAGTGCATGTACACAATATAACAATATAATTTGGCCAATATCACTCTCCAGCACATCCCCCATCACATTCAGTGTATTTTATAACTTAAAGTATATATAAAATTTGGAAGAGGTCTTAAATGGGATATCCTGTATCACACTCATTGTTCCTTACATGACAACAAAGTAAAACTAGATGAATGTTTTTGACAGTAGAAAGTCACAATGTTAATCAGTAAGAAGTTCCATGACATTAATATATTTTTAACTTTTGGAAAAGTGTTTTTTTTCCTCCTTTTGGTACTGGGAATTGAACTCAGGGGTGTTTTACCACTGGGCTGCATATGCAGTCCTATACATGTATGTGCTTTGAGATGAGATCTCCCTAAGGTGCTAAGGCTGGCCTCAAACTTGCAATCCTCCTGCCTCAACCTCTCAAGTCACTGAGATTACAAGCATTCACCACCTTTCCTGGTGGTAAAATATTCTTATTGGGAGCTGGAATTGTGGCTCAGTGATAGAGCTCTTGTCTCGTACATGTGAGGCACTCGGTTCACTTCTCCATAGTGCATAAAAATAAATAAATAATAAAATAAAGATAATGTATCAATCTACAACTTTAAAAAAATTCTTATTGATGATTTTTCATGTCTTTTTGTGTTTCATTTTCATTTTTGTAAGACGATTCTAATACTAAAATACCAAATCCGCTTTTGTGAGAGAGATTATTCATAGAGGCACAGCTCTGTGCTGTTATTGCCAACAACTTTCCCACAGGTTCACTCACAGTCCTAATGAAGCTTTATTAGTTCTCAGGTGCATATTTGGAGGAGGTGGAGGCATCCTCAGGCACCTGCTAGTTGCTCTCCTCATTTTGCCCCTCAAGTGCTCCCCTGTCTCCAGGGATGCCTCATTTCCTCAGGCTACACTCTGCTCAATCTGGGTCCAAACACCAACTTCATAAACAGAGCCATCTCTGCAGGCCATGGGTTCCCAGCTCCCACTCCCCATTAAAATGACAGCATGGGTTGCAATATGTTGTGAAAAATTGATTAATCTGAATTACCCTGCAAAATTTGTGTTTTAAAAGAGAACCACTCTTTTTAAATATTTTTTGGGGGAGAAACAGGAGACTTAAGGTAGATTTTGAAACAACAAAAACAAGTGAGAATAACACAAACAAGACATCTGTACCTAAACAGCTTTCCTAGTATTACTGGTGCCCTTAAATATAACTATAGGCAACTGTCTACTTCTAAGGGCCTTCCTTCTGAAGACGACTGCCTGGTCTTATCAAGAGCCATTATCACATGTTCAATGCACAGTAGTGGTCAAAGGAAAATCAGGTTCATGGATCTCTGCTGCTCAAAGTCAGAAAAGCAGCGCCTGGGAATGCTAGCATCTCTGTTGTATAAGCATGACTGCACATTCTTATGAACTTAAAGGATATTTGTCTTATGAAATATCATATGAGGGGTTTATACTTTATTAATTTCAAAAGCATAGCTTCAATATGCTTTGTGTAGCAGAACTGCTAGAGATTTATAAAGGGATAACAAAATCCTAAAATCCAACAGTAAACAGTGTTCGATTTCTGAAAATCTTATAATACATGTGCACATAAAACTAACATAAAAGAAACATATGCATTTTTAAAACACCATAAACAGAGCAAGGGAATTTTTAGAAATGAACACACTTCTGTACTTCAAAGCTGAACCAAAAAACCCAGAATGGAGTCAGCATTTCAGAGAATTTTTGTCAGCCCAAACAAAAGCTGATATGCAATTTGATGGTTAGTTATGTATAATTTTAAAATTTATAATGAAATGGAATCATTCAGATTGTGTTCTTTTATGTCTGTGTTCTTTAACTTTCCTAGGAGATTCCTCAAAACTGTTTGTTATGTGTAGTGATAGTTCATTTTCATTAATATCAACATCCTGATAGAGATAACATATGTTGTGTGTTATTTCTCAAAGTGCAAATAATGAGACTGATCATTCTGCATAAACTATGGATACGTATATATATATTCATATATATATCCATATGTGTGCATATATATGTATAATACACATTCAGTTCTATTTGGTATAAAATAAGGACACGTTGGGGACATAAGGTATGTATATGACCAACTATAAAAGATATTAACAAACAGTCTTCCAATATGCAAGACCTAAAGTTGTAATATAGCCACACTTACATAAATTCATGTAACTAATATTGTTAACCATTTTCTTTTTAGCCTTTCTTTAGGTCATTTTACTGCACCAAGATTTTAATTTTTGGGCTGGGGAGATAGCTCAGTCAGTAGAATGCTTGCCTTGCAAGCACAAGGCCCTGGGTTCGATCCCCAGCATGGCAAAAAAAAAAAAAAAAAAAAAAAAAAGGTTTAATTTTTATTGAACTGAACGCTGATAGTTTTGTAACAAATTCTGTGTTGTGTCTATTACAGCCCAAATGCAGAATGGCAGGCCAGTTAAGGAGGCTGTGTTTTAAAGCACCTGACCTTTCACAACACAAGTGCTCCAGCTGCCACCACTGTGAGCTCTATTTCAGGCAAAATCAATCCAGAGACACAACACAGTTCTTTTGTACAGAGATCAAGCCCTTTGTCCTTTTATTTATTTACTTTTTCTATACCTCCAAAAGTGAGAATAGGAATAGTTGATAGTAGAATCATAGGTATAACAATGCAGAAGATGACAATTGGAAAGAACCTTACAGATGATCTAGTCTGAGATCCTTTACAGAGGGGACTTATGTCTAGGGAGGGGGAGTGATTTCCTACATATCACTGTGACTTGGAGTTTCTTTGGGTCTTAATCCCATAGCATGCTTCTAGAGAGAGAGATGTGCTGGGAATTTAAAGCTGCTGCCTCTGATGTTAACATATACCTCCCCTTTCCTCCATCACTGAGCATTATTACGGTTGTTTTCTAACAGATGCAGTTATACAGTCCATCCCCAGTACATATCTGTGCTTTCACTATGTTATACAGACATCACACCTACCATTAGGTGCTATTGTTATGTTCAGGTATTTTAATGTTGAAGGAAATATAGCAAAATAGAGAAACATACCTGTAGTTTAATTCCTGAAACACAGTCATTGGCAATATCATATGTGACAATACAATGTTCCATTAGTCAAATTCAGGGAGATGAAGACCATAACTTATCAACTGGTTTCCTTATACCTTTAGATACGTATCTTTGAGCCTAAGATTTCACACTTGTTGGGGTTAGAATTTCCTTCTGTTTATTTCATGCTTACCACATGTGATTGTACAATTTTAATAGATAATTAAGAATTTCTTAGAGTTGTAAAATCTTTCCAACTTGTGGTCATATTTGCATTTTCTCAACAAGATTCTCTTACTGTTTGGACAACATAAGCTTAAGCAGAACAAGATGTACTAGTTAAGCATCAATTAGATGAATGCTCTCTACTTAATTTGCACATTTTGGTTTATTCACTAACTTAGAATATGCAATATTTTATTTGTTTTTAAAAACTATAAAATATTTATTCAAAGTACATTGCATATCCTCAATTAATTTTAATTTTATATGTAATAAGCACTCAAATGTTACCCCACAGATTGAATTTTATTATTTACTTGTGTTTTCATTCTGTGTCTCAGTCACAATGCTGTGAAAGAATAAGAAGGGTAAGACATGCTGTCCTTCAGCAAAGAATGTTCACAGTTTATCACCTGAAGTTGAAGATTTAATAAACATAGCAATGCAAAGAATAATGCCTTTAGGAGAATATTATTTGTGAATCACAATAGTACCCATTTAACCAGGCCTGAGACACGGAAGGAAGAAAGGAAGAAAAGCTGAGTGGAAGTGACAGAGTTGAGAATTTCAGTACAAGATAGACTTTATTGATGTCCTTCATTTACAATTTTTCTTCATTTCATTTTATTGTTGTTTGACACATAATTGACAAATTTATGGGGTACAATGTGACATCAAGTCTTATATAATGAAAAAATGAAACATTGAAAACACATAACTCTAATGAAATCTTTTCTTTCATTGTTAGATAATGGCCATTTTTGAAATTGATACTCTACTATACAATCAGTAACATATGGAATGTGTTTTAGTTATTCAGACTATACCCTTTTTAGTCCTAAATCATGTCAGAAGCTCTTTAGTCTCAAATGCATAGACTTATCCTTCTGCCTAATATTGTTTTCCTGGGTAACTGGAAAAAAGTACAGATTTACCTGATATTTAGTATGTACTATTATATACATCATAAAACACAAAACTGAAAAAATGCATTGTTACTTACACTTTTGTAATCTTTACATGGTGGTCTGGGTTCATGGAAATTTTTCTCAATAGACTGAACATAGAGAAATAAATCTTGACTCTGAGATATGGAATATTGCTCTTAATCATCAAAGTTTTACAATTATTATAATAATAGCAGCTCACCGTATGATTACTTAGAAATACCACATTTTTAAAAATGAAAAGATTCATACAAAAAATAAAAATATCATCAATTAAAAATAGTCATATATACATTGCATAATAACATAAGCAAGGTGACTATTATATCCACTATCTCAAAGAAGGTGATTACCACATACATTAACTCAAAAATTCATTATTTCCTTATTGTACAATAGTCAAAATCTTTTCTTCTACTTATTTTGAAATACATAATGCATTATCATTGACTACAGTAACCCTACCATGCAATAGAACACCAAATTTATTTCTCCTTTGGTACTCAAACAACTCAGAAAACAAACAAGAAAAAAAAAAACCCTGAATAAAAAGTTCTAGAGAAGATTGAATAGCCATTTATTTAAAGAAGACATACAAATTATCAAGTATGTGAAAAAAAATAATCAACTTCACTAAATATTAGGGGAAAACAGATCAAAAGAACTCGGCTCCATATTCCTTCCATCTTGGACTTTCTTTTATCTAGAATCCTTTTCCGGGCCACCTCTGGATCTCTAATTCTCATTTCCATCTGGAATCCTTCCTTCTCCCGACCACACCTCCATTGTTTCTTTACTTATTGCTTAGATCTGAATCTAAACCTCTCCATTACAAGGAACCATTTCTTCATTGAAATCTAGATTCAAACATTTGCTTTTAAATAGCTAAACTTTTGACTTTATGGTGTCTTATGGTTCAATGTGAATAACTTTTAAGTTAAATTAATTATTGCTTCTAATTTCCAATACAGTATATAGTTCATTTGCATGGAAATTATTTTGCCATGAAAATCAAGGCACACGGTAATGTGAAAGGCACACACTAAAACCCCAATAACTCTTAGAATAATTAAATGGATAAAATCTACATAAAACTAATGACACTTTCTTACACTGAAACAGGCTGAAAAGTTTTCCAAAACCAAAGAAAGCCATATTTGAATTGAAGACATATAATGAAGTATAGGATACTTGATAAACTAGAAACTATTGGTATGTGATATTCAATAAATGAAATATTATATGAAGATACTAGAGATGATCTTACATTATGTGTTTGGAAGAAAACAAAATGATAATGAATTTCTGTATAAATATGTATTTGTAGAATATTTAATAAAACAAAATTTTATTTTTCAGTTTTCTAATGCTGACTTTCACATCTTTGTTCCGTAGGCTATAAATCAGAGGGTTCAACATGGGAATCACAAGGGTGTAGAACAGTGAGCTCATTTTATCCTGATCTAAAGAGTAGGAAGAACTTGGTCAGAAATACATGAAGAGCATAGTTCCCTGGAAAATCACAACTACAGTTAAGTGAGAGGCGCAGGTGGAGAAAGCTTTGAGCCTCCCCTCAGCAGAGTGGATCTTTAAGATGGATGAGATGATATAGCAATAAGAAACCAGGACTCCGGAGATGGTACTCAGTTCAATGAAATGAAAAATGGTAAATATCACTAACTCATTGACCTGTGGTCAGAGCAAGACAGTAACAGGAGAGGAGGGACATCAAAGAAGAAATGATTAACCTCATTAGACCCACAGAAACATAAGCAGAATGTTAACGTTGTGTGTATCAAAGCATCTCCCAGCCCCACCAGGTAAACTCCAGCCAGCAGCAGGGAGCGCACCCTGCTGGACATGTCCACTGCCATAGCTCAAGGGCCTGCTGATGGCTTTGTACCGATCAAAGGCCATCACTGCCAGGAGCATGCAGTCAGCAACTGTAAAAGTACAGAAGATGAAGAATTGCAGAGCACAGCCAAGAAAGGAAATTGATTTGTTCTTGGCCAAAAGGTCCACCAGCATCTTGGGCCCAACTGCAGTGGAATAGCAGAGGTCAGAGAAGGAGAGGTGGCTCAGAAAAATGTACATTGGAGTGTGAAGCTGGGAATCCACTCTGATTAAAACTATCATTCCAAGATTGGCAAGGAGAATAATGAGATAAACAACTAGAAATGCAGGGAATAGAATCACTTTGATCTGAGGGTTATTGGTGATTCCCAAGAGAAAGAATTGATTTAGTGCTGAGCAATTTCCACTGTCCATTATTCTTGGTTCTTGTTAATAATCTGTTACAGAGATCAATAAAGGAATGATAAATTAGGGATAACTTTTTATGCATACTAGAAAAATGTCATCATGAAGCAGAACATGATTACATGATTTTTTTCTGTACATTGCTTTCTTTACTCTCAGAAAATAGCCTACACAATGTCACTGATAAGAAGCATTATAATGTTAAAAAAGAAACTAAAAAGGTCTAACATATGAACTTGATTAACTTTGCTTCAAAATTTATATATAATTTCTGAATATATGATTTTAACAGTAGAGTGTCTACACAGCCTTGAATTTACATACACTGGCATTTGTAATGTTACCTTTGTTAATTTTTTGAATAAAAGTAAAAGAAACTTAAATTTGCATGTACCACATCCCTGGTATAATGATTTTGGGAAGGAGTGGATTTCCTATGAATTTTGACTAAAACATGAATAACTAAATGTTCTACATTCCTTATTCAAATGACAAATAAAATCAGTGAAACTCACCCAGGTCTATCAGGAAAATATCATTGGTCATTAGACTGATGTTTTTATTTACTTGAATAAGAAGGTATAAAACCATTCACTCACATATCTGTGAAGACTCCATTCCTAATTGGAAAATCAAGTCATATTTTTCCATTACTTTTTAAGCATAGTCACTCAGAGACTTACCTGAGATGACAGAGTCTGTCTGTCCTTATCTCTGGTGCCTGAATGATAAGTAGATTGCATTTTATTTTCACCTAGTGACTGTTGGGAGTTAAATCTCCTGAGTCACTGCGGTCACTTCTTTTGGTTGTTCAAATACAATTAATTAGATTCTTGTCTAAGTATTTTCTCCTGAGAATACTGAAACAACTTCAGCAAAGACTGAACTTGCAATTCGTTGCCCTTAACATGAAATTAATTAATATCAGAAATGAACCAGGACTTATTTAACAGTTTACTTCATGGCTCTCATAACCATACTGGCTATCTGATGAAGTCAGACATCTACCGAAACTGAAATGCATTCCCTACTTGACTTTTGGGTCCTTTCCATTGTCCACCTGCTTCTTCATTTCTGAGACAGTCTCCTGCACTATTGTTTAGACAGATAGTCCACAGGCTACTTCCTTCATTAACCATTGTCTGATCCCTCCTCACCTCCACACCAACCACATTCACTTCAACTCACTGTCTCCTCTACACCCTGGTTCTTTCTCAAGTTCATACATCTCATCTCACGTGAGTGTCTCTACATTGCCACAGACAGAAGCACATGAGTAATGAATCAATAAATGTGTGTTTTAAAACATTTTAATGTTAGGCTGTAGACATTAAACCACCAGCAGTGAATACATTTCAGGTTTATTTCTGCTAACTTAGTACACATGTATAATTAGACTCTTTCAAATAATGCATGTTGGTATGATGTTTTCAAGGAAAAAAATACAAGAAGATTTATTATTTTTCCAAAATTACTTTTGTGCACACTGATCTATCCTGTACAGCCACCAATAAATGTTCTCCCTCCTTCAATCTTATTTTGTCATCTCAGTCTTTGATTTCATTTGACTCCTTCTTAGGGACAGAGATCTCAATCTTATAATACAGTCTTCCCAACCTAAGAATATCTCTATTCTCCTTTCTGTCAGTGTGCTCTTTAAGTACATTTTCTTTCAGCACGGGATTTATGAGGGAAAAAGTTATTAATTTAAATATAGACCATTGTGGATATTGTACAAAATGCCATTCATCTGCATACATTATTCAACTTATTTCCATATACAATATTTTGCATACTATTTTGTCTTTCCATCTCTGAACAACCTCATTATACAGATTCTAAAAATGAAATCCAGAAATAATCAGTAAACTTCTGGATTACCTGAAGCATCATATTTGGACTCCAAAACACCTATTCTCAGTAGGTTTCTCACTACAGTGTAATAGAATAAAAGGATACCTCCTTGGGAAAAAATAATCTTCATGGCTATCATGAAAAGTTAGAATGTGTTTGTACAGAGTTTTAGATTTCTAAGATGATGAAAATTGTCATCCAAATCTCACTTCTACACCTAAAGAAAATTCTCCTAGGGAATAAATACAGAGGGGAACAATAGAAAAAACTAACAGATTGATGTATAATCTGTGTTATACATTTTGACTGGATACTTCCATATTATTAATGTTGGATTGCAGAGGTCTTCCATATTCAGAAAATTCCAAGAATCACATACAACATATAAAAACAGTGATCCAACTTTTGTGTCATATTTGGAGTGATACATATTTATAATGTGTCAGTGATTGCAGGATAAACAGATTTCTATGTGTTGATTAAAGATGTTGACTCTAATGTACATTTATATTTTAAAGCATATTTAGTATAATACCTTATTTTTTACTAAAACCAAGGACAATTTTATATGTTCAAAATTAATGCAACCTGATAGATATAAGGCAGTGTATTTACACAGAAACTGCAAATAATTTCAGTGTATTCTCAAGTTTCACCAGGCAGTAGACTGGGACAGTATTTCCTGAAACCTTGACTATATATTAAGCAAAACACAGTTTGAATGGAGGAATCACTCTTGGTTCTGTAGCACAGTAGAGGAATCATTGGGCAATGATGTGTTTCCAAATGACTGGAAGAGCACAAACTTCACAACACATAAAAATTATTAATTTTTGAAGCTATGTAAATGTTTGATAGCCTTATTTTATTACTATAAATTATATATATATATAATTTATAGTAATAAAATATATATATATATACCAGTTAAATTGCTATAATTGACCATACAAAGATGCATTATTTTTATTTATTTTAAATAAAATTAAAATCATTAAAATATTTTTGATTTGGGTAAAGGGTTATGGTTGCTTAGTATTACATTTCAATCTCTTTTCATGTTTCATTGCTATTATTTGAGTGATGTTACTGATATAAATATACTAAATCTACTGGTATAGGGGGTATTGTTGAGGTCAAGCCCTAATTAAAAAACTGTGATTACTAGACACTCATTCATCTGAAGACACTGACACAATTGTGCTACCCAAGAACTTTACCAGTCCTATCATTTTCTTGTTGCTCATTTGAAGGAGTGGGGATTATTCTTGGTTACCACCCCTATCTTTTTCTGTGTTGCACATTTGAAGGAGTGGGGAATTATCCCTGGTCTATACCCATTTTCCTATCAGATGATGGATTTCTGGTCTCCATGGATGACAATTTTCTCCAGATTGCACTTGGCTTAGGCAGAACCTAAATTTACCTTCCTAAATATGACTGCCCTTCAGACAATGTAATATAATTTCTCTTTGATTCTTTCTTTTAAAACCTAAGTACAGCAGCTTCATTGTGATTATTAAAAATTAAACCAATACATTTCTAAAGAGATTTGTAAGTCATTGAAGGTGGATCTCTTGAATCAGGAAAGAAAATGACAGATGTAAGAGACCAGAAATAAGTCAAATGAAAAACATTTGTTTCTGAACGACTTCTTCATGGCCATAGTTTTCCCCAAATGTAATATTACATTGGCAGCTGTCCATCTGTGAGCTCCTTCCTTCAGAGAGCATGGTCTGACCCTAAGCCATGAACCATCATGAATAAGTTCAATGTATGGCACCCGACCCACATGAAGTCAGGTCCCCTTGATTTCCTTTTTGCAGGAATCAATATGAAAATTGCTCATGGGTTTAAAATGATATTTTTTGTTTTTTAAACTATTTGGTAACTTTTTTCCTAAAAATATAACTTTTTTACAAAACAGGGAAATTTTGTTAAATCTTCTGTGAACACTGCCCCATCTATTTCACAAAATATTTTATTGTATTATTTACAAGGGATATACACAAAGAATAAAATTAATGATAATAAAATTCTGCAACTACCATCTAATGCTGAATAAATTTTTATTTTAGAAAAGCTTTTGAAGTGTAATATGCTCACACATAGTATGTACATGATAAAAATGACTAGGTTATCTTTCAAGAAATGTAAGAAATACAGCTATAACCAGGGCCCAGCAATGAACAGAGCACTACCAGAACCCTCTCCAAGTCTTCTTCTGAATGTTCCCTCCTAAGCCAATATCATACTACACCCAGGGAGTAATTATCTTTGCAATTTATCATAAGAAGTTGGTTGTACATCTTTTGAACCATGTATAAGTGAATGCCTACACCGTGCACTCTTTTCATAGTTTTATTTGACATCATATCTGTGAAATCCATAAAATGTTTTTGTAGACAGCTATGGTATGTTCATTCTCATTATTGTAAATTTTTCCTTTACACAAATATGTCATTTATTTATCTACTATATTCTTGATACAAGTTGATTGCTTTCTCTTTTGCTATTACCATCAATGTTATTGTGAATATTTTCATGCATTTCTTTGGTAGAGACATATATTCATTTATCTCTTTTATAGAAAGAAGAGTTAAAATGTGTATGCATCCTTGTACAGAAAGATTGTACTTCATCTTTACTCATTTTTTATTTTTTTTTTACCTGAAATAGGAGTAGTGATGATGTCAAGAAGGAGTATGAATTTCTGAAGGTCACTTTGAAATACCACCCTTTTAACTGGCTTCTTACATATATTCAGAATTTCATAGACATGTCATGTTAGTGGATATACAACTTTGTCCTTGCTTGCAATGACTTGGTAAGCATCCTCCAAGGTCCATGTGCAAAGACTTGGTCTTCAGTCCATGGTGCTATTGGGAGGTGCTGCATCCTTTAAGAGGTGAGGCCTATTTGGAAGTTTTCCAGTAATATAGGGAGTACAGTTGATGGGGACCTTGGGACCCTATCCCTTCTTCTTTCTTGTCTTTTGACTTCACAGTTGCCATGAGGTAAGCAGTTTCCTTTGACCCTCATTCCCACCATAGAATATTGCTTCACCACAGACCCAGAAGTAAAGGGGCCAAAGTAAATCTTTCCCCCTTAATGTTAATTGCCTCAGCTATGTTATTGGTATGACACAAAACTGAATAACAAAGCCATTTTCTGAGAATAAAGAACATAACATACTGGAATAACTCCTTTCTTACTTACAGATTATCATTTTATTGTCCAGAAGAGTTTAGCATTTTATCTAGGAATTTCTGGATCATATCTCTAAGCATTTCAGAGGAATAAATAAGAATGAAGGAGAAATTCCTCTTCTGAAAGTACATTTCTTCTCTTGGAAATTCTTGAGAATCTTGGGATGGAAGAGACACTATTCAGCACATTTTTTGTTGTTAATCTCTTTCATCTTCCTGCAAATCCGGTAATGATAATTTTAATAGGACTGGATTCCCAACCCACACTACTTTGTTCTTTCCTCAGTCACCTCTTCTCTCCTGATCTCTACTACCTTACGACTGTTGGAGCCAGGATACTGGCAGGCTCAATTGTCAACAACTGTCAACTCCCTTCTTTGGCTGTGCTATGCAGTTCTTGATCTTTATGTACAACCATGAAGTGACTAATGTTTTTCAAATATTTTAAAACACTGAAATGGGTTTAAATGGAATATAATCATAATTCACAGAGACAGAATTTGGCATCTGGAAAGGACATTGCAAATGATCTAGATTGTCTCTATCTTATGTAAAAGAAGATTGAAGTAGACTGTGTATTAGATACATACCACTATGCCATCTCTGATACATTCTTTTATACTCAACTGGTACAGTATTGAGAATGAACAGAGAAAATACTATGCCATTAACCCTGTCAACACAATAACTGATACTGTGGTTATTTCAACAATATTTGCCATCAGTCATGGGTTCACATGAAAGAAGGATGTGCTTTAGAAAGATGAAGAGAAGAAGGGAAGGATGAGGATTGGACTGGACAGTCTTTAATAGATCAAGGCTATTGGTGCTGTGTTACACAGGTCTTTAGAATTCCAAGATTGAATGAATTGAATATTATTACTCTGTGTACATATTTGATTATATGACCAGTGTAACTCTACATCATGTACAAACCAGAAGAATAAGAAGTTATACTCCATCTATGTATGATGTGTCAAAATGCATTCTGTCATGCATGACTAATAAGAACAAAAAAGTAAAATGGAAAAAAGAACTAATGTGAACCATCTACCCAAACTTCTGTTTCAGTTATGAATCCACTAATAATAATTTCACATAATACATTTTCAAACTCATAAGGTTCAGGGAGATCATGTTTACTATCAAACCAGTTTTTGATATTTTTGGTCATCCTTTCATAATGCTTTATTTTTTTTTAATTTCTAACCCACCATATCTAACAATGGGGGCCAACATGAAGCTTGATTTAATCTTTAGATATGACAATAAAAGTAAACATCTGAGAAGGAGATGGGTTAGTTGGATAGAAAAAAATTACCCATAAGTTACTGGTAAGCCACATTTAACCCTTTTGTGTAAACTTCAACATATTTCAAACAATGCTTTCACCATTTTAATGTTCAGCTTGAGCTGTTATAATAAAATGCCATAGAACTGTTGACTTGTAAACAACAAAAATTCATTTTTTAGAGTTGTAGAGGCTTGAAGTCTAATGTTTAGGCAATGTGAGATTCAGTGTTTAGGAAGAGCCTCTTTCTGTTCAGAGACAGCCCTGCTTTTACTATCTTCACACAGAAGGGTCCAGGGAGATCAGCAGGCCTGTTTTATGAGAGCTACTCCCATTGTGGACCACCCTGTCCTCATGAATTTATCACCCTCAGAAGATGATATCACCATCATTTGGGGATTTAGGGTTCAAAGTCCTGGAGGAAAGAAAAAAAGAAGTGTAGCCATGCACAGAAGGTACGAATTCATAATGCCATGAATTTATTCAGAAATTATTATGTAGGTGGAAACACATAAGGCTTTTTAAATAAAACAAGAATCTTTCATAGGTGTTTTCCCTCATGACATCATCTTCTGGCTTGTGATTTACTCATATCACCTAAAAAGCAGAGGAACCTATGGGCTTTACCAGGATTCTGAAATGTTTACTGCAGCAATGATTCACACTGGCATCTCTAAAGCCTGAAATACACATTGGCTTTAGCTTCTGTAGATGTAATGGATAATTAAAAGTATCCTTGTGTGTTTCCTGATCCTTCAAATGGTGACCTATGTTCATGTTTCTTCAAAAAGCTGACAGAGTACATAAGCCATCAGATAACTAGAGCAGAGAAACATGGAACATCAACTATCAAAGATGTACAGATGTGAGCTCCTTACTTCTGGGAAATGAATGTCCATGTGTTTATGGAGACATTACATTAGTATCCATAACCACTTTATATACTTTCTTAAAATAATAACCTTAGTTACTTTTGCTTGTTTAATAGCTAGTAAGAATGCAAGCTGGGGAGATAACTCAGGTGGAAAGTCCTTGCCTTGCAAGCACAAGGCCCTGGGTTCAATCCTCAGCACCACAAAAAAAAAAAAAAAAAAAAAAAAAAAAAGAGAGAGAGAGAATTCAAAAATACTGTTTCATGATCTTTTAATCTTTTATGTTATGTATTATTTGTTTTCCAAATTTGTGTTCCAGTATGAGACTAGTGCTTCGAATAAAAGGGTGGAATCTTAGTGCTTGATGAAAATAAGCTTACATTCCCTTATTGGAGATATTACATTAGAAACAGGGCAACATTGCTCAAGAGGTTCAATCTGAAAAATGAAGAGAAGAGTTTAACCACGGCAGAGACTGGGAAGAAAGCAAAGAAAAACTTCCTGGAGGAAGAGATGGGGACCTGACTGTTGACAATTCTAGCACTCACATATGCTTTTACATATCAAGGCTCTTACTTGTTTTTCATATTCCAGCCTGTTTGGATTCTTCAGTGTTAGAGACTCACATACCTCAAAACTTCTCTATTGTCAAATAATCCACTAGAATCCCTCCCACTCCCCAATGAACTTCCCTTTAGATCTGAGACTCAATAACACAATGGAAGGAAGACTTTCTCCTGAACCATGAATTCACATATCCTTGTGGATTTTATCTCACTGTATTATTATATATTGATTTGAGGTCTTTGGGAATTTTTTCTAAGCTCAGTTAATTAATGTCTGTTACTTCCACTAGAATATGAAGCAATTGTAAATAATCCACTAAATTCACAGTGCAAGCAAACTGCTTTAATGTGTGGAAGTCAATTAGCAAAAAAAATTTTCTAAATCTTCATAAAATTGATTTGAATGAAAAGCTGAATATACAAAATATTGGAACTTGAAAGGTTCAGAAATGGTTCCCAAAGATGGGGCACCATTTATTAATTCAAGAGTAATAATGAAACATGACACATGGAGATCTGCAACTTTATGTTATAATCATACCTTAATGCAAATATACAATTTATGAAGTTAAATTATATAATATACTTTTGTTTCTTGCATAACATGAAATACAATTTTGCAAAAACAGCCAATTCAAATAAAATTCATATGTATAGATAGTATAATTATTTAAAACCATCCTTTGTTTCTAAGTTTTTGCAGGGCCTCTTTCACATCCTTGTTACATAAACTATAAATTAGAGGATTCAACATGGGAATCACAAGGGTGTAGAAGAGTGAGCTCATTTTATCTTGATCTAGAGAGTAGGAAGAACTTGGCCGGAAATACATGAAGAGTATAGTGCCCTGGAATACTGCAACTGCAGTTAGGTGGGAGGTACAGGTGGAGAAAGCTTTGAGTCTCCCCTCAGCAGAGCGGATCTTTAAGACGGATGAGATGATGTAGCAATAAGAGAGCAGGATTCCAGAGATGGTACTCAGTTCAATGAACCCAAAAATGGTGAATAATACCAGCTCATTGACTTGTGTGTCAGAACAGGAAAGGAGATAAAGTGGAGGTAAATCACAGAAGAAATGATTAATCTCATTAGACCCACAGAAACATAAGTGGAATGTTAATGTCGTGTGTATCAAAGCATCTGCCAGTCCTATGAGGTAAACCCCAGCCATGAGCATTGAATGCACCTTAGTGGACATGTCCACTGCATAGTGCAAGGGGTTGCTGATAGCCTTGTAGCGATCAAAGGCCATCACTGCCAGCAGCAGACACTCAGCATCTGCAAAGATACAGAAGGTCAAGAACTGCAGAGCACAACCAAGGAAAGGAATTGATTTGTTCTTGGAGAATATATCGACCAGCATCTTGGGACCAACTGCTGTGGAATAGCAGAGGTCACAGAAGGAGAGGTGGCTGAGGAAAAAGTACATAGGTGTGTGAAGCTTAGGATCCACTCTAATTAAGAAGATCATTCCAAGGTTTGCCAGAAGATTAATGAGGTAAATCAGGAGAAACATGATGAAAAGGGTCACTCTGAGGTCAGTGTTACTGGTAATTCCCAAGAAAACAAATTCACTCAAGGATGAACAATTTTTCCTGTTCATTCTCCTCTCTTGTCTAAATGTTCAAAGCATAAAAAATACATATTTGATTACTTTTTGCTACCAGAATATAAATAGGACAGAACACAATTTGTACCTGTAAATTTTTTATCCTAAGAAAAATATCAAGTCATGTGTTTTACTCTACCAAAATACATTGTATGCTTTTAACAGTAAGCAGGTGACAAATTTTTTAATTAATGAGGTACATGACTTTCTACATCTTTAATATCCCTGGATCTTACCTTCCCTTTTTATGGAAAAAATTGATATTTAATCTTTCAATAAATCTTTAAAGAAATATATAATAAATACAGTCTTAGTTGTTTTAGATTAGGATGGGATATAAAGGATTAAATATTCATTCTATTTGAAAACATTCATCTAGATGTAAAAAGTGTGCAAATTTTGCAATTCAAACTACTCATGACTTTTAAAGTCTATTATGTGGGTTCTAGAAGCAATGAGTAGTATGCTTGGTCTATGTGGTCTTTAGTATTTGATGAGAGACACTAGAAGTATTTTTTTTTTCTTTCCAAGAAATGTATTATATTGACATAAGGCTCACTGCCTATTTTTAGATACAGTCTGGAGACAGGGGAAGTCTTCTTCATCATTGAAAAATAATATTCAAACAAAAATTATGGGACCCTCATAATTTAACACATAAACTTGCATTATATCAGAATTTTAGGACATATTTATTTAAAAAGTGAAAACAGGATGAAGGACAATTAATAGTTCATACATATGTAGGATTCTTTCTTTAAGCATATGTGCATTTATGAATATGTAATCTTTGTGCATGTGTGTATGATTCTTAATTGTACTAAGATAAGTGAAAAGTGGAGAACGGATATATGTACATTTTTTTATTTGTATGCTCTCTTATTACTGTCGTGCCTGCATTGTTAATTAATTAAATGATCAAACAATTTTTTTAAAAAACCTTATGTTCCTGTATATCCCTACTCAATAATAAAATAAGTAAAGGCTTGCTTGTAATCCTAGACATAAATAAAATAAATACAATGCTATTTTGTGAGTACTATCAAGTTCACTCAGAGTTCTCCATTTCTGAGATGAAAACATTATTTTTGATTATTAGACTTCACAATTCACAAAACTATGCAAGAAGTCATAACTTAATTAATTTACAAATCTCCCTTATTTTTCCAAAGAGTTTTATTTTAAATTTGGAAATTTTAACCGTAAGTTTTAAATGTAGAAACTCAGGAACTTACCTGAAATGAGCTGTTCATTTGTAAATGAGCATTGGACAAATACTATTGCAGGCAGTATTTGGGATTTTAAACTCTCTGAACCTATTTCCCTTAGGCTTTGAAATTATGCAAACTTGTGATTGCATTTCTGGTTCTGTGTTGCCCCCTGTGAATACATGAACATCTTTAGTAAAAGTTGAACTGAAATCTTAAAAATAGTCACTGAATAGTGTAGGTCAGAATTAAAACTGCAAATTAATTTGTCCTATAGAATATACAGAATTTGTGCATATTTTACATTGTAAAATATAATCTGCATCATCCTTGTCCATCTGAAGTAGAATCAGTGAAACTAATAGCCCCTTATTTAGCCAAGTCCAACTTTTTTCTGTTGTTCAACTTTTTCTTCATTTCTGCGGCACTATCCTTCACCATCTAAATGCTTTCTATCGTGATACAATTCATATACTACACCTTTCACATTTTAAAGTAAGTGCATCTGTGGATTTGACTATTTGGAAGGCTGAGCACTCTTTACACTCCACTGGCAGAACATTTTTTATCCCCTCCATAGAAAACTCAGGGCCATTAGTGTTCACTCCTCTAGGACCCCCACCTCAGTCCCTGGCAACCTGTAGCAACTTTCTGATCCGATGTGTTCACATAATCTGGACATCAGCTGTAAACAGAGCTGCACAATATGTGGCCTTTTGTGTTGCTTTTTCAGTTGTTTTGCCAAGTTTTCAAAATCTATCCTTTGCCTAGCACATAACAGAAATTCCTTCCCTTTCATTGCTAAATAATTTTTCATTTTATGTGTATAGTACATTTTATTTGCACACTCATCAGTTTAAAGAGATTCAAGTTGTTTCTGTGCTTTGTCTTTTGTAAATAGTAATGTACCTGTTCATGGAAGCTTTAAGGTTCATTTTTCACCCAGTATTGTCATATCTCGTTCCCCATCCATGTGCCATCTATCCACATTTGTCTGATTATATGATTAATTCACATTCTCTACTTTCAGTACTTGTTACCATTTGGATATGCGGTGTCTCTCAAAAGCTCACATGTCAGACAATGCAAGAGATTCAGAGAAGAAATGATTGGTTTATGTGAACCTTAATCAATCAGTGAATTGATCCCTGATGGGATTAACTGAGTGGTAACTGAATGTGGGTAGGGCATGGCTGGGGCCGTGTCTTTGGGCTGTATATTTTGTATCTGGCGAGTGGAATCTTTTTCTCTGCTTGGTGATCATCATGGGAACTGCTTCCTTCTGCCATGCTTGTCCACCTTGATGTTCTGCTTCACCTTGAGCAGCAAGGAATAGAGCCTGAGACCTCTGAAACCCTGAGTCCCCAAACTTCATCCTCTAAAATTGTTCTTTTCAGTTTTTTTTAGTCACAGCAGTGATAAAGCTGACTAAAACAGTACTCCATTTTAAATTAAGCTTAATTTATTCAATTAAGAATAAAGTTTTAAGAATAATATTTGTGTTCCTTTTTTCATATTTCCTAGTTACTAGTAAGAGGATTTGTAAAAGTATCTGTTTACCAAATTTTTGCTTTTAACTATTTTAGTTCTTTTATAATAGACTATAGTGCAAAAGAGAAGATGCACACTGCCCTTGAGGGATTTTTTACGCTAGTAGTAGTGTAAAAAAGATTCCTGTAAGAAGTATGCATGCATGTATGATTAACACAAATGGTGTGACTCTACATTGTGTATAACCAGAGAAATAAAAAGTTGTACTCCATTTGTGTACAATGAAAGAAAAATAACAATAAAATAAAAAAAGAAGTATGCATGAATAATGATTGGTTGAAATAGAGCAGAACTCTGCATTTTTCTACCAAAAATTTAGTTTGTTGCTATCCATACTCATTCTTCACAAAATGGAGAATTACTCATAGCTTGTCCTTGATAATTGGCAAAAATCCTCCCAGAAACAAAGTAATAAAATTCCATATATTCCTTGAATCTTGGTGTACTAATGTGGTATCTAATTTTACTTGGTTACTTCAAAAGGTCCCAGAAGTTACCCTGTATTCACATTGTCTGGTTGACCTGCCAGTCTCCTTCTATATATGAGCTCTTTTTTTTCTTTTTCTTTTTTAATTTTTTATTTATTCTTTTTAGTTGTACATGATAGTATAATACATTTATACATTTTGATAAATCATACATAAATGGAGTGTAATTTCTCATTTCTTGATTGTGCATATTGTATGGTCAAGTACTGTTTTATTCAGTGGCTTCAGTAACTATGTGTATAGCCAAAATGGAAAAGAGATCACACACATGTTCCTTGACTAAAAATGTTGAAAGTTAATAATAAAATGCAAACTTTCAGAATTCTATATGGGTCAATGATGACAGTGTGAACATGTTTAAGATGTCTACACACTTCAGACACATTTCCCTTAGAGATATGTGGTACTTTATTTTCCCTTTGACATTTCACTGCCATTTAATTGCCTTGACCAACAAAAATGATACAGATAGCTCTATGTCATGCAAATTGCATCCTTTAACAAATTAGGTCTCTGCACCATTAACTGATGACAAGTCAAACTAAATTCAGTGTTCACCACATGACCTGTTTCAAGGTTACTCGAACATGGAAAGAGAATGAGGTGATGGTATTTTACGAGCCCTTATCACCATGATATCAGTTATGAGGCAGACTAGAGCCTAGACTGATTAATAGCTTAACACGACAAAGTGACCCCAGTAAACATGAGGAAGAGCAGAAAAATTGCCGCTCTAATGTGTTTGAGGATATATTCTAGGATAGTGTTTGTATAGCAAAAGATAACTGAAGTGATGTGAATAGAATATATTCAGAGAGAACTATTTTTAATGCTTTTATCAGTACTTTACAGTAATAATTATGAGGTTCACCTTGATATAAACATACATGCATGGAATATAAATTGTTCCATTTCAGTCCCCAGGGCTTCTTTCCCTGTCTTCCTCACTACCTCTATTCCCCTTCTATTTATTAATTGTCTTGTTAATTGGTGCTTTACGGATAAACATAAAGGTAGAATTCCTGTGGTACACTTGCATTTAAACAAAAGGAGATACACTGTAACAATTATTAATTGCTTGAAATGACCTAGATATTATTTTCAGCAAATAAGTCTGTTAATTTGGTGAACAATCAAAAAATTAATGATCAACATTTTGCATGTATTTTAACTGAAGAAGAGAATTATTAAGTAATTTGCTAAAAATGCCATTGTATAGTCAGGTACCAAAGTGGCATGCAAATCAAGGAAATCTGGTTTCTTCTCTCATTTAGTAATCTACCCTTTAAGATGTCCTACACATGCACACCTGAACACCATGCACACTTTTTAAGAAACATTTACTCTATTCATGTAGGTGATAAATGGGGATCATGGGTGATACAACCCATTTTATCATAAGGCCCAAACTAATAATAATTCAACAGTCTATTACATAAAAAGTTTTAAAACTTCTAAATTTTCACTTATAACTTGGAATTATGAAATGCTTTTGGCTGAACATAAAACAAGTATTTGTGTATAGTTCAGTGGTAGAACACTTGCCTAGCATGTGTGAGACCCTGGAACCTATCCCCAGCACCACCGACAGCAGAAAGGTGTTTGATAAAATCTGTAATTGTTGCAAATTCCTAATAAGAGTTAGTAATTGAGAAATAGAATTAATCTTAAAAGATATGTCTTACAAAGAAACTATCTTTGATCTTAAACCTTTCTTAACTGCACGCATTTTTTTGGGGGGGGTACCCAGGATTGAACTCAAGGGCACTCACCCACTAAGCCCTATTTTGTATTTTATTTAGAGACAGGGCTCACTGAGTTGCTTAGTGCCTTGCTTTTGTTGAGGCTGACTTTAAACTCAAGATCCTCCTGTCTTAGCCTCCCCAGCTTCTGGGATTACAGGCATATGCCACCATGCCTGACTCTTAATTGCATCTTTATTTCTCAAACTGTAAACCAATGGGTTCAGCACTGATAATGGTGATGATAATGGTGTAGAACTCTGAGATCATTTTATCAGTGTCAGGTGAGAGGCACAAATAGAGAATGGACTAATTGTCAGCTAAATGGAGCAACATTAAAGAAAAATTATTGAAGAGAGCTGTTTGTTTGAGAATTAGGTTTTGGGTAGATGGGCATTTATGGTCCTATTGATAGATGCTCACTTTTCTCTATAATATCAGTTCAAATATTTCATAAACAATTTAAAATGGACTAAAAATGTGAAAGATTAGATAAAGTAATGATGTGCAACTGTGTGGACTTCACAAAATTCCAAAAATAGCTTCCAACATATTCCTTTGTGTTTCCACCAAAGTACATTCTTTACAAAATATGCAAAGTTATAGGAGTGGATTTGTAGGGTGGATAAGAGAGAAACAAAGTAATTAAAATAAAATTATTTTGGAGAAATTAAAACAGATGTGAAGAAATATGTGCAAAAGAGAACCATTTAAGAAGGAAAATTGTACTATATCACAAACTCTTCCACAGAATTACTAAGAAGAGAGGTAAATGCATGTATGCTTTTTTGGGGGACATATTGTCTTGGAAGTATTCCACAGTTGCACATAATCATTCTATTGCTTACTGGCACCTAAAAAATAAATTATACATTTTGCTAGAACTCTACAGTAAGTCATAGTAAAATTCACTTATTAATTCACTTAATCATTTCCTGAAAAACATTCATTATGAACAGCAATTGGTAGCTACTATTCTATATGCTCCACAACCAAAGAAAATTGTCAGTATACACAGGTATGGGCAGTAGAAAAATTTAATTTTCTATTATATTTAACCATAAGACATAAATGTTTAATTCTGCTAATACATTTATAGGGCAAATGTGATGCAAATTACAACTTTGTATAGAAGAAAATATTTTCTTTATGTGCAGATAACTGAAGATATATGATGCTACCAATTATGTTTGTGTGCAGAGTAAATTTCAAGCTAAAATATCAGTATAACAAAAATAAATCATAAGCTTCCAGGCATTAAACTCTCTAGAATGTAGAGATTTGAACTGTTTCTTTAATAACTGTGACAATATGGTAAAACACCACCAAGTAAACTCATGATACTATATGTTAAGCAATATTCTTCTGAGAGCAGCAATCACATCCTGGTTCCTGAGACTGTAGATCACAGGATTGAACATGGGAGTCACTATGGTGTAGAACAGAGACAGCAATTTGTCAGTTCCTGCAGAATGGCTGGATGTGGGCCTGAAGTAGGTAATGGAACCAGATCCAAAAAATAAAACCACAACTAACAGGTGGGAGGAGCAAGTGGAGAAAGCCTTAGCGCGTCCTTGGGCTGTGGGCAGCCTGAGAACGGTGCCAATGATCTTGCTGTAAGAGACAAGTATCAATATAAACGGAACCGCAGCAACGAATATCACTACTACATACACAGACATCTCATGCACTGAAGTGTCCCCGCAGGCTAGCTTGAGAATAGGGGGTATGTCACCGAAGAAGTGGTTGATTTGGTTAGAATGACAGAAATGCAGAGAGAATATCTGCCATGTCTGCCCTACCTGGACTGGCATTCCCCTGAGGCAGGTGCCAGCTGCCAGTTGATGGCACTTCTTTGGGCTCATGACTAGAGGATAGTGCAAAGGGTTGCAGATGGCCACATAGCGGTCATAGGACATCACAGCCAGAAGAAAACATTCTGCAGTTCCCAGTACAAGGAAGAGGCACATTTGAGTGGCACAGCCCACTAAGGAGATACTCCTGTTCTGAGTCCAAAGACTGACCAGCATCCTAGGGAGAGTGACTGAAACATAACAGATTTCCAGAATAGAAAAAATTGCCAGGAAAAAATACATGGGCTTGTGCAGCACAGGGTCAAGCCTGGTTATTATGACTATGAGGCTGTTCCCAATGAGGACAACCATGTAAATGATGGAGAACAGCCCAGACAGAAACCCCTGGAGGTTTGGAAGTTCAGAAAATCCCAGCAGGACAAACTGCACCACTGTGGAGACATTGTCTTCTGCTTCTACCTCTTCAAGCTTCATCTGTAGGAAAGAGTTCACCAGAATCACAAGTCATTTCCTTGTGTTGGGCTTTTGTGTTCTTGGGTATAATTCAATGATTGTGAATATTTTAATTTTCCTGTTCCCCAGAAAACAGAAGCTATCACTTCCAGATGCTCCAAGATTATAGATCATCATATTTTTTATTATAAATAAATGCATCCATGTGAAAAAATTTAGTCATTTTATTGTAAGAGATATTATATTTCTTAGTTTCTTTAATAATATTTTTCATTTTGACACACAAATATCCAAAATCTTAGAATCTGAATTTATGATCAATATAGCAATGATTTGTTTCTTTAAGTTCCAATATTTTTTCATAAATTCTCATATCTATTTTCTACTCTTATCAATTCAAACTATATTTCATTCCTGAAGTCAATATTTTGGATTACACTAAAGTGATTTTCTTAGATGAATGTAGGTAGTTCATATGAGTTATAGTTTTTTTCTGATATTTACCAAGTTGTGCTCTGCTTTGATTTTCTATGTATTTTGGTAAATTTATTATTAGACAATAATAATATATTAATAAACAGATACTTTGGAATAATATTTTCTTCTGATTTTGTATGTATTGCTATGTAAGGTTTATGAAATTGTAATTCATACATTTTATTCAGGTTTTATAATGTTGAGAAAATGAACTCCTAAGTGTTCTTCCTGTCTGGGAGAACTTAATAGATAAAATTAGGAACACATAAAGCTATGCTCCAGAAAGCAATCTTATTAGAATGTGCACCTTTGATTTTCATAACGGTTGTATGGAAAAGGCATCAACCTCAACTCCTCGTCATTAATCATCATGTCCTCACTCTGCTATTTGCTGCTGACCTCATCTCCGTTAAGTATTTTCCCTTTCACCTGTATGTGGGTGCATTCATGCCTGTGGTTTGAATGGAGTGACGTTTTTTGTCTTTGTTAGGTTATGTCCTTATCTCTAGACCTAGATTATATGCTTTTTACTATTGTTTACATATTTCATGTGTGCTGCATTGTATATTTGCTTCACAAAATTTGGTTCACTTACTTCCTGTATAAATTACAAATAATCCCAATTGGTTGCTTTATCTGATCCATACCAAAATACAAGACTGATCTTTAACCAACATATAAAACCAGATGCCCAGCAGTGCATTAAGTGTGTCTTACCTGTGTGTCATTGTTCATGTCCATGTGGTAAGGATGGGAGTGAGGGTGTATAGGAATTATTGTAGTTTCATTCACTCTTGCAAAGGTAGCATATCATATAACTTATTTGGTGTGTGTTAAATAGTATCCACCTTATGTGTTAAGTAAGTTGAAAGTGAAAACAACTAACGTATTTCAGAGTGTAGGCAAACCTCTAACCATGTCCTAAGACTGGTTAGTCTGTACAGTGGCTACATTTCAGTTTCAAAAATATAGAAGTAGACGTGGGGAAGGAGAAGTGTTGTACACAACACTTGGGCATCCCAAGGATTTTCTGTGACTAAGAAAATGAATGCTAAATATAAATCTATTTTAGCATTTATAATATTTTGGACAAAACTCAGAAGAGATTGTAAAGTTGCCTTAATTTGGCCTCACAGAGGCAAGAATAGAATGTGCTTCATAGAGGCTTGGGACACTGGGGACTGGGAGGAATGGGGTGAGGTTGGTCATGGTGCACTAGGTCTTAGCTAGTTACAATGCAAGGTCCTGGTATGCTGTTGCAAGGAAGGTGACCATAGATAAGGACACTGCATTTTTATTCAAAAGGAACTTTGAAGGTTTTAAAGAAATGATAAATGTTTGAGAGAGGTTTACCATCATTTGAGTATTACACAGTAACAGATGTATGAAGAATCACATAGATATGTACAATAATGTGCATTAATTACAAATAAAAGGAAGGGCAAAAGAGAGAAACAGATGCACACACAAAATGAAAAGAGCTATAGCAAAATTTTTAGATAATTATCTGTAGCTAATACTGACATTACTGGGATCTGATCCCAGGTTACGACTACACAAGAACAGTTTCATTATTCTGTCCTGCAACATTGAAGTCATATTTTATTTACTTAGTCATTTCAAATTAATTCAATTAGAGCTATTGGGACAATGATCAAAATGTGCAAGGAACCCCTTTGATAGCAGGATAAAATGCAACCCATTTCAACAATATCTGTGTCCTAGCTTGTTCATTAGTTACATACAATTGGTTTCTCTGACAACATTCTCACATATTACATATAAAATATTTAAATACATACCACATAGGAATCTAAGTTTTGACATTTAAAATGATGATAGTCTTCTTCAGATATGGGCTCATTAGTTTAAAACACACTTTACATTTTGATGTTATTTGATCTTTTAATTATTAAAGCCAGAAAAGTACAAAGCGCATCTGAATTAGTGTTTTGAAAAAATATATATATTTTTGAACACTTTCTACAAGTGTTCTTTGCTAATCCTAAACATATAGATACCTACAAAAATAAATTTATGTTAGACAAGAGTATCGATTTTTACCTGCTTGTTCAAGGTCAAACATGATGCTTACCTTTACTGACTGAATAAAAAGTAAAGGAAAATGTGAAAGAATATTATTTTACATGTTGGGTAATTTATTTTGTTTGAAAAGAGGCCAACTACCTTTTCAGATATAGTCATTGTCAGAAAAAAGAACCTCTTCAAGTACTAAGTATTCTCAGCTCTAGGGATCAGTTCCTTTCCCAAGGAGGATACTAATTGAAGGAAACCATTCTGCTGCCAATCAAACATTTTTGTACAACAATCAAAGACCCATCAACACTACATCTTTTTAAATTCTCAGGCTTTCTCTATCTCAGGAAAGATATTAAATATGAATCTTAAAAACTTCAGAATGTTACAATTGCACATGATTTATGATATGAACTGAAATGTTCTTGAAAAGATGCAAAGCAATGTCTTAAACTAGAAAGAAGTTTATCATTCTGTCATCAAAAATTGAGATTTGAGAGTTGTAGGTCTCTCCAGGCAGTTATGTCATCTTTAACCCGAGTTTCCACTCTGCACATCTACCCTGACCAGACAGGTCTCAACATGCCCTATGTTATGGATGGGGGGACTCTGAGGAAAGTAATGGATAGAAGCTATGACCTATTCCTTCCAGTTATGCAGACTGGAAAAGGCATGCAGAATTTCCTGATGCAACTCTTCATGTAAAATTTAGTCACACATTACAACACCAAAATGAAATGAAGCTACATGAGTATAATTTACAATTGAACTGTCATGAGACCAACTAAGAAGCTATTATCATAAACTGTCTGATTGTCAAAATAATTCTAAGTACTGACTGCATGAAGTTCATAGTCAAGGACCAGTTTAGTTCAATGGCACCTTCTCTCATGTAAAGGACATAAAATAGTGTAATAGATATCTTTAACACCCAGAGAGAGAAACCCATATAGACAACTAGTTACAAAACACAAAGGAGAAGAATTTTTGGCCTAACTATTGTAAACAGGAATAGACTTCTACATATTTTAAGACTGATAGACAAACCTAATTTGGAAGAATCAATAGTTTGCATTAAACTATCAATATTCAAAAGAATTATTCACTAATTTTGAATTTCATCATCTTGAGGCATATTTTATTTTATCTTATTTCTAGCTATTAAGACACATTGTAGCAATATCTCATTCTGTGCATTTCCTTTGTTAGGTAAGTGATTTGAAATGTTTTCCCTAGTCGGTATTTTCATTCTCTTACCAATGCCAATATGAGAACAAACTATTTCAATTACAATGAAGTCCACCTTATAAATGTTGTCTTTCATGGATTATGCATTGGGTAATATAAGGTAGAACTCTTGCTTAGTCCAAGTCACAAAGATTTATGGCTTTGTTTTCTTCTACTAAATCTGTGGTTTAAGATTTCACATGTAAATATAGGTTAGTTTTTATTCATTTTTTGTAACAGGATAAGTTTTAGATATTTTTGGTGCATGCATGTTTGAATATGTATACATAGCCAATTCTTCCAAGTTACATTTTTTAGAAACACCCTTTTTAAAATGAATCCAGTTGTATTATTGCCAGAAATTAATTACAAACTTTTCCTCAATTGGTGAATTTGAGTCCAGAAAAGTGAAAAATCTGGGCAAAATTTTTAACTACAATCATTTTTTAAAATCTTGGAAGTAACAAGAGGCAAAGAGCAAAATGTGAATTGTTTCAGAAAATAAAATTAAACTTCAAAGAATTTTCAAAATCAGGTAAATTTTATAAATTGGGGTTTGTGTTATGACTCAGTGATAGAGAGTTTGGCTAATATGTACAAGGGCATGGATTTGGTCCGTAAGAAATTTTAATTATATGGTGAAACATTTTCATCAGGAACTTCTTTGAAATATCTTTTCTAATATACAAATTACCATTTATGTAAAAAAAAAAAAGATGACAGGAGAACAAGAACTACAAAGTGAGCAATGACAAAAAAAGACTAATTCCTACCAATCTGAAAGACTGGGTGCAAGTAAGAATTCATACACACTCAGGAAAGTTCAGAGAATCAATTAGCAGGTCACTCATCCTGAATACAAATTTATAAATGCCAGAATAAAAACTGAATCCCAACACAAGTTTGTTAAGGTACTAAAATGATAATGATGCCCTAGTTATAGACATATGTATGAACAAAGGGAAGACTTCCTCACTCAAGACAAATAAGCATACATATTAGCTGATCTCTAAATTACACTGACTCATAAACGATACAGAGGAAGTCAGTCTTACAAATACGAGCATGGGCAATTTAAAATAAAGAGGCGGGAGTGCAGAGACATCAGCAACTGCACACCATAAGGGAAGCAGACTCAACAAAATCAGTCTAAGCAAATACTAAAAAAAAAAAAAACAGAGTGACAACTGTTAGTTAGATGTAAAGGGGTGCAGTTTTGGTTCGTCGATAACTCCCAGAAAAGACGCTCCACAGATACAGGTCTCACACGAGGAACTTTTATTCAAGCGGACAAAACGTGTCTGCTTGGGGGAAAGGGAAAGGGAAAGAGAGCGAAGATGGCGCACGGTTCTTTGTATTGGAATTTCGCGGGCTGGGAGGAACCAATCATGGAGGAGAATTATTACAGACTGACTAATGGACCAATGACATATTGGAACGTAATGTGGGAGGCAGGAAGGTTATCGCGGAAACACAGATTTTACAGGTGATGCCTGTAGCGGGAGAGGAAAAGGTGGCTTTATATCTAACAACAACAACCTTCCATGTGAGGAACTAGAATCCGAAAAGTCTATAATATATTTCCAGATTGTTTGGTTTCAGTCAGAGTTTACATAAGCAAAGAAATGGGAAAGTGTGACATGTACAGAGAGAAAAATAAAAAGAGCAAGATACAGAGAGTAGACATAGTGGTTAGTGTGGACAATCAGAGGGGCCAGAGCTCCCTCCTCACTCCAGCCTTGCTCGTGAACTGAGGTCTTTTCCAGGTTCAAAGGGTGTAGGACCTGAGTTCTGCTTGTTTCTGCCTGAGTTTGCTTGAAGTTCTGAGGTTTATGCTGGGAAGGGCAAGAGAGGAGACTAGCAGACACAGACCACCCAGAGTCCCATCCTAGAAAAGGTATTGCTCTCTAAAATTGGTGCTTCTCTCCCTGTCATCATCTCTTGTTCAGTCCTGTTCAAGTTCCACTAGCTCAGGAAGAGAGGTGGAGGTGAGAAGGAAGGCCATAGATTAGGATTTACTCTTGCTCTCTCTGAGGAAACTGGTTCAACTTTGTTGAGTGTGTGTGGTACTGGGGATTGAACTCAAGGGTACTCTACCACTGAGTTACATCCTCAGGCCTTTTTATAATTTTTTTGAGATAGGATTTCACTAAGTTGTTCAGGCTGACCTCAAACTTACAATCCCCCTGCCTCAGCCTTCCAAATCACAATGATTAAAGGCATGTGACACCTTGCCTGGCTAGAAACTGATTTAATTTGGTAAAGACCATAGAGATTCATGCCTAAGTTGGTTTTAAAGTACAGTGATGGTCTTGTTGAACACTAATTATTATGTGTCATTAAAAGATGTAAAAAAATGTATTTTTATAGCTCCAAGGAAAATATGTCAATATTGAAAAGGAAAGGCAATCAGAGGGTTATTAACAATACAGACACACAGGTAGCCAAGAATCCATTCCCTAGGTAAGTCTTAAACTGTATTGAATTTTAAATTTTAATTACTTGAGCACTAATGCAGTTGAAGATCCACATCTAAGAAATGTGCATGAAATTCATATTGAGAAGAGAGCTAACAGAACTGTACCTAAAGGTATTTGGGCTTGTAAAATCCACATCATCTAGCAGGTCTTACTGTCAGCACTATTTCAGGTCACTCTAGCCCAGGGTTGTGAGTGCAATTCTTTTGTAAGCTGATAGAGTGGGTCATCCTTTTTGTTTATTTCTAAATGTTTTTCAATACTAGAGAGGGTCTGCATAGCATTAGAATCATAATTCACAGAGACAGGAAAACCAGTTGAAAAAGTCTTTAGAAATAATTTAGGTGAATTCCCTCTTTTTTCAAAGAGGCCTAAAGATCCAGAAAGGAAATTCACTCTTTGATCCCCAAAATGATTTAGAGTGGTTTTGAGCGCCTTTCACAGTATGCTTCTAAAGAGATGCAGATAGTTGTCTAGGAAGATTAGAAGTTACTGTACACGATTTAAAAACAAAAGCACATGTTTACTGAGCCTTTGCTCATTATTTCTGCTCAATTCTATATAATATACTTACACAGTCAATATATCAAAATGTACCATTACAACATCATTTTCTGTTTAAGAATTTTAGTAGCAAAAACAAAGGAAGGTATCAAATGATAGAAGATTTACTGGATTTTTTTTTTTTAACAAACTGAATCCTGCTTTAATTGAGGCTTGTGGAGTACAAAGTCCAACAAAAAGATTATACAGAATCTTCTAGAAAACAGGGCGGACAACAAGCCCTATGTAGAGGAGGATGAGAGTAATTCATAGCTCACAAAAGCCACTCTGTATCAATTTCCCAGAATACCCAGAAGATCTCTTTATCATCTCAGTCCTATTCCTTATCCCAATTTTTATTTCCTTAGAAGGCAAAATTGTCCATATTATTTGGAATTATTCTGGTTTTGAGAAATTTAAAGACCTTAAGTTGTTGCACATGCAAAACATAAATAACTTAATAAGAAAGTCAGTTGACATTAAAAGTTATTTTACAAGTAACTGGGAAATGGACCAAATTATCCTGGATATCATTTCATTAAGGTTTCAAACCATCCAGGAAAGAGCAGCATAATCATACCATTTTATAAATAAAGTTTAGAAAATGTTAAATTCCCAAATTAAGGAAAGTATATGACCATAGGTAGCTTATTTCTAAAAGGTCACACCCCTAAAATAACATTTCCATTTTTGTTCCTATCTCCATGTCAAAAATACCAACTTGATTTCTTTAGGAGGAATGGATAACTCAAGATTATACAATGGGCCCAACCACCCTCAAAAATGTTAAAAATTCTAAAAGGTGGAAATAAAACTGATAAGGAAGACAAATATGGGTCAAATATGAGTCAGTTGTTTCTTCATTTGTTTCTAATTAATTCTATAACCCAAGGCTTACATTTACCAGTCCTTTCCACTAAAGTCATCAAGCTATTGGAGCAGAGAATCTGGACAGAAAGTCTATGGAGAGAGGAATAGGAGTTGACAGATAAACTGTCAAGAAAAGAAGAGGTAGAGGTTTGGTGATTAATGAATAAGTGCCTGTCTAGCCAGCTCCTCTTCTTCTCTTGACAGAACAACCAATGTAGATGCGATGAAAACCACTGGCATCAAAAGCAGCATTACACTTGGGACATTTGCTCTGGTGGGTGTCATAGCATATTTTCACACAATCAAAGCAGAAAACATGAAAACACTTGGTAAGTACAACATCCTTCTTACGCACGTTGCAGCATGGACAGGTCAGACATGCCTTATAATCTTCAATTTCCTCCAGCAGAATCTCATCACACTTGAGCACATTGTCTGGTTTCTTTGTCGTCTCCAGGTTCTTTTGAAGTCTTGAGATGTCCTCTTGGGCTCATTTAAAATTGAACATATCCTTTTCCTTGGTGACCCTGTTCTCCTCAATCTCATCCCAAAAATCATGGAGCTTCTTCTGTGCCAGCTCAAGTTGTGCCTTGAGGTCATCTGCAAGCTGGGCTGCCTCCATTACCTTACGTTTATTCATCTCCAAGGCTTGGATCCTAAGACTCAGCTCCTTTTCTCCTGTGCCAATGTTGCTTTGCAATAAGTGCTCCTTCTCTTCCAGTTTCCTTACACCTGTAACTTGGCATCAACCTGGGTCTTCAGAGTCAAAACTTGTTCTGCCATCTCCTCCTTCTCTTCTTTGAGTAATTTATGGAATTGATCAGACTGGATACGCTCTGACATGAGTTTGAAATTTGCATCATCCTTTTCCCACAACTGCTGCATCAAAGGGATATTTTGTGCCTGCATGTCTTCAAAGACTTGGCCTGTGACATCCATCTCAGAGAGCAGAGCTTCTTCTTCCTGCTTGGCCATGGCCAGCTTTTTCTTCAGGTATTCGATCTACTCTTCTACTGCCCGAATCTTCCTCGAGGCATCTTCGTCAGCCATTTTCTTGTTCTCTTTCTTCTCCTTATCCTCTAGATCCTTAAGTCTTTGCTTTAGATCTTCTAACTCTGCCTTAGACTTCTTCTCAGCTGCCATTCATTGAACTTTGTCTCTCTGTTCCTTCAGGGCATAGCACTATATATCTATCAATAGTTTCATCTCCTTTTGGCTCTCTTGTGCCCTCTTGAGTTCAATCTTTAATTGATTGATAATTTCTGCTTCCTTCTTTCTTCCATCATCATGTTTTCCTTTCTCTTTATCCTTAGCAGAATCTCTTTCTTTTTCTGATTCTTTCAGTTTCTGCTTCTCTCATTCTCTCTCCTTTTCCTTCTCTCATTCTCTTTCTCACTCTCTTTCTCCCTCCTTTCTCATTCTTTTTCATCCCATTTGGACTTAATTTCATTGGCATCCTCCTGGGATGTCTTCAGTGCTGAGGGCTGGGTTGGTAAGTCCTCAGAATCTTGTTTTAAATCTGAAGGTGCATCCTTGGCATCCTCTGTACTAGACTGAGACTGCAGGAGGGCACTGCCACTGTGTCTTGTTCTGGTCAGACTGGGTTTCTCTCAACTTCCATTTATACCTGAAGACCTCCCCTTTCAGCTGGTGATTGTGGTTCTGGAGGCTACTGATGAGGTGGCACATTTCCCAGTTTATAGGGCCTGTTTGTTCATTGGCAGCTCATTGAGCAAGGGTCTGCTCAAATTCTATCCTCAGCATTTCATATTCCTTGTGGACCTGAGTCAGTGTATCTTCCAGCTGGATCACTTCAGTTCTCAGATTCTTATGAAGACTAAATTTAATGAGTTCAACCTGGTGCTGGTGAGTTCCCCTGGTTCCATGAAGCAGGATTCAAGCCTCATCCAAGTGAGTTTTCAACTGTAGGCTCTCATGGTACAGAACAGAGAACTGTGACTGCCTGCAAAGATATTCAAAGATATTCTGGAGTTTCCTTAACCACTTCCTCCACTGCCCTCTGCAATTCCACCTTCAACTTTTCATTCTGTGTAGTGACCTCCTCAGAGTCTTGTCGAAGTTTCTCCAACTCACAGTTTAACCCACTATATGCAGTCTTTGCACCAGGTAATTTTGTATTTAGTTAATGTTATTTGTCCTAATTTATTGGTACAGGTATAAGAAGGATGTGATTTGAAGGCACTAAGGGAAGAGAATAAATTTTTCAGTAAGTAGGCTGGGTTCGATCAAACCTTATGGTGCTATGTTGACATTTTTTTGTAGAATCCCATGATATAAAGGGTATTATGGGATAAAACCCCAAGCTGATGTTTTAAATTTTAAATCTTTAGAATCTCTTAAGAAAACTCCAGACATTTTGTTATTCTTTCTCAAAAATTCAGAGAGAAAGAAGGATTTAATAAAATCAATGGATTCCAGTTTTGGACTTCCAATTGTAGAACTTTGCATTTTTTTAGGGTTCAGAGTGACTAGATCTGATAACAGATCTAATAGGTCCTTTAAATAAGTATTTAATGCTGCAATACATTGTCATATTGGAGGAAGATGGGCTAATTGGGTGGTTTCCTACAACATTCAAATTAGCAGCACTCTGTTAATGCCCCTTGGTTCTTGCAGGTTTATTGCAATTCAAAGTTTTCAGTCCTGCTGCTGCTTATAAATAGCAATTCCAAAAGAAATGAATTAAATATCATATGGTATAGATGGATAACTTTAAATCCTTTTATCAAAACTTGTACTCTTGATCGGTTTACTCCTCCATGATACAGTCTAATGTACCATGTTGTACCACAAATGCCACCTTGACAGGCAGAGGGGCTTCTTTGGCTTTCATTCCTTTCAGAAATATTTTCATCCAGAAAATTTTAAAGCAGCAGCTAGAAAATCTAAGATAGTTATTAGCTTTTAGATTCTGTAGTTGTGACAGATCCTGGAGAGCTATAATAGATAACTCATATGTGGTACTCCAAGGCCATATCTGTATTTTCTCAGCAAGCTCATTCAGTGCTTTGAAATGCTCATTCAGTGCTTAGCAATGAAAAAGAACACCCAAGATGACAAAGATGAAGTAGACAGGTATCACGTACATGCACAAATGAATGCGCTTTTCTTCCAACGTATTCACTCTTCATGTCTTTATAGATTTATTATATTGGTAATCTGAACTGTTTTATGCAATTTATTAAATAATAAAATTTATATGTTAAAGCCACAAATCCTAGCAAATTTCTATTGTTTTATTGACATCCAACAGAATTGAAAAGACCTAGTGTTTTAGTTTTATTGTTTCTTTCTTTCCCCAATTCTTGTCACAAACCAAGTGCAGTTGTATTAGATAGCAGGGAGGGATCACTTAGTTCTTAGGCAAAGGACTCTCACAATCTCATTTGGGAAACAAACTTTTCATACATAAACTATGCCTTTAGGAGATAGTCCTCTGTGATAAAAAAAAAAAAAAGGGAGGGGCATTTAACCAAAATAGAGAAGGGAAAGAAGGTTCTAGAAACAGTGATGAAGATTTCTGAGTTAAGAGTAACAGCAAAGCATTTCTTTAACAAAGCTCTTTCCATTCTCTTTAACAATGTTGAACCATTTATTTCTAAAAACAAGACATACCCTTGTCAAGCTTTCTCTGAATTCCACACTATCTTTCTGGAATCTTCTTTTTTTCCCCAATTTGGGTTTCTTTACAACTCACATTGAGTTTCTCCATGCAAGGCAGTCTCTCTCCTGGATTCAAACATTTTATTTTGGATTCATTCCCCCACTCTTTTGACTTCACAATAGTGTTGATGCATACTATGAATTATTTGAGTACTTAATTCATGACTGCTTCCTCCACTAGTATATAATATATAGTCCTCTAATAATGACTAGATATTCCATGAAAACAAAGCATCAAAATGCACAAAAGCACTTAGGAAAAATTTGATGAATTTTAATGTTATTGAAATAATGTGTGAAGCTAATAAAACCTTTCAAAATTAGATCAGGAATTTATACCACAAGGAGATAGCAACATATATAAATTCAGAACATATAATGGAAAATGACAGGTTAGGGAATAATCCACTTTCCAATCTTTCATTAAACTAAAATATTTGAAAATTGTTGTTTTTCATGAGCTATGACACACAATTTTAAGAAAACAGAAATCATCATACATGTATGAGAAAGGTATAAGTTCATCATAAATAATTACAATTACATTTTATTTTTAAGCTTTTGCAGGGCCTCTTTCACATCCTTGTTGCATAGGCTATAAATCAGAGGGTTCAACATGGGAATCACAAAGATGTAAAACAGTGAGGTCATTTTGTCTTGATTTAGAGAGTAGGAAGAACTTGGCCTTTAAATATATGAAGAAGACCGCTCCCTGGAAGATCACAACAGCAGTTAGGTGGGAGGCACAGGTGGAGAAAGCTTTGAGTCTCCCCTCAGCAGAGCAGATCTTTAAGACAGATGAGATGATGTAGCAATAGGAGACAAGGACTCCAGAGATGGTACTCAGTTCAGTGAATCCAAAAACGGTGAATATTACCAGTTCATTGACTTGTGTGTCTGAACAGGAAAGGAGATAAAGTGGAGGTAAATCACAGAAGAAATGATTAATCTCATTAGATCCACAGAAACATAAGTGGAATGCCAATGTCGTGTGTATCAAAGCATCTCCCAGTCCCACCAGGTAAACCCCAGCCATAAGCAGGTAACACACTGTGCTGGACATGTTGACTGTATACAGTATGGGGTTGCTAATGGTCTTGTACCTATCAAAGGCCATCACCACCAGCAGTACACACTCAGAATCTGCAAACGTACAGAAGGTCAAGAATTGCACAGCACAACCAAGGAAAGAAATTGATTTTTTCATGGCAAATATGTCAATTAACAACTTGGGTCTCACTGCTGTGGAATAGCAGAGGTCACAGAAGGAGAGGTGGCTGAGGAAAAAGTACATTGGTGTGTGAAGCTGGGGATCCACTCTAATTAAGAAGATGATTCCAAGGTTTGCCAGAAGACTAATGAGATAAACCAGGAGAAACATGCTAAAAAGGATGATTTTGAGGTCAGCATTACTAGTAATACCCAAGAAAAAAAATTTACTCAAGGATGAACAATTTTCCCTGTTCATTCTTCTTTTCACTTGTCTAAACTTAAAGAAATGATTACAAAAGTGAAAGATACATATTTAATCCTTACCTACACCCCCAAAATATCTGTAAGACTGAACACAAATATTTTTTGAGTTTTTAATCCTTCCAACAAGATTCATGTGTTAGTCTTTAAAAAGTCATGATGTGCTTCGACAGTAATTAAAAATAAAATTCTGAAATGGTAGTTGAGAACTAATGATTGTCATCAATATGATATTCATGAGGGATTTGAATTTTATTTTAATTTCTCTGGGTCTCATCCTCCTTTACTTTAGGAAATATATTTTTATATGCTGAAATATGAGTAAATCTTTAAAATATTATGGAGTAAACACAACTCTTAGATGAAAGAAACTTACATGACTATTTTCTGTTCTAAAATCATTCATCTAAACAGAAAAAATCGCAATTATCATAATCCTCAAAATTTGTGATTGCTTTTAAAAAATATTGTTGGTTATAGCAACAATCCTCATATCACTAACCTGTGAAAAGGAAAATCATACTTATTATTACATGTTGGTCAGTGCATTCTTTATCATCTGATGAGATATGAAAAAATAAAAACTATGCTTTTTAGAAATATTTTATGATTTTTGCCTCAATGCTTATGAACTACTTGTAGGGGTATTCTGGAGACAAATGATGAGTCTCCTAATAATTCAAAGAGAAATGTTAAGATAGACGTGGAACCATGATGATTTAATACATACAACTGCACTATGTCATATTTAAATAAAATTTACATTAAAAATTAAATCAGGGAAAGATACAATTATAATTAAGAGATTAATAGACTTTTTCATTAAGTGTATGTGTATTTATGTATACCTAATTTTCTACAGGTATATGATTCTCAACTGAAATAGAAATAGAAAGTCAGTTTTAATATATGTAAATGTTTTTTGTTTTGAAACAAGTAACTACTGTTAACTATTGCATTTGGTTCACATGGACTTGAGTTTTCACATATTGGATTTGCCTTGTGTCATCTTTATTATCTTTTATTAAAACAAAGACAGTAAAACGTTTAAATTTATGTATATCCCCACATAGTAAGAAAATTAGTAAAAGTTTGTTTTTAATACAGATTGAAAAAGAAACAAGTAAATGTTACCCTGTGAATACTAATTTCAGTCAGTCTTCTAGTTCTGAGAAGAATATATTATTTTTGATCATAAGACTTCAGAATTCATGGAACTACATAAGAAAGTATAAACTGTTTCATTTGCAAAGCTCTCATTTTTTTTCTGGAGTTAAGTTTTCTTTTCTTTTTTCTTTTAACCTTGTAGCTTTAAATTTGGGAAATTGGGAGTTTATTGGATGTGAACCATTATTTGGGAACTGAGCACTGAGCAGGTAGCATTCTATTATAACAAGTAGCATTTGGGACTTAAACTCTCTGAGTCTATTTCCCTGTGGTTTAGGAATTATGTAAACATGATTAATTCCTTTTCCCCTGTGGATTCATGAACATGTTGAGCTAGTGTTGATTTGAAACCTTGAACGTAGTCACCAAATGGTCTATATAAGAAAGAAAATAGCAAATTAATTTTATAGTACAAAATATGTCGTATGTATGCATACTTGTGCTATAAAATCCAATCTGTATCATTCTCATACAGGTGAAGCCAAATCTAACTGGCGCCCTATGGAGTTATTTCAATCTCCATTCTCTTGTTCATTTTTCTTTCCATTTCTCAGATTCTCCGTCATCCTAATGGATTATTATCACATTTCAATTTTGTTTTTATTGACATATAATTCATGTATTCTAAAATTTATATTTTTAAAGTAAACCCTTCCTTGACTTTTGCTATATTGGAAAGTTGTGTACATTACACTCTGCTTGCAGAACATTTTTCATCCTTCATTAGGAAACTCAAATGCATTAATATTCCACACATCACCTCCACTAAGTGCCTGGCAAACTTAAATCAAATTTCTGATTCTATGTGTTCACCTATTCTGGGCAATATCATTTTGTGAATATAATGTATTCTTTTTAACTATCCATCAATTAAAGGACAATCAGGTTTGTTTCTGCTTGTCCATTATGAGCAATGATACCATAGATATTCATGAAAGATCACTGTTGTCACCTAGTATTGTCATATCCTCACCTTGTCATACTTCCACCTTTTATGGACCTTATGATTAATTCACATTCTCTACATTGAACTCTCTCATTTTTGAATTAAGTTTAATTGATTTATATCAAAATTTCTCTATTACATTTAAGTTTTCATTTTTTTCATATTTCTTACAGTTTCTACCAAAATGATTTGCAAAGTTATTTGCTTACCAAATATTTGATGTTAACTATTTTAGCCTATTTATAATGGAATGTAATGAAGAAACGGAAGCACACTGGTTTGGGGGATATTTTTTCCCACAATTTGTATGCATATGTGTAAAGATGGTTCATTTAAGAAGTAATACATGAATGATTTGTATGAAAATGAGAGTTCTGCATTGATTCTAAAAATAATTTCACTTATTACTATCTGCACTTCTTCTTCATAAAATTGAGAATTACTGAAATTTTGACTTTCATGTTCTGTAAACCCTGCCACAAAGATCGTGGTAAAATTCTTCATATCGTTTGAACTTTAGTCTACCACTTTGGTATCTGGTTTGAACGGACTACTTCAAAAGGACCCGATACTGCATTTGCAATATCCTCATGGGAAGGGGGGTGGCTGCCTTCTCTGTGTGCTATTCAAGTACTGTTTTATTCAGTGGATTTGCCAGATACATTCACAGAAAAGTCAGGAAAAAAGATCAGACCCAAACTTGATGATTTTTTGAAATGTCAAAAGCTAATAATAAATTTAGAATGAGTAATTTCAGAATGATACAATGGGTTGATGTTTATTTGGGCAGATTAAAGATGAATACACTTTTGGACACATCTGCTTTAGAAACACAGTACTTGCTTATACTTCTGTTAACATATTGCTGTCCTTTAACTAGTTAATCAACACAGAATGGCACAAAGACACACCCAGTGACTCTGGAGGCTTCCACAGAGGGATCCTAAGTTTCAGGCAAGCCTTGGTAACTCAGTGAAACCGTAAACAACTTAGTGAGCTTAGGTAGAGATGTAGCTCATTTGTAAAGTGCCCCTGGGTTTAATTTCCAGAACCAAAAAGAAAAAAAAAATGGCACAAAGAACTCCATGTCACGGTAGTGACATATTATTACCTGAAAATCATGAACTGCTGACTATTAACAAGACTAACATTCAGGGTGAACAATGTTACCTGTTTTGAAAACATGGGAAGGAAAAGAGATTGTGTTGACCCTGGTTTTTCTAGTCTTGTCACCTTGAAATCACTTTTAAGACACTTCACAACCTAGCCCAACCATCAGCTTCATACCACAGTGTGGAAACTGTCAACACAAAGAACAGAAAAATAACCCAATCATAGTCAGTTAAACCTTTGTATTCCAGGATAATGTTTGTATAGAAAATGATAATTAGAACAGTACATAAAGAACATACGGGGAAAGAAATTTTCATGAGAAAGGATTTTTAAATGACATGTGAGCAAATATTGGATATTTATGTTGTATGAAAATTGTATACATATTTATATTGTATATATTTTTCTATATAAGCATGTGATCTCCACAAACAGAAGAAGATATATGTAAAAAGAATTGACAAAAGATACATCCAACAAAAAGCAGTAAGTCAATAAAAAATGAGCAAAGCTTTTGTGTCAGGGACCAAGAAGTTCTCATTCTGAGAACATTCTGACCTTTACAATAAGCAGCAGCGCCCCCCCCCCCCCCCCCCCGGCTGATAATTCTGACAGTATGGCACCTATGGCGCCCACGGCTTCTATTCCGGGACTACACTTTCCCGCCGGCGCAAACTTCACCTTCCCGCCAGCGCGAATTTGCACCCTATCAGGAACCCAGCAGAAGAACACAACCAACCAGGCTGCACCTCATCATACCCCTCATTCCCTCAGTATAAATACCCGTGAGAACAATAAAAATTTGCAGCTTGATCAGAATTCCTGTCTTGCTGTCTCTCCCTGTGTCTCTTGTCCCTTCATTCCTTCTCTCTTAGGTTTGCCGTCCTCGTTGATGTCCTGCGGGCCGGGACAGTTGGCGCCCAACGTGGTTGGTTCGAGCCTTTGTTTGAGAAGCGAACGCTGCCCTCTGGGGAAGACTTGGCCAAGCGGGATTCGGGATCGCCTCGGTGAACGCGACCGGGAGTCAGATCCAGGAGGAGAGTGAGGCCAGCGCAAGGTGAGTGACGCACCATGGGACAAGCAGTTTCGTCACATGATTTGTTTCTGATGGGTCTCAAGGAGGCCCTCAAGACTCGGGGAGTGCGTGTTAAGAAAAAGGATTTAAGATCATTCTTTTCATACATAGAGGATTTGTGTCCTTGGTTTCCCCTCGAGGGGTCAATTGATGGTAAAAGGTGGCTCAGAGTAGGAGACTGCCTCAAAGATTATTATGAGACTTTTGGTCCTCAAAAGGTGCCTGTCACTGCCTTTTCTTATTGGAATTTAATTAATGAGATTCTTAAAAGCTCACCCTTTGACAGTGGTACTTTAAAACTTGTAAAGATTGGGGAGCAGGCAATGCAATCCACCTCTCGCCCCCCATCAGCATGCCCTTCGGTTAGTATTCAAATGCCCCCTACTCAGCCTTCTCAGGACTCTGGGACCCTCCCAGACCCCGGGAACCTCCCAGACCCCACCTTACCAAAAGAGTCCCCTAAAAATCCCCCTAAGATTTATCCGGTTTTAAATCCCCATGATGAGTTGACCCCAGAGGATGAGGCTACCCTGGAGGAGGCAGCGGCTCGATACCATTCTCCAGACCTGCCACCTCTTAAAAATCCACTTCCCACTTATACACCCCCTGCCTTTCATGCTCCGGCCCTTCAGGGACCTACTGCCCCCCCAGACATTTTTTTCCCACTTCCCTTGCCTAATCTAACCCCTTTACGCAAGTCTCTCCAACATAGGCGGGAACAAATCCAACTTTTAAAAGAACTAAAAGCCCTTGATGCCGAGCTTCGCTCACTGGCCTTGGGCACGGAGTTAACACAAACTGGCCCAAGACCCCTCAATACTCGTAAGGTGAAGCCACGTGGTCAGCCTGTTCTTGCCTTTCCAGTCACTCGCAGTCAAGCAGATCAGCCCGCACAAACTGAAGCAGAGAATTTAAAAGGAAGTCAGGAAGAGGAATCAGGGGAGGAACAAGAGGTAGAACCAGAGAGGGAACAAGAGGAGGACCAGGAATCAGGGGATGAGGAGGAGCCCACCTCTGGACAGAGTGGAGCCCTTGGTTCTTATAAAAGGCTGAGCCTCCACTTTCTTGAAAGACTTAAAAAGGCTTGTACACAGTATGGCCCCACTGCACCTTATACACTGGCCTTGCTAGAGAACCATAGTACACAATGGCTCACCCCTAATGATTGGAAATTTTTGGCCCGAGCCACCCTCAGTGCGGGTGACTTCCTGTTGTGGAACGCAGACTTTAGGGAATACTGTCGGGAAACTGCCCAAAAAAAAATTCAACCAAGGCTTCCTCTAAATCCTGGACCTATGTTAAACTAGTGGGTAATGCGCCATTTGATACTAACCCTAAACAGGCACGCTTTCCTACTGGGCTCCTAGCACAGGTTCAAACTGCTGGTTTGCATGCTTGGAGACGGCTCCCTCAAAAGGGCTCAGCCACCACCTCCCTAGCAAAAATTCGTCAGGGTCCTGACGAGCCTTACAGTGACTTTGTTGCCCAGCTTAATCTAACTGCGGAGCGCTTACTTGGACCAAGTGAAAACGAGAGCTCCTTTGTAAAATATCTTGCCTTTGAAAATGCCAACCCAATATGTCAAGATGTTCTTCGGCCCCACAAAGATAAAGGGGACCTTTCTGACTTCATTAGGCTGTTTGCCGGGGTAGGAACAGCCCATGCCATGGGTCTCGCCATTGGTGCCGCCTTCACCAAGGCCCTTCACCACCCTGGCCCACGTACTTGCTTTACTTGCAAACAACCTGGCCATTTTGCGCGAGACTGCCCAACAGGGAAACTGGGTCAAGGACCCATATCTCCTCAAACAGGGGCTAAACCACCTCCGCTCACCCTTTGCCCTAAATGTGGTAAAGGTCGCCACTGGGCCAAGGAGTGTAGATCCAAGACCAATGCCCTTGGACAGCCTATTCCCTCTAACTTCTCGGGAAACTCCTCTCGGGGCCAGCCCCTGGCCCCGACCACCCCCAGAGCAAACCCAGGGGCAATAAGGTTTGTTCCCTCTCAGACTCCCAACCCAATCCAGGCTCCCTGTCCTTCTCCACAATCACCTCCCTCCAACGTGCTACCCCAGGCAGCGCAGGATTGGACCTCTGTGCCTCCACTGATACAATATTAGACGCTATGCAAGGACCCCGAATAATACCCCTGGGGTTGTAGGCCCCCCTCCACCTCATATGTGTGCTCTTATTCTTGGGAGAGCTCCTACCACCTTACAAGGTGTTCAGGTCTTCCCTGGCATCATTGATGATGATTACACTGGAGAAATTAAAATACTGGCCACAGCTATTAACAGAGTAGCGGCCATCCCTGCAGGAACAAAAATTGCACAATTAATACTCCTTCCCCTCAATTCAGGAAATTCACCAGGAAACACAGCCTCTTTAGGTTCCTCTGATGTGTATTGAGTCCAACCTATCTCCCACAAAAGACCCACTCTTACCTTATTTATTGAAGGAAAGAAATTCCAAGGGATCCTAGATACTGGTGCGGACGCCACAGTTATTTCTCAAAAATATTGGCCATCAGAATGGCCCCTCACCTCATCACTAACTGACCTTAAAGGAATAGGGCAGTCAAGAAACCCCTTAGTTAGCTCCAGGGTGCTTAATTGGACTGACACAAAAGATAACACAGGGAATAAAGGAACCGTTACCCCCTTCGTTGTTCCTGATCTCCCTGTCAACCTTTGGGGACAAGACATTCTAAGCCAAATGAAAGCTATTCTTGCTAGTCCTGACTCTTTATTCATTCATCAAATGCTTCGTATGGGCTTTATCCCTGGTACAGGCCTTGGAAGGCTAGGACAAGGACAGGTTGAGACTGTACAGCCCATACAAAAAACAGACAAATCTGGACTTGGGTATTTGGATTTTTAGTGTCGGTCCCTGACCCTCCTGTACCCCATGCAGACAAAATTATTTGGGAAACTCAAACTCCTGTGTGGGTGGATCAGTGGCCCCTCACCCAAGAAAAATTAGAGGCTGCCTCCATGTTAGTACAGGAACAGTTGACAGCCGGCCATGTGGAACCCTCAACCTCACCCTGGAATACTCCTATTTTTGTTATTAAGAAGAAATCAGGCAAATGGCGCCTTTTACAGGATTTGCGTGCTATCAATAAGGTTATGCGCCCGATGGGGGCATTACAGCCAGGCATCCCTACACCGGTAGCTATTCCTAGGGACTATTATAAAATGGTCATCGACTTAAAAGATTGCTTTTTTACTATTCCTTTACATCCTGATGACAGACCCTATTTTGCTTTCAGCCTCCCCCGCATCAATTTTCAGGGCCCTATGCAATGATTTCAATGGAAGGTCCTTCCCCAGGGTATGGCTAACAGCCCTAGTCTTTGCCAAAAATATGTTGCTCAAGCAGTAGACCCTGTGAGAGAGCGGTGGCCACAAGTTTATATATTACATTATATGGATGATTTGTTAATTGCTGCACCTAATACCTATGATCTTAACAATTGTTATTTGGATCTCTATAAAGCCCTTACTGCCTTGGGACTTCAGATAGCCCCTGATAAGGTTCAATCACAGGACCCCTACACCTACTTGGGCCTCAAACTTCAAACTAATCAAATTCAAATCCCTAATATACAATTGCGTGTGGACCATCTCCACACTCTTAACGATTTCCAAAAACTACTAGGGGATATCCAATGGCTAAGACCATATTTAAAACTACCCACCTATGTGCTTTTGCCTCTTAATGATATTTTAAGGGGAGATTCTGACCCTTCTTCTCCTCGAGAGCTTACTCCCGAGGCACGGCAAGCATTAATTCAAGTCACAGAAGCCATCGCTCAACAATTTGTTACACAAATATCTTATAACCTTCCTTTGGTTTTGGTTATATTACACACCCCTCATACACCCACGGGACTATTCTGGCAGCGGGATCCACATTTTAAAAATAAGGGTTGCCCCTTGCTCTGGGTTCATTTGCCCGCCACATCCTCTAAAGTTATTGCTGTCTATCCTGCTCAGGTAGCTTCTATCATTATTAAATGTCGCTTGCTTTCTCAACAAAATTTTGGCAAAGACCCTGATAACATTCTGATTCCATACACTAAGGATCAAACCCAATTTTTGCTACAGGCGAGGGATGAATGGGGTATTGCTCTATCAGGCTTTTTGGGAATAATCGATAACCACCTTCCCAATGACCCCCTTTTGCATTTTGCTCAGTTACATCCATTTATTTTTCCTCGGGTTACTTGGAAGGCTCCTATTCCACAAGCCCTTACTGTTTTTACAGATGACTCCAGCAATGGCCGTGCAGCCTTTGTTGTTGATAATCAGCCTACCACCTTTGACACTGCTTATCCATCAGCACAGCTTGTAGAATTGTTTGCTATAACACAAGTCTTTATGACATTTTTTGATAAACCTATTAATATTTATACAGACAGTGCTTACATTGCCCATTCTGTGCCCCTATTGGAGATTTCACCCGCCATTAAGGCTTCCTCCAATGCAGCCTTTTTGTTTAACCAGCTTCAACAACTAATTCAGGCTAGAAAACATCCATTTTTCTTAGGACACATTAGAGCACATTCTGATCTTCCCGGTCCCCTATCACGGGGTAATGCTCAGGCTGATGCAGCCACTCGGTCCCTTTTCCCAGTTCTTATTGGATCCATCCAAGAGGCCACAGATTTACACAAACTTCACCACTTAAATTCTCAGAGCCTTCGGTTACTCTGTAAAATAACCAGGCAACAAGCAAGGGAAATTGTAAAAGCGTGTCCTGCTTGCGTTGTCTCCCTTCCTATTCAACATCTGGGTGTTAACCCTCGAGGATTACTGCCCAATCAGATTTGGCAGATGGATGTTACTCACTTTCCTGAATTTGAGAAAACAAAGTACATTCATGTTTCCATAGATACCTTTAGTGGCTTTATTTTTGCATCACCGCATTGCGGAGAAGCTACCAAGGATGTCATTTCTCATCTTGTCTCAGCCTTTTCCATAATGGGAAAGCCAGCACATATTAAGACAGATAATGGCCCTGCATATACCAGTACCAAGTTCAAACAGTTTTGTGCCACTCTTCAAATCTTTCATACTACTGGAATTCCATATAACCCTCAAGGTCAAGGCATTGTGGAACGTGCACACCTCACCTTAAAAACCTGGCTTACCCGCCTTAAGGCCTCTTCCCTTGCATTTACCACTCCCAGGGATCGCCTTAATCATGCATTATTTGCTCTTAACTTTCTTACCCTAGACAATGAAGGACATTCGACCGCAGACAGACATTGGCATCCCTCTTCTAATTCTGCTCGCCCATCTGTTATGTGGCGCGATCCTTTAACAAATAAATGGAAAGGCCCAGATCCCGTCCTCATTTGGGGATGAGGCTCAGCTTGTATTTTAGATCAAGAACAAGCAGCCCCAAGATGGTTACCAGAATGCCTGGTCAAACAGGTCAATGATCTACCACAACCCAGGGATGGAAACCTTCCCCCTGAGGATGAATCTTCCTCTCTTATAGATGCAGCCGACAATCTATGCGAAAAATCCCCTGAATGACAGACCCTGTTCTTGCACAACCTTTCACACTTCCTTCCATAGTTCTTGTTACTCCTCCGCTCAAACCTGTTCCTCAGGGGGTAAAATCTATTTTACTACCACCTTGTTAAGGTCCCATACAGGATCAACTGGAGGGGATTGGTCTAATACCCCTGGAAAATTAAGTGTTGCATCATGTCCTGCAGACTTAGTAGGGCAAACAGTTTGTTGGTCTACTATAGCCCCCCTACATGTATCTGATGGAGGAGGCCCCCAAGATTCTAAGAGAGCCAAACAAGTCTATGAGAAAATTCAACAGATGTACGAGGAACTGCATCCTAGTCTCTTATATCACCCACTAGCATTACCTAAACACAGACCTTCTGAGACAGACCCTGCCACTTACGATATTCTTGAAGCCACTTATGCCTTGCTTAATTGGTCTAATTCTCCTTTGACTGCAGATTGTTGGCTTTGCTTGCAGTTAGGATATCCTGCTCCATTAGCTATTCCAATTGATTATAGAAATGACTCAGCTGCTACCCCTCCTAGAAAAATTGCTGGAAATGTAACCTATCCTAATACACCATGGTCCAATTTAACCAGTAAAAATTGTCTACCGACTCCACCATTTTTGGTACAGCCATTCACATTTTCCAATACTACTTGCTTTTTCTCACCTGGCTATAATAATACCTGGGATTTAAATGTAGGGATTATGACATTTAGTGATTGCTCTGAGACATTCAAATTTTTACAGCCATTGTGCCCCCCTAATGGCACCGTATTTGTCTGTGGAGGTAATAAGGCTTTCACTCAACTGCCAGCCAACTGGACTGGACTATGTGTCTTAGCTGCCTTGCTCCCAGACATAGATATTATTCCAGGAGATGAGCCTGTTCCTATACCAACAATTGATCACATTGCAGGATGAGCTAAACGTGCTGTCACCTTTATCCCTTTACTTGCAGGACTTGGAATAACTACAGCAGTGGCCTCAGGTACTGCTGGTTTGGGGGTCTCTCCTACTCAATATACAAAATTATCCAGACAATTGATTTCTGATGTACAGATGCTCTCAAGTACCATACAAGATCTTCAAGATCAGGTGGATTCCTTAGCAGAAGTGGTCCTACAAAATAGGAGAGGTTTAGACCTTCTAACTGCCGAACAGGGAGGCATTTGTCTGTCTTTGCAGGAAAAATGCTGTTTCTATGCCAACAAGTCAGGAATTGTTAAGGACAAGATCAAACAGTTGCAGGAAGACTTAGAAAAACGCCGACAAGCACTGGCTGATAATCCACTATGGACTGGATTCAGTGGACTCCTTCCCTATCTCCTTCCCTTCCTAGGTCCCCTCCTTTGCTTGCTGCTTATTGTATCTATAGGTCCTTTGATATTCAACAAGATCATGGCTTTTCTTAGAGCTCAAATTGAGGCTATACAGGCGAAACCTATTCAGGTTCATTACCATCGACTGGAGATGATGGATCGTGATGGTGATCTTAAAAGACCATCACCCCTGTGAGCTGAACTGGACAGCCAATGACGGGTAAGATTCGTGAGAGCTCATACCAACCTAAGACAGGAAATGAGGGCCAGAGCCTCATTATCCAATGACGTGTAAGGATGTTGCTCTGCCACGGACAACCTAAGACAGGCGCAGTTCCCGAGGGATTGTCACTCCAGCCCTATACCTGTTCAGGCAAGCTGTGCCCCCGTCTCGCCACATAACCTCTATCACCCCCTTAAAATATGGCTATCGAAAAATGGTCAATAATTTTATATAAGAAAGGGGGAAATGTCAGGGACCAAGAAGTTCTCATTCTGAGAACATTCTGACCTTTACAATAAGCAGCAGCGCCCCTCCCCCCCCCCCCGGCTGATAATTCTGACAGTATGGTGCCTATGGCGCCCACGGCTTCTCTTCCGGGACTACACTTTCCCGCCGGCGCAAACTTCACCTTCCCGCCAGCGCGAATTTGCACCCTATCAGGAACCCAGCAGAAGAACACAACCAACCAGGCTGCACCTCATCATACCCCTCATTCCCTCAGTATAAATACCCGTGAGAACAATAAAAATTTGCAGCTTGATCAGAATTCCTGTCTTGCTGTCTCTCCCTGCGTCTCTTGTCCCTTCATTCCTTCTCTCTTAGGTTTGCCGTCCTCGTTGATGTCCTGCGGGCCGGGACACTTTTGTGCTACTCAACTTTTTATAGCTTTGTCCAAAATGCCTGACAAGAATAAGTTAGAGTAGGAAAAATTTATTTTGGACTCATAGTTTCAGAGTTTCATTCCATGGTCAGCTCCCTCTATTGCTCTGAGTCTGAGAGGAATCAGAACATCGTGATGGAATGACCTGGCAGAACTGTACAGCTCATGGCACTGGGAAGATAGGGCAAGGAATAGTCTAAGCGTACACCCCAATGACTTACCTCCTCCAGCCAAACTCCTTCTGAACTGTGGGTATGCAGCTAAAATATTACATCAACATGGAATACTGTTGGACAATTTCTTAAAAAGTTGAATACACACTTATGTTCCAATTCTAAATGCTGGTAATTTAAGAAAATTGAATTATATGGGCATACAATGGCTTATAAACTAATGTTTATAGCAATTGAGTTTTTTATAGCAGAGTAGTAACAACTCAAGTCTATCAATGTGTGAGTTGTTACACCAATTGTGATGCACTCAGACACAGGAATCACATCCATAAATAGAAGGAATAGTCCACAGGAATATGTAACAGCATGCATGAAGCTCAAAATAATTATAGTGAGTGGAAGAAAGCATTTATAAGAGATTTCATATTGTACAGTTCCATCTGTAGTGAAAAAGTGCTTATCAGTGGATAATTGGGATCAGGTGGAAAAAAGAAAGATTAAGAAGTGTCACAAGCATATTTTGGGGGGTGACTAATGCATATATTATCTGATTGTGGCAATTTGTTAGCCAAACAATATGGAAGAAAGAGAGTTGAAAGTTCAAAAATTAGGGCATTAATTAATATATCCATGTTCATCAAATTATAGCATATCATTGTCTAAATGGAATCTATAGAAAACAAGGAAGCCTCTTGCCAGACTTAATTCCTCGACTAATCATCTGTTGTCTTTGAGTTACCTAACCACCATCTAATTTCTCTATTGCCTATTCATGCAGCATAAAAATATTAGTGCATATAATTCAGCGAAAACAAATAAGCAACCTAATGCTAACTGTTTGTAATAATGTCTCAAAAGAAAACCATGAAATATGAACAGATTCAGAAATGAAGTTGAGGTGATGAATGTGTGAACTTATCCCTACATACTACCCATTTTACTATCTAAATGCATCTGACAGCATCATGCTGTATACCTTAAAATTACACAGTAACCAGGCACTATGGCACTTGACTATTATCCTAGCTGCTTTGGAGACGAGGCAAGAGGATCACAAGTTTGAGGTACTTCATATTAGTGAGACCCTGTCTCGAAATGAAAAATCAAAAATAAAAGGATAAAGGATGTCCTTTTAAGTCAGTGGTAGAATGTCCCTAGGTTCAATGCCAAGTAACACAGACACACACACACACACACACACACACACAAACACACACAACCACAATAAATTTTATTTTAAAAAAGAATCTGAAAAATATTATTAAGCTGCATTAATAATGAACCCATTTGTGGTTTGGAGGAACACTTGGTTTCCATCTACAGTCTTCTGAAATTCAAACAGGTAAAAATAAATACTGCTGATCTTTTGCCTGATATGTATCTTCAATTCTAGAATATTAACTGACACACAAACCATTATGCAAGGATAAACACTTCTTTTACAGTTTTCTGTCTGGGTAGTGTGGCAGAATAAAATATTTTTCACAATTGAGCGATGATGTGTTTAAGTTCCATTAAAAAAAACATTTTAGCTCTGCACAGGGGTGCATGCCTATAATCCCAGTGGCTCTGGAGGACAGGGAGCTGAGACAGGAAGTTTACAAATTAAAAGCCAGCCTCAGCAAGAGTGAGGTACTAAGCAACTCAGTGAGACCCTGTAGCTAAATAAAATACAAAATAGGGATGGGGATGTGGCTCAGTGGTCTAGTACCCTTGTTGGTATCCAGTACCAACCCCTCTAAAAATATTATAATCATTTTTATTAGTAAATGCATGATAACACTAGAGTAGATCAAAGTCAACTTATATAAAAAAGTGAACATGTTCTTCAGGGAATGGAGAAAAATAATGCCTCTAGAACTCTAATATTGATGTGTACATGATTTGTCAACTTACCTTTTCATGCTAGTAGAAAAAAGGCCAGTGAGCCTTGGCCTTTCCATCTAGTGTGGTTTTCCATGAACGTGTGTTTCACTATGCATGTGAACATATCCGAATTGAGGATGCCAACGATTTAGTTGCACTTGTTATGTTACATTGTTTCTCTATATAATTATTACAGTATTAGTTTAATTTTGCTTAATAAATGTACAAGGGTAATGTAAAATAGGAAGTGATTACATCATTTTAATCATTTAAGCTTAAAACTTAGATCTCTAAATTCACTATCTGGGTACAAATTTACAATTGATTAACGTCTCCTCCAAGGTAAATTATGCAAATTTACCTACTAGAGATGAAAATTTTGGAAATATTTTTAGGGAAAGTGACAAGAAATGTCTGTGATCCTATCTTATGGGGGTTACTACAACAAAGAATTCATGGTAAGAAACATACACTTCCCTTTGATCATGAACCCATGATTAAGACTTGATATGATAATAATTATTCATAGCAAAAATATTATATTCTTAGAACTTAATTGTATTAATGCAGTGAATCATCCAAAATTCAATCATGTAGGTAAATTCTTTTAAAAAAGTATTTATTTTATCCATTAAGTCAACATGATACTACTTTTTTCTTATTTTATCTGTTTGTACAGTGAGCAAACATTAAGGAAGAGTACGTTATTTCTTTCTAGTTATGAAAAATTAGGTTTTAGTCTTTCCTTGGCCATAGTGAGTTGTGTCACTTTGTGTAATTTAGTATAAATTATTTTAATCTATACTAGAAAAATGACAACTAATACCTCACAGTGTTTCTGTGTGAAATGGATTAGGAATATTATTCTAGGTATGTTTCTATTTTCTATCCACTCTGTTTTCTATTTATCCATTTGGTACCAATTTGGAGAGTAACTGATGAATAGCAAGAAAATAGCAAAAATAATTTTCAAAAATTATTTTTCACTATCACATCACACTTTCTTATCCTTAGGTTATGGTGAGGATGATATATTGAGGCTATTATTAATAATGGCTATTATATCACAATGATTATTATGTGCAAAAAATTCTCTAAGTACTTTACACACAACTCAATTAATTTTCACAAAATTAAACTATCAACATCACTGTTCTTTGATAGGTAAGAGAACTCAAGCAAGAGAGTTTGAGAGCAAGGGTGTGATGGAAACGGGACTAGAACCTTTGATGATGACTCTAAAGCCTTATGACACATGGCTTTCCATGAACGAGGCTCTTCATATTAACCCCATGATTTCGATTGGGGCATGCAGGCTTAGAGAGACATTAACACGTTGTTCAGCTAGTACTGCACATGTACAGATCCACCCAGGTGTGACCATGAGAATAACCATGAGGGAGGTCAAAATATCACAGTGTGGCTGCTGAGACAGACTGAAGTGCTGGAGTTCCTGAAGAAAGGAAGGAAAGGGTCATCTGCTTACTGGAAGGGAGGCCCTGTAGCCTTGGGAAATTTGCATTGGTCATTCCTTCTGATACCTAAGATTCCATGTAGAGAACTGTGAGAGGGAGGGGAAGAGGTGGGAAGGTGGAGGAAGGGGAAGAGAGTAATGCCTGGGTTAAATTTAAGTGGGATTAACAAAAGGGTCAAACTACTGTGATACACTAAATTCTTCCCAAATATGACAGTAACAGTCTTGTGTAGAAAATAACTTAATCCAAACAATTCAGCTATAATTCATGCTTTATTTCTGTCATCTGTACTCCGAAGCTTATTTAATAGATACCCTTTAGATACCTGCAGAAGCTATATCAGAAAAATGACATCAGATGGGTTACAGTTTGGATATGACAGGATATCAATGTTTTCAATATTTTTGAACACAAACCAGTGGTTTTTACTCTCAGATCGATGATTTTTTTTTTTTTTTGCAAAATTAAATGACCAGTCCAATGAACACTGACTTATGAAGGAAAGAGTTGTTTTCCCATTGCCCAGGTGAGTTATTTTTTCAATAAAACCAAAGAGTTATACATGCTTTTTTATATTTATTGGTAGTGATTAATGTATTTTATGCATTTTTATTTACAATGGACATGTAGAAATTGGTTAAAGGTCATCATTGCAATTTTTAAAATACTTTGGTAAAAGATATAAAAATATTTTAATGATAATTTGAATTGATAGCTTTTACTAAAGTTTTGAGTATTTTACAATGGAATTTAGAATTCTAAAAGTGATTTCCTTTATTGTGGAGGTTTTTGAAAAATATTAAAATGTTTAAGAACGTACCTGTTGCCATATAAATTACATAAAAATCTCATTGAAGCTAAAGAGCATTGCTTGTTATCACCAATACTGAATATGAAATGTATCTTGGAGGCATTGGAAGGTAAGCCCAGTGGAGGTTTCTATACAACTTGGAATTAGTGGTACTTGGTGAGAAGGGGGAAGATCCATAGATATGTGTCTTCTGCCAGAGTTCCCGAAGAGGATGGGAAAGCCAGGACAGTTAGTACATGCAGGTTCTCATTCTCAGCTGAATTATTCTGACATATATGGTGCACAGAGTTCTACTAAAACAAGATTAAATGCCAGTTGTCATCAGTGGAACGGCAGTATTTTTTATAAGGTAATTTTCTTTCACAATATAAGAGCAGTTTATTGAAGTCTTCTCTTCCTCTGCAACCATACCAAAAATTTATCTTTTTTCTTTTCTTCTTTAAAGTACTGAGGATCAAGCCCTGGTCTACACACATGCTAAGCAAGTGCTATAACACTGAAGTATATTTCACACTAGACAGAACTTTTTTCCCTTGTTTTTCATATGTAATATATTCTTATTTAAAATTTATTTAGTATTTTTACTTTTTAATAGTTTTTATTTGTTCTAATTAGTTGTATATGACAGTAGAATGCATTCATACATTTTGATAAATCATAATAAATGAAATATGATTTCTTATTTTTTGATTGTACATAATTTAGGATCACCTTGATCATGCAGTCATATATGTACATAAAGTAATAATGTGTTTCACTGTACTATCCTTCCTTCACTCCCCTCTACCTAAAACAAAGTAACTCTATTCTTCCATAGCCACCCCCACTTACTGTGAATTAGCATCCGCATATCGGAGAAAACAGAATGTTCATTTTAAAGCATGTATTACACACAAAAGTGAAGAATGATATTAGTCAAGTTACACTGTTATACTGTATGCATGTACAAATATGCAACAAATCCCACCATTGTGTCAACTACAATGCACTAATAAAAAATGGGGAAAAAATAAGTGAGCACATTTCTCACTATGAAAATTCATGAAAAACACCAAAAATAACCACCATCAACAAATGAACAAATTAACTAACTAAATATTCTCAAGAAAACTAATATAATTGTCCAACATTTAAGTGAAAAATAGTTCAATATCAGCAATCAGGGAAATGCAAATCCAAACTCCACTGTGATTTTATCTCATCCCATCTAGAATGCTAATATCAAGAATAAAATTGATGTTAAATGCCAGCAAGGATGTGGGAGAACACTTACATATTGATGGTGATATTGCAAATTAGTATAACCACTATGGATATCACTATCATGATTCCTGGGAAGTCAAGAAATGTAAACACTATGTGACTAGCTCTTCTGCTCCTCACTATTTACCCAAAGGAAATGTTATCAGGAAAATAGTGATACAGGCATATCAATATTTATAGCATCTCAATTTACAATAGCCAAGTTATGTAACCAGCCTAGGTGTTTGTCAACAGATGAATGGGTAAAGAAAATTTGGCATATATACACAATGAATTCTATGCAGCAGGAAAAGTGTGAAATTATGACAATTGCTAAAACATGTATGAAACTGGGACTTGACATGCTAAGTGAAATAAGCCAGACTCAGGAAGTTACGGGTCAAATATTCTAATACATGGAAGGTAGAAAGTGAATTTTTAAAAAAGGGGATTTCATGAAAACAGAGATCAGGAGAGTAGAGCTACATGATCAAGTGGGCAAGGTGGGAGAAATGGAGGAAAGGGGGAAGAACTAGGGAAGATATTGGCCAAACTGTGTTATATGAATAAAGCATAATGAATCTCACTTTTATGTATAGCTGTAATGTACCAATGAGAAACTCATGTAAGTAAATAGAAGGAAGATCAAGGAGTTGAGGAAGGAGGGCAAGGAGAAGGAGGGTGGGTGGAGGGAAAAGGGATTCACATGGGAATGAATGGGAATAAATCACATGCATCTATGTATATGTCACCATAAACCCTACTCTTATGTATACACACAGTGCCTCCTGCAAAAAAAATAAAAAAATTTGACTGGATATGAAAAATTAAAAAGAAGCAAGAACTTCAGATCAATAAACAAGAAATATGCTGAAAATAAACTCATGTTTATTCATCATTGTAGTTAATAAGCAAAGACTTTAAAATAACTGTGATGATATCTTTAAGAAATCATTTAAAAATTTATGAACAATAATAAAAGGAACTGGAAAATTCTCCATGGAACTGGAATTAATCCCAAATAATCCAATTGAATTGGGAACTACAGTATCCAATATAAGAAACTCATTGAATGTACTTAACAATTCATTGATTATCAGAACACTGAGAAGAACCTTGGGTTTTCTACTTTATTATGAATCTGGTTATTCCCAGGTTCTGCAAGGTGCACTGGTGAACTGGACAACCATGAGAGCAAATGTTTTAATTCCAATGTAAATCCAAATAACTCAGAACCATGAAAAATAGCAGTTGGAATTCCATTCAAAGATAAGCCATTACACAACTCAGGAGAAACTCATACATCAGTCCAAATCTAAAGGCCAAAAAAAATCTCATGTTCCAGTTTGAAGATGATCAGCAGGCAGAGTCCTCTTTCACTCAGGGGAGACTCAGACCCTTAGTTCTGTGTCCTTCAAGTGACTGAATAAAGTCTCCCACATTAGGAGATGTGCTTTACTCAGATGATCCAACTTTCCTTCTTTTTCTCTTTTAAGGACTCATAGGATTAGATTGGGCTATCTGAATGATCTCTCTACCTCAGATTTTAAAACCTTAATCACGTGTGCAAAGTTCCTTGGCCATGTGATGTAACTTGTTTAGATGTTACATAGAGTTAATGCGGGCATTTCTTGGGAAATTTGTCCTTCTAAAATATCCCAATGGAATAGGAGAACTGATTGTACAGTCCACATTTGATTGGATCCCTAATTGACATAAATTATACAAAGATGTGCCATATGACATTACAAATCATCACACGCTTTAAACTACTTAGGATTCAAATGCTAATGTTTTAATATTAATTGATGACTTTCACATATTAATTTCAAAGAACATCTGACCTGAAGAGTAGCACATAAGTGAAAAACTAAAAACTAAATTTATTGCCTTAGTCAAGGTAAGAAGTAATTCAGTTGTGTAAAGAAGTAGGTTTGCTCAAACACATAATTGGTACTGCATATGTCCCTTTCTTCAAAACCAGCATTCCTCAGTATCTCAATGAATTTAATGTGAAATAAAGCATAACTAGAGATTCTTCCAAGAATTGTATTCAAATCCAACTAACACTTCAAATTTTCCCTAGTAAAACTTTTTTGATTTTTGTTGTCTTAGGTGGCTATTTGTACCTTAAAATAATCCTGTGTGTTAATAAGAAATAGTTTATTGCCACCATCTTATTAAGTATAAATGTTATGAAAATAGTAGATAAATGATATTTAACCATTCAACAATTTTCTCAGAGAGTGAATAAAATATATGTAATAGGAAATCCTAGGACAGCTTGCTATCCATGACATTGTGATTCCTGCTTACTACATTTCAAAAATTAAACCACCACTAAATCATCATCTTCATCCTCACAGTCACATCGGCATGGTCTTTCTCATGCACTACCCACCCAAATCCTAATACATATAAAACATTAAACGATAAGAGACATATGTTTATATGTGTATAAAGGAAATACAGGAATAAATTTAAAATCACGATAGATGATAAGTATACAAATAGTTTGTAGAAACAGGAGTTGTATGAACAGGTTGTTTGAACAACCATAGCTAAGATGACAGTATGAAATAATTGTCAGATTAACTAAAATATGAATCCTTAAGTCAATTGTTGACTTGTGCATCTGGTGGGTGGATACTTCTGGTTCTGTTGATTGATGCTCCATTTCCTCCATAATGCCAGCTCAAAGATTTAATGATTTTAAATCCTTTAGAAGGGGTTTTAGAGATGAAAGTAGAAGGTATACTGGTGCAATGTAACTTGGGTAGACTTCATATAATCCTGAAAATAGCTTTCCAAACTTCCCTTCAGTTTTATACTCACAGATATTTTGCATAACATGAATATTTTATATTTAACATAGTAAATGAACAATAGCTATTGTAGCATAGTAAGAAATATAAAATACTTAGAAGCAAATTAATTCAGGACTATGAGAGCAGAGAAGGAAAAAATATGAAAGAAAATCATTTGAGAAAGGTAGAGCTATTGTATCATGTGATCTCAGAGCAAGTTTTTAGGAAGAGATTACATGCATGTAAAATATTTTAAGATATTTTCCTGAAAGTATTCCTCTTTGGTACATACACATTTTAATGCTTACTGATGCCAAAAACTTTCTGGAAATTGCCAGATCTCTGAAGTAGGGCAAGGCAATATTCACTTATTCATTCATTCATTTTATAATCTCCTGGACACACAGTCATTACAAAAAAACTTTACTAATTACATCCCATGTGTTGTAAAAAAAAAAAAAATAATGTCAGCATATACAGGCAAGAACATTTAGGAAAACTTTAAAAATTGTTTACTAAATTTACCCAACCAGACCTACAATTTAATTGTTAATTAATTTATACAGAAAATATGGAGCACATTAATGTTTGATGTATGAGAAAACACTTTTTTAGGTGGAGTCACAAAGACAGATGAATTTCCCTACATAGATATATGAACAAAGTAAATTCCAGGCTAAAATTTAAATATAACACAAAAAGATATCATAAGCTTGAAGGCATTACCCTCTCAAACCAAGAAGGCAGAGAGTTGATATATTTCCCTGATAAAGGTGACAATATGGTAAAACAACAAGAAGTAAACTCATACCACTACATTTTAAGCCAAAATCTTCTGAGTGCAGCAAGCACATCCTGGTTCCTGAGGCTGTAGATCACAGGATTGAACATGGGAGTCACTATGGTGTAGAACAGAGAGAGCAGTTTGTCAGTTCCTGCAGAATGGCTGGATGTGGGCCTGAAGTAGGTAATGGAAGCTGATCCAAAAAATAAAACCACAACCAGCAGGTGGGAGGAGCATGTGGAGAATGCCTTAGTGCGTCCTTGGGCTGTGGGCAACCTCAGAATGGTGCCAATGATCTTGCTGTAAGAGGCTAGTATCAACACAAAAGGGACGGCAGCAACCAACACCACAACCACGTAGACAGACATCTCATGCACTGAAGTGTCACCACAGGCTAGCTTGAGAATGGGGGGTATGTCACAAAAGAAGTGGTTGATTTGGTTAGAATGACAGAAATGCAGAGAGAATATCTGCCATGTCTGCCCTACCTGGACTGGCATTCCCCCAAGCCAGGCGCCAGCTGCCAGTTGATGGCACTTCTTTGGGTTCATGACTAGAGGATAGTGCAGAGGTTTGCAGATGGCCACATAGCGGTCATAGGACATCACAGCCAGGAGGAAGCATTCCGTGGTCCCCAATACAAGGAAGAAGCACAATTGGGTGGCACAGCCCAGTAAGGAGATGCTCCTATCCTGAGTCCAAAGGCTGGCCAGCATCCTAGGGAGAATGACTGAAACATAACAGATTTCCAGAATAGAAAAATTTGCCAGGAAAAAATACATGGGTTTGTGTAATGCAGGGTCAAGCCTGGTTATTATGACTATGAGGCTGTTCCCAATGAGGACAACCATGTAAATGATGGAGAACAGCCCAGACAGAAACCCCTGGAGGTTTGGAAGTTCAGAAAATCCCAGCAGGACAAACTGCACCACTGTGGAGACATTGTCTTCTGCTTCTATCTCTTCAAGCTTCATCTGTGGGAAAGAGTTCACCAGAAGTACAAGTCATTTCACTGTCTTGGGCTTTTGCATTCATATGTATAATGCAGTGAATGGTGAACCTTCTGATTTCTGTGTAGTAAGGGAACCAAACTATTACTTCCTGGTGCTCTAAGATTGCAGTTGGGCATATTTTTTATTATAAATGAAAGTACCCATGTGATAAATTTTAGTCTTTTTTCACTGTTATTGATATATTTCTTAGTCTATATGAGAATACATATTACATTTTAACATTCTCTTAAACACAAAAACTCAATATGTCAATTTATATTATGTACAGCAATGATTGCTTAGTTCCGTTGTCTTTTCTTTTTGGGGCAGAAGGATCTCAAATTTACTTTTTGCTATTATCAATTCAAAATTAATTTAATTTCTAAATATTTTGTCTGACTTGCAAAATTGTTCTTAGAAATGCATAAAGTTAATTTTTGTATGTTGAGGTTTCTCTGAACTATTTCCAAACTTCAGCTTTCAATTTCTATATTTCTTTGTAAATTTACTATTAAGAAATAATAATAAACTCCCTATTATATATTTTGGAAAATTATTGATTTTTGAATCATATGCTTGAATTTATATATAAGGTCTCTAAATGGTAATTTATAAATTTTATTCAGGTTTCATAGCATTGAGGAAAGGAAACCTCATTGTCCTTGTCTGGGAAAGCTCAACAGGGAGAAGTATGCACATGTACATCTATGTTCCAGAATGCAATTTTGACATGAATGTGCACACTTGATTCACACATTTTGTATGAAAAGAACAGTAACCCCAACTCACTTTTGATACTTTCTTAAATCACACCTGTGTTCACTCTACTGACCTTGTCTGTTCTATTAAGTCTATTCCCTTATGTATGGGAGTGCATTCATATGTGTGATTATATTGGAGTATGATTGTTTTCATTTCCTATGTTCTGTCCATATCTCTTGTCCTAAATAATAAGTTTATTACAATTATCTACCCATTTTACATGCACTGCAATACATAATTTTTTTCAGAAAATTAGATTTTCTTACCTACTAGACAAATTGCAAGTCACATTGACTCCTTCTTTGGACTAGTTCCAAAGGTGTGAGACTGGTTCCTAGACAAAATGCAGACCTTCAGCCATGGAATGAGCATGTTGTACACCAACGCCATGATTCATGTCCATGTGATAGTGATGAGGCAAGGGTGAGTGAGAATTTTTTTAGTCTCATTTACTTTTGCAAAACTGGCATTTTCCCATTGTTTTGGGGAGGCACAAAATAACATCTATCTCATGTGTTAAGTCATTTGAAAGCTAAAAGAAGTTAACTTACTGCAATGGGGAGATACATCTCTAATCATATGCAGAGACTAGTTAAGTGTGGACAGCTACCAGATTTTAACTTCAGAAACGTATAGACAAAAGTATGAAAGTAACAATGAAATATACGAAACTTGGGCATCCAAAGGATTTTCTGTGACTCAGAGGAGGAAAGTTTAAATAAGATTGATTTTATGATCTTTTATAATTTTTTTCATTGAAATGTTAAAGTAAATATTTAAGGTCTATCATAAATATATATACAGTCTTCCACAATTATATGTCTCTACTTTTTTATTTATTTAATTTTTTTTTTTTTTTTTGCAGTGCTAGACATTGAACCTGGGGACTTGGTAGGCAAGCACTCTAACACTGAGTCACATCCTCAGCCCAGCTTCATGTTTTATTTTGGACACTGTAAAGAAGCTATAAGTTGATCTCACCAAGGCAAGAGTTGAGAGGTGGTGGTTAAGAGAAATGGGGAGATTGGGGACGGGAGGGAGTGGGTGAGGTTGGTCCAGATGTACTAAGTCCTAGTTGCTTCAATTAGGAGGTTTGGTAAGCCATTGAAAGATATTTTCATTGAAAGAAGGGTAGACTATAGAAAGCAAAATTTTATTGTTATTTAAAATGAAATAAAATCATTTAAAGGTTTTTACCATAAAGGACTGAAAGATATTTGAGGAGAGAAGTTTTCCTTAATTTGAGCATGATGCAGGTGTATATGTATGAAAAAATCTGAATGTAAAATTATGTACATTTGCCACAACTAAAAAGAGGAAAAGAAATAGAAATACATGCACCCCATATAGAAAATAACTGGAATTGAGTTTTTAAGATAGTCAATAACCAGTCTCTGATAATGAGATTTCAAAGATCAAATTTCAGTTTGAACTACCCAGAGTTTCATTATACTTTACTGCATATTATTCATATGTCTTTAATTGAGTTCATTTCTAATTCAGTCTAGAGACTAATACAAGGACAATGATCATAACAACAGCCAGTACTTTTGATGATCCCAGGATAAAATATAAACCCATTTCAATAACACCTGTTACCTATCTTGTTCGTTAATAGTATAAATTTCTGTTTTATAACATCATAGCCCCAGACTCATTGCAGATAAAACACAGCACAGCCTTAACACATAGTAACATCATAAATGTTTCCATATAAAATGATGATAAAGAAAAAGATGATCATCATTTTGCTTTGGGCTCATTAATTTCAGAAACACTTTACGTTTTGATCTCCTTTGATCTTACAAGAACTAAACCAGAAAAGTATAAGGTCTATCTGAATCAGTGTTTTCAAATTACAAACAAAAGACTTTTTTCAAAAATTTGTATACTTACATGTTAAAAATACAGAAAACCATATTAATTTTTACCTATTTGGATCAAGGTCAAATATAGTGCTTACCTTTTATTTTCTGATTAAAAAGTAAGAGTAAATTGAGAAAGAAACTTATTTCTCATGTCAGTTTATTTTATTTGAAAAAGAGGCCAACTACTTTGTCAGATACAGTCCATTGTCAGGATTATTGATGCTCTTTAAGTAGTAAACATTCCCTGCTCTGGGGATCAACTCCTTTCCCAAAGAGCCTTCTAATTGAACTAAACCATTCTGTTGCCAATCAAGGAGTTTGGTACAACAACCAAAATCTTATCTGGCCACATATTTTGTAATAAATTCTCCTGCTTCTTGCTCTTTCTTTCTTTTTCTTTTTTCTTTTCTTTTTTTTTTTTTTTGATCATTAAGAAGCTGAACCTTGAAAATATCAGAACATTAGGGGGATTTGTCCCTGTCATCCACTTTTGCTCAGTGGTGTTCAAGTTCCAGTAGTTCAGAGAGAGGTGGAGGAGAAGAAAGTGTGATAGGAAGCACTGCCTTGAGTTATGGCATTTGTCTGAAGAAACTGGCATTATTATTATTGTTATTATTTTTACAATTATTATTATTATTATTATTATGGATTCTTGGGATTACCCAGTGATTTATGACAACTGAACTATATCCTCAAATCTTTTCATTTTTCAATTTGAGAAAAGGTCTTTCTTAGTTGCCTACTCTTTTAAACCTTGCCTTTGTTTTTATGGGATTGACTTATTTCACTTAGCATGATAGTTTTCTGTTCCATTCACTTATCAGCAAATACCATAATTTCATTCTTCTTTATGGCTGAGTAATATCTGATTGTGTAAATATATCTCATTTCCTTCATTCATTCATATGCTGTAGGCCTTCTAGGTTGGTTCTATAGCTTGGCTATTGTAATTGAGGTGCTATAAATATTGATGTGACTGCATCACTGTACTGTGCTGACTTTATATTCTTTGGGCATAAACCAAGGAGTGGGATATTTGGGTCCAATGGTGGTTTCATTCCAAGTTTTCTGAGGAGTTGCCACACTGTTTCCCAAAGTGGTTACACCAATTTGCAGTTCCACCAGTAATGTACAAGTGAACATTTTTCCCCACATTCTTACCAACATATATCGTTGTATGCATTCTTCATAATTGCCATTTTGACTGCAGTGAAATGGACTCTCAGTGTAGTTTTGATTTGCATTATTTTAATCGCTAGTGATGCTGAACATATATATATATATATATATATATATATATATATATATATAAACCTTTTATTATATATATGGTTAGTGCAGACAACCTGAGGGGCCAGAGCTCCCTCCTCACTCCAGCCCTTCTTCCTGGGCTGAGTATTTTCCCAGGTGTAATGGGTGGAGTGCCCTAAGTTCTGCTGGTTCCTTCCTGAGCTTGTTAAAGTACTGAACTTCATTCCTGGAAGATCAAGAAAGGAGACTAGATGACACAGACCATCAAGACACAGGCCTGTAGTGCCAGGATTTGAACTCAGGGGCACACAACCACTGAGTCACATCCCAGTCTTATTTTTTTTTCTGTATTTTATTTAGTAAATTTTATTTTATTCTGTATTTTATTTTATTCTGTATTTTATAGGGTCTCACTGAGTTGCTTAGCCCCTCACCTTTGCTGGGGATGCCTTTGAACTCATGGTCCTCTAGTCTCAGCCTCCCAAGCTGCTGGGATTATAGGCATGCACCACTGTGTCTGGTCAATTTTTTTTTTTTGACCATTCTTATTTCTACTTCTGTGAAGTACCCATTCATTTCCTATGTCCATTTATTGAATGGATTATTTATTTTTTGGTGTTATGGTTTTTAGTTCTTCATGTATCCTGGAAATTAATACTCTGAGTTCAGGTGGTTAAGATATTCTCCTATTCTATGGGCCCTCTGTTCTCATTCTTGACAGTTAAATCTAACAAAACAGGTAAAATTCCTCTATAAAGAAAACTACAGAATGTTAAAGAAAGACATTGTAAAAGACCTCAGAAGATAGAAAGATCACCCATGTTCTTAGAGAGGCAGAATTAATATTATCAAAAAGATCATACTACTAAAAGCACTATACAGAGAAAATAATTTTTTTTCCGCATAAGAGGGTTTATTAAGCAAACAGAGTGTCTCCCTTCAGGGTAAGAGAGAAAATGAGAGGAAAAGAGAGAGAGAGCGTGTGCAAGAGAGAGTGTGAAAAGCAAGGAGGAGAGAGAAAGTGAGTAGGAGAGAGAAAGCATGAGAAAAGATGGCGGGGGAGAGAGAAAATAAAATTTTTATTAAATTTCCAATGATATTCTTCATAGAAATAGAAATATCAATCATGAAATTCATTTGAAAAAATAAGAAGCCCAGAATAGCCAAAGCAATTCTTAGTGAGAAAAGTGAATCAGGAGGCATCACAATACCAGACCTTAAACTATACTACAAAGCTATGGTAATGAAAATGGCATAGTATTAGCACCAAAAGACACATGAAGACCAGTGGAACAGAATAGAAGACCAGAGACATACCACATAAATACAGTTATCTCATACTAGACAAAGGTGCCATAAAAATACACTGGAGAAAAGATACCCTCTTCAAGAAATGGTTCTGGGAAAACTGGAAATACATATAAAGTAGACTGAAATTGAACCCCTAACTCTCACCCTGCAGAAAACTCAACTTAAACTGGATCAAGGACCTAGGTATTAGACCAGAGACCCTGCACCTACTAGAAGAAAAATTACGCTCAAATCTCCACCATGTTGGCTAAGGAAGTGCCTCCCTCAATAAGACTGCTAAAGCGCAAGAAATAAAATCAAGAATCAATAAATTGGATCATATCAAACTAAAAAGTTTCTTCACAGCAAAGGAAATAATTAAGTATATTGTGTGAAAAATGACTATGATATTATGCAAGACTTATTACAGCCCAAAAGATATCCCAAGCACTTTACATATATCTCATTTAATCATGGCAAAGTTAAACCATCCACATCATTATTGTTTTATAGGTAGATAGCTAAGGCACAGAGAGTTTTAGTGGGTGTGATGGAAAAGAATTGGAGCCCTCAGTGCTGACTCCAAAGCCTTATGATACACTAACTTCCCATGAGCTAGACTCTTTATATTAATCCTATACAGGCTCATAGTGGCCATTTGGCTCGTACTGCACATGTACAGATCCACCCAGGTGTGGCCATGCAAATAACCATAAGGGTGGTTAGAATATCACCAGGGTGTCCACTGTGAGGCAGGCTGAAGTGCTGGAGTCTCTGAAGGCAGAAAGGAAAAGATCATAAGATGCCATGGGTCACTGAGAACTTTACAAAGGTCATTACTTCTGATAGTCTAATGATTCTACTTAGAGAAAAGTGAAAGAAACATGCAGGAAGATTGTGGTAGGGAAAGAGTAATGCCTGGGTTAATGATAAGTGTGATTGACAAAAGGGTTAAACTACTGTGATACGCTAATTCTTCCCAATCATAACATGATATCACTAGATAGAAAATAAATTAATTGAAACTTTTCAGTAGGTATCCATGCTTTAGTTCTCTCATCTGTATCAAAAAGCCTATTAAATTAGGGGCTTCTTCAACACCTGCAGAATTGACACAAGGTGAATTGCTTAATAGATACAGTACTGAGTATCAATATGTTTCCATATATATGGACGCAGACCAGAGCTTTTATGCTTTTAGATGCATGATAGCTGAAATTTTGCTCAACAGTCAGTCAATTGTCACAGAACTACTTACTGAGAAAGGAAGTTTTTTCCAATTGCCTAGGTTGGTTATTTTACCAATAAAACCAAGGACATTTGCATGCATTTTCATATCATTGTGAGCAACTCAAACAGTTTAAACAGATATATATACAATGATGACTAGAGTAGAGTTAAGGGTTATCACTGTGATTTTTTTCCAAAAATAGATCATCAACCATAATAAACATATTGTCAGTAATAATTTGGATAGGGACTTTCCATGTTCTATAATATTGTGAAGTTTTTTTTTTTTTTAAGATAGAATTTTATAAAAAAATCTGTTACTTGGAAGTTTCTTCAAAATAATTTGAAAATGTAAAAATGTATATTGCCATTTAAATTATATCAAAAATCTTATGCAATTTAAAAAGTGTTACTGTCACCAATACTGAATATGATATGTATTTTGGAGACATAGAAGGTGAGCGTGATGGAGGCTTCTACAGCATTTGGAACCAGCAGGTGCTTGGTGAGAAGTGGCAGGTTCCTAGACAAGCATCTTCTGCCAGATATCCTGAAATGGTAGCAAAACCATGCCAGTTAGTCAACACAGGTTCTCAAGATCTATCGAACAACACTGATAAATATTGTACACATATTTCCCCTAAAACAATGAGATTTAAGTGTGAGTTATCATTCATGGAACTCCAATATTTTTGTAAGCTTACTTATTATCACAGCATAGGACCAGTTACTGATGTCTCCTCTATAAGTATGAACTTAGGGAGAGCTTCGATCTCTCTTTTCTTCTGAGTAGTGATGGGGATCTACCTCTGGAACATATGCATTCTAGGCAAGAGAAACTCACCCAAACCACAGAGTTACATTTTAAAAAGATATATTATATTCAATAAATAAACAAATTCATCATATGGAAATAGGTGAGTCATTCTGATCATTAGGTAAGACAAAATACACTGAAAATAAACACATTCATTCATTGTGCATGACAATCAAGGACTTTAAAATAACTACAATAATATTTTAAGAAAATGACTTAAAACTACATCAACAATGATGGAAAGATGAAGGAATTCACCAGGGAACTGAATACATGCAAAATAATAAAATGGAATTGAGAACTGCAGGATCCAGCATGAGCATACCATAAAATGGCCTTATCGACACATCACTTGTCAGGACACAATCAGGTTATTTATATACATACACAAATACACTACATTTTGGGATTCATATATATTAATAATAAGGCTTGCATTTTTACAGGACATTGTTTATGTTACTATAATTCTGATAAATCCAAGATCTGCAGAGTGTGTTGGTGAGTTGCAGAACCAGAAGAGCAAGTGGTTTAGTACTGATATAAATCCAGAGACCTCAGAACCTGAAGAGCAGATACTGCAGTTCTATTGAAAGTTAAGCAGACTTGAGACCCAGGAGAAGCTCATGCCTCAGTTCTAATCCAAAGACAGAAGGAAGCTGATGCTCTAGTTTGAAAACAGTCAGGCGGCAGAGTCCCATCTTCCACAGGGGTCTCAGACCCTGAGTACTCTGCCCTCCTTCCAGTGACTGGATAAAGTCTTCCACATTAGGAGACTTTTTTTTTAAGTACATCCCATCTTTCCTTCTCTTTCTAAGTTCATGTTATTAGATTGGTCTGACCTGAATAATCTCCCTTTCTTAGGCTTTAAAATCTTACTAACGAGTACAATTTCCCTTTGCCATGTGATGCAGCATATTCAGATGTTCCAGGATTAAGATGTGGATATCTCTAGGGATTCTTGTTCTTTATACCAAAATATTTCAATGAATAGAAGGACTAATATTTACATTATTTTTTAATAAATTCATAACTGAAATAAATTGTTCACTGATGCACCATATAACATTTATTCCCAAGGTATTATTTGTTAAGTCATTTAAGATACAAACTCTAATGTGTTCATCTTGATTAAAGGGTTTTACAATTAATTGTCAATTAATTTCAAATTTATCTTCCCAAGAGAATAGTCAATATTTAAAAAACTAAATAAATTGCTAAAGGTAATTTCAATGTGTAAACAAGTAAGCTTACTTGTGTAGATAACTAATATTGTGAATATACATTTCTTCAAAAAATAGCATTGTATGGTTATCTCAATGAATTTAAATATATAATACATAGCTAGTGATTCATTTAAGAATTATATCTGAATACAGACAACATTTCAATGTTTCCCTCATAAAGGTTTTTTTTTTTTTTTTTATCTTAGGTGAATAGTTGTACCTTCTAATAATCCTGTGTGTTAACAAGAATGAGCACATTGTCTGTTTTAACTAATTTTAAATGCTATAAAATGTAGTTAGATGACATTTAACTACTTAACACTTTGCTGAGAATGTGAAGCATGGAACTCAGTTATCTGAACTTCCGGAACAGCTTGGTGCCAGTAACATTTTGATTCTTGCTTTATCAAGTTTCAGATAATAAACAACTACCAGAAGCATCTCTGCTACAAACTTCATTTTTATCACCACAGTCATATTGGCATGGTCTTGCTCATGTACTGTATGCCAAATTCCAGATTCAGTACAGAGCATTAATTTGTAAGAGATATATGTATATGTATTTTTGAAAATAATATACACAAATGAATAAATGTAGAACATCTTTATAGATGGTAGTAGGATGCATATAGTTTGTTAAGAGAAATGTAGAGTTAACATGTTCATGCATTGTGTGCACTATCATAACTAAAATTATAGGATGGAATGATTTTCAGATGGACAAAACAAACATACAAAAAGACAAATTATCTGAGAATGTGATACTGGATGGGTGGGCATTTTTGGTTCTATTGATTGTTGCCTCTGCTTTCAATATCTGCTCACCGACTTAATTTTAATCACTTTAAAATGAGTTGAAAGCATGAAAGAAGAGGTGAGGTAGTGTAGCACAGCTGTGTGAACTTTATGTATTCCTGAAAATAGCTTCTAACATGTCCTCAAAGTTTTAACTCACAGATATACAGCCTAAAATAGGAATAGGGTGGGGACTGGCTGCCGGGTGTAGTAAAGAAAGAGATGAGGGCTGGGGATGTGGCTCAGGGCAGAGGAAAATCATAGGATGGGTAAAAACTTGGGTTCAATTCTCAGCATCATTAAAAGAATAAATAAAAGAATAAATAAATAAAAGGGTGGAGGAAGAAAAATAATTATGAAAGGTCTCCTGGAGCCATGACATCAAAGGAGGAAAACATATGAGCAAAAGAAAATCGTTTTGAAAGACAGTCGTGTTTTCTTACATCATGTGCTCTCATAGCAAGTTACTAAGATGAGAGGATAAGACCTGTAAGCATTTATGCTTTTTATTCCTGCTCTATTTTCCTTATTTTTTTTGTTATTGGTGATTGAATACAATGGTATTTTATAACTGTGATAAGATCCCAGTTCTTTTTATTTTATTTTACTTTATTTAATTTTTAGTCAGGATCTTGCTAACTTGTTGAGGGTCTTGCTAAATTGCAGGTGGAGGTGCAAGCTTGAGATCATCCTGCCACAGCCACCTAGATTATCTGGGATTACAGGAAATTACCACGTCACCTGGCCCATGCATCTTTTCTTTTGTAAATATTCAGGATATATTCCACTTTGGTGCATTGTTATCCCAGTGCTTAGTAATGCCAAAAAGTGTATAGATTTTGCCAGAACTCTGTGGGAGGCACAAGTAACATTCACTTATTCATTCACTCATTCTATTATTTCCTTAACAGACATCCATTATACAACTACCTATGGTAATGATGTCCCACCTACAGTATAATAAAGAGAATTTCAACCTATACAGGCACATCTACAATATAAATATATTTAGATATAATATATTTAGATATATTTCAATCTTCCTTTCAATTTAATTTGTAAGATCTTATAATTTAATCTCTGCTAATTAATTAATAGGGCAAACGTGATGCACTTTAACATTTTACATAAGAGAAATGACTTTTATTAGGTGAGACCACAACTATAGATAAATTTCCCTATATACATATGTGAACAAAGTAAATTTAAATGTAACAGAATTATGTCATACGTTTGAAGATATTACCCTCCCAAAGTAGAATGGAGAGATTTGAAATATTTCTCTGATACCTGTGACAATATACTAAAATAACCTCATCTCAGGACACTATGTTTCAAGGCATAATCTTCTGAGAGCAGCAAGCACATCCTGGTTCCTGAGACTGTAGATCACAGGATTGAACATGGGAGTCACTATGGTGTAGAACAGAGAGAGCAGTTTGTCAGTTCCTGCAGAATGGCTGGATGTGGGCCTGAAGTAGGTAATGGAAGCTGATCCAAAAAATAAAACCACAACCAGCAGGTGGGAGGAGCATGTGGAGAATGCCTTGGTGCATCCTTGGGCTGTGGGCAACCTCAGAATGGTACCCATGATCTTGCTGTAAGAGACAACTATCAGCATAAAATGGACCACAGCAATGAATATCACTACTACATAGACAGACATCTCATGCACTGAAGTGTCCCCGCAGGCTAGCTTAAGAAGGGGAGGTATGTCACAGAAGAAGTGGTTGATTTGGTTAGAATGACAGAAATGCAGAGAGAATATCTGCCATGTCTGTCCTACCTGGACTGACATTCCCCCAAGCCAGGCACCAGCTGCCAGTTGATGGCACTTCTTTGGGTTCATCACTAAAGGGTAGTGCAGAGGTTTGCAGATAGCCACATAGCGGTCATAGGACATCACAGCCAGGAGGAAGCATTCTGCAGTTCCCAGTACAAAGAAGAAGCACATTTGGGTGGCACAACTCAGTAGGGAAATTTTCCTTTTCTGAGTCCAAAGACTGACCAGCTTCCTGGGGAGAGTGACTGAAACATAGCAGATTTCCAGAATAGAAAAATTTGCCAGGAAAAAATACATGGGTTTGTGCAGTGCAGGGTCAAGCCTGGTTATTATGACTATGAGGCTGTTCCCAATGAGAACAACCATGTAAATGATGGAGAACAGCCCAGACAGAAACCCCTGGAGGTTTGGAAGTTCAGAAAATATCAGAAGGACAAACTGCACCACTGTGGAGACATTATCTTCTGTTTCTATCTCTTCAAGCTTCATCTGTGGGAAAGATTTCACCAGAAGTAAGAGTCATTTCACTGTCTTGGGCTTTTGTCTTCTCATATATAATTCAGATTATAAGATTATAAACATTATTTTATTATAAATAAATGCACACATTTCAAAAATTTTTATTAAATACAGCAATTCATTGCTAAGTTGCTCTTTTTGGGGGGACAGATCCCAATTCTATTTCTGCTATTATCAATTCAAAAATTCATTAATTTTTGAATTAATATTTTGTCTGACTTCTGACATTGTTCTGAGAAATCAATGACATCAATTTTTATAAGTTGTGTTTCTATATTTTTTCCATCCTCCAGTTCAGTTTTAACTTTCTGTATTTCTTGCTAAGAAAGAAATAATAATAAACAGCCAATTACATATTGGGGAAAATTATTTTTGAATCATGTATTTGTATTTCAATTTAAGGTCTAGAAAATGGTAATTCATAAATTTTAATCATATTTTTTAGTGTTGAAAAGAGAAATCAGTGTGTCCTTATTGTCTCAGAAACCTCAACAGTGAGAAGTATTCACATGTACATCTATGCTCCAGAAAGCAATCTGGTTATGATGTGCACGTTTAATTTATATATTTACTGTATGAAAAAAAAAAACAGCAATTTCAATTCATCTCTGGGATCATCTTAAATCACTGCTGTGCTCACTGTGCTGTATGCTGCTGACCTCATATATTCCCTTATGTGTAGGATTGCATTCATGTGTGTGATTATATTGGAGTGTGATTGTTTCCATTTCCCATGTTCTGTCCTTATCTCTGGTCCTAGATTGTAATTTTCTTCCAATTGTCTCCCCACTGTGTGTGCAATGGATTATATAAGTGTTGTGGAAATTTGATTTGCTTACCTACTGGAAAAATTGCATGCAAGTCACATTGACTGCTTCATTGGACTAGTCCCAAAGGTGTTAGGTTGGTTTCTAGACAAAATGTAAACATTCAGCTATGGATCGAGCTTGTCATATGCATATGGTTTTGGTTCATGTCCATTTGACAGAGATGGCACTGAGGGTGACTAGCAATGTGTAGTTTCATTTACTCTTGCACTAGTGGCATTTTTTTCTCATTGCTTTGAGGAGGCACTAGATAACATTCAGCTCATGTGTTAAGTCATATGAAAGCTATAAGAGACTAAATTACTGCAAAGGGGAGATACTTCTCTAATCATATGCAAAGACTCTTTAAGTGTGGACTGTTATCGGATTTCAAATTCAAAAATGTATAGACAAAGCGTGTATAGCAATGGAGTGCATAAAACTTGGGCAACCAAAGGTTTTTCTGTGACTCAGAGGACCAAAGTGAAATACACATTAATATTTTGATCAAAATATTAAAGTAAATATAAGTAAAGCCTATAATATATAGATACATATATGTTTACATATACATGTACATTTTATGTATAATGTATATACAGTCTTCCACAATTTTATAGGTCTCTCAATTTTTTCTGTATTTAAATATTTTTTTGCACTTCTAGAGATTGAACCTGGGACCTTGCATGTGGTAGGCAAGCAATCTAACACTGAGCCACATCCTCAGACCAGCCTCTTCATGTTTCATTTTTGGCACTCTAAAGATGCTATAAGTTGATCTCACCAAAGCAAGAGTAGAGTGTGGTGGTTAAGAGAAATGGGGATATTGGGGACTGGAGGGAGTGGGTGAGGTTGGTCCATATGTACTAAGTCCTAGTTGCTTTCATTAGGAGGTTTGGTAAGCCATAGAAAGGAGGGTGAATATAGATAACCAAATCATATTTTTGTTTAAAATGAACATAAAATCATTTAAGGTTTTCACCATAAAGGACTGATCGATATTTAAGCAGAAAGGTTTACCCTGATTTCAGCATGCCGCTGTTGTGTATGTATGAAAAAATCTGAACATACAATCATGTCATTAGTTACAACTAAAAGAAAGGAAACAAAAAAAAATAAATGAATCCCTATATAGAAAATGGTTGTAAGTGAGTTTTTTAAAATAATCAGTAATAAGTCTCTAATACTGATATTTCAAAGATAGGATTTCAGTTTCAGACTACCCAGGAAGAGTTTTACTATGCTCTCCTGCATATTAATCATAGTTCTTTCATTTACTCATTTCAAATTCAGTCTAGAGACTGATAAGGAATAGTGATCAGAATAACAGGCAAATACCTCTGAGGGTGCTGAGAAAAAATGCAAATCCATTTCAATAATACCTGTTACCTATCTTGTTTGTAATACTATAAAATTTTGTTTTATACAATAATATCCCCAGATTCATTGAATATAAAATACAACCTTAATATATAGTAACAACTAATGATTGCAGAAAAAATGATAATAAAGAGTATTATGATAGTTGTTAAAATATGGGCTCATTAGTTTAAGAAGCACTTTACATTTTGATCTCCTTTGATCTTACATGTACTAAAGCCAGAAAAGTATAATGTCCATTCTGAATCAGGGTTTTCAAATAAAAAAATACATTTTTCAAAATTTTCTATACTTAAATGTTAAAAATACAGATATATAGAAAATAAAATTGAGTTAGACAACCACAGTGTTTTGACTTATTTGTATCATGGTCAAATATAATACTTAACCTTTACTGACTGATAAGGAAGTAAGAGGAAAATGAGAGACAAGGTTATTTCTCATGTTGGGTAATTTATTTTATTTGAAGATGAGGCTAAAGACTTTCTCAGGTATGGTCCATTATCAGATCTAATAATGCTCTTTAAGGACTAAATACTCTCTGCTCTTGGGACCAACTCCTTTCCCAAAGAGCCTTCTAATTGAACTGAACTATTTTGTTGCTAATCAAGGTGTTTAATACAATAATCAAAACCCTATTGGGCCATATATTCATTTCTTCATAAATTTTCCTCTCTTTCTCTCTCTCTTCTCTCTCTCTCTCTCTCTCTCTCTCTCTCTCTCTCTCTCTCTCTCTCTCTCTGATTGTATTTTTGTGTGTGTGTGAACATTAAGAGAGCTGAGCCTTGAAAATCTCAGAACATCAGAGTGTTTGCTATAAACACTTAACTTGAGATATAAATTTAGATACCTTTAATAAGATACAGTTATGCAATGTCTTGGGTTGGAATATTTTTCTGTCATTGGAAATTGAAATGACTGAGTTATCAGTCTATTCATACTCTTAAGTGACTCTGAATATGAGTCTTCTCTCACCACATCCACCCTGGTCAGGCAGGTTACATTATGCCTTAGGTTACAGATGGGGAGGCATGGGGTAAAGTTATCAAGAGGATCTCTTACCTATTTCTTTAAGGGTTATAAACTGGAAAAAGCACAGAAAACTTCCTTACAAAATTCCTCATATAAAATTTAATCACAATACAAGAACCTGGAAAAGAAGCTACAAAATATAATTTCCAACTAAATTCCCATGGGACCAGTAACACACTCTATGATCAGAACTGGATCTCCATGGTCAAAAGCTAAAATTTCAAGCAGTGACTACTCACAGTAAAAGACCAGCTCACGTTCATGTTGGATTCTCTCATGTAATGATTATGTAATAATTATAACATTATGAAAAAGAAATCTGCAACATCCAGAGAAACCAACACAATTAGATGCATAATCACAAAACACAACAGAGAAGAACCTTTGGTATAGCTATGGCAGATAGGAATAGGTTGATACATGTTTAAAGAATGATAGAGGGGCAAACTTGGTTTAAAAGGATTATACCTATACACTGAACTACCCTAGTCAAAGGTAAGACACTTATTAAACAATTTTGAATTTTGTTGTTCTCAAATTTATTTTATCTTAAATCTAGCTACCTTTGTAGAACACCTTTGAGGCAATATCTCATTTGGGGTATAATTTTCATTTTAATTATGATTACACTTACTGGACATGATTTATGTGATTATTTGGTATCTATATAGCACATGTACAAACATATGATATTATCTTGTCCACTTGTTTCTTCTCAAGCTGTTATCATTTGGGGGTTCTTTGCTTATTCTCCATTTAGTTTCTTTGTTAGATAAGTGATTTGCAAATTCTTTCCCCATATGCATTTTCATGACCTTAACAATGACAAAGCAGGAGAAAACTATTTTAATTTTAATGTAGACAATTTTTAAAATGTTGTCTTCTATGAATTGTGCCATTGGTAACATACTGAAGAACTCTTGCCTAGTCCAAATCATAAAGATTTAACTCTGTGTTTTCTTCTACTAATTCTATAGTTTTTAGATTTATATCTATTGTTGGTTTTAATTCTTTTTTTCATAAGTCTAGATTTTTAGATTTTTTTTGGCTCATGTTTTTTTGGGTGTGTGTGGATATTCAATTCTTCCAAAAAACACCCTTTGTTCAATTGAAAGTGTTTCCACTTTTGTCAATGTTAGTTACCCACATTTCCTCAATGGATTAGTGAAAAATCAGAAAATGATAAAGCTGAACAAAGTTGTCAACTACACTCATGTTTTTAAAGTCTTGGAAATTATCATAGGCCTATAATGAATTGTGAATTGTTTCAGAAAATGAAACTGACTTTTATAAGAGCATTTAAAATAGTACATTTTATAATGTGACTGTAACCCCCATCTATTTTCAGCTACTTTGGGCAGGCTGTCTAACATGGCCATGTATGCCAAAAACATTGGCTCTCTGTTGTTGTTAATGGAAAACGTTCATGTAACTAGGGCCTGAGCATATTTTTTTTTCCCAAGGTTATTATTAAATAGGTAACAACTTTATTGGCAAGTAATACTAGAAAACACAATGTTACAACTATATACAGCTATATCTTTTTTATAATGTGTAATGGTTAATTTGACTGGATTAAGAGACGCTAATGATTAAGAGACTTCTGGGTGTCAATGTGGGCGTGTCTAGGAATGACTGAAATGTGGGATATGAAGTGAAGTGAGACCCTCCCTACGTGTGGGCAGCAAAACCCAATAGGATGTAAGTTTGGATGGAATAAAAGTTGGAAGAACAAGGTAGCAGATGCAGATGCAAGTTAGAATCTTCTTGAATAGGTTCTTAGTTTCTGATTCAATGCTCTGAGGATATCAGACTCTTGCTTCTTCACTTTTCCAAAGTGCACTCTGCCAGTGATTCTCTATGTAGTTTCCAAAAGCCTTGGTCTTGGACTAGGGTAGTCCAAGAGGATGTGCATTCCAAGAAGCAGAAACCCAGAACAAGAAGGATCAAAAGAGTGTTGAATCCTTGATCTAGCAGTGTGGACTGCACAGCTGCTGGTTCTTTGAACTCACCAGCTACAGACTGCCATTTTAGAATATCCAACTTCTGGTCCTGCAAACCAAACTAATAAATCTCCTTTATATAATCATACTTCCTGTTGATTCTGTTCCTCTAGAGAACACTGCCTAATACAGCATGAAATAGATCTGAAAGGAATTCAACAAAAATAACTGAAATAAAGTGGATTTGACAAAAAGTATTTATTCCTACTTTTATGAAAGACCAGGTTTAAGAACAAGACCCCCTACACACTCAGGAAGGTCCAGAGAGTCAAGCAACAAACCATTCATTCCTTATGCAATATCGACTTGTGAGGAAATACAAATTAAATTCCAACACATTTTTTTTTATTTCCTATAATGTATCTTCTAATCACAGACACATGTATCAGCATTGGGTACATTTTCTCACTCAAGATGTGTAAGCACAATCTATTAGCTGACAAATAAATTACTGTGAGCAATGAGTGATACAGAGGAAGTGAGTCCTGTAAGCATGATCAATTTAAAATAAAGTGGGTGGAGTGCAGAGACATCAGGTACTGCACACCTTAATGGAAACCAGCCTCAACAAAAGAGTCTAAGCAATTTACTAAGCAGCCAAAGAGCCACAACAACCATCCCTGGAGGAAACTAGACTTCACAATGGCTATAATGTACTTATGGATTGTTTTGTTTTAATCAAAGTTTATGAAATGAGAAAAGAAATAGGAAGTGTGAAATGTACAGAGAAGAAGAAAAAATAAAACAGCAAGACACAGAGAGAAGACAGGGTGGGTAGTGCAGACCTGAGTGACCAGAGCTCCCTCCTCACTCCAGCCCTTCTTCCTGGGCTGAGGTCTTTCCCAGGTGTAATGGATGGAATACCGTGAACTCTGCTTGTTTTTGCCTGAGCTTGCTTAAAGTGCTGAAGTTTTCCCTGGAAAGGGCAAGAAAGGAGACTTTAGGACACAGACCACCCAATGTCCCATCCTAGAACAAGGGTGTCACTCTGATTAAGTGTGATTTATGTCTCTGTCATTAGTTCTTGTTTAGTAGTGATCAAGTTCCAGTGGTGCAGGGAGAGGTGGGGGAGAGGCATGTGTGAGGAAAAGGAAGGCCTTGGAGTTTACTATGCTCTGCGTGAGGAAAATAGTATTATTATTATTGTTATTATTGGGGATTAAACCCAGAAATTCTTGACAATTTAACTATATTCTCAAATTTTTTCATTTTTCATTTTGAGAAAGGCTATTTCTTAGTTGCCTACTCTGGCCTAAACCTTGCCATTCTCCTACCTCAATCTCCCAAGAAACTGAGATTTATAAGCATGTACTATCTTATTCAACTGATTTAATTTGGTAGGGAACATGGAGAATCCAAAGACTATGTTTATTGTCAAGCACAATGGTGGTCTCATTGAACAGCTATTATTTTCCATTAAAATTATAAAAATATGGTTCCGTAGTTCCAAAGAGAATATATCAATATGCAGAATAGAAGGCAAACAGAAGTTTAATGGCACAACAGAAAGAAATGGCCAAGAAGAGCCTTCGTAAGATTAGTTAATCCTGTGGTTCATTCTCTAGTTGAGTCATGATACTGCATTGAGTTTTAAATTTTAATTATTTGACTGCCAGTGAAGTTGGAGATTCACATCTAAGAAGTGCCCATGGATATCTGAATAATAAGGGGAGAGCTAACAGATCTACATTTAATGGCATTTGAATTTGTGAAAATCACATCATTGAGCTGACTTCTTTGTCATGACTAGCCTTATGATTGCTCACCGCCCACGGGGACAATCACAACGCGTACGCTCTTCTTGATCACAGGAACCAAAAGAAGTTTATTCCGCAAGTCTCAGACTTATATTGAGAATATCAGCCTATCAGAGAGTAGACTACCAGGAAAGTCAGCCTATCAAGGAACAGTCTCCAGGCAGATACCAGGATTGCCTCATGTACAACAGCCAACCAGAGTTACTTCCTAAAACTTGAATATGAGTGCAGCTATGTCTGGCAAGCTGCCAGGTGCCATCTTAGAGATCAGACCACGGTGCGGCTCTGGGGCCCTCAGAGCCCACCCCTGACATCTCCCCCTTATTCTTTAAATAAAGAAAAGATGACTTGGGACCATGCCTGTCTTAGGTTGTCCATGGAAAATTACATCCTTACCCGTCATTGGAATTCTGACCTCCAGGCATCAGAACCCTGTCTTAGGTTGGTATGCATTTCCACGGATCTTACCTGTCTTTGACTACTGGTCCAGCATGCTTAGCCATACTTGGGGGGATGTGCCTGTCTCAATGGCTGTCAAAGTCTGTACTATAGCCCATTGATGACATCAGGCATCTTGGCGAGCTCTGATATGGCTGTGTATAACATAGGCTATCCCTAAGCAGATAATAATCAGAACAGCTACTGTTCCAGCCCACTGTTTTGTCAATCCCAGGGCTTTAGATACCAATGCAACTTGAACCCTGGTGGCATTGACTCTGCACGTAGCTGACTGGTTAAATTATCAAACATAGATGACCAATTGCCAGTAAGGTAGACAGAGAGATTTTTAGATAACATATCCACAGAGCTAAGGTTATTATAAGTAATAGGGGTGACACACACTGCTCTTAAAGGATAAACACATTCCAGTCCCAAAAGTTCTTGCAAGATATCCACTTGTTCTTGTAGTAAGTCCACTCTTTGATTTACAAGGAGTATGCCTGCTGTTAGATGTTGCTTTAGGGTCTCTTTAGTCTGTAAGGCTGCAGCTGTATTTTTGGCCAAGTGATTGTTGTTGCTGTCTGTATGGTTGTGTCAATGCTGCTGCTGCGGTTGTGGCTGCCGCTGCAGAGACTGCTACCATGGCGACCACGGCCGCTGTGATGCCAAAATCTCTCCTGTTTCTTGATGGTAACACTGGCAATTCCGCATCTGTAACAGAGACTGGGACTGGTAGGAAGGTAGGAACACGCATTAAGACTGCCAGCAGAAACCTAGAAGCATTCCAACATTGAGAGAGATAGCATAAATCTGAAGTACAATTGAGAGAAGCAGTTGTTTTGTTAGTTAGCAAAAACATAAAAAGGGGGAAACACACAAACTGGGGTAGGTGGAAAGGTACATAGTTGAACTGTTCCTCCTAAGAGACTAAAAAGAGGTTGTAAGTTAGTTCAAGAAGGGAAAGGCTACGAGCATCATGGTCATCAGGAGTATGTTGGTCCGAGTTTCTTGTTGGTAGCGTTGGCACTGGTCGAGTTAGTCGCTCAGGAACCTAGATAGGCGATGTTTTATCCTGTGGAAACACACAAACCGAGCCGTGGCTCCAGTAAAGCACCGGGTCTGGGCCGTTGCATTGTCCTGTAAGAACATCCTTCCATTTTACCGTCGCTCTATCATGTTGTTTATGATTGCCATGTCTCTCAGTGGCAGAGCGACCTTCATTATCCAGAGTTAAAAAATTTAAAATAAAGAGGCAAAGAGAAAGTTTATCTTTAGGGGACCTGAAGGTCTCCCCTATTCCCCCTTTTTGTTTATTTGCAGACTTTCCTAGCACTTATTTAGACCCTCATGTATTTTATCACATAAGCACTTTCTTACCCAGAAACATTTTGTTTTTCAGTTTTACTAAATATATTTCCATACCCAGAACCTTTATTTTCTCTTTCCTGTTGTCACCTTTTTGTTCCCATTCTGAAACAACTCTTATGAAATTTCTGAATTTAAAAAAATTACTCTATTTTAATAAGATTAAATATTTTGTTGTTTATAGTACTCTAATTGAAACTTTTAGAACCCTTTGTATATAGAATTATACCTATTAGGACATAACTCTTAGTAACCTTGTTTTTAGTTTAGTGATGACACAAAACAATTTTTTCTACAAACACATTTGAGTAATCCCATGCATGTCAATTCTAATTCACTTATTTTCTTTAAAAAGCCCAAGATATTAGATAAGTGTCCTGAACAGTATTTGCCATCTTTTTCTTGTTGAAGGAAAGTCCTAGAAAAATTGATGTTAAATATTTTATTAACATCAATATTTTATCAATTTGACCACCTAAAGACTTGCGAATTATTTTCAAGACATTTTACTTCTATTAGTTTACCCAATTTAAATTGAACCTTTTTAAATCACGTGAATTAAAAGTATTTGAATCCATTTTTATTTTTTTAATTTTTGGAGCGCTCAGTTTTGATACAGACAAAACATGACATCAGACAGCACGACATACACATAACACAAAATCAAAGGCCTTGAAACTTTTCAGGTGAATCTCCATTGCAATGTAACAGATGTTCAAAAACTCTAGTTGAATAAAAAAAAAAAATAGAACTGATCAAAAAAGTCATGAGCTCAAAAAATATGTAGAATTCAAAAAAACAAGAGTCCTGGAAAAATGATACAGCCGTTAATTACTTTAGTAAAGCACCATGAAATTTACTTTTGCTGGAGTTCAGGTAAGAATTTTTGCTCTTTTTTTTTCTTCTTTTCTTTTTTTTTTTTTCTTGGGTTTGAGACTGGTCTCCTACTGAGCCTTTAGGCTTTCTCTATTTACATTTCAATGTAAGCCTTGACTGAGATCTGGATCTGAAAGGGGATAAACTGTTCCAGCAGAAACTTGATGCCTAGGGCATTTTTAACCCTTAATCCTGGTTAGTAATCAATTCAGGTTTGGACGCAGAAAATTGTGAAACAATTATCTCCCAATATTTGTGGGGACTGGGGCTTCTATATTATACTCCTTACTAGGACATGCCACTGATGGTTGGGCTGGTTCTAAGAGCTGAGAGTGCAGGGTCACCATGTGTGGTGTGTGTTTGCCCCATCTTTTCTTTAGTAGATCCTGTAATAGCAAGATTTTTTGTTCTACATAGTAAATCCTCCTCTTCATCTGAACTATCCTCACACCCAGTTTCATTTTCCTTGTCTGTCTCTGATCTTATTGACGCCCTTTCTGATGCTTTAGACCTTTCCTCTTTTATTTCCTCCAAAACCTCTTCCCCTTGTTTTATGGCCTCTCTGCATTTGGTATTAGGAGTATCTAAACACCCTTTAACTAACATCCATATGACCATGGTTCCCAGGGGTAATGGTTTTACTCTCTCTGCTGCTCTCAAATCCTCCCTTACAAGCTCCCATTGAGGGATATTCAGTAATCCCTCGTCCAAGAACCATGGCGCAATATCTTCCACTGCGTGTAAAAAGTTTCGGGCTGTTTTAGTTTCAAGAGGAATTCCATTGGCCCGGAGCAAATCCTTTAAGGGACCTTTCATGCGCATTCGTGACATTTCAGTGCCCATATTTCTCTATTAAACTAACAGAATGCAAAGCACTTTAACTAGCAAAACAAAAGCGAAAGCACTTACACTCAATCTCCGTCGCTTATCCCGCAAACTTTAACTCCGTTGCTTATCCCGCGAACTTTAACTCGTCGCTTATCCCACGAACTTTAACCTGGTCAGACTGTACTTTACTTACCCTGTATTTACCTGATCAGTTCCTTCTTTGTAACTCGAGTTCCAGGGTTTCGGCACCACTTATGATTGCCCAGCGCCCGCAGGGACAATCACAATGCGTACGCTCTTCTTGATCACAGGAACCAAAAGAAGTTTATTCCGCAAGTCTCAGACTTATATTGAGAACATCAGCCTATCAGAGAGTAGACTACCAGGAAAGTCAGCCTATCAAGGAACAGTCTCCAGGCAGATACCAGGATTGCCTCATGTACAACAGCCAACCAGAGTTACTTCCTAAAACTTGTTTATGAGTGCAGCTATGTCTGACAAGCTGCCAGGCACCATCTTAGAGATCAGACCACGGTGAGACTCTGGGGCCCTCAGAGCCCGCCCCTGACATAGCCTACTTGAGTTCAAACATGCCCAGAGATGTGAGTGCAATGCTTTGCACATAGAGTAACTCCTTTCTGTTTCTAAATGCTCCCAGTGTTGAGAAGTGTTTAATATAGAAGTAGATTCATAATTCACAGACACGTAAAAACCAGTTGCAAAATACCATAGAAACAACCTAGGTTGATTCCCTCTTTTACAGTAAAGGGACAGAGTTCTACAAAGGAAGATTCACTTATTAAGTACCACAGTGATTTAGAGTGGCATTGAGCAGGGAGATAAAAGTTGCTGTATCTGGTGGAAATACAGAAATATAGATGTTCTAATCAATGTGCCTACACAGCCTATCACTGGTATCTATCTTTCCTTTCCATGTTACTCTCATACCCATGTAACATAACAATGTCACTTTTTTCTGTTTAGTGGTTTCAGTAACAAAGATAAAGGAAGGTGTCAAGATATAGATTTACTATAATAGTAACCAACTAAATGCAGTCACTACTGATAATGTAATTGATAAATATTTCCTCATAAGTCATTAATATGAGAAGGATGTGATTTACGGGTACTAAGAGCAGAAGAGAAAGATAAGTATTTAAGTAAGTAGGTTAGAATTGAACAAAATCTGTTAATGTTACACTGACAATTTTTTAGATTTCCAAGACAGAAGAGCTATTTTAGAACATAATGCCACATTGTTTTTCATGTTTAATACTGAGAATCTCCTAAAATATTCCCAATAATTTTCATTCTCTCTCAAGACTGCAGGAAGAGAGCAGTAGGGATAGAATTAATAAAATCAATAAATTCTGATTTTGAACATTCAGTTACGTAATTTTGGAATATTCGTCTCTATACTTCAGGCCACTAGATCTGATAACATATTTAATAGGTAGATTAAATGTGTATTTAGATCCTGTAATACATTGGGGTCATATTGGAGAGAAACTGGATACTTAGATGACATATTATGACACCTATATTAGCAGTGATCTATTACTGACCTCTTGTGCTTATACTTTTTATTATTTTATTTTTATTTATGTATTTTGTTCTAATTTGTGCACGTGACAGTAGATGCATTTATACATTTCGATAGATCATACATAAATGGAGAGTAATCTATCATTTTCCTGATTGTACAAATTGTAGGATCACATGGATCATGCAGTCATACATGTACATGATGTAATAATGTCCGTTTCACTCTCCTAACCTTCCTACACCCATATCCCTTCCCCTCCCTTCACTCCCCACTACATAATATAAGGTAACTGTATTCTTCCCTATTCCCCTACCCCTTATTGTGAATTAATATCTTCATATCAGAGGAAATATTCTGTCTTTAGCTTTTGGGGTTTGGCATTCTTCACTTAGCATGATATCTTCAACTCCATCCATTTACCAGCAAATGAATGAAATTATGGCATTAGTGCTGTACTGTTAATGTTTCAATGTTTGTAACTATGCTGATGCTTATGAGGAACAATTCTGAAAGTTAAAAGTAAAAAATGTATGATAGAATGCTAAGTGAAATAACAAATCCCAAAAAACCAAATGCCAGATGTTTTTCTCTGATAAATGGATGATGATACAAAATGGTGGGGGGTGGTAAGAGAATAATGTAGAAGGAAAAGAGGTTGTGAGAGGGTGGGGGAAGGAAAGATAATGAAATGAGACAGACATCATTACCCTATGTCCATGTAGGATTACAAGAATGGTGTGTCTACATTGCATACAACCAGAGAAATGAGAAGTTGTACCCCATTTATGTAAAAAGAATCAAAATGCAGCTTGCAAAAATAATTTTTTTTTAAATGTATGATACAGGTGGAAACCTTTAAATCCTTTATCCAAAGCAAGAACATCACGTAGGTTTCTTCCACTCAGATATTATCTAACATAAGACAGTGTCTCATAAATGCCCCTTGAAAAGCAGGGGGACTTCTTGGACTCACATTCCATTCAGTAACATTTTCACACAGAAACACTTTCTAATGGACTAGAAAACCTAAGCTGTTCATTAGTTTGTGGCTTCTGCAGTTGTAGTAGACAAATGTGAGCACCTTCAACTCATAAGAGTTCCTTCACATGTATATTTCATATGAATCATTTTATTCTACACTCTACCAATGACAGCATATATATCATTGTGTTTCTGTATGGAATAAATAAGAACATTACATAGCTCTACCTATTTGTCTATATATCCCTTTGATATCTCTTTGGAGAAACTGAAAATTGTGGGAAAATAGCAAAATTTATTTTCACAAGAGTTAGTTTTAATTTTCCCATTACTCTTTTATTTGTCTCAGATTGTGATGAAAGTTTCGCAGTAATATTATATTAATAATGACTATGATGTTATACAATGCTTGTTACACCCAATAAAATATTCCAAGTGCTTTACATAGAACACATGTAACTGTGGCAAAATTAAACTAACATCATTGTGGTATTCTAGGTGAGAGAGTTGTGGCACAGAGGTTTGAGAGCCAGGGTGTGGTGGAAACAGGATTGGAACCCTCCATACTGACCCCAAAACCTTATGACAGACTGCCTTTCCATTAGGTAGACTCTTCATATTAACCCCATGATTTCAAGTGGGGCATGTAGGCTCAGAGTGACATTAGTAAGTCATTCGGCTACTACTGCACATGTACAGATCCACCCAGGCGTGGCCCTGAGAATACCTATGAGGGAGGTCAGAATATCATGGTGTGATGCTGTGAGACTGAAGGTCAGGAGTCCCTGAGGGCAGGAAGTAGGGTCATGTACTTACTGGAATAGAGGCCCTGTTGCCTTGGGAACTTAACATTGGTCACTCCTTCTGAATGCCTGATGATTCTACTGTGAGAACTGGGAAAGGGAAGAGAAGAGACAGGAAGGTAGAGGTAGGGGAAGAGAGTAATGCCTAGCTTAATTTAAATGGAATTAGCAAAAGGGTCAAATTACCATGATGCACTAAATTCTTCCCAATCAGAACACAATATTACTGAATAATAAAAAATAAATTAATAATAAAATAAATGAATAATAAAAATAAATTAATTTCAACTATTCAGTGGGCATCCATGCTTTAGACTCCCACCTCTAACAACAAGCCTATTAACCAAGAGGCCACTTAGACACCTATAGCTACCTATATCTGAAAAAGTGACACAATGTGGATTACTTCATAATGATTCCCACATGTGGATACAGACCAGTGGTTTTGCATCTGGATACATAATAACTGAACTTTTGACCAAGAGTCCTGTTGTCACAGAACTACTTACCAAGAAAGAACCCATTTTCCAATTGCCCAGGTGGTTTACTTACCAATAAAACCAACCAATTTTCCTTGCATGTTTATATCATTGTTAGTAACTAAAAGAGTTCAAACAGATTTATTTATAAAGATGACTAGAGAATAATTAAGGATCATCATTATAATTTTTTTTTCTGAAATCATATTTTTGGCCAAAATAAAAATATTGTCAGTGATAATTTGAATGGGGACTTTCCCCTATTTATAGTATTGTTTTTTTTTTTTTTTTTTTTTTAGTTAGAATCCTCCAAAAGATAACAGTTATTTGGAGATTGATTCAAAGTAATTCAAACAGTATAAAAATTATGTGTTTCCATTTAAATTATATAAAAAAATCTAATGCAATTTAAAAAGTGTTAGTGTCACCAATACTGACTATGATATGTCTTTTGGAGACATAGAAGGGTGAGTGTGATAGAGGCTCCTACAGCATTTGGAATCAGCAGGTGCTTGGTGAGAAGGGGAAAGTTACATAGACAAGCACCTTCTAGCAGAGATCCTGAATGATGGCAAAACATCATAGTTAGCAAACACAGTTTCTGAATATAAGCTGAATGACTCTGATATACATTGTACACATAGTTCTACTAAAATTAAGATTGGAGTGCCAGTTATCATTTATGGACTCCAATATTTTTATAAGCTTACTTATTTTGACAGCATAAGACCAGTTACTGATGTCTCCCTCTGTGTGTATGAACTTATGGAGAGCTTCTCTTTCTCTTTCATTCTGTGTAGTCATAGAGATTCATCTCTGGACCATAGGTATACTGAGAAGCATACCCAGACCAGAGAGTTATATTAAAAAAGCCATATTACATATAATAAATAAACTCATCATATGGAAACAGGTGAGTCCTTCTAATCAATAAATAAGACAAAATACACTGAAAATAAAGACACGTTCATTCATTGTGCCTGACAATCAAGGACTTTAAAATAACTACAATAACATTTTAAATGATTTCAAAGTAGATAAATAGTTTAAAGCTAGATCAATAATGATAAAAAGATGAAGGAATTCACCAAGGAATTGGATCCATTCAATATAATAAAATGTAATTGAGAATTGCAGGATCCAGCATGAGCATATCATAAAATGGCCTTATTGTCATACCAATTGTCAGAACACAATCAGGTTATTTATATATATACACAAATACACTCCATTTTGGCATCCATATGTGTTAATAATAAGGCCTGTATTTTTATAGGACATTTTCTATGTTATTGTAATTCTGGTAAATCCCAAGATCTGCAGGGTGTGTTGGTGAGTTGTAGAACCAGAAGAGCAAGTGGTTTAGTTCTGATATAAATCCAGAGACCTCAGAACCTGAAGAGCAGATACTGCAGTTCTGTTGAAAGTTAAGCAGACTTGAGACCCAGGAGAAGCTCATGCCTTAGTTCTAATCCAAAAACAGAAGAAAGCTGATGCTCTAGTTTGAAAAGTCAGGCAGGCAGCACCTCTCTTCCTCAGTGGGGCTCAGACCCTGAGTGAGATATGGCCTGTTTTAATCAACTTTTCATTGCTGTGACTAAATGATCTGAGCAGCACAATTATAGAGGAGGAAAGTTTATTTGAAGGTTCACTGTTTCAGAGGCCCTAGTCCATAGAAAGTTATCTCCATTCCTTAGGGCTCTAGGTGAGGCAGAACATCATGGCAGAACAATGTGACAGAGGGAAACAGTTCACATCATCAGAAAGCAGAGAGAGAGAAAGAGAGAGAGAGAGAGAGAGAGATACAAAATATGTACCCCAAAGCCACATTCCAATTCCAATCTCCTCCAGTCACACCCTACCACTTCAATTAATCCCAGGGTTTAATTCACTGATTAGGTTAAGACTTTGACAACCCAATCATTTCTCCTCTGAACCTTTCTGCATTGTCTCATATGTGAGCTTTTGGGGGACACCTCATATCTAAACCATAACACCCTCCTTCCAGTGATAGGATAAGTTTTCCCATTTCAGGAGATGTGTTTATGGAAGACATCCATCTTTCCTCCTTTTTCTCTTTTAAGGGGTCATGTTATTAGATTGATCTGACCTGAATAATCTCAGAATTTAAAAATCTTACTAACCAGTGCAAGATTCCTTTGCCATGTGATGCAGTATATTCAGATGTTCCAGGGATTAGGATGTAGACATCTCTGGGGATCCTTGCCATGTCTATCAAAATATCTCAGTGAATAAGAGAACTAATTTTTACATTTGTTTGAATGGATCCATAACTCACAAATTTTTCACTGATGCACCACATAACATTCAATCCCAAAGTATTATTTGTTAAGTCATCTAAGATGCAAACTCTACTGTGTCCATGTTGATTGATGGTTTTTAAAATTAATTTTCCATTGATTTCAAGTTAATTGAAATAATTTGAGAATATTTAATATTTTAAAATCAAAACTAATCAGAATTACTAAAGGCAATTTCAATGTGTAAACAAGCAGACTTGCTTGTACACATAAATAATATTGTGGAATATCCATTTCTACAAAAATAGAATTGTATGGTTAACTCAATGAATTAAAATATAAACTATATAACTAATGATTCCTCTAAGAATTGTATCTAGAGGAATTGTACCATTTCAATGTTTTCCCAATAAAACTTTAAATATTTCAATCTTAGGAGAATCATTATACTTTCTAATAATCCTCTGTGTTAACAAGAACATTCATATTGTCAGTATTTAACTAATTTTAATTGTTATAAAATGTATTTAGATGACATTTAACTACTATGCTGAGAATGTGAAGCATGGAACTCAGTTATCTGAACTCCTGGGAACTCCTTGGTGCCAAAGTCATTGTGATTCCTGCTTTGACAAATTTCAGGAAAGAAACAACTACCACAAGCATTTCTGTTATAATCTTCACCTTTATCAACAGTCATATCAGTATGGTCTTGCTCATGCACTTTATGCTAAATTCCAGATTCAATATAAAGCACTAAATTGTAAGCAATAGATGCATACATATTTTCAGGAATATAATATACAAATGAATAAATCTAAATTTAATTACAAATGTGAAGGATGCATATAGGTTGAGAAAGGAGAACTGTTGTATTTCCAGGAGAGGAGCAGACAGGTTCACACATTGTGTGTACTATCACACTTAAAGTTATAGGATAGAATGATTCTCAGATGCAAATACACCAAAATACATGCAAAAAAAAAAAACTTATTTGAAAATGTGATAGAGGATGGGCAGTAATTTCTGATTCTGTTGATTAGTGCTTCTTTCATCAATGTGGGCACACAGATTTAGTAATTTTAAACACTATAGAATGGGTTAAAATCAGGAAAGAAGAGGTAAGATAATGTAGTGCAGCTGTGTGGATTTCACATATTCCTGAAAATAGCTTCCAACACTTCCTTGCAAATTTTCATTCATGACTATTTCATAAAATAGGAATAGGTTTAGGACTGACCTGTTGGAGTGTAGTAAAGAAAGAGATGAGGGGTGGGAATGTGGGGTAGTGGACAGTTCTAGTACATATAACATCCTGGGTTCAATTCCCAGCACCACCACCACACACATACGACACACACAAAAAAACAAAACAAAAAGAAACAAACAAAGGTGGAGGAAGAAAAAGTGTTTATGCAAAATATCTTGGGACCATGACACCAAAGGAGGAAAACATGTGAGCAAAAGAAACCAGTTTCAAAAGGCAGTAGTGTTGTGTTATACCATGCTCTCATGACAAGTTTTTAGGATGAAAGGATAAGACCTGTACACATGTAAGATTCTTTTTTCTATTTACATTATAATTTTTAGTATTGGTGATTGAACACAGTGGTAGTTTACAACTGAGTTATGATCCTGGTGTTTGTCTATATTATTTATTTATTTATTGTTAATTTTGAGATAGAATCTTGCTAACTTGTTGAGTGTCTTGCTAAGTTGCAGATGCAAGCTCAAGCTTGAAATCATTGTACCTCAGCTACCTGATTTTCTGGGATTACAGGTATACACCACTTCACCTGACTCACATAACTATTCCTTGGTTATTATAAAGTAAGTATTCCACTGTGGCACATAGTTATCTCAATGTTTATTGGTGGCAAAAAAAATGTATACATTTTAACAGAACTCTGTGGTAAGACAAAGTAACATTCACATATCCATTCACTAATTTTTGTAGTTCATGAACAGACACTCATTATACAACTATTTTTGGTAATGATGGCCCATCTACAGTATAATAAAGAAGAATTTCACCCTATAGAGGTATACACATTTAAGTAAAGTTCAATCTTTCTTTAAATCTAAAGTGTAAGACCTAACATTTTTAATTTTGGTTATATATTTATAGGGAAAATGTGATGCACTTTAACAATTTCATAGGAAAAAATATTTTTTAGGTGGAATGTGAAAAATAGATAAATTTCCCTATATAAATATGTGAAGAAAGTCAATCCAAAGGCTATCATTTAAATATGCAAAAACTATATCATAAACTTGAAGGTGTTATGCTCTCAAAAGGAGAATGAAGAGAACTGAAATGTTTCCTAATAACTGTGATAATAAGATAAAGCAATCTGAAGTAAACTCATAACACTATGTTTTAAACCATAATCTTCTGAGTGCAGCAACCACATCCTGGTTCCTGAGAGTGTAGATCACAGGATTGAACATGGGAGTCACTATGGTGTAGAACAGAGAGAGCAGTTTGTCAGTTCCTGCAGAATGGCTGGATGTGGGCCTGAAGTAGGTAATGGAAGCTGATCCAAAAAATAAAACCACAACCAGCAGTTGGGAGGAGCAAGTGGAGAAAGCCTTAGTGTGTCCTTGTGCTGTGGGCAACCTCAGAATGGTGCCAATGATTTTGGTGTAAGAGGCCAGTATCATCACAAAAGGAACCAGAGCAACTAACATCACTAATACATAGATAAACATCTCCTGCAGAGAGATGTCCCCACAGGCTAGCTTGAGAATGGGGGATGTGTCACAGAAGAAGTGGTTGATTTGGTTAGAATGACAGAAATGCAGAGAGAATATCTGCCATGTCTCCCCTACCTGGACTGGCATTCCCCCAAGCCAGGCGCTAGCTGCCAGTTGATGGCACTTCTTCGGGTTCATCACTAAAGGGTAGTGCAGAGGTTTGCAGATGGCCACATAGCGGTCATAGGACATCACAGCCAGGAGGAAGCATTCTGCAGTTCCCAGTACAAGGAAGAAGCACATTTGGGTGGCACAACTCAGTAGGGAAATTTTTCTTTTCTGAGTCCAAAGACTGAACAGAATCCTGGGGAGAGTGACTGAAACATAGCCGATTTCCAGAATAGAAAAATTTGCCAGGAAAAAAATACATGGGTTTGTGCAATGCAGGGTCAAGCCTGGTTATTATGACTATGAGACTGTTCCCAATGAGGACAACCATGTAAATGATGGAGAACAGCCCAGACAGAAATCCCTGGAGGTTTGGAAATTCAGAAAATCCCAGCAGGACAAACTGCACCACTGTGGAGACATTGTCTTCTGCTTCTACCTCTTCAAGCTTCATCTGTAGGAAAGAGTTCACCAGAAGTACAAATCATTTCACTGTCTTGGGCTTTTGCATTCACATATGTAATGCAGTGAATGGTGAAATTTCTAATTTCTCTGTTTAGTAAAGGAACAAATTATTACTTCCAGGTACTCAAGATTATATTTAAACATTTTTTTTAAATTTTAAATAAATGCACCCATGTGAAAAATTTTATTAAATATAGCAATGATTACATTGTTCAGTTGCCTCGTCTTTTGAGGGGAGACAGGTTTTAAAACTATTTTCTGATAGTATCAATTGAGAATTAATTTACTTTTTAAATAAATATTTTGTCCAACTTCTAAAATTGTTCTTAGAAATGAATAAAGATAATTTTTGTTGTCATGTTTTATCTGTAGTATTTCCATTCTCCAGTTCGAATTTGATTTTCTGTATTTCTTGGTTACTTTATTATTAAGAAATAATAATAAACTCCCCAATATATATTATAGAAATTAACTTGTATCCTATATTTTTATTTATATATAAGGTCTATAAAGTGGTAGTTTATAAATATTATTGTGATTTTATAGTGTTGAGGAAAGGAAATATTAGTGTCCTTATTGTCTGGGAAATTTCAACAGGGAAAAATATTCACATGTTTATCTGTGTTCCAGAAAGTAATTCATACTAGGATATGCACACTTAATTTATATATTTATTTTGTGAAAAAAGTAGAAATTTCACCTCCTCTCTGGGATCATCTTAAATCACTCCTTTGCACACTATGCTGTATGTTGCTGATATCATCATTTCCATTAAGTCTTATGGACTTACCCTTATGTGTGGTAGTGCATTCATGTGTGCGAGTATATTGGAGTATGATTGTTTGCGCTTCCTATGTTCTGTCCTTATTTCTAGTCTTAGATTATAAATTTCTTACAATTGTCTACACATTTTATGTGCATTGGAATACATAATTCTTTAATAAATTTTGACTTGCTTACCTAGTTGACAAGTTGCATGTAAGTCACATTGACTGCTTCATTGGACTAGTCAGTCCCAAAGGTGTTAGACTGGTTCCTAGACAAAATGCAGACATTCAACTCTGGATTGAGTATGCTGAACACATATGTTTTGGTCCACATGATAGTGATTGGAGCGAGGTTGAGTGGGAATATTTTTAGTCTCACTTACTCTTACAAAAGTCGCATTTTTTTCTCAATGTTTTGAGGAGGCCCTAGATAACATTCATCTCATGTGTTAAGGCATATGAAAGTTATAAGAGACTAAATTACTGCATTGGGGAGTTACATTTTTAATCATGTGCAAAGACTGGTTAAGTGTGGACAGTTACCAGATTTCAACTTCAAAAATGCATAGACAAAGTATGAAAGTAGCAATGGAGTGCATGAAACTTCAGCTTCCAAAGAATTTTTTGTGACTCAGAGGAGCAAATTTAAATATACATTAATTTTACCATCATTTATAATATTTGCATCAAAATATTAAAGTAAATATTGAAAGTCTTTATCTATACACATATATGTATGTATATAGATCATATATATATGTACAGTCTGCAATAATTATGTCTCTTAAATTTTTATTTATTTAAATTTTTTGCACTGCTAGAGATTGAATCTGGGACCTTGCATTTGGAAGGCAAGCACTTTAACGCTGAGCCACATCCTCAGCGCAATCTCTTCATGTTTTACTTTGGACCCTGTAAAGATACAGTAAGTTGATCTCACCAAAGCAAGAGTAGAGTGGTGGTGGTTAAGAGAGTTGGGGATACTGGGGCCTGGAGGGATGGGGTGAGGTTGGTTCATGTGCACTAAGTCCTAGTTGCTTGCATTAGGAGGTTTGGCATGCCATTGAAAGGAGAGTGAGTATAGATAACAAAATTATATTGTTATTTAAAATGAAATAAAATCATTTAAAGGTTTTCACCATAAAGAACTGATAGATTATTTGGGGAGAGAAGTTTACCCTGATTTGCTCCTGACACAAGTGTATATGTATGAAAAAATTTGAATGTACAATTATGTGTATTATATACAAGTAAAAAGAAGGAAACAAAAAAAAATAGATGGATCCCCATATAGAAAATAGCTGTAATTGAGTTTTTATGATAATCAGTAATCAGTCTCTAATAATGACATTTCAAAGATAGGATTTTAGTTTAAACTCTCCAGGAAGTGATTCACTATACTATCCAGCATATTAATTATATATTTTTTCATTTACTCATTTCAAATTCAGTCCAGAGACTGAAAAGGGACAATGATCAAAATAACAAGCATATACCTTTCATAATGCCAGGATAAATGCAACCCCCATTTCAATAATACCTGTTACCTATCTTCTTTGTAATAGTATAAAATTCTTTTTTTACAATAATACCCCCAGACTCATTGCAGATAAATTACATCTTTTACACATAGTAACACCTTAAATATTCACATATAAAATGTTGATAATAAAGAATATCATGATATTCATTAGGATATGAGCACCATTCATTTCAGAAGTGCTTTACATTTTGATCTCCTTTGATCATACAAGTATTAAAGTCAGAAAAAAACATTCATGTGAATCAGTTTCTTTAAATAAAGAAATATTTTTTTTCAAAATTTCATATATTTTAATGTTAAATGTACAGACACATAAAATTAATTTGTGATAGACAACAGTATTGATTTTTACCTATTTTGATTAAGGTCAAATACAATGCTTACCTTCATTGAATGATTGAGAAGTAAGAGCAAAATGAGAAAGAAACTTATTTCTCATGTAAGGTAACTTATTTTATTTGAAGTAAAGTCTAACTGCTTTCTCAGATATAGTCCACTGTCAGAACTACTACTTAAAGACTCTTTAAGTAGTAAATATTCCCTGCTCTGGGGATCAACTGCTTTCCCAAGGAGCCTTCTAATTGAACTAAACCATTCTGTTGCCAATCAAGGAGTTTGGTACAACAACCAAAAACCTATCTGGCCATATATTTCTTCATAAACTCTCCTGCTTCTTGTTTTTTCTTTTTTTTTTTTTTCATTTTTTTTTGTAATCACTAATAAAGCTGAGCCTCAAAACATGAAAACATCAGAGTGCTATAAGCACTTTACTTAACATAAAAACTTAGATATCTTTAAAAAGATGATGTGAATCTACATCGCACACGATCATAGAAATGAAATGATGTACCCCATTTGTGTACAATGAACCAAAATGCAGTCTATAAAAAAATAAAAATAAATAAATAGTCTAAATTTAAAAAAATCGATATAATTATGCAGTGTCTTGAGCTGGAAAATTTTTCTGTCACTGAAAATTGAGAGGATTGAGTTAAGGGTCTAATCAGACCCTTATGTTATGTTGAACATGAGTCTTCCTCACCCATCCACCCTGGGCAGGCAGGTCACATGCCCTAGGTTACACCTGGGGAGACATGGGGAAAATTTATCTTACCTATCCCTTTCTGTGCAAAAGGTAAGCAGAATTTCCTTGTGAAACTCCTCATGTAAAATTTAGCCACAAGACAAGAACCTGGAAGAGAAACTACAAAATATAATTTCCAACTTATCTGCCATGAGACCAGTGGGACTCTGTATGCTCAGAACCTGAACTTCATTGTCAAAATCTCAAATTCCTAGCAGTGACTACCTGAAGTTCACAGTAAAGGACCAGCTTACATTCATACATGCTTCTCTCATGTAATAACATGATAGAAATCTTGTAACACCCAGAGAAACCAACACAATTGGATGAATAATCACAAAATCTGAATGAGAAGAACATTTGGTATAGCTATGGCAAATAGGAATAGAGTTGCACATGTTTAAAGACTGATAGAGGAGCAAACTTGGTTTAAAAGGTTTATACCTGTGTATGGAACTACCATTTATCAAAAGTCAGATACTTATTCCACAATTTTGAATTTTGTCATTTGAAATTTATTTTATCTTAAATCTAGCTATCAGAACACCTTTGTAGCAATATCTCATTTGGAGTTTAATGATTTTGGATATCATTTATGTGATTATTTGTTATCTATATACCACATGTATAATACATGTGAAGCTATCATGTCCACTTGTTTCTTTTCAAACAGTTATCATGTTTTTTTTATATTCTCCTTATAGTTCCTATGATAGATAAGTGATTTGCAAATACTTTCCCCTGTATGCACTTTCATGATCTTAACAAAGGCAATCCAACAGCAAACTATTTCAATTTTAATACACGCTATTTTAAAAATGTTGTTTTCTATGGATTGTTCCAATAGACAACATACTAGAGAACTCTTGCATAGTCCAAATCATAAAGATGAGAACTAACAGATCTGGGTTTAAAGGTGTTTATCTTTGTGAAATTCACATCATCAAGCTGATCTCTGTATCATGTCTACCCTATTTGAGCTCAAACCTGCCCAGAGATGTAAGTGCAGTTCTCTGCACATAAAATACCCCATTTCTTTTTCTAAATGTTCTCAGTATTGGGAAGTGTTTTATATAGAAGTGGAATCAGAATTCACAGACAGACACATTAAAAACCAATTGCAAAATACTGTAGAAACAACCTAGGTTGATTCCCTCTTTTACAGTAAAGGGCCAGAGATCTACAAAGGAAGGTTCACTCATTAAGTACCACAGTGATTTAGAGTGGCATTGAGCAGGGAGATAAAAGTTGCTGTATCTGATGGAAATCTAGACATATAGACGTTCTAATCAATGTACCTATACAGTCTATCTTTGGTATCTATGATTCCTTTCCATGTTACATTTATACCCAAATGTACCATTACAATGTCACTTTTTTTCTGTTCTGGGGTTTCAGTAACAAAGATAAAGGAAGGAGTCAAGATATAAGAGATTTAATATAATGTTTACCAACTAAATGAAGTCACTGGTGATAGTGTATTTGGTAAATAATATTTTCTCATAAGTCATTAGTGAATGTATGAGAAGGATGTGATTTAGTGGTACTGAGAGAAGAGAATGATAAGTATTTAAGTAAGTAGGTTAGGATTGAACAAAACCTGTTAATGTTACACTGACATTTTTTTAGATTTGCAAGACAGAAGAGCTATTTTAGAACATAATGCCAGGTTGTTTTCTTATGTCTCACCTTGAGAATCTCCTAAAATATTCCCAATAAATTTTATTCTCTCTCAAAATTTCAAGAAGAGAGCAGTAGGGGTAGAATTAATAAAATCAATAAATTCTGGTTTTGAACATCCAGTTATATAGTTTTGAATATTCATCTCTATAGTTCACTGCAAGTAGATCTGATAACAGATTGAATAGATATATGTTATATATGTATTTAGATACTGTAATACATTGGGGTTATATTGGAGCAAAACTGGATAATTCGATGACATGTTATGATGCCTAGATTAGCAGTGATCCATTACTGCCTTCTTGGGCTTGTATTTTTAATGCTTTGACATTTGTGACTAAGCTGCTGTTTAGAACTAACAATTCCAACACAGTTTAGATTAAGTACTGTATGATACAGGTGGAAGACTTTAAATCCTTTATCCAAAGCAAGAACACTACATAGGTTTCTTCCATTCAGATATTATCTAACATAAGACAGTGTCCCATAAATGCCCCTTGAAAAGCAGGGGGACTTCTTGGACTCACATTTTCACACAGAAACACTTTCTAATGGGTTAGAAAACCTAAGCTGTTCCTTAGCATGTGGCTTCTGCAGTTGTAGTAGACAACTGTGAGCACCTTCAAGTCATAAGAGTTCCTTCACATGTATATTTCATATGAATCATTTTAGTCTACACTCTACCAATGACAGCAAATATATTACTGTGTTTCTGTATGGAATAAATAAGAACATTACTCTACATATCTCCACCTGTTTGTCTATTTATCCCTTTGATATGTCTTTGAAAAGCTGAAAATAGTAGGAAAAGAGTGAAATTTATTTTCACGAGTTAGTTTTAATTTTCCCATTACTCTTTTATTTGTCTCAGATTAAGATGAAAGTTTTACAGTAATATTATATTAATAATGACTATGATTTATGCAATGTGTATTATATCCAATAAAATATTCCAGGTGCTTTATATAGAACTCATGTAACTGTGGTAAAATTAAACTATCAATATCATTGTGGTATTCTAGGTGAGAGAGTTGAGGCACAGAGGTTTGAGAGCCAGGGTGTGGTGGAAAAAGGATTGGAACCCTCCATGCTGACCCCAAAGCCTTATGACAGACTGCCTTTCCATGAGCTAGACTCTTCATATTAACCTCATGATTTCAACTGGGGCATGCAGGCTCAGAGTGACATTAGAGTCATTCAGCTACTACTGCACATGTACAGATCCGCCCAGGTGTGACCTTAAGAATAACCATGAGGGAAGTCAAAATATCATGGTATGACCACTGTGAGACTGAAGTGCAGGAGTCCCTGAAGGCAGGAAGTAGAGTCATGTGCTTACTGGAATAGAGGCCCTGTTGCCTTGGGAACTTAACATTGGTCACTCCTTCTGAATGCCTGATGATTCTACTGAGAGAACTGGGAAAGGGAAGAGAAGAGGCAGGAAGGTAGAGGTAGGGGAAGAGAGTAATGCATGGCTTACTTTAAATAGAATTAGTAAAAGGGTCAAACTATGGTGATACACTAAATTCTTCCCAGTCAGAACATATTATCAGTGGATAGAAAACACTTACAGCAGCTGTACCTGAAAAAGTGACATAATGTGGATTACTTTATAGATACACTACTGAGTGTCAGTATGTTCCTCACATGTGGACTCAGATCAACTCTTTCTGCTTACAGATACATAACAGCTGGATTTTTAATCAATATTGTGTCCAATTGTCATAGAACTGTTTACCAAGAAATAACACATTTTCCAGTTGCCTAGGTGGGTTACTTTACCAATAAAACCAAGGACATTTACATGAATTTTTATATCATTGTGAGTAACTAAAAGCACTTAAACAGATTTATTTATAAGGATGACTAGAGAATAATTAAGGGTCATCATTCTATTTTTTTCTGAAAATAGATTGTCAACCATAATAAAATTATTGTCAGTGATAATTTGAATGAAGAATTTGCACTATTTATAATAGTGTGATTTTTTAAAGTTAGAATCCTACAAAAGATAACAGTTATTTGGAAGTTGTTTCAAAGTAGTTTAAACAGTTTGAAAATGTATTGGTTTCCATTTAAATTGGTTGATACTTGACAGAAGAAGATATATAGGTGATCAACAAATATAGGAAAAAGTACCCAACATCTCTAGTAATTAGAGAAATGCAAATTAAAACCACCCAAGATTTCATCTAACTCCAATTAGAATGGCTATTTTCAAGAACAAAAGCAATAATAGATGTTGGCATGGATGTGGAGAAAAAGGCACACTTATACATTGCTGGTGGAGTTGCAAATTGGTGCAACCACTCTGGAAAGCAGTATGGAGATTCTTCAAACAACTTGGAATGGACCCACCATTTGACCCAGCCATCCCACTCCCCAGTTTATAACCAAAAGACTTAAAATCAGCATTCTACAGTGATGCAGCCACGTCAATATTCATAGCTGCTCGATTCACAATAGCTAGATTGTGGAACCAACTAGATGCCCTTCAACTGATGAATGAATAAAGAAACTGTGGTATATATATACACAATGGAATATTACTTAGCCATAAAGAAGACTAAAATTATGGCATTTGTAGGTAAATGGATGGAGTTGAAAAATAGCATGCTAAGTGAAATAAGTAAAGCCTAAAAAACCAAAGGCCCAATGTTTTTCCTGATAAGTGGATGATGATACAAAATGTGGGTGGGGGGCGATTGTGGTGATGGGGTGGGGCAAGAGAAGAATGGAGGAACTTTGGATGGTGTCGAGGGAAATGAGGCAGGGGCGGGGGAAAGAAATATAGTGACTGAGACAGACAGTATTACCCTGTGTATATGTATGATTACATGAATAGTGTGAATCTACATTGTGTACAACCCTAGAAATGAAAAGTTGTACCCCATTTGTGTAGAATGAATCAAAATGCAGTCTGTAAAAATAAAAATTTTTAAATAAATAAATTATATAAAAAATCTCATGCAAAAAAGTATTATTGTTTCCAACACTGAATATGATATGTGTTTTGGAGACATAGAAGGGTGAATATGATGGAGGCTCCCTATAGCACTTGGAATCAGCAGGTGCTTGGTGAGAAGGGGCAGGTTCAGAGACAAGCACCTTCTGCCAGAGATCCTGAATGATGGCAAAACCACATAGTTAGCAAAGCCAGGTTCTCAAGATCAACTGAAAGATGCAGACATATATTGTACACATAGCTGCACTAAAACAATGAGATTGAAGTGCCAGTTGTCATTCATGGAACTCCAATATTTTATAAGCTCACTGATGTTGATAGCATAAGACCAGTTACTGATGCCTCCTCTATGTGTATGAACTTAGGGAGAGCTTCCCTTTCTCTTTGTTTCTGAGTGGTGATAGAGATCTGTCGGGGTACTGCAGACCCCCAGCCCTTCGGCGTGGCCAAGATGGCGCCTGGCAAGGTGCCAAGGAAGTGCTGAGAACAAAACCAGTTACCTCCAGCAGACTAATACTCTCTGCCAACAAGTGGCGTATTTTGAGGAAGTTAATGTGATTGGTCATGGGTCCTCGTGGACACTGCATGATTGCTATATCCACACTATTGTGCTCCATTACTGTCCATGCTTTCCCCTCGTGATCTATAAGCTGATTGGTTGTTGTATGTAATGTAAGGCGCTTGCAAGAGCGGCCCGCCACTGCTGGCCAGCCAGAAGAAGCAGACTGCGGAAAATAAAGAACTTGCCCTGATCCGGTTTCGTGTTTCTCTGCGGGCAGGGGACGCGATAGATGGTGCCGAAACACCCGGGAACGAGAAAAAATATAAGGGTAAGTTCACATAAGTTTTCAAATCAAGAAAAATTAGTTTGAGAGTTCAAAAGGCAAGATGTCTCGAGGTTCGTGGAGCAGCGACAATTCATTACAGGAGGTTCCCCAGCAGAGGGACAATTCATTACAGGAGGTTCCCCAGCAGAGGGACAATTCATCACAGGAGGTTCCCCAGCAGAGGGACAATTCATCACAGGAGGTTCCCCAGCAGAGGGACAATTCATCACAGGAGGTTCCCCAGCAGAGGGACAATTCATCACAGGAGGTTCCCCAGCAGAGGGACAATTCATCACAGGAGGTTCCCCAGCAGAGGGACAATTCATCACAGGAGGTTCCCCAGCGGAGGGACAATTCATCATAAGAGGTTCCCCAGAGGAGGGACGATTCATCATAAAAGGTTCCCCGTGGGAGGGACGATTCAAGTGGTACCAAACTGTGTGCGTGTGTGAGTGAGCGTGTGTGCGTGCGCGCGCCTGTCTTTTGTTTGTGTGTTTAAACTAGTAAACTACCTCGTAGTCATGGGAACGGATCTGTCTAAGATTAGAATGCAGCGGCCTCTTAGAGAACTTTAAAAAAAAAAATCACGGAACACCATTGAAGGCAAACACAGCCTTCAAGTTCCTAGATACTGTAGAGAAAGTCTCTCCGTGGTTTTTAGACGAGGGATTATTAAATCTTCCTCAGTGGGAACAGCTAGGAGAGGATCTGCGTGACGCGGAGAGACGCGAGCCTTTGCCAATGGGAACTCTGGCAATATGGTCACTTGTTAATAATCTTGTTTGATGCAGCAAGGTAAATCAAAAAACCCTTTTAGGGATTTAAAGGGGCCTTTAGAAGAAGGAAGTCAGATCTTAGAAGAAATTAAAGAGGAACGATCATGTTCTCAGTCTTCAAAAAGAGTGGGAACATAATATAGTAGCCATAGTCCCCACAAGTATTGGGAGATAATTGTTTCATGATTTTCTGCATTCAAACCTAATCTGATTTCTCAACCAGGTAAAAAAAGGGTTAAAAAGTCCTGGGTGATCCTCCCTCCCCCCTGCCTGGCCTTGTGAAAGCCTACAATGGATTATAAATTACAGCAGTCTCAGCGGGAAGGAGGAGGGGTAACCTAAAGAAAAGAAAAAAAAAAAAAAAGGGGTGTCCGTTTTAAACTTAACTAACTTATTTTCTAGGATTCTTTGTTTGTTTTGTTTTTCTTTAATGCTGTATTTTTGAGCTCATAATTTTGATCCTACATACCTAGGTTAATGATTTTTTTCTTTTTGATCAGTTCTATTTTTTATTCAACTGAAGTTTTTAAACATCTGTTTCATTGCAATGAACATTTACCTATGAAGTTACAAGGCCTTTGATTTTATGTTATCTGTATGTTGTGCTGTCTAATGTCATATTTTGTCAAAACTGAGCGCTCTTAAAATTAAAATTTAAAAATGGATCCAAATACTTTTATTCACGTGATTTAAAAAGGTTCAATTTATATTGGGTAAACTAATAAAAGTAAAATATCTTTGAAAATAACTTACAAGTCTCCAGGTGGTCAAACTAATGAAATGTTATTGTTAAACAATGTCTAATATCAATTGCTTCTAGGACTTTTCTTCAGCAGGAAAGAGGCAATGGATCCTGTTCAGGACACTTGTCTGATATCTTGGTTTTTATAAAATAAATAAATTGGAGTTAACATGTATGGGATTACTCAAATGTGTTTGTAGAGACGTCTGGTTAATTTACAAAGTTAAAATGCTAATTGTTAAATAACATCAAGTACTTTTAACTTCTTAAATTACATGGGGTATCATACTTAAACATTCTTGGTGTTTTCATAGGTTGGTAAATAAAAAGAAAAAGGAAATGTTTCTGAGTAAGAAAGTCTGTGTGTAAGTAAAGGACAAGTTTCAACAAGTCTCTTAAGTTTTATTCTTTAGAACAATTAGTCTTAAAAATTGGGGTGTATACAATTATGGTTAAACAACTGTTAAAGTATTGTACTGTGTTACAGAGTCTAAATTTTTCTTTAAAAACTAAATTTGGTAAGAAAAAAAGGTGTCAAGGTAATTGTGAAATGGTTTCTAGTTGTATATTAAATGTGTTCATATTTTTCAGGTATACAAGTTTTAAAGCAGGAAATTTATCAAGCTGCTATTCTCCAGATAAACTTGTCTGTAATGGTAATTTTAAGCTTATAAAGAGTAAATTTCATTGGGGATTAATTTCTATCATTTAGTGTTCTATTAGAGGACCTGTTATCAATAGGATATATGTAAAATTGGTTATATTTTACATTGAGATAAAAAATTTCAAATGTAAATGTATTTCTAAACATTAGAGCCTGACTTGTTTAAAGGTTAATTTTGTGAAACATGAAAATATTTTGCCACTTTGACACACAAAAGGAAAGTTAAAAGCTCTCTCAGCCTTTCTTTGATTCATGTTTTAGATACAATGTTAAATTGTGTTAATTATAAAGTTTGTATAGACTCAGGAAACAGTATATGTAAACTACTTAATGATATTTAAGGAAGAAGCAAAGATCAACATCAGAATTAGAACACTTAAGATCTATAAAGAGTCACGCCTTACCTGAGATAAGGTTCTGCCTCCCACCTTACTGCATGTTAGAGTGACTCCAAAATAAGTCAGACTTCAGCTTATTTAAAGTTATAATCAAAAGATTGGTTTTTGTTGTAAAATTACTATGATCTCAAATAGGAAATATAATGTGGTTCTCAGTCAAAATTCAAGATAGCTATTATACAAGCAGAATATATTTTTACTCTTGCTAATTTCATTTTGTAAAACTGTTACCTGTTAATGTTTTACAAAAGTAGCTGCTTCAAAAACACGCAACCTAGGTAACTTATGATAATAAGCCATCACCTATAGAACAGATAGTGGTAACTTCCAGAACTAATACAGACTCCAGTTAGATAAAAGGGTAAATAACTGTAAAGTTATGAACATAGTAGTTAAAGCCCAGTACTCTCACTCTATGACTGGTAAAACTGGCTTGCTGGATGATTAAGATCAAACTTAGAGATTGGAATTAAATACAGAAGGCAAGATAGGCCAGTATTTGGATCTTTTGCCCTCGGTCAGCCTGAACCCAGGGAATAAGAGGACATCTCTAAGGAGTGCTGCAACTCTGGGTCACACAACCTCCTGATCAAGGAGATTGTTGAGACTAGAGGATCCTGGACACCCAGCAAAACAGTAAAAACCAAAATATAGCCATTCTTGGGCATTTAAAAGAAATAATAATTAAATGTAACTTAAGATGTACACTTATGTTAGTCCACTAGAATAAAGACTGGAAGCTACAAATGAAAAAAAGATTCTTCAGCAAATGTGCCTGATAACAATCAAGAGAAACTGCCAGAGTCAGAAGTTTTTAGTCAGTTTAAGGTCTGCAGATCTTCCTAAGCTACACAGGTAGACTTAATCTATGTTTGCTCGTATGATTACCTAGCCCTAAGTAACAGAAATATAGAGCTCTCTACTAAACACAGGTTATACCAATAAAGGGATATTTTACACAATCAGATGACTTAAGTAGCTTAACTATATTTTTTGGGATATCTATGACATTAAGAGTTAAATGTTGTGTTTACATTCCTGATAACCTGGACTATGTTAAAGTTCCCAAATAAAGGCCTTGTCCTTTCCAGCCTTTGCTAGGTCTAGTTATGGGAACAATTTCTCAGTTCTTCCACCTCCTGGTGAAAGATTGACTTCTGTCATTTTCATGATACTCAGTGGCATGTTCCAGATGCTGCAACATTTACTTTGTACTAATTTCATTTCAGTACTCATGTCTTTTTGTTCTTCTATCATAGAAGCACCCACCCCCAGATGACTTTACAACCTGCTCCTCCCCAACCAGACTTCTACCTCGGACCCCTCGATTGACCCGATTTTTAAAAAAGGAACTCCAAACTGCTTGCCCCTCACTGCCCCCTTTCAGCTTCGAAGCAGCCAGAACGACCGACGCCCCCTTTTCCTTGAAGCAGTTGGGAGTTCCTATAGCTAAAGCAGAGAATGAAGCCAGAATTAAGGACAGGTAGTTAGTGTAGAAATAGGGAATCGGGTCAATTCGAGGAAATGAAGCCATGAAGCCATCTGCCTTTACAAATGTCAAGGATCTCCGGAGCCCATTGATTACCAAATTTACCTGCCTATAGGGGATGTAGGGTGCGCTCACTTCTCGGGACTTTCAAAATATCAGCTTTCTCCCTGCCGGGAGAAGTCTGTATTATTCCCTTTAAACAATCCAAACTATGGTCCTTACTCAACAGTACCAAATGATTAAACAAACTGATAACCGAGGCAGGATAGACAAATGGGTATAAGATTCTATCCATGATAAACAAAAAGGGGGAATAGAGGAGACCTTCAGGTCCCCTAAAGATAAACTTTCTCTTTGTCTCTTTGTTTGGGTTTTTTTTTTTTTAACTCTGGGTAATAAGGGTAACCCGGTGCTTTACTGGAGCTGTGGCTCAGTTTGTGTGTTTCCACGGAATAAACTAACTTACAACCTCTTTTTAGTCTCTTAGGAGGAACAGTTCAACTATGTAACAAAACAACTGCTTCTCTCAATTGTACTTCAGATTTGTGCTATCTCTCAATGTTAAAATGCTTCTAGGTTCCTGCTGGCAGACTTAATGTGTGTTCCTACCTTCCTACCAGTCCCAGTCTCTGTTACAGATGATAAATTGCCAGTATTGCTTTCCAGAAATAAGAGGGACTTTGGAATCACCGTAGCAGTCATTACCACCATAGTTGCATCAGCAGCAGCAGCCGCCGCAGCAGCTGTAGCCTTGACGACATCAGTACAGTCAGCAACTAAGCTTAATGAAGTGGTCCAGCAGACAGCTACTGCTCTGTCTACTCAACAAACAGTGCATCAACACCTAAAAGCAGGACTACTTTTGGTGAACCAGCGTGTGGACTTACTTCAAGAACAAATGGACCTTTTACAAGAACTGTTAAGCGTGGGGTGTATTTATCATCTGCTGGGACTGTGCATTACACCTGTAGCTTATCATAATCTTAGTTATGCAGCAAATTTGTCTAAAATCATATCTACTCAGCTACGTGCCAATTGGTCTTATAAATTTGATAATCTTACTGCCATTCTTAGATCACAAATTGTTAGCCTTAATTCTACTAGAGTTAATGTAGCCCCTATATCTGAAATGCAAAATTGGTTATCTTCTTCCTTCAGTTTTGTAAAGCAATGGGCAGGAATGGGAGCATTGTGTGTGTTTATGATCATTGCAATTATCTTCCTCACATGCTTTATTATGCGTATACGCCAAGTTCATGCCAGAGATCACATCATTTTCCATCAAGCCATGATGGCCTTAGAGGCTGGCAGCTCTCCTCAAGTCTGGCTGAGCATGCTGGATCGGTAGTCAATGACGGGTAAGGAAGGAGGTAACCGTGTACCGACCTAAGACAGGAGCTGTAGCATGCTCTACAGTTATCCGATGACGGGTAAGGACGATGGTTGACCACTCCGCCTAAGACAGGCACGATCCCGAGCCAGCATTCTTTTAATAAATAAAAAAGGGGGAGCTGTCGGGGTACTGCAGACCCCCAGCCCTTCGGCGTGGCCAAGATGGCGCCTGGCAAGGTGCCAAGGAAGTGCTGAGAACAAAACCAGGTACCTCCAGCAGACTAATACTCTCTGCCAACAAGTGGCGTATTTTGAGGAAGTTAATGTGATTGGTCATGGGTCCTCGTGGACACTGCATGATTGCTATATCCACACTATTGTGCTCCATTACTGTCCATGCTTTCCCCTCGTGATCTATAAGCTGATTGGTTGTTGTATGTAATGTAAGGCGCTTGCAAGAGCGGCCCGCCACTGCTGGCCAGCCAGAAGAAGCAGACTGCGGAAAATAAAGAACTTGCCCTGATCCGGTTTCGTGTTTCTCTGCGGGCAGGGGACGCGATAGAGATCCATCTCTGGACCATATACATGCTAGGCAAGTTGTCTAATATTGAGAAACATACCCAGACCAGAGTGTTATATTAAAAAAAGCTATATTATATACAATAAATAAACTCATCATATGGAAACAAATGAGTCATTTTGATCAATGAACAAGACAATATGCACTGAAAATAAACACACATCATTCCTTGTGCATGACAATCAAGGACTTTAAAATAACTACAATAATATTTTAAATGATTTAAAAATAGATAAATGATTTAAAATTAGATAAACAATGATGAAAAGATGAAGGAATTCACCAAGGAATTGGAATCCTTGCGAACTAATAAAATGTAATTGAGAACCACAGTGTCCAGCATGAGCAAATATGAAAGGCTTTATCGTCATACCCCTTGTCAGAACCCAGAGAATCAGGCTTTTTATCTAAATACACAAACACACTACATGTTGGAAATTATATATATTCATAATAAGGCCTGCATTTTTATGGAATATTTTCTGTGTTATAAATCTGGTAAATCCCACTATCTGCAGAGTGTGTTGGTGAATATGAAAACTAGAGGAGCAAATGGTTTAATTCTGATATATATCCGAAGACCTCAGGTCCTAAAGAGCAGACACTGCAGTTATATTGAAAGTTAAGCAGACTTGAGAACCAGGAGAAGCTCATGCCTCAGTTCTAATCCAAAGACAGAAGAAAGCTGATGCTCTAGTTTGAAAACAGTCAGGCAGGCAGAATCCTCTCTTGTTCGTGGGGGGGCAGTGGCGGGCTCAGAACCTGAGTACTCCACCTTCCTTTCAGTGACTGGATAAGGTCTCCCACATTAAGAGACAAGTTTCTTGAAGACATCGCATCTTTCCTTCTCATTCTCTTTTAAGGGGTTATGTTATTAGACTGGGTTGACCTGAATAATCTCCCTCTCTCAGGATTTAAAACCTTACTAACCAGTGCAAGTTCCCTTTGCCATGTAATGCAGCATATTCAGATGTTTCAGGGATTAGGATGTGGACATTGCTGGGGATCCTTGTCCTGTCAATCACAATAACTCAGTGAAATAGGAGGAATAATTTTTACATTTTTTGTTTGAGTGGATCCATAATTGACATACATTACTCATTGATGCAGCACATGACATTTAATCCCAAGATAGTATTGTTTAAGTTACTTAAAACACAAACTCTATTCATGCTGATTAATGGGTTGTGCATATTACCATCAAAGATTATCTTACCAAGAGAATAGTCAATATCTTAAAAACTGAACTAAATGCATTATTAAAGTTAATTTCAGTTTTAAACAACAGGTCTACTTGTGCTAGTAACTAATATTCTGTAATATCCACTTCTCAAAAATAGCATTATATTATTATCTCAGTTAATTTAAATATAAAATACATAGCTAGTGATTCCTCTAAGAATTGTATTTGAATACAGCCACAATTTTAATGTTTTCCCAATAAAACTTATTTTAAATATTTTTATCTTAGATGAATCATTATACCTTTAATAATCTTGCATGTTAATAATAACAAGCATATTGTCAGTATTTAAGTGTGTTAATTGTTTTAAAATGTAGTTAGATGACATTTAACCACTCGACACTTTGCTGTGAATGTGAAGCATGTAACCCACTTATCTGAACTTCTGGGAAGTGCTTGGTGCTAGTGTATTGTGATTCCTGCTTTGCCAAGTTTCAGAAAAGAAACAACTACCAAAAGCATTTCTGTTATAATCTTCACCTTCAACAACAGTCATATCAGCATGGTCTTTTTCATGCAGTATGCCAAATTCCAGATTCAATATAAAGCATTAAATTGTAAGCAATATATGCATATATATTTTCAGGAATAAAATATACAAATGAATGAATGCAAACATTATTATAGAAGGTGAAGGATACATATAGGTTGATGAAGGAGAAATATTGTATTTCCCAGTGAGGAGTAAACAGGTTCATGCATTGCATGCACTATCACATCTAAAGCTACAGAACAGAAGGATTCTCAGATGCAATCACACACAAACACACACACAAAGAAAAATTGTTTGAAAATGTGGTAGTGGATTGGTGACCATTTCTGGTTCTGTTGATTAGTATTCCTTTCCTCAATGTCAGCTCACACATCTAATCATTTTAAACACTATAGAATGGGTTAAAAGCATGAAGGCAGAGGTGAGGTAATGCAGGGCAGCAGGGTAAACTTCACATATTCCTGAAAATAGCTTCCAGCACTTCCTTGCACATTTGCACTCATGGCTACTTCATAAAATAGGAAGAGGTTTAGGACTGGCCTGTTGAATTGTAGTAAAGAAAGAGGTGTGGGGTGGGGAAGTGGCTCAGGGTAGTGGATGTTCCCAGTATGCATAACATCCTGAGTTCAATCCCCAGCACCACCACACACAAAAATGTGGGGGGGGGGTGAGAAAAAGTGTTTATTCAAAATATCCTGGGACCACAACATCAAAGGAGGAAAGCATATGAGCAAAATAAAATCGGTTTCGGAAGGCAGTAGTGTTGTGTTCAAGTGTGCTCCTCTGGCAAGTTAATTAGGATGAGAGAGTGACCTGCATTTTTTTTTCTAATTATCTTATAATTTTTAGTATTGGTGATTGAATGCATGGTAACTGTACCACTGTACCAACTGAACTATGATCCTGGTCCTTTGTCTTTATTTATTTAATTAAAAAAAAAAAAAATGAGACAGGGTCTTACTAACTTGCTGAGTATCTTGTTAAGCTGCAAATGCAAGCTCTCTCTTGAAATCATCCTGCCTCAGCTACCTGATTTTCTAGAATAGCAGGTATGCACCACTTCACCTGGCCCATGTAACTATTCCTTAGTTATTACAAAGTAATATTCCACTATGGTGCATAGTTATCCCAATGTTTACTGATGGCAAAAAATGTACAGATTTTGACAGAACTGTGTGGTAAGCCAAAGTAACATTCACTTATCCATTAAATCATTTTAGTATTTCTTGAACAGAGGCCCATTATACAACTACCTTTGGTAATGTCCCACCTATAATATAATGAAGAATTTCAGCTAATATAGGTATACACATTTAAGTAAATTTCAATCTTCTTTAAATTTAAAATGTAAGACCTAACATTTTTAATTCTGGTCATATATTTATAAGGAAAATGTGATGCACTTTAACATTTTATGTAGGACAAATCATTTTCTTTAGGTGGAATGATAAAAATAGATAAATTTCCCTATATAAATATGTGAAAAAAGTAAATTCTAGGCTACAATTTAAATACAAAAAAAATTACATCATAAACTTGAAGGTACCATGCTCTCCAAGAAAAATAAAAAGATTTGAAATGTTTCCTGATAACTTTGATAATAAGATGAACAACATGAAGTAAACTCAGAACACTATGTTTGAAGCAATAATCTTCTGAGTGCAGCAACCACATCCTGGTTCCTGAGACTGTAGATCACAGGATTGAACATGGGAGTCACTATGGTGTAGAACAGAGAGAGCAGTTTGTCAGTTCCTGCAGAATGGCTGAATGTGGGCCTGAAGTAGGTAATGGAAGCTGATCCAAAAAATAAAACCACAACCAGCAGGTGGGAGGAGCATGTGGAGAATGTCTTAGTGCGTCCTTGTGCTGTGGGCAACCTCAGAATGGTGCCATTGATCTTGCTGTAAGAGGCTAGTATCAACACAAAAGGGATGGCAGCAACGAATATCACTACTACATACACAGACATCTCATGCGCTGAAGTGTCACCACAGGCTAGCTTGAGAATGGGAGGTAAGTCACAGAAGAAGTGGTTGATTTGGTTAGAATGACAGAAATGCAGAGAGAATATCTGCCATGTCTGCCCTACCTGGACTGGCATTCCCCCAAGCCAGGAGCCAGCTGCCAGTTGATGGCACTTTTTGGGTTCATGACTAGGGGATAGTGCAGAGGTTTGCAGATGGCCACATAGCGGTCATAGGACATCAAAGCCAGGAGGAAGCATTCTGCGGTCCCTAATATAAGGGAGAAGCACAATTGGGTGGTACAGCCCACTAAGGAGATGCTCCTATCCAGAGTCCAAAGGCTGGCCAGCATCCTGGGGAGAGTGACTGAAACATAACACATTTCCAGAATTGAAAAATTTGCCAGGAAAAAATACATGGGTTTGTGCAGCACAGGGTCAATTCTGGTTATTATGACTATGAGGCTGTTCCCAATGAGGAAAACCATGTAAATGATGGAGAACAGCCCAGACAGAAACCCCTGGAGGTTTGGAAGTTCAGAAAATCCCAGCAGGACAAACTGCACCATTGTGGAGACATTGTCTCTGCTTCTACCTCTTCAAGCTTCATTTGTGGGAAAGAGTTCACCAGAAGTAAGAGTCATTTCACTGTCTTGGGCTTTTGCATTCACATGTATAATGCAGTGAATGGTGATTTCTATGTTAACTAATTCCGATTTCTCCTTTTAATAAGGGAACAAGAAGTATTACTTCCACATCTTAAGATTATAGTTAAGCAGTTTTTTTTTTTTCATTTTAAATAAATGCACCCATGTGAAAAATTGTATTAAATACAGCAATGATTGCATTGTTCAAGTTGACTTGTCTTTAAGGGGCAGACAGTCTCAAATCTATTTTCTGCTAGTATTAATTGAAAATTAATTTGATTTTTTAAAATATATTTTGTCCAACTTCTGAAATTGTTCTTAGATATGAATAAAGACTATTCCTATAGTTGTGCTTTTTTGTAGTATTTCCATTGTGCAGTTCAAATTTGATCTTCTGTATTTTTTGGTAAATTTATTATAAAAAAATAAAAATAAACTCCCCATTATATATTATTAAAATTAATTTTGGATCATATATTATTTACATATAAGGGCTGTAAATTGGTAGTTTATAAATTTTAATGCAATTTTATAGTTTGAAAATGGAAATTTTAATGTCCCTATTGTCTGGAAATTTCAACAGGGAAAAGTATTCACATGTATATCTGTGTTCCAGAAAGCAATTCTTACTAGGATATGCACGCTTAATTTACATATTTACTGTATGAAAAAAAGTAGCAATTTCATCTCCTCTCTGGGATCATCTTAAATCACTCATGTGCACATTATGCTGTATTTTGCTGATATCATCATCTCCATTAAATCTATTCCCTTATGTGTGGGAATGCATTCATGTGTGCAATTATATTGGAGTGTGATTGTTTGCATTTCCTATGTTCTGTCCTTATTTCTGGTCCTAGTTTGTAAGTTTCTTAAAATTGTCTACACATTTTGCACTCATTGGAATACACAATTCTTTCAGAAAATTTGACTTGCTTATTTATTTGACAAATTCCATGTAAGTCACATTGACCGCTTCATTGGACTAGTCCCAAAGGTGTTAGACAAAATGGTTCCTAGACAAAATACAGACATTCAGCTATGGATTGAGCATGTTGCATGCATATGTTTTGGTTCATGTCCATGTGATAGTGATTAGAGTGAGATTGAGTGGGAATATTTAGTCTTACTTACTCTTGAACAAGTGGCATCTATTTCTCATTGCTTTGAGGAGGCCCTAGATAACATTCACCTCATATGTTAAGTCATATGAAAGTTATAAGAGACTAAGTCACTGCAAAGGGGAGACATATCTCTAATCATGTGCAAAGACTGGTTAAGTGTGGATAGTTACCAAATTGCAACGTCAAAAATGTATAGACAAAGTGTGCAAGTAGCAATGGAGTGCAGGAAACTTGGGTTTCCAAAGAATTTTCTGTGACCCAGAGATCAAAGTTAAATATACATTAATTTTACCATCATTTATAAATTTTCATCAAAATATTAAAGTAAATATTGAAAGCCTATTGTATCTACAAACATATATGTATGCATAGGTACATAGATAGATATAGGTATGTACAGTCTTCCACAATTATATAAGTTTCTTAATTTTTTTATTTATTTAAATTTTGCACTGCTAGACTTTGAACCTGGGGCCTTGCACTTAGAAGGCAAGCATTCTTCACTGAGCCACATCCTTAGCCCAGTCTCTGCATGTTTTACTTTGGACACTGTAAAGATACTGTAAGTTGATCTCACCAAAGCAAGAGTAGAGTGGTGGTGGTTAAGAGAGTTGGGGAGACTGGGGCCTGGAGGGATGGGTTGAGGTTGGTTCATGTGCACTAATCCTAGTTACTTGCATTAGGAGGTTTGGCATGCCATTGAAAGGAGGATAGACTATAGATAACAAAATTGTATTGTTATTTAAAATGAAATAAAGTCATTTAAGGGTTTTCACCATAAAGGACTGATAGATATTTGGGGAGAGTTTACCCTGATTTGACCATGATACAAGTGTATATGTATGAAAAAATCTGACTGTACAATTATGTGCTTTAGTTACAAGTAAAAAGAAGGAAGCAAAAAGAAATACATGGATCCCCATATAGAAAATAGCTGTAATTCAGTTTTAAGATAATCAGTAATCAGTCTCTAATAATGACTTTTCAAAGATAGGATTTCAGTTTGGACAACCCAGGAAGTGATTTACTAAACTGTCTTTCATATTAATTATATATTTTATCATTTACTCATTTCAAATTCAGTCCAGAGACTGATAAGGGGCAATAATCAATGTAATTAGTAAATACCTTTGATAAGCCAGGATAAAATGCAAACCCATTTCAATAATACCTGTTACCTATCTTTTTTGTAATAGTATAAAGTTCTGTTTTATGTAATAATATCCCCAGACTCATTGCAGATAAATTACATCTTTTACACATAGTAACAACTTAAATGTTCACATGTAAAATGATGATAATAAAGAATATTATGACAGTCATTAAGATATGGGCTCACTAGTTTCAGAAGTTCTTTACATTTTGATCTCCTTGGATCATACACGTACTGTAGCCAGAAAAGTACAATGTTCATCTGAGTCAATTTCTTCAAATAAATATATATTTTTTTTAATTTTATATATTTTATTGTCAAAAATACAGATACCTATAAAATTAATTTAAGATAGACAGCAGTATTAATTTTCACCTATTTGTATTAAGGTCTAATACAATGCTTACCTTCATTGAATGATTGAGAAGTAAGAGCAAAATGAGAAAGAAACTTATTTCTCATGTCAGGTAACTTATTTTATTTGAAGTAGAGTCTAACTGCTTTCTCAGATACAGTCCATTGTCAGGACTATTGATGGTCTTTAAGTAGTAAACATTCCCTTCTCTGGGGAGCAACTCCTTTCCCAAGGAGCCTTCTAATTGAACTAAACCGTTCTGTTGCCAATCAAGGAGTTTGGTACAACAACCAAAAACCTATCTGGCCATATATTTCTTCATAAACTCTCCTGCTTCTTGTTTTTTCTTTTTTTCTTTCTTTTGTTATCATTAAGAAAGCTGAGCCTCAAAAACATGAAAACATCAGAGTGCTATAAGCACTTTACTTAACATAAAAACTTAGAAATCTTCAAAAAGATATAATTATGCAGTATCTTGAGCTGGAAAATTTCTCTGTCATTGAAAATTGAGATGATTGAGTTATGGGTCTAATCAGACCCTTATGTTATCTTGAACATGAGTCTTCCTCATCACATCTACCCTGGGCAGGCAGGTCACATGCCCTAGGTTACACCTGGGGAGACATGGGGAAAAGTTACCTTACCTATTCCTTTCTGTGGTATAAACTGGAAAAAGGCATGCAGAATTTCCTTGTGAAACACCTCCTGTAAAATTTAATCACAAGACAAGAACCTGGAAGAGAAACCACAAAATATACTTTCCAACTGATCTGCCATGAGACTAGTGGGACACTGTACAATCAGACCTGATCTTCACTGTCAAAACCTCAAATTCCAATAGTGACTTCATGAAGTTCACAGTAAAGGACCAGTTTACATTCATGTTGGTTTCTCTCATGTAATAATATGAAACCAACCCAATTGGATAAATAATCACAAAACATGAATGAGAAGAACATTTGGTATAGCTATGACAAATGGGAATAGAGTTACACATGTTAAAGACTGATAGAGGAGCAAACTTGGTTTAAAAGGTTTATACCTATGTATGGAACGACCACTAGTCAAAAGTCAGATACTTATTCAACAATTTTGAATTTGGTCATCTTGAAATTTATTTTATCTTAATTCAAGCTACTAGAACACCTTTGTAGCAATATCTCACTTGGGATTTAATGATATTAGACATCACTAATGTGATTATTTGGTATCTATATATCATATGTACAGTACATATGAAACTATCTTGTCTATTTGTTTCTCTCAAACTATTATCATGTTTGCTTTATTAGATAAGTGATCTGCAAATATTATCCCAGCATGCATTTTCGTGATCTTAACAACAGCAATATAAGAGCAAACTATTTCAATTTTAAATGTAGGTTAATTAAAAATGTCTTCTATGGATTGTACTATTGGCAACATACTTAAGAACCTTTTTTTTTTGAAGAAATGTTTTCATTAGAAACATTTTAGATCAAGTGCCTTGTGTATGAATTTCCTGTGGTTTCTATATCACAAATTTAGTGACTTATGACAACACAAACTCATAATCCAACAGTTCTGGAGGTCAGAAATTTTAAACCCACAGTGTACTTAGGGCTGTATTTCATGTGCAGGCTTTAAGCAGGGTCCTCTGATGTGCCTTTTCCAGGTTTTTAAAAAAATTTTTAATTTTATTTTTACAGACTGCATTTTGATTCATTGTACACAAATGGGGTACAACTTTTCATTTCTTGTCTATTCCAAGTCATAAAGATTTAACTTTTATTTCTATTAATTCCATAGGTTTTAGATTTTACATTTAAATCTAGTTTGTTTTCATTCATTTTTTTTCATAAGTCTCCATTTTTAGTTTGATTTTTTTTTGTTTATGTTTGTGTGGGTGTGTGTGAATATTCAGTTCTTCCAAATTATGTATTTAAAAAACACCCTTTGTTCAACTGAAACCAATTGCACTATTGTCAAAAGTTAGTTACCCACATTTCCACAATGGATTAATGAAAAATCAGAAAATAATAAACTGGACAAAATAGTCAACTGCACTCAGGTTTTCTAAATCTTGGAAATTATCAAAGGCCTATAACAAATTGTTAACTGTTTCAGAAAATTAAACCTACCTTTGTATGAATATTCAAAGTCAGTTCATTGTAGAATGTGATCATACCTATTATCTATTCTCAGCTACATTGATCAGGACATCTACCAGGGTTGTGTATCTCAAAAATATTGGCTCTCTCTTGTAAGAATTGGCAGAGGATAATGTTAGAGCTGAGTACAAAATTTTTTCCAAGATTACTGTAAAAAACTGTAAGAAATTTAGTGTCAAATAATATAGAAAAGCAATACTACAGGTATATCTAACTTTCTTTATCAAATGGAACAGATGAGAAAGGAATTCAATAGGGATAACTGAGAATTGAGAAACATAAAGTGGGTATTGGCAACATGTTCTTATTCCTTCTGATCTGGAAGACTGGAGGCAAGAACAGGGCTCCACACACTGAGGAAAGTCCAGAAATCAACCAAGAAGCCAATCATTCCTGGTTCAATATGACCTTGTAAGTAGAGGAAATAAAAATTGTATCCCAACACAATTTTTAAAATTACTCAAACTATATCACTTAATCACAGACACATGTATTAGCAAAGGACATATTTTTTTTTATTTGAGATGAGTAAGCACAGCATATTATCTGACCACTAAATTACTTTGAGCCAAGAGTTATACAGAGAAATTCAGAATGGCAATTATCAAGAATTGTCGGGGTACTGCAGACCCCCAGCCCTTCGGCGTGGCCAAGATGGCGCCTGGCAAGGTGCCAAGGAAGTGCTGAGAACAAAACCAGGTACCTCCAGCAGACTAATACTCTCTGCCAACAAGTGGCGTTATTTGAGGAAGTTAATGTGATTGGTCATGGGTCCTCGTGGACACTGCATGATTGCTATATCCACACTATTGTGCTCCATTACTGTCCATGCTTTCCCCTCGTGATCTATAAGCTGATTGGTTGTTGTATGTAATGTAAGGCGCTTGCAAGAGCGGCCCGCCGCTGCTGGCCAGCCAGAAGAAGCAGACTGCAGAAAATAAAGAACTTGCCCTGATCCGGTTTCGTGTTTCTCTGCGGGCAGGGGACGCGATAGATGGTGCCGAAACACCCGGGAACGAGAAAAAATATAAGGGTAAGTTCACATAAGTTTTCAAATCAAGAAAAATTAGTTTGAGAGTTCAAAAGGTGAGACGTCTCGAGGTTCGCGGAGCAGCGACAATTCATTACAGGAGGTTCCCCAGCAGAGGGACAATTCATTACAGGAGGTTCCCCAGCAGAGGGACAATCCATTACAGGAGGTTCCCCAGCAGAGGGACAATTCATCACAGGAGGTTCCCCAGCGGAGGGACAATTCATCATAAGAGGTTCCCCAGAGGAGGGACGATTCATCATAAAAGGTTCCCCGTGGGAGGGACGATTCAAGTGGTACCAAACTGTGTGCGTGTGTGAGTGAGCGTGTGTGCGTGCACGCGCCTGTCTTTTGTTTGTGTGTTTAAACTAGTAAACTACCTCGTAGTCATGGGAACAGATCTGTCTAAGATTAGAATGCAGCGGCCTCTTAGAGAACTTTTAAAAAAATCACGGAACACCATTGAAGGCAAACACGGCCTTCAAGTTCCTAGATACTGTAGAGAAAGTCTCTCCGTGGTTTTTAGACGAGGGATTATTAAATCTTCCTCAGTGGGAACAGCTAGGAGAGGATCTGCGTGACGCGGAGAGACGCGAGCCTTTGCCAATGGGAACTCTGGCAATATGGTCACTTGTTAATAATCTTGTTTGATGCAGCAAGGTAAATCAAAAAACCCTTTTAGGGATTTAAAGGGGCCTTTAGAAGAAGGAAGTCAGATCTTAGAAGAAATTAAAGAGGAACGATCATGTTCTCAGTCTTCAAAAAGAGTGGGAACATAATATAGTAGCCATAGTCCCCACAAGTATTGGGAGATAATTGTTTCATGATTTTCTGCATTCAAACCTAATCTGATTTCTCAACCAGGTAAAAAAAGGGTTAAAAAGTCCTGGGTGATCCTCCCTCCCCCCTGCCTGGCCTTGTGAAAGCCTACAATGGATTATAAATTACAGCAGTCTCAGTGGGAAGGAGGAGGGGTAACCTAAAGAAAAGAAAAAAAAAAAAAAAGGGGTGTCCGTTTTAAACTTAACTAACTTATTTTCTAGGATTCTTTGTTTGTTTTGTTTTTCTTTAATGCTGTATTTTTGAGCTCATAATTTTGATCCTACATACCTAGGTTAATGATTTTTTTCTTTTTGATCAGTTCTATTTTTTATTCAACTGAAGTTTTTAAACATCTGTTTCATTGCAATGAACATTTACCTATAAAGTTACAAGGCCTTTGATTTTATGTTATCTGTATGTCGTGCTGTCTAATGTCATATTTTGTCAAAACTGAGCGCTCTTAAAATTAAAATTTAAAAATGGATCCAAATACTTTTATTCACGTGATTTAAAAAGGTTCAATTTATATTGGGTAAACTAATAAAAGTAAAATATCTTTAAAAATAACTTACAAGTCTCCAGGTGGTCAAACTAATGAAATGTTATTGTTAAACAATGTCTAATATCAATTGCTTCTAGGACTTTTCTTCAGCAGGAAAGAGGCAACGGATCCTGTTCAGGACACTTGTCTGATATCTTGGTTTTTATGAAATAAATAAATTGGAGTTAACATGTATGGGATTACTCAAATGTGTTTGTAGAGATGTCTGGTTAATTTACAAAGTTAAAATGCTAATTGTTAAATAACATCAAGTACTTTTAACTTCTTAAATTACATGGGGTATCATACTTAAACATTCTTGGTGTTTTCATAGGTTGGTAAATAAAAAGAAAAAGGAAATGTTTCTGAGTAAAAAAGTCTGTGTGTAAGTAAAGGACAAGTTTCAACAAGTCTCTTAAGTTTTATTCTTTAAAACAATTAGTCTTAAAAATTGGGGTGTATACAATTATGGTTAAACAACTGTTAAAGTATTGTACTGTGTTACAGAGTCTAAATTTTTCTTTAAAAACTAAATTTGGTAAGAAAAAAAGGTGTCAAGGTAATTGTGAAATGGTTTCTAGTTGTATATTAAATGTGTTCATATTTTTCAGGTATACAAGTTTTAAAGCAGGAAATTTATCAAGCTGCTATTCTCCAGATAAACTTGTCTGTAATGGTAATTTTAAGCTTATAAAGAGTAAATTTCATTGGGGATTAATTTCTATCATTTAGTGTTCTACTAGAGGACCTGTTATCAATAGGGTATATGTAAAATTGGTTATACTTTACATTGAGATAAAAAATTTCAAATGTAAATGTATTTCTAAACATTACAGCCTGACTTGTTTAAAGGTTAATTTTGTGAAACATAAAAATATTTTGCCACTTTGACACACAAAAGAAAAGTTAAAAGCTCTCTCAGCCTTTCTTTGATTCATGTTTTAGATACAATGTTAAATTGTGTTAATTATAAACTTTGTATAGACTCAGGAAACAGTATATGTAAACTACTTAATGATATTTAAGGAAGAAGCAAAGATCAACATCAGAATTAGAACACTTAAGATCTATAAAGAGTCACGCCTTACCTGAGATAAGGCTCTCCCTCTCACCTTACTACATGTTAGAGTGACTCCAAAATAAGTCAGACTTCAGCTTATTTAAAGTTATAATCAAAAGATTGGTTTTTGTTGTAAAATTACTATGATCTCAAATAGGAAATATAATGTGGTTCTCAGTCAAAATTCAAGATAGCTATTATACAAGCAGAATATATTTTTACTCTTGCTAATTTCATTTTGTAAAACTGTTACCTGTTAATGTTTTACAAAAGTAGCTGCTTCAAAAACACGCAACCTAGGTAACTTATGATAATAAGCCATCACCTATAGAACAGATAGTGGTAACTTCCAGAACTAATACAGACTCCAGTTAGATAAAAGGGTAAATAACTGTAAAGTTATGAACATTAAAGTTAAAGCCCAGTACTCTCACTCTATGACTGGTAAAACTGGCTTGCTGGATGATTAAGATCAAACTTAGAGATTGGAATTAAATACAGAAGGCAAGATAGGCCAGTATTTGGATCTTTTGCCCTCAGTCAGCCTGAACCCAGGGAATAAGAGGACTTCTCTAAGGAGTGCTGCAACTCTGGGTCACACAACCTCCTGATCAAGGAGATTGTTGAGACTAGAGGATCCTGGACACCCAGCAAAACAGTAAAAACCAAAATATAGCCATTCTTGGGCATTTAAGAGAAATAATAATTAAATGTAACTTAAGATGTACACTTATGTTAGTCCACTAGAATAAAGACTGGAAGCTACAAATGAAAGAAAGATTCTTCAGCAAATGTGCCTGATAACAATCAAGAGAAACTGCCAGAGTCAGAAGTTTTTAGTCAGTTTAAGGTCTGCAGATCTTCCTAAGCTACACAGGTAGACTTAATCTATGTTTGCTCGTATGATTACCTAGCCCTAAGTAACAGAAATATAGAGCTCTCTACTAAACACAGGTTATACCAATAAAGGGATATTTTACACAATCAGATGACTTAAGTAGCTTAACTATATTTTTTGGGATATCTATGACATTAAGAGTTAAATGTTGTGTTTACATTCCTGATAACCTGGACTATGTTAAAGTTCCCAAATAAAGGCCTTGTCCTTTCCAGCCTTTGCTAGGTCTAGTTATGGGAACAATTTCTCAGTTCTTCCACCTCCTGGTGAAAGATTGACTTCTGTCATTTTCATGATACTCAGTGGCATGTTCCAGATGCTGCAACATTTACTTTGTACTAATTTCATTTCAGTACTCATGTCTTTTTGTTCTTCTATCATAGAAGCACCCACCCCCAGATGACTTTATAACCTGCTCCTCCCCAACCAGACTTCTACCTCGGACCCCTCGATTGACCCGATTTTTAAAAAAGGAACTCCAAACTGCTTGCCCCTCACTGCCCCCTTTCAGCTTCGAAGCAGCCAGAACGACCGACGCCCCCTTTTCCTTAAAGCAGTTGGGAGTTCCTCTAGCTAAAGCGGAGAATGAAGCCAGAATTAAGGACAGGTAGTTAGTGTAGAAATAGGGAATCGGGTCAATTCGAGGAAATGAAGCCATAAAGCCATCTGCCTTTGCAAATGTCAAGGATCTCCGGAGCCCATTGATTACCAAATTTACCTGCCTATAGGGGATGTAGGGTGCGCTCACTTCTCGGGACTTTCAAAATATCAGCTTTCTCCCTGCCGGGAGAAGTCTGTATTATTCCCTTTAAACAATCCAAACTATGGTCCTTACTCAACAGTACCAAATGATTAAACAAACTGGTAACCAAGGCAGGATAGACAAATGGGTATAAGATTCTATCCATGATAAACAAAAAGGGGGAATAGAGGAGACCTTCAGGTCCCCTAAAGATAAACTTTCTCTTTGTCTCTTTGTTTGGGTTTTTTTTTTTTTTTTTAACTCTGGGTAATAAGGGTAACCGGTGCTTTACTGGAGCTGCGGCTCAGTTTGTGTGTTTCCACGGAATAAACTAACTTACAACCTCTTTTTAGTCTCTTAGGAGGAACAGTTCAACTATGTAACAAAACAACTGCTTCTCTCAATTGTACTTCAGATTTGTGCTATCTCTCAATGTTAAAGTGCTTCTAGGTTCCTGCTGGCAGACTTAATGTGTGTTCCTACCTTCCTACCAGTCCCAGTCTCTGTTACAGATGATAAATTGCCAGTATTGCTTTCCAGAAATAAGAGGGACTTTGGAATCACCGTAGCAGTCATTACCACCATAGTTGCATCAGCAGCAGCAGCCGCCGCAGCAGCTGTAGCCTTGACGACATCAGTACAGTCAGCAACTAAGCTTAATGAAGTGGTCCAGCAGACAGCTACTGCTCTGTCTACTCAACAAACAGTGCATCAACACCTAAAAACAGGACTACTTTTGGTAAACCAGCGTGTGGACTTACTTCAAGAACAAATGGACCTTATACAAGAACTGTTAAGCGTGGGGTGTATTTATCATCTGCCGGGACTGTGTGTTACACCTGTAGCTTATCATAATCTTAGTTATGCAGCAAATTTGTCTAAAATCATATCTACTCAGCTACGTGCCAATTGGTCTTATAAATTTGATAATCTTACTGCCATTCTTAGATCACAAATTGTTAGCCTTAATTCTACTAGAGTTAATGTAGCCCCTATATCTGAAATACAAAATTGGTTATCTTCTTCCTTCAGTTTTGTAAAGCAATGGGCAGGAATGGGAGCATTGTGTGTGTTTATGATCATTACAATTTTCTTCCTCACATGCTTTATCATGCGTATACGCCAAGTTCATGCCAGAGATCGCATCATTTTCCATCAAGCCATGATGGCCTTAGAGGCTGGCAGCTCTCCTCAAGTCTGGCTGAGCATGCTGGATCGGTAGTCAATGACGGGTAAGGAAGGAGGTAACCGTGTACCGACCTAAGACAGGAGCTGTAGCATGCTCTACAGTTATCCGATGACGGGTAAGGACGATGGTTGACCACTCCGCCTAAGACAGGCACGATCCCAAGCCAGCATTCTTTTAATAAATAAAAAAGGGGGAGCTGTCGGGGTACTGCAGACCCCCAGCCCTTCGGCGTGGCCAAGATGGCGCCTGGCAAGGTGCCAAGGAAGTGCTGAGAACAAAACCAGGTACCTCCAGCAGACTAATACTCTCTGCCAACAAGTGGCGTTATTTGAGGAAGTTAATGTGATTGGTCATGGGTCCTCGTGGACACTGCATGATTGCTATATCCACACTATTGTGCTCCATTACTGTCCATGCTTTCCCCTCGTGATCTATAAGCTGATTGGTTGTTGTATGTAATGTAAGGCGCTTGCAAGAGCGGCCCGCCGCTGCTGGCCAGCCAGAAGAAGCAAACTGCAGAAAATAAAGAACTTGCCCTGATCCGGTTTCGTGTTTCTCTGCGGGCAGGGGACACGATAAAGAATACAACTAACAATAAATTTTGATAAGGGTGTGGAGAAAATGGTGCACTCATATATTGCTGGTGAGACTATAAATCCGAGCAACCACTATAAAATGTAGTATGGAAATTCTTCAGCAAACTAGTAATGAAACCACTGTTTGTCCCAATTATCACACTACTCATTATACACCCAAAAGACTTAACATCACCATACCACAGTGACCTAAATGCATCAATGTTTATAGCAGCTGAATTCACGATACCTAAGTAACAGAACGAAAATAGGTGCCACTCAACAGATGAATGGATAGTGAAAATGTGATACACACACACACACACACACACACACACACACACACACACACCAGAATATTACTCTACCATAAAGAAGAATGAAATTATGGCATTTGCCAGTAAATAGATGCAACTGGAAGCTATCATGCTAGGTGAAATAAGCCAGTCCCTCAAACCAAAGACTGAACGTTTTCTCTGCTATGTGGATGCTAACACACAATAAGAAGGAGGCTACAGAATTTTACTGGATTAAACAAAGATATGAAGGGAAGGGAGGAGATATGAGAATAGGAAAGACAGTTGAATCAATCAGACATAACTGTCCTATATTGTAAGTGAATACACGACCAGTATAACTCCACATCTGTACAACCACAAGAGTGAGAAGTTACACTCCATGTATGGATAATATGTCAAGATATACTCCACTGACATGTATATCTAAAAAGAACAAATGAAAAAAATGACAAATTGAAAATAAAGAAAGGAAGTCAGTCTCGTAAGCATGAACCGTTTAAAATAAAGTTGGTGGAGCGCAGAGACCTCAGCTACTGCACAACATAATGGAAACAAGATTCAACAAAATCAGTCTAAGCAGGTTACTAAAAATACAAAGAATAACAACAACCATCCCTGGAGGAAACCAGACTTCACAATGGCTATACTGTATTTATGGATCGTTTAGTTTTAGTCAAAGTTTATGATATGAGCAAAGAAACAGCAAAAGTGTGCCATGTACAGAGAAGAAAAACTAAAAGAGCAAGACACAGAGAGCAGACAGGGTGGGTAGTGCAGACAACCTGAGGGGCAGAGCTCCCTCCTCACCCCAGCCCTTCTTCCTGGGCTGAGGACTTTCCCAGGTGAAATGGATGAAGTGCCCTGAGCTCTGCTGGTTCCTGCCTGAGCTTGCTTAAAGTGCTGAGGTTTTCACTGCAAAGGGAAAGAAAGGAGACTGGAGGCCACAGATCACCCAGTGTCCCATCCTAAAATAAGGTATCACTCTGGAAAAGTGGAAATTTGGTCCTTGTCATCAACTCTTGTTTGCTAGTGCTTAAGTTTCAGTAGTGCAGCAAGAGGTAGGGGAGAAGCATGTGTGAGGGGAAGGAAGGCCTTGGAGTTTACTATGCTCTGCAAGAGAAAACTGGTATTATTATTATCATTACTATTACTATTATTATTATGTTGGGTTCTGGGGATTAAATCCAGAAATTCATGGCAAATGAACTATGTCCTCAAATGTTTTCATTTTTCAATTTAGAAAGGGTCTTTCTCAGTTGCCTACTCTCCTAAAACTTGGTTTTGGTTTTTTGGAATTGGCTTATTTCACTTAGCAAAATGGTCTCCTGTTCTACCCATTTACCAACAAATGCCATAATTTCATTCTTCTTTATGGCTGTGTAATATTCCACTGTGTAAATACGTCACATTTTCTTCATCCATTCATCATTGTAAACAATCTAGGTTGTTTCCATAGCTTGACTATTATGAATTGAACTTCTATAATTATCAATGTGGCTGTGTCACTGTAGTATGCTGATTTAAAGTCCTTTGTGTAGTGATAGAGAGCCATCTCTGGACCATATGCATGCTAAGCAAGTTGTCTTATAATAAGAAACACTCCCAGACTAGAAAGTAATATTAAAAAAACTGTATTACATACAATAAACAAATTCATCACATGGAAATAGGTGAGTCATTCCAATCAATACATAAGACAAAATACACTGAAAATAAACACACAATATTTTAAGAAAATCATTTAAAAATAGGTGAACTGTGATAAAAAGATGAAGGAATTCACGATTGGAATTAAATTGATGCAAAATAATAAAATGTAATTGAGAACCGCAGTATCTAGCATGAGCAAGTCATAAGATGCCTTATTGTCACATCAATTGTCAGAACTCAGAGTCAGGCTATTTATCTACATACACAAGTAACTACATTTTGGAATTTATATGTATTAATAATAATGTGCATTTTTATAGGACATTGTCTATGTTATTGTAGTTCTGGTAAATCCCAAGATCTGCAGAGTGTGTTGGTGAGTTGCAGAACCAGAAGAGCAAGTGGTTTAGTTCTTATATAAATCCAGAGACCTCAGGACTTGAAGAGCAGATACTGCAGTTCTATGGAAAATTAAGCAGACTTGAGACCCAGGAGAAGCTCATACCTCAGTTCTAATCCAAAGGCAGAAGAAAGCTGATGCTCTAGTTGAAAATAGTCAGGCAGGCAGAGTCCACAGGGGCTCAGACCCTGAGTACTCTGCTCTCCTTCCAGTGACTGGATAAAGTCTCCCACATTAGGAGACTTTTTTTTAAAGACATCCCGTCTTTCCTTCTCTTTCTCTTTAAAAGATTATGTTTTAGATTGGTCTGACTTGAATAATCTCTTTTTTTCAGGATTTAAACCTTTAATCGCCTGTGCAATATCCATTTGCCACATGATGCGGCATATTCAGATGTTCCAGGGATTAGGAGGTGCACATCCCTGGGGATTCTTGTCCTGTCAATCACAATAACTCAGTGAAGTAGGAGGAATAATTTTTACAGTCTTTGTTTGAATGGATCCATAACCAAAATAAATGTTAACTAATGCACCATATGATATTAAATCCCAAGGAATTATTCGTTAAGTCATTTAAGACACAAACTCTAAAATGTTCATGTTGATTGATGGCTTTTACAATAAATTTACAATTAATTTCAAAGATTATCTTACCAAGAATATGTTCAATATTTGAAAACTAACTGCATTAGGAACAAGCACATTGTCAGTATTTAACTAATTTTATTAACTACTTTGTACTTGACACTTGACTACTTGACACTTGCTGAGAATATGAAGCATGTAATTCAGTTATCTGAACTTCTGGGACAGCTTGGTGCCAGGGACATTGTGATTCATGCTTTATTAAATTTCAGACAATAAACAACTACCAGAAGCATCTCTGTTATAAACTTTACCTTTATCGCCACAGTCGTATCATTGTTGTTTATGCCAATTTTCAGATTCAAAATAAAGCATTAAATCATAAGAGATATATGCATGTGTATTTTTAGGAATAAAATACAGAAATGAATAAATATAAAACATCATTATAGATGGTGGAGGATGTAAATAGTTTAATAAAGGAGAAATTTAGTGTTTCCAGGATCGGAGCTAACATGTCCATGCATTGTGTGCACTATTACATCTAAAGTTACAGGATGGAATGATTCTCAGAAGCACAAAACAAAGAGAAAGATAACTTATTTGAGAAAGTGGTAGTGGATGGGTGGCCATTTCTGGTTCTATTGATTGCTTCTCCTTTCCTCAAAGTCAACTCACAAATTTAATAATTTTAATCACTTTGAAGTGGGTTAAATGCATGGAAGAAGTGGTAAGGTAATGCAGTCCAGTTGTGTGGACTTCACATATTCCTGAAAATAGTTTCTAACATGTCCTCAAATTTTCACTCATATGTAACAATATAAAATAGGAACAGGTTTGGGAGTGTGGTAAAGCTGTTGGAGTGTAGAAAGAGATGAGGGCTGGGGGTGTGCCTCAGGGTAGAGGAGAGTCCCAGTGTGCATAAGAACCTGGGTTCAATTCCCAGCACCATCACAAAAAAAAAAGAAAGAAAGAAAGAAAGAAAGAAAAAAGGTGGAGGAAGAAAAAATGATTATGCAAGGTATCCTGGAAACATGACATCAAACATGTGAGCAATAGAAAATCAGTTTTGAAAGACAGTAATTTTGTGTAACATCGGGTACTCTTATGGCAAGGATGAGAGGACAGAACTTGTACGCATATAACCTTTTTTAAAAAAATTTTATATTTTCCTTATACTTTTGGTATTGGTGATTGAACACAGCTGTTCTTTTCAACTGAAGTAAGTTCCAAGTTCTTTTTTTATTTTTATTTTTTTTAAGACAGGTTCTTGCTAACTTGCTGAGGATCTTGCTAAGTTGCAGATGCAGGCTCAAGCTGGAAATCTTCCTGCCTTACACACCTGAATTTCTGGGGTTACAGGCATGCACCACTTCAACTGGCCATTATGTCTTTTCTTTTGATATTATTCAGGAGTAATCCAATTTAGTGCATTGTTATCCCAATACTTACAAATGTTAAAAATGTAAGATTTTGACAAAAATCTGTGGTAAACCAAAATAACATTCATTTATCCACTCACTCATTTTATTTCATGAACAGACATTCTTTATACAACTACACTTGGTAACTATGTCCTAACCTGCCATATAATTAAAGAAGAATGTTAGCCAATATACACAGAGATTTGGTAAATTTTAATATTTTTTTAAATTCAATGCACAAGACCCTATATTTTGAATTTTGCTCATATATTTATAAGGAAAATGTGATGCACTTTAACATTTTATGCATGAGAAATAATTTTCTTTAGGTGGGATCAAAACAATGGATAAATTTCCCTATACATAGGTGAACAAAGTAAATTTCAGGCTATGATTTAAATATAACAAAAAATACCACATAAACTTGAAAGCATTACCCTCTCAACAGGAGAATGCAGAGAGTTGAAATGTTTCCCTGATAACTTTGATAATAAGATGAACCAATCTGAAGTAAACTCATAACACTATGTTTGAAGCCATAATCTTCTGAGTGCAGCAACCACATCCTGGTTCCTGAGACTGTAGATAACAGGATTGAACATGGGAGTCACTATGGTGTAGAACAGAGAGAGCAGTTTGTCAGTTCCTGCAGAATGGCTGGATGTGGGCCTGAAGTAGGTAATGGAAGCTGATCCAAAAAATAAAACCACAACCAGCAGGTGGGAGGAGCATGTGGAGAATGCCGTAGTGCGTCCCTGTGCTGTGGGCAACCTCAGGATGGTGCCAATAATCTTGCTGTAAGAGACAAGTATCAACATAAAAGGTACTGCCCCAACCAATATCACCACTACATAGACAGACACCTCATGCACAGAGGTGTCCCCGCAGGCTAGCTTGAGAATGGGGGGTATGTCACAGAAGAAGTGGTTGATTTGGTTAGAATGACAGAAATGCAGAGAGAATATCTGCCATGTCTGCCCTACCTGGACTGGCATTCCCCCAAGCCAGGCGCCAGCTGCCAGTTGATGGCACTTCTTTGGGTTCATCACTAAAGGATAGTGCAGAGGTTTGCAGATGGCCACAAAGCGGTCATAGGACATCAAAGCCAGGAGGAAACTTTCTGCAGTTCCCAATACCAGGAAGAAGCACAATTGAGTGGCACAGCTCAGTGGGGAGATGCTTCTGTCCTGAGTCCGAAGGCTGAACAGAATCCTGGGGAGAGTGACTGAAACATAACAGATTTCCAAAATGAAAAAATTTGCCGGGAAAAAATACATGGGTTTGTGTAATGCAGGGTCAAGCCTGGTTATTATGACTATGAGGCTGTTCCCAATGAGGACAACCATGTAAATGATGGAGAACAGCCAAGACAGAAACCCCTGGAGGTTTGGAAGTTCAGAAAATCCCAGCAGGACAAACTGTACCACTGTGGAGACATTGTCTTCTGCTTCTACCTCTTCAAGCTTCATCTGTGAGAAAGAGTTCACCAGAAGTAACAGTTATTTCACTGTCTTGGGCTTTTGTGTTCTCATGGATAGTGTAATGATGGTGAGCATTCTAATTTTCCTGTTCCTACGGGAACAAAATCTATCACTTTCAGAAATCTAATATTAGAGTTAAGTTTTTCATTTTTAATAAATTTATCTATATGAAAAATTTTAATCTCTTTTAGTTTCATGGAGATAGTATATTTCTTTTTTATCCTGATAAAATATGTTATTTGAACTCTTTGTATTCATCTGAACTCCTCGAAACTCAAAATCAGAATGTGTGTCCATTTTTGGAATGATTTTCTTCGAGTTACCATGTTTTTCTTCATATTTGAAGTCTAATTTCTCCAATTATCAATATGAAATTAATTTCACTCTTTAAGTAACATATTGTGTGGCATTTAAATGTATAAATGCATTCAACTGTCATGTACAACTAATTAGAACAAATAAAATAAAAAAAATTAAAAAATAGTTTTTAGAGACAAACAGTGAAAATTTAAAAGATTTTGGTTTTCTGTTATTTCCAAAATATTGTTCAGCTTTGACTTTATATCTTGGTACTTTTATTATTCAGAAATTATAAACTATCCATTACATATTATGAAATATTATTTACTTTTATAAATTATACATGCATTTCAATGTATGGTTTACAGAACCAGCAGTCATGAATTTTATTCAGACCTTCCAGTGAGAAGAAAAGGAATGTCATGCTATTCTTTCTGTTAGGGAAAGCTCAACACAGAAAAGTCGGCAAAGGTAGCATCTTTGTTCACAAAAGCAATTGTAACTGTAATGTGAGCGTTTGAATACACATTTATGGTATAAAAGAAGCGTCTACCACAATTCACCTCTGAACGCATCATAAACGTCTCATGTGCTCCCAAATTCCTGTTTGCTCTGACCTCATTTGTTTCATAAATTTTTTTTCCCCTGCATGTGTATATGGGCACTTTCTCTGACTGAATGAATATACTGCAGTGTGACTCTATATATTTATTATGTTCTTTTTTTATCTCTAAAACTATATTGCAAGCTTATTTTAATACTCTAAATTTCATGTGACTTACATGATACATTTTTCACAAGTTTAAATTTGCTAACTTCTTGAATAAATTATGAATAAGTCAAAGTGGTTGCGTCATTTGAATAGGCTTCAAGGTGTAAGACTAGCTTCTAGCCTGAATGCAGACCCAACCCCTCAGTTGCAAATTAAATATGTTTCACATGTCTTTTCCTTTTTGAGTTCATGCAGTAGAAAGGATGGGAGAGAGGATGTGTAGAAATTATGGTAGTTTCATCCACCTTTGCAAAGGTAGCATTTTATCTCATTTCTTTTGTGTGCGATAGGTGATATCCACCTTACATGCTAAGTAATTTGAAGACTTGAAAGGGACTAACTTCCTGCAACAAGACACATCTCTAAGCACATGCTAAGAAGTCTAGGTCTGTACAGTCATTTAGATTCCCTTCAAACACATATGGACAGAAGTGAGGAAATGACTATGGAGTGCTTCCCTGGGCATCCTGAAGACTTTCTGTTACTGGGTAAAACAATGCTAAACACATTTTTTAATCATTTGTTGTTTTTCAGTCAATATGTTGACATACTTAAAATATTTAAAAAGTTTTTCATAATTATATAAGTGTCTTGATTTTATAGACTATGACAATGTTCTAAGTTCATGTCACAGAAGCTAGAGTACAATGTAACAGAGCTGAGGAAACTGAGGAACCAGCCCTGGAGGGATGGGGTGAGGTTGATTAACGTGTACTATGTTCTTGTAGTTACATCAGGAATTTCTGACATGCCATTGCACAGCAGGGCCACTATAGACTGCAAAATAGTATTGTTGCATAAAATGGAGTATCTAGATAGCGAAGCACTGTGTGAGAACCCGTAATCTCAACTCCTTGAGAGTCTGAGGCAAGGAGGGTTGCAATTTCAAGGCTAGCCTCAGTACTGAGTAAGACCCAGTCTCAAAATAAAAACAAAAAGGGCTCGGGTTTAGCTCAGTGGTAGAGTCTTTCCTCCCCAGGGTTCAATCCCCAGTACTACCAAAAAAAAAAAAAAAAAAAAAAAAAAAGGAGCTTTTTACCATAGACAAGTCAGTGTTCAAAAAGTTAGTTTTACACTGATTTAAGATTATACAGGTGTACATGTATGGAAAAGTCACTTGGTATCACATAAACAGGCACACTTTATGTAGCTGCTTAAAATTGAGTCAAATGACCACACAAAAAGGAAAATGCTAAAACTAAGTTTTTAACATGTTCAGTAATAACTAGCTAATAATGACATTACTTAAATAAGATTTCAGGTTAACACTATACAACAATTTTTTAAATTAGACTACAATACAATAATCAAATTCATTAACTTATTGATTTCAAATTAATTCAATATGGAGACTAACACAAGGACAATTATCAGAACTATCGCGTTCCCCTGTCCGCAGAGAAACACGAAACCGGATCGGGGCAAGTTCTTTATTTTCTGCTAGCAGTTACTTCTGGCTGGCCGGCTGCCGGCGGCTCTTGCAAGCGCCTTACATTACATACAACAACCAATCAGCTTATAGATCACGAGGAGAAAGCATGGACAGTAATGGAGCATAATAGTGTGGATATAGCAAGCATGCAGTGTCCACGAGGACCCATGGCCAATCACATTAACTTCCTCAAATAACGCCACTTGTTGGACAGAGAATTAGTCTGCTGGAGGTACCTGGTTTTGTTCTCAGCACTTCCTTGTCACCTTGCCAGGCGCCATCTTGGCCACGCCGAAGGGCTGGGGGTCCGCGGTACCCCGACAGCTCCCCCTTTTTTATTTATTAAAAGAATGCTGGCTCGGGATCGTGCCTGTCTTAGGCGGAGTGGTCAACCATCGTCCTTACCCGTCATCGGATAACTGCAGAGCATGCTACAGCTCCTGTCTTAGGTCGGTACGAGGTTACCTTCAGCCAGACTTGAGGAGAGCTGCCAGCCTCTAAGGCCATCATGGCTTGATGGAAAATGATGCGATCTCTGGCATGAACTTGGCGTATACACATGATAAAGCGTGTGAGGAAGATAATTGCAATGATCATTAACACACACAATGCTCCCATTCCTGTCCATTGCTTTACAAAACTGAAGGAAGAGGATAACCAATTTTGCATTTCAGATATAGGGGCTATATTAACTCTAGTAGAATTGAGGCTAACAATTTGTGATCTAAGAATGACAGTAAGATTATCAATTGGCACGTAGCTGAGTAGATATGATTTTAGACAAATTTGCTGCATAACTAAGATTATGATAAGCTACAGGTGTAATGCACAGTCCCGGCAGATGATAAATACACCCCACGTTTAACAGTTCCTGTAAAATGTCCATTTGTTCTTGAAGTAAGTCCACTCGCTGGTTTACAAGAAGAATCCCTGCTTTTAGGTGTTGATCCACTGGTTGCTGAGTGGATAAAGCAGTAGCAGTCTGTTGAACCACATTATTGAGTGTAGCTGCAGACTGTACTGACGCAGTTAAGGCTACAGCTGCTGCAGTGGTTGCTGCCGCTGATGCAACTACGGCGGTAATGACTGCCGTGGTGATTCCAAAGTCCCTCTTATTTCTGGAAAGCAATACTGGCAATTCATCATCTGTAACAGAGACTGGGACTGGTAGGAAGGTAGGAACACACATTAAGTCTGCCAGCAGGAACCTAGAAGAATTTTAACATTGAGAGATAGCACAAATCTAAAGTACAATTGAGAGAAGCAGTTGTTTTGTTACATAGTTGAACTGTTCCTCCTAAGAGACTAAAAAGAGGTTGTAAGTTAGTTTATTCCATGGAAACACACAAACTGAGCCACAGCTCCAGTAAAGCACCGGGTTAACTTATTACCCAGAGTTAAAAAAACCCCAAACAAAGAGACAAAGAGAAAGTTTATCTTTAGGGGACCTGAAGGTCTCCTTTATTCCCCCTTTTTGTTTATCATGGATAGAATCTTATATCCATTGTGAGCGCACCCTACATCCCCTATAGGTCAAAGTTTCCTTTGTTCTTCAGTTCTCTCCCCCCTTACCTTACTCTCCTTCCTGCCTTCGTGACTAGGCCTGGTTTTGCATTAAGTGAGAAACCATGGGCAGGGGGAGGGCCAAGGTGATTTAGGCAGGTAAGGGCCCAGGGGGCATTAATTAGCATCTCCTTGCTTGCAGTCCTTGATAAAGGCAGGTAAATTTGGTAATGAATGGGCTCCAGAGATCCCCGACATTTTCAAAGGCAGATGGCTTTATGGCTTCATTTCCTCAAATTGACCCGATTCCCTATTTCTACACTAACTACCTGTCCTTAATTCTGGCTTCATTCCCCGTTTTAGCTATAGGAACTCCCAACTGCTTTAAGGAAAAGGGGGCGTCGGTCGTTCTGGCTGCTTCGAAGCTGAAAGGGGGCAGTGAGGGGCAAGCAGTTTGGAGTTCCTTTTTTAAAAATCGGGTCAATCGAGGGGTCCGAGGTAGAAGTCTGGTTGGGAAGGAGCAGGTTGTAAAGTCATCTGGGGGTGGGTGCTTCTATGATAGAAGAACAAAAAGACATGAGTACTGAAATGAAATTAGTACAAAGTAAATGTTGCAGCATCTGGAACATGCCACTGAGTATCATGAAAATGACAGAAGTCAATTTCTCACCAGGCAGGTGGAAGAATTGAGAAATTGTTCCCATAACTAGACTTAGCAAAGGCTGGAAAGGACAAGGCCTTTATTTGGGAACTTTAACATTGTCCAGGTTATCAGGAATGTAAACACAACATTTAACTCTTAATGTCATAGATATCCCAAAAAATATAGTTAAGCTACTTAAGTCATCTGATTTTGGAAAATATCCCTTTATTGGTATAACCTGTGTTTAGTAGAGAGCTCTATACTTCTGTTACTTAGGGCTAGGTAATCATACGAGCAAACATAGATTAAGTCTACCTGTGTAGCTTAGGAAGATCTGCAGGCCTTAAACTGACTAAAAACTTCTGACTCTGGCAGTTTCTCTTGATAGTTATCAGGCACATTTGCTGAAGAATCTTTCTTTCATTTGTAGCTTCCAGTCTTTATTCTAGTGGACTAACATAAGTGTACATCTTAAGTTACATTTAATTATTATTTCTCTTAAATGCCCAAGAATGGCTATATTTTGGTTTTTACTGTTTTGCTGGGTGTCTAGGACCAAGCTGGTCAAATTGACCTGGTTCCTGTCTTGTTAAAGAGTCAGCTGAGTTCCCACAGTGGCAGATCCATTGGTTAGGCAGGGTCTCCTTGATGAGGTGACTTCCTTAGGAAGCATTAAGGGATGTCTCCCTTTTTTCATGACCCTCCTCTGCAGCAGATGCACTGAGTGATTTTTCATCCTCTAGTCTCAACAATCTCCTTGAACAGGAGGTTGTGTGACCCAGAGTTGCAGCACTCCTTAGAGAAGTCCTCTTATTCCCTGGGTTCAGGCTGACTGAGGGCAAAAGATCCAAATACTGGCCTATCTTGCCTTCTGTATTTAATTCCAATCTCTAAGTTTGATCTTAATCATCCAGCAAGCCAGTTTCACCAGTCATAAAGTGAGAGTACTGGGCTTTAACTTTAATGTTCATAACTTTACAGTTATTTACCCTTTTATCTAACTGGAGTCTGCATTAGTTCTGGAAGTTACCACTATCTGTTCTATAGGTGATGGCTTATTATCACAAGTTACCTAGGTTGCGTGTTCTTGAGCAGCTACTTCTGCAAAACATTAACAGGTAACAGTTTTACAAAATGAAATTAGCAAGAGTAAAAATATATTCTGCTTGTATAATAGCTATCTTGAATTTTGACTGAGAACCACATTATATTTCCTATTTGAGATCATAGTAATTTTACAACAAAAACCAATCTTTTGATTATAACTTTAAATAAGCTGAAGTCTGACTTATTTTGGAGTCACTCTAACATGCAGTAAGGTGGGAGGCAGAGCCTTATCTCAGGTAAGGCGTGACTCTTTATAGATCTTAAGTGTTCTAATTCTGATGTTGATCTTTGCTTCTTCCTTAAATATCATTAAGTAGTTTACATATACTGTTTCCTGAGTCTATACAAACTTTATAATTAACACAATTTAACATTGTATCTAAAACATGAATCAAAGAAAGGCTGAGAGAGCTTTTAACTTTCCTTTTGTGTGTCAAAGTGGCAAAATATTTTCATGTTTCACAAAATTAACCTTTAAACAAGTCAGGCTCTAATGTTTAGAAATACATTTACATTTGAAATTTTTTATCTCAGTGTAAAATATAACCAATTTTACATATACCCTATTGATAACAGGTCCTCTAATAGAACACTAAATGATAGAAATAAATTCCCAATTAAAATTTAGTCTTTATAAGTTTAAGATTACTATTACAGACAAGTTTAATCTGGAGAATAGCAGCGTGATAAATTTCCTGCTTTAAAAACTTGTATACCTGGAAAATATGAACACATTTAATATACAACTAGAAACCATTTCACAATTACCTTGACACTTTTTTTCTTACCAAATTTAGTTTTTAAAGAAAAATTTAGACTCTGTAACACAGTACAATACTTTAACAGTTGTTTAACCATAATTGTATACACCCCAATTTTTAAGACTAATTGTTCTAAAGAATAAAACTTAAGAGACACAAAGTTAAGAGTAAATTAGTGTTTCTAAGAAATCCTTGCCATTTTACCATGTCATTTTACCATATAGATTAAACTTTGGCTTATATTAGAACATTAGTATTTTACCTTAGGAAAAACCTTAAATAGCTTTAACTGTTTTACATACATACAACCAACTTAGTTATACACAGACTTGTTGAAACTTGCCCTTTACTTACACACAGACTTTCTTACCCAGAAACATTTCCTTTTCCTTTTTATTAAATACATTTTAAACTCACAACCTTTTATTTTCTCTTTTCTATCTGTTGACCCCTTTTTGTTCACATTCTGAAACAACTCTTATGAAATTTTTGAATTTAGATAAATCACTCTATTTTAATAAGATTAAATATTTTGTTGTTTATAGTACTCTTAATTGAAACACAGGTGAAACTTTTGGGACCCTTTATATATAGAATTCCACTTGTTAGGACATAACTTCTAATAACCTTGTTTTTAGTTTAGTGATGACACAAAGCAAGTTTAAACCCTTTTTATTTACCAACCTATGAAAACACCAATAATGTTTAAGTATGTTACCCCATGTAATTTAAGAAGTTAAAAGTACTTGATGTTATTTAACAATTAGCATTTTAACTTTGTAAATTAACCAGACGTCTCTACAAACACATTTGAGTAATCCCATACATGTTAACTCCAATTTATTTATTTTATAAAAACCAAGATATCAGACAAGTGTCCTGAACAGGATCTGTTGCCTCTTTCCTGCTGAAGAAAAGTCCTAGAAGCAATTGATATTAGACATTGTTTAACATTAACATTTCATTAGTTTGACCACCTGGAGACTTGCAAGTTATTTTCAAAGATATTTTACTTTTATTAGTTTACCCAATTTAAATTGAACCTTTTTAAATCACGTGAATAAAAGTATTTGGATCCATTTTTAAATTTTAATTTTAAGAGCACTCAGTTTTGACAAAACATGACATTAGACAGCACAACATAACACATAACACAAAATCAAAGGCCTTGTAACTTTATAGGTAAATGTTCATTGCAATGAAACAGATGTTTAAAAACTTCAGTTGAATAAAAAATAGAACTGATCAAAAAGAAAAAAAATCATTAACCTAGGTATGTAGGATAAAAATTATGAGCTCAAAAATACAGCATCAAAGAAAAACAAAACAAAACAAACGAAGAATCCTAGAAAATAAGTTAGTTAAGTTTAAAACGGACACACTTTTTTTTTTTTTTTTTCCTCTTCAGGTTACCCCTCCTCCCTCCCGCTGAGACTGCTGTAATTTACATTCCATTGCAGGCTTTGACAAGGCCAGGCAGGGGGGAGGGAGGATCACCCAGGACTTTTTAACCCTTTTTTTCCTGGTTGAGAAATCAGGTTAGGTTTGAATGCAGAAAATCATGAAACAATTATCTCTCAATACTTGTGGGGACTATGGCTATTATATTATGTTCCCACTGTGGAATAATTAACAGCCCCTCATTTAAAAACCATGGAGAGACCTTCTCTATGGTATCAAGGAACGTTCGAGCTGTTTTTTTTTTTTTTTTTTTTGCTTTTAGTGGCATTCCATGACTTTTTAGCAACTCCCTAAGAGGCTGCTGCATCCTAGTTTTGGAGAGTTTTGTTCCCATGGTCAAATTCTAACACTGCTAAGAGCTAACCCAATCACCCAGATGAACCACACAAACAACACGAAAAGTACACACACCACACACACAATTTGGTACCCCTTCATAAATTGAAACTAACTAATTTTACCGGGCAACGAGTCTGCCTTCTGTGAACCTTTACCGGGCTTTCAGCCTATTAACCTCTCTCTGTTACCGGGCTTAAAGCCCATTAATCTTTCTCTGTTACCGGGCTTAAAGCCTATTAATCTTTCTCTGTTACCGGGCTTTCTAGCCTTACTTACTTTATTACTTTATTGCTTTATTATTTTATTACTTTATTACTTACCACTTAACTTACCCTTGTCTGTGAAAAATTATTGTTCTTATGAAATTTCTGAATTTAGCCTAGTTTTAGACAGTTCTGTTCCTATGATTAAATCTTACAGCACTACGAGCTAGTTTAAACACACAAACAAAAGACAAGCGCGCGCACGCACACACACACGCTCACGCACGCACACACATACACAGTTTGGTACCAATGTATAAGTCTGTATCTGGCCACTTCACTCGTCCCTCCTATGGGGATCCTTTTGTGATGAATTGTCCCTCCCACGGGGATCCTTTTGTTATGACTCGTCCCTCCTACGGGGATCCTCTTGTTATGACTCGTCCCTCCTACAGGGATCCTCTTGTGATGAATTGTCGCGGCTCCGCAAACCTCGAGACGTCTCACCTTTTGTACTCTCGGACTAATTTGTCTTGATTTGAGAACTTATGTGAACTTACCCTTATATATTTTCTCATTCCCGGGTTTCGGCACCATTTATCGCGTTCCCCTGCCCACAGAGAAACACGAAACCGGATCGGGGCAAGTTCTTTATTTTCTGCTAGCAGTTACTTCTGGCTGGCCGGCTGCCGGCGGCTCTTGCAAGCGCCTTACATTACATACAACAACCAATCAGCTTATAGATCACGAGGAGAAAGCATGGACAGTAATGGAGCATAATAGTGTGGATATAGCAAGCATGCAGTGTCCACGAGGACCCATGGCCAATCACATTAACTTCCTCAAATAACGCCACTTGTTGGACAGAGAATTAGTCTGCTGGAGGTACCTGGTTTTGTTCTCAGCACTTCCTTGGCACCTTGCCAGGCGCCATCTTGGCCACGCCGAAGGGCTGCGGGTCCGCGGTACCCCGACACAGAACAAACAGCAAAGCACTTTGACATCCCTAGGATATAATGCAAACCCAATTCAATAATATCTGTTCACTACCTGAACAGTCATAAGAAATAGTATTTGTAAGAGACCTTCCCCAGACTTACTACAAAGGAAATATAAAATACTTGAATGCATACTTAACACATAGAGATCGACCAATAGAGATCACTTTAATGTTAACATTGAAGAAGACGATGATAAAATTATGATAATTTTAAAGATATGGACTTGATAGGTTTAAAAACACTTTATTTTCATCTCATTTGATCATAAAATAATTAAAGTCAGAAAGGTAAAGAGACCATCTTAATTAGTGCTTTGAAATCATAAAAGCATTTAATGTTTTTCTAAAATGAAGTGTTCTTTGCTGACACTAAAAAATGCACATGTATGTAAAATTAAAATTGTATTAGTTAAGAGTAGTTAATGCTTACCTATTTGGATCAAGTTTAAACAAAATGCTTACCTTTTTTTACTTGGTGAAAAGTAAGAGAGAGAAATAAGAAAGATTATTTTTAAGGTCAGGAAATTAATTTTATTTGAAAGAGAGGCTTACTGACTTCTCAAATATATTCTATCGTCAGAACTAATAATGCTCTACAAGTACCAAATATTCTTTGCCCTGGGGATCAGTTCTTTTCCCAAGTCATCTTCTAATTGAACTAAACCCTTCTGCTTCAGATCAAGGAGTTTGGTACAACCACCCAAAATATTGCTGATGTAAAATTTTGGTAAATTCTCAGCCTCTCTTCCCCCCCCTTTTTTTTTTAATGTGTGTGTGTGTATATTTGTGTGTGTGATCTTTAAAAATTATGACCCTTAAAAAATGTTGCAAGAAAATCTACAAAATCTACAAAAGAAATTTACATATTTTTCAGAAATTGGGGAGTAATGGGTCCAGGAGCGGGTAAGTGATAGGTCTGGAAAAGCACGCAGAAATTTAAATTAAAATTACATTTCCTTGTCAGAACAATATGATCCTTGGGAATATCAGAATGCTGTAATCACACATTATATAAGATATAAACTGTTATGCTCTTTTTTTAAAGGCAAATATTCAACATCCTAAATTAGAAAACAACTAAATTTCTGCCTTGGAAAGTGAGATGTCGGATGGGCTACTTGGACAGTAATGTCACCTTGAACATGAGCCTTCCTTCTCCATACTACACTGACCAGGCAGGCAGAGGGCAGAGTAGCAAAGAGGGGCTCTCACTTATTCCTATTTAAGTATACCAAACAGTATGTGGAATTTCCAAACACAACCTCTCATGCAAAATTTAGTCACAAGATCACACCCAGCTAAAAGAGAGGCCACAAGTTATCATTTCTGACTCAGCTGCCATGTAACCAACTAACACTTTCTATTTTGATAATTATAGGCCTACATCATCACAATCTACAACTCCAGTTATTGACTGCATGAAGTTCACAGTCATGCAGTTTTCAGTGACTCCTCCAATTGTAATGATTATAACATAACAGCAATCTATAACACCTGGAGAAACAAACCGGCAGAGACATGTCGTCACGAAATACAATGTGAAAAATAATGGCCTAGCTATAGAATAGATTTGGACATTTAAAGATTAATATACAAACATATTTTAGATACATCATGCCCATATATTGAATACTATCACTGTTCAAAGGAATATAATTTTTCACTAATTTTGAATTATATCATTGATTTATTTCACTTCAGTTCATTATTAAAACACATGTGTAGGCTTATCTTATTTTTAGGTTTCACTTACATTTTAATAATAGATAATGATGGCAGGGATCTTTTTTATTGGTTCATATTCATTATGCAGAACAGCGTGTTTATTGTAGTTTATTTGCACCTACATAAAGCATAATTTGATCACTTTCACTCCCAAATGCCTCCTCTACTTCCCTTCCCACTTCACCCTGATTGTCTTCCTCTCCCCACTGGTCTCCTTTCTAATTTTACGGAGTCCATATTTTTTTTCAGGTATTGCCTTCTAATCTTCACAAATGAAAGGCGACATATAAGTTTGATCTTTGCATTTGACTTATTTCCCTCAAAATTATGCTCTAGAGTTCCATTAGCTTTTCTGAAAATTACATAATTGTTTTTCTTCATAATTGAATAAAACTCCATTGTATGCATGTATGTAAATATATATGTATGTATGTATATATGTACTTATGTAAATGTATGCATGTGTATGTGTGATATATAAATATATAAATATATAAACATATATATGTTATCTATCAATTAAAATTATAAAAATATGCATTCATTGCTTTGAGAAAAAAATATATCAATATGCAAAGTGGAAAGCAATCATCAGTTAACAAAAAAAGAGAAAAGAAAACCAAGATGAGCCTTCCTAACATCACAATCAATCCCGTACTTTTTGGAGCCAATTCAGGTTTTTTTGTTTTTTTGTTATTTTTTTTTTTTGTTTAACTAATTTGGTCTTCTGCTGTTGTCTAAGAGGGAAGTTTGGATTCTGGAACTTAATGGTGCCAACTAGCAGGAAGGGAGTTAAGATACACAGAGAAATCAGGTGGTTTAGAAAGATTTATTTTTTTATGATTTGTATAAGAATGGAAGCTTCAGGGACACACCAGGATTTGCTTCCTGGTCCTGACTGGCAATCCAGTCAAGGTGGTACAGATGGTCAAGTTTCCCCTTGCATCCTTGTTTGAGTAGTACTAACATGGGACCACAGCTGAGGAGGGATAAAGCTGAGTCACAGGATAATCTTTGAACTACCCCAGAGAATACTGTTTGAAAATAATGGCTTTAGAAAACTTTTATTCATCATATTTAGCAAAGTCAGAAAAATATATCTATTTAAGTTTTTCCTGACAAGCCAGGCCTGGAAATAACATACAGGACACTACCTTGAAAAAATCCTTCTTCAGAAAATAGTCATCCAGTCCTGCAATACAGAATGTCACAAAGCAGCCCATCATGGGACACTGGCATCAAAGCAACCAGGCCTCCCTGCAAGTGGGAGAAGCCCCAGGGGCAGGACTGTGAGGAGATAAAGAGAATCTACAAACAAGGTAGCATGTTCAGGAGCATGAGGACTATTTCCCACGGTTATCAATGAAATTTACTCACCATGTTAAAAATAAAAATCTGTTTTTGATTTAGATTGTGGAAAAAATAACTGCTAAATTTAAAAAATAATCTTCTGTTTATGTAAAAATTCGATAGTGAACATACTTTAAGAAAACTGTAGTATAAAATTTACATTTTAAAAATTTTCAGTTATAAAGGATGTTGTAGGCTCTCTCTCCAAGTTCTAGATTATTTCCTTTGCTGTGAAAAAGCTTTTCAGTTTGATACCATCCCATTTATTGATTTTTGATTTTACTTCTTGCACTTTAGGAGTCTGTTGAGGAAGTCAGTTCTTCAGCCAACATGTTGGAGTGTTGGACCTACATTTTTTTTTCTAGTAGGTGCAGAGTTTATGATCTAACTTCTAGGTCTTTGATCCAATTTAAGTTGAGTTTTGAATACCTGTACATCCACAAGACTGGGATCCCAATGAGAATATGATATATTTCATGCTTATATAAATAAATCAAAATAGATTCTACTGTTATATGTAGTAAAAGGGCATATCAAGTAAAATTTCAGAAATGAAAACATTCTTTCACTGAGAACCTTGCCCATTTGAAAAAAAGTGTGGTATCCCACACTAGAAAGTGATCCCACACCCATGACAAAGTGACATCTCATCTGGTAGCCCAGTTCACGTATTTTTGATGTATTTGGCAGTAATACAGTGTAATTGTTTTTCATGTTCATGTTTCTGTTCTTTCACTCAACATGGACTGCAAAATTCTTCTATGTTATATGTAGAGGAAATTTATTCATTTTTATTATTGTGTAATATACCATGAAATTATTTATCTAAAGTTAGAAATCACCAAAACACAGTCAATAATTTTGTTAGAAATCAGAAACTTTTTATTACTAAGTTCTCTACTATTGTTTTTGTGATATAAAATAAACCATAGTGATTCTGGTAGGGAATTTATAGCCTGAAAACCCTATAATACATTATCCATGACTCTCTTAGTATTTGTTAACTACTAATCCAATGTGTTGATAATATTTGAGTTGTTTATGATGTTATCATGCCAAAACAATGCAATGGTGAATATTTTATGCATGTTTTGAGTGGATACTCATGAGTTCTTCCTGGATATTAACATAGGAATGGAATATAGGGTCACTTTGCATTTTTGTATATAGTTGATTAAATCTAATAATTGGCTGTCTTATCCTATGTCCTGGCTATAAACCAAAGAGAAGAAAGTTCAAAGTCATACTGTAACTACGAGGGTGATATAAGGTGAATTCTTTGTCTTGTGAGTTCAAAGAATGAGATCCAAAGACAAGTGGAGGGTAGATTTATTGAAAGCTGAAAAGTCTCCCATGGTGTGGGAGGGTCTGCAAGGGAGGGCACTGCTGGCTGTGCTTTGGGGTTTTTAAAGACATTTCTGAAGGCCCAGCACAGGTGATTGGTGGAGCCTATGTAAACAAGGGATGCTGGACTGGACCAGTCAGGCTCCTCAAGCTGTGAGTTTAACAGGCCAATTAGAAGTGCACAAGTTTCTTCCTTTATTTACACAATTAAGAGGGTGGATCCAGCCTTGGGTTTGGCATGTCTGATGGTGAGACAGAGCACTTTCCATAAGGGTAAATTTTGTGGTTGGCAGTTGCCAGTGGTAACTAAGGAAGAGCCACCGCTGTGGTTGAAGCTGTCAAGGACAGTCACAGGATGTCCCCCAGGCCCTGTGGCTCCTTCCAGGATGGCATGATTTCCTTCACACCTTCCTTTCTCTGAGGCCCTTGCCCTATCTGCCTCTGGGTGGTCTACCTTCCCACCTCACTATAAATGAAGGAGTTGATTGATTTTATTAATTGCAAACTTCCGTACAATTCTATGATGTCAAATGCCAATCGCCTTCTCTTCCATCGATGTGAAAGAACCAGTCGTTCCACACCCTTAACGCTACTTGACATTTCAAGTGTTTTCATTTGAACCTTTCTCTAGTGAATACTGCACTGAGTTTTTAAATTTTAATTATGTCAGCACAAATAGAGTTGTAGATCCACATCTTGAGAAGTGTCCGTGGACTTCAGAATGGGAAGAAACTGTGGAAAGGACTACGTTTAAAGAATTTGGCATTGTGAAATTTACATCCTTTTCTCGCATCTTTGTCACCTTTATTTGAGAGCAAAACAGTATATAGATATAAATGCAATTATTTTGTGAAAAGATGAAGTAGGTTTTTTTTTCTTTATTTTCTTCTTCAAATTGTTTTCAATATTGAAGAGGATTTTACACAGTAACAGAATCACAATTCAAAGAAGTCAGAAAAAACAGCTGGAAAATATTTAGAAACAATCTAGGCAAATTCTCTCTTGCACAGAAGGGGCAGAGTTCTATGAAGGAAGATTTGCATTTTCCTTTCCCTGGTGATTCAGAGTGCCATTGAATACCCTTCACATTATGTTTCTAGAGAGACAGAGAGAGCTGTTGGGGTGGGGGGTGAAAAGGGAATTTAAAAATGACTGCAACCTGCCAGGCAAAGTGGCTCACACATGTAATCCCAGTGGGACTCTGGAGACTGAGGCAGGAGAATCCCAAACTCAAAACCAGGCTCGGCAACTTATGGAGACACTAATTAATTTAGGGAGACCTGTTTAAAAAGAAAAAATTACTGGGAATGTGGTTTACTGGATAAGCACTCCTGAATTCAATCCAATCCCTGGTATCAATCAATCAATCAATAAATTACTGCATCTGACTGAAACATCGAAACTTGCTTTTACTGCATCATTGAACATCATTACTGCTTTATTATTATTATTACTACTACTGCTAGTACTACTATTTGGTACCAGGGATTGAACCCAGGGGCGCTTAACCACTGAGCCACATCCCAAACCCTTTTTAAAATATTTTATTTAGATACAGGGTCTCACTGAGTTGCTTAGGCTTGCTAAATTTCTGAGACTGGGTTTAAACTTGAGATCTTCCTGACTCAGCCTCCCAAGCTGCTGGGATTACAGACATGTGCCACCATGCCCAGTATTACTGTTTTAATCTAACTAAAGCATTTACATGGTCTGTCACCCATATGTATCTATTATCTGTGCTACCTATGTACCTAAATGTACCACTGCTATGAAATTTTTTTGTTTAGGGATTTCAATGGCAGAGAGTAAAGAATGTGGTCAAGACACAGAAAATTTACTATGATAGGAATCCCTCCACAGTCATTTTTAATATTATATTTAGATAATCCTTTATGTCATGTGTGAGAAGGATATGATTTAGAGATCCTAAGAGAGGAAAATGAGAAGTATTTAATGAATAAGACCAAAAGTTTTTGGTGTTGTATTGACATTTTTGTGAAATTCCAAATAGGAGAATATTATGGGATATGTGCTTTTTTTCCCCTAATTTTGAATCACCCTAAAAATGTTCATGATAATTTGTTATTTAACTTCCATTTTTCAGGGAGAGAGAAGGAGGTCTAGAATTAGTAAAATCAAAGAATCGTGGTTTGGAACTCCCAGTTGTAGTACTTTGAACTTTTTATTATCTGTGGTTCACAGTGAATAGATCCATCTGATAACAGTGCCAAGAGTTAGATTAAGTCAGTGTTTAGATTTTGAAATACATTAAGTGCCATATTCAAGGACAATGGGTTGATTAGAACACAAGTAATGATCACAAGTATTATTATTAGCTATCCATTAAGAGCACATTACGCACATATTATTAATAATTGAGAAGTTTTTTGCTGTAGTGTTGCTCATAGCAACAACAACAACAAAAAATCCAAAGAACATATTACAGAAAGCAATGTAGAGGGGGAAACCTTTAAAGTCTTTATCTAAAACAAATATTATTAGATTTTCTCCACCATGTCATGATCTGACAGGCCATTTGTCCCATAAATTTCAGCTTGAAAGGCAGAAGGGGCTTCTTGGTCTTTCATTTCTTTCTGAAATATTTTCAAGCAGAAGCATTTTATAATGGCAACTAGCAAATCTGGAACACCATTGATTTTTAGTTTCTACAGTTGTTATGGATAACTCAGAGTGACTTTGAGTCACATATGATCCTTCAAATATATTGATATGTAAAATTTGTTTGTAACAAACTGATTCAGTCTTCTAGCAAATAGAACACTATAGCAGAGAAGAATGAAATAGACACATATCACAAATATACACAGATTCACAATCTTTATTTTCAATGCAAATATTTTATGTATGTATGGATGTATTACTTTGATATCCTCAGATATTTTACATAATTTATCAGAAGTTCTAAAATATGTATACCCAGTACACATACGTTAGCAAGTTATATTTGTTTTACTGGCATCTAACAACACTGAAAGTATCTAGTATTTTTATTCTTCTATTTATTTGTTTTCCATTTTCTTCTCACAAACACAAAACAGTTCTTTTACATAACAGGGACTCATCACTGGGTCTTCAAGGAAGGACACTTGAAATATATTGGAAGCAAATACTTAATACATATACAGGATGACATTAAAAAGTGCCTTTAGGAGACACTTGTCTGTGAGATACTAAAATGGGAGCATTTAACCAAGAACCAAGTCAGAGAAGGAGGAGGAAGGGAAGAAAGTATGAGAAGAAGTGAGGAAGAGTTGACCCTTAGCAATTACAGCAGGTGGATCTGTAACCAGGCTCTTTCCTTGCTCTGTAAGAATGTGGAATAGCTTTCCATCTAAAGCAAAGCAAGAGCTATTTCACCTCAAGATTCCTCTCATTGCCAGACTGTTTGCCTTTAATCCATTCCTCTTCCCAAATGGCATTTCTGTAGAACTCAGAATTGAGACTCTCCCACCAAAGAAACCTCTCCACACACTAGATTTAAACATTTTTCTACAGATTTATTCCTCAGTCAATTGACTTCAAAAAAGTTTTGAAGTTCATTATGAACTATTTGAGGACTTAGTTAATTAATGTCTTTTACATTCAATAGTTGAGAGGATTCTTTACTACAGATATTTTTAGTTTTGCTATGAAAACAGATTATCGAAATGCACAGATGCGCTTAGTACAAACTTAGTAAGCGTCGATATATTTGAGAGAGTTTTTGAGTAAAACAAAAAAAAACAAAAATCTAGCAAAGTTAGATCAGGAAAATGTTCCACAGGGACATGGTATCATAAATATTTTAAAGACACATACAGGATGGTGAGAGGTTAGGGATTTACAACACTTTCCTATGATCAGACTTTAATGTAAATAGTTATTTCATGAAATAAAAGTGTTTGAGAAAATTTCATTTTTCATATGCAATTGTTTACCATTTTAGGAAAACAATAATCACACATATGTTGGAGAGAAGCTTCTCATAAATATTTAAAGGTACATTTTATTTTTCAGTTTTTGCAGGGCCTCTTTTACATCCTTGTTCCAGAGGCTATAAATCAGAGGATTCAGCATGGGAATCACAAGGGTGTAGAACAGTGAGCTCATTTTATCTTGATCTAGAGAGTAGGAAGAACTTGGTTGAAAATACATGAAGAGCACAGTTCCCTGGAAAATTGCCACTGCAGTTAAGTGGGAGGCGCAGGTGGAGAAAACTTTGAGCCTCCCCTCAGCAGAGCGGATCTTTAAGACGGATGAGATGATGTAGCAGTAAGAGACCAGGACTCCGGAATGGTACTCATTTCAATGAAACCAAAAATGGTGACTATCGCTAACTCATTGACCTGTGTGTCAGAGCAAGATAGTAATAGGATAGGAGGGATGTCACAGAAGAAATGATTAATCTTATTAGACCCACAGAAACATAAGCGGAAGGTTAATGTGTGTATCAAGGCATCTGCTGTTCCCACCAGGTAAACCCCAGCCACAAGCAGGGAGCGAAACTTGCTGGACATGTCTACTGCATAGTGCAAGGGGTTGCTGATGGCTTTGTATCTGTCGAAGGCCATCACTGCCAGCAGTATGCACTCAGAATCAACAAAGGTGCAGGAGATGAAGAACTGCAGAGCACAGGCAAAGAAAGGAATTGATTTGTTCTTGCCAAATATGTCAACCAGCATGTTGGGTCCAACTGCTGTGGAATAGCAGAGGTCACAGAAGGAGAGGTGGCTGAGGACAAAGTACATTGGTGTGTGAAGCTGGGGATCCACTCTAATTAAGAAGATCATTCCAAGATTTCCCAGAAGATTAATGAGATAAACAAGCAGAAATGTAGTAAATACAGTCACTTTCATCTCAGAGTTATTGGTAATTCCCATGAAAATGAATTAATTCAAAGAGGAGCAATTTTCCCTGTCCATTCTTCTTTACTGTTATGTAAACTTTCAAGAAAATCATCAAAACATTATAAATGTATATTTTGCACTTGTGGACATCAGTAATGTATCTGTAAAGAGAATATGATTTTTTCTTGCCACTTCTATCCTGAGGATATTACCTAGTTATATGTCATTTTTTAAAACATTGTTATTTGAAATATTTAAATAATAAATATCTCTGTTAGGCAATTGAGAAACTTTGATCTAAATGTATATGAGTCTGTGACTTTTTAGTTTCTTAGTACCCATGGGGCCTGAATTCCTCATCTCATGGAGTAGAATTTGATGAACTGAAATTTCATTTGATATTCAAAATAATATTGAATAAACACGGATAGTAGAGACACGAGACTATAAAATGCTTCATTATTCTTTTGCTATGCTTCAGAATATTCACACGGAGGAAAAAAATCATTGTATTACATTCCTTAAAAATCATGATTGGGTTCAAAAGACTTTGGCATTAGTTCTAGAAATACAGAGCACATCATTGATTAATAATAAAGAAATTTACTGCTACTTTACTGCTATTTTTTTAGTATTGGTAACACATGAAGTAAGTTTTATTGAATTTCCTTTAGAAGTCTATTATAGTTTGAGCACAATACTTGTAACCTGTTTGTAGCAGGGGTCTGGTGTACTCTGATGAGTCTTCTGATCAAAGAAATGTTTTAAAAAGAAGAAAAATCATCAGAATTTAGCATATTCTCTTTCATTTCATTGGAATTTAAATGGACTTTTGTGTAAAAATTGGAAATTGGATGGGGCACAGTGGATTTTTTTAGATATATAGGCTTCTCTTTCTTAGGGATTATGTAATTTTCTTCTGTGTTCAGAATTTGTGCTTACATATGACTCTGTTAATATATAAGAATTGGATTTTGGATGATAGATATGCGTGGTTTTAGACCTACATAAATACGTTATGTGATTCACATGGAGTTGAATTTGCACATGTTGTTAAGTTTCTTAAATTCATACATACACAGTAATAAAAGATATAAAGATCTATCAGGGGATAATTTCCAAGCATGGCTGAGTTTGTCAGGATAAACCAAACTACTGTATATAACCATAAAGCTCTAATAAAATAAAAAAAAAAACTTTTAAAAATAAAATAGAGAAATGTGATTTTGTGGATATATTAAGTTCAGTCAGACTCTTCTAATGTTGAGGGCAAAATATCTCTTCCAGGCATAGCATTTTAAACCAAAAATGCTGGCAAAATATGATTCACTTACAAATTTCTCATGGTTTTTTTTTTTTCCTAAAACGGCAAATTTCTTAGTATTTTTCACTCTACGTTTTAAAGCCGAAGACTCAAGAACTTACCTGAGATGAGCTGATGAGTGGATCTTTGGTAGCTGCACACTGGGCAGTCAACCTTATTTAACCAAGTAGCGTCTGGGACTCAGAACTCTGATGCAATTTCCTTCAGGTTTTGATGTGATTAAGTATATTTCTGTGCCTATATTTTCTCCTCCATGAGTACTAACAATTTAAGCATAATTAAGCTTTAATTATTCGGTGTTGTAACAAAATTGATCTACATCAGGAAAAGCTGCAAATTAGTTTTTATATCTGTAAAATATAATCTAAACTTTTCTTCTCCAAACAAGGCCCCTTTCCTTACCTACTCCTCTTTTTTACTTTCTGTTCTTTCTTCTATCTGTTTGTTTGTTTTTGTGGTACCGGGGGTTGAAGTCAGAGCCCCACACACACTTGGCAGGTGCTCTGCCATGCAGGCCCTTTCTATCATTTTTAAACATTGTCTCTCATCATCTCAGGAATATTGTTTCATTTTGATATAATTATTTCATTTCTTATTGCATATAAGGAAGTACAACATTCATCCTTTCGATGTAAATACTTGTTTAGTTTTCAGTATGCTCAGAAATTTGTGCAGCCACCACTTCTATCGAATTCCAGAACTTTTTTAATCTCCCCAATGTGAAACCCACATCAATGAGCTGTCAGACTCCCTTTTCATTTCCCAGCAATCCATGACAAACACTAGTCTCTTTCTGGATTTTTCTACGCAGCAAAACACATACCAACATAATTATGCTCTTTGTCTTCGGTTTCTTTCACTGAATCTAATATTTTCAAGGTTCTTTTGTGTTGCAACATATTACAGAATATCATTGATTTTTAAAACTGAGTAATGTTTATTTTGATTATCCAGTTTGATTATCTGATCACCAGTTGGCAACCAGTCTATTTCTACTTTTCTGCTGTAATGAATTATGATTCCAGAAATATACCTATCAATGAAATGTCAAAGATCTCTTCCTTCACCCACAGTTATATATTCCCATCCCCAACAGTCTGTCATCCTTCCACATTAACTTTATGACTATACTGTGTTCTTCACACTTAGTACATGCTTTGTTTAATTAATTTCTTTCTATTAAGAATATCCATATGACATGTACTACTTTAGAATTAAGATCATTGTCTGTAATTCTATTTGTTTTTCTACAGTCCTTAGTATGAGAATTTCTAAAGATAATTGCTTACTAATATTTATTGAGGTTTTTAGGGTGTTTATATTGTAGAGAATTAAAGTGTTCAGTTGGCTTTGAGGATTTGTTTTCCTACCAATACAGTACCTGCCATGTAATTGTAGTTCTGACCCACTACATAATATCTATAATGTAGCATGTAAGATTCAATAAAGAATTTTGACATGATATTCTTTATGGAACTAGAAAAAACAGTTCTAAATTTCATATGACAGACTATAAGACTCAGAACAGTGAAAGCAATTCTGAGCAAGAAAAGCAATGCTGGAAGCAACACAAACCATGATCTCAAATCATACTACAGAACTATAGTAACAAAAACAGCACTGGCATCAAAGAGAAATCTACACAGATAAAGGCATCTGGTACCCAACAAAGGAGACAAAAACCTAAGTTGGAGGAAATATATCCTTTTTAACAAAAGATTCCAGAATACCTGGATATCTATAAGTAGAAGGAGAAAACTGGATCAGTATGTTTCACCCTGCACAAAAATCAAATCAAAGTGGGTCAAGACCTAGAAATTAGAGCAGGAACTTTACAACTGGTAGAAGAAAACATAGGCTCAGCACTTCAACATATTGGTATGTGAACCAATTTTCTTAACAAGACCCCTAAAGCTAAAGAAATAAAATCAATAAGTGGGACAGCATAAAAATTAAAAAACTGCACAGCAAAGTAAATAAATAAAAGTTGAAGAGAGATCTCAAGGATACAAGAAAGTCTTTGCCAACTAATTCTACAACAGGGAATTAATGTCCAGGATATAGAGAAAACTTTAAAAACTGAACAATGATAAATAAATAAATAAATAAATAAATAACCAAATCAAAAAATAAGCAAAAGAACTAAACAGACATTACTGGAAAGAAGAAATACCTATGGCCAAAAATATATATGACAAAAATATTCAACATACATAGTAATCAGGAAAATGCAAATTAAAACTACATGGAGATTCTATCTCATTCCAGTTAGAATGGTAATCATCAAGAATACAAATAAAAATAAAAGTTGATGAGAATATTGGGGGAAAGGTACACTCATATACTGTTGGTGTGGCTGCAACTTAATACAACCACTTTGGAAAGTAGTGTGGGATTCCTCAAGAAACTAATATGACCAGCTAATCACTCCTTGCTGTATGTCCAAAATTTAAAGAAAAATAAACATACTATAGTAACACAGGTACATCAGTGTTTAATAGCAGCACAATTAACAATAGCCAAAATATGAAAGGAACCAAGATGCCTGTCAACAGATGAATGGATAAAGAAAATATTATACAAACATGCACACACACACATGCACGCACACACACACATACGTGTATATACACACACATGCACACACAATGGTATTTTACTCAGTCATAAACAAGAATAAAATTATGGCTTACATGGCATATGTTGGTACAAGTATGGAACAGGAGAACATCTTTTAAGTGAAATAAGCCAGACTCAGGAGTCAATGGTTGAATGTTTTCTCTCATCTATGAGAGCTAGAGAAAAATTTTAAAAAAGAGGGATTGCATGAAAATAAAAGGTGGAGTAGAGGAAAGAGATTTGGTACTATTCATATCACTTATTTAAAAATCAAAAAGGAGAAAAAAGGGACAGTAACAGGGAAGAAATGTGCAATGAAATTGACCAAATTATGCTATGTGAGCATATGGGTATAACACAGTGAATTTCATCTTTATTCATATCTATAAATCACCAACAAAACATTAATAAATAAATGGAAGGAAGATAGCAGAGCAGATGAAGAGAAACAGGGGCAGGAGGGGAGGGAAAGAGGAAGTACTGGGGACTGAAAATGAGCAAATTATATTCCATGTATGTATGGTTATGTCAAAATGAAACCATATATTAACTACCAAAAACATTTGAAAAAGAATTTTGGCATGGATAATAAATACTCTAAAAATAATAATTTCTACTCAAGTCCTTGAAACTATACAGAGTGAAATAAGTAAAATTACCTCAGGCACCATACATTCTATTATTATTAAAATTATCCTAATGTAATTTTAATTAGAATAAAATGTACTCCAGGTTTGTATAAATATGTCAAATTGTACTCTACTGTTGTATATAACTAAAAAGACAAAAAATAAATAAACATTATTATTTTTTAAGTTTTATTTATTTATTTATTCATGTACAAGGTAACTGGGCACTGCAGGCCCATGATCACACCCACAGAGAAGGATAAGCTCTGGAAAATGCTGTTTGACTTTTCATCATAAGTGGTATGTGTCGTTAAGTGTGGTGCTTAAATTACATTGATCAATGGGAGATTAAACTATATTTATAGAAAATAAAGAATTGTTATTACCAACATTGCTTCCTTTTAATAAAGAGAAGTTTTCTTTTCATTTCCACCTGGGTTGCACTCAGACACCTGCAGCTGTCAAACAGTGTACCCCAGTAAGTCTTTGTCATGCTCATTTGTTCCCAGCCAAGAGAAAGATGTGATACTTAGTAGCATCAAAAGAATCTGGGGGCAGTGGCAGCAATGAAGTATCCGGTACTCCCATTTGTGGAATATGGGTGTCCTTCTTAAGCATCATGATTTGAATACAGATGGTGTCATCACCTAGCCCTCTGACTTTCCACATCATGTTTCATGACTGCCTGGTGGAGGATCAGGACTGTGTGATGTCACTTGCTACACAGTTATAAGTGTGGCTCTCATTGCCAAATGTCTTTCCACATTTTTACCTCCTTCCATAGCTGTGATCAAAATACTAAGGGGATCCATTTTATCATCTTCCTGTGGCCACAGTACCCATTCAAACCCATCAAGGAAGTTAAAAACATCCAGTTCATAGGGGTGTTTTGGGACCAATATGCCTAGTTTTACAGTTATTTTTGTTTGGCAAGAGACTTCAAGTACTCAGTTTCACAGGCCCACTGGGCTTTCCATTTTACAAAATCATACAATGGTTTTAACTTTTGTGTTAAGTATGGAACATAGTGGTGCCAGCAGTGTAGCAATCCCAGGAGGCTCTGTGACTATTTGGGAATAGGGAAAACTTGGATTTTATCCATAATAGCAGCTGGTACTACCTTAGCCTTACTCAAACAGATAACCTCCAAGAATTTGGCAGGTATCTGAGGTTTTTGAAACTATACAGAATGAAATAAGTAAAATCACCTCAGGCACCACACATTCTACTCTGCATGACATTTACATGCAGCTGTTAATGAGGATCCTGACATTTCTTTACTATCCTAATAACTGCCTATAAAAGTTTTTGGCCCTATATGAGGCAGGTACCCATTGCACCCAAGATGGCAATCCATGGAAGAAAAACAAGACTTCCTAAGAGAATTGGATGAAGCAGGCCATCTATGGAGTGATTCACACTGGTTCTAATAATGAGGCATTCTCAGCCTGCTGGAAGGAAGGACACCACTCCTCAAATGATACCAGAGCAATATTATGGGATTCTGGTACAATCCTGAGTCCTTTTGTGGATGTTCCTTTTTCTCAAGCAACACAGGATATAGATATATGGGGGGAACAGAAAAGTTTAGAAAGCAAGGGATGCAGAGTATGAATCAGAATGTGCAAAATAAAAAGAGGACTAAGGAAACACAGTGCTCCAAAAAGGAAAACCAAGAGCAATTTGTTTTCATGTGCAAAGAGCAGCATTGAATTTTCAGAGTTCTTCCCCAAGGATATTTACATAACCAAACACCTTTCTTGAGATGAAGGCAGCAGCTCTGGTCCAGTGGGCCATGAATGGGAACACAGAATGACTGGCAGTTTCTGCTATCACAGGATATTCCACAGGGGACCCTTAAACACTACTGCATAAGAGTGACAAAAAATGTCTTGATGGTGTGGGTTCCTAGGTCCATGGGAAAGGGATTAGAACAAAGCCTAGAAATAGAAAACAAAATACAAATCTAGGACCTTTAAACTCTAAGGGAGAATGTGTTCATTCCATTATGGTCTGTAGTAACCTCACGGTTGACATATTTTCTTAGCTGAAACTGCAGAAACCTCTGGAATAAAAAAATATATATATTGCAAGTCTGGTAATGGAGCATAGAGTGGTGCTATTCTCACTGAGATCAGTTTTTTATGCATTATTGAATAACATTAGATTATTAACATCTGTTACATTTCATTCTTAGACACAATTTATCTGTAGAATGGGCAGGGACTTTTGCAGAGGTACAGAATAAAACAGATCCCCAGGCATGCATTAAACTGCTCTGTCTTCCTCCACTGATTTCCTGTTGTATCTTCAGCCAGCCACCCTGGTGCACTAGAAGCCAATATTGAACTGAAGCATCACTCACAGCTCACGGTCACAAATTCATCTTGATTTATGGACTTGAACACAAATTCATCTTCTTTTATGGACCCTAAATATCAAGTCTTCCATTTGGTTGGGGAACAAATGGCTAAGCCTTTGCTGGGATACACAGTGTTTTACAGCTTGGGGTGGCTAAATGCAATTAAGTGGGAATGAGAAGGAAATTTCCTCACCATATAAAAAGAAGAAGCAATAGCAGTAACACCTCTCTATACTCTGTAAATATGTATTGACCCCCTGTAAATCATCATAATTTAATAGTGCTATTCAGACACATACTCCATAGGATTGAAAAGTCAAACAACTTGTACAGAAGCACACCACTCCCAATGAGGTTGATTATAGGCAAATGGCACCTGTAGGTGGCCAAAACTGCCATAAAACTGGGTTGTCTGATGCATCTGAGAAAGATGTTCTATACCCACATTGTAGGAAAACCCTAGAAATTGAGACCTGACAAAATTTATAGAGTAATTCAAGTTACCTAGTATATTTAACAGCTTGTTGTATTTTCTGGTCAAGCAGTAAATATTGACATTGTGTTCCAGGTTCAGTCCTTAACTAAACACAATTTTCCTATCTGTAAAGGTTATTTGGGGTCCAGCTATAAGAGTTAAAAGGAGAGCAATAAAGAGACAAGCACACAGGATAGTGAAGAGCAAGAAGTGGCTTCCATGGGAAAGCCAGTCCAGTTTATCATCTATTCCAGGGTCATATCAAGTTACCTAGGTTACACAGTACAGTTAGCTTTGAGCATGTGCAGATCACATAACTTGCTTACTTCTCAGAGTCCACTACTACCAAAGGATATTATAACAAGATAATGTCTCCAGGCTTCAAGGACAGAGGAGTTACAGAGCATCTCTAAGTCAATCAAACAGAGTGCATTTTGTCATGAGGAGTGTACTCAACTTGAAGGATTTTCACTCCTCTGTACATTGACTGACCTGAAATCCCTACAACTCCCCTTTTTTGTTTTGTATGGTATTTTGAATAGACATGACTTGTCTACTCTTCAAGGAAGGTGGAGGGAGAAAGTAAGGCAAACATTGGCAAAAACAAGCACAACACAATAAGACAAAATCAATAAACATTCTCCAATGAAAAGCTTGTGATCCATGTAAAATTTGGTAACCATGAGACTAACTGATCTAATAAATCCCAACCTCCATCATCTTGATATGCTTTCTTTATAATGTCCTTAAGATGATCCAATTCCCTTTGAAAACAACACATATAGTTAAATTTTTGGCATCTCTTGTGATGTAACAACAAGAAATAATCAATAGCAGCTCTATTATCAAGAATAACTTGATGATATGAATTTCAGAAGAAATAATAATTTCCACTAAGAATGGAGGCACCACCAACAGGGATACAATAACAGATAAATAACACAATAAGAACTCGCATAGTTATAGAATTTTGGGTAAGTTTGGCAAACAGAGCTGTAATCAAATTTTCTGGTGTACATCTTAAACCCATCTGGGCTAGCAATTGTTAAGCAGATGTTGTTAAACTCCACAAGTCACCAGATGATTAGAAGACAGAGGGTCTCTTGGATCTCTTGTCTTTGTTGGAGGTTCCTTCTTCAAATCAGGGTCCTCTTCATCCAGGGTCAAATGGAATTTGGAAATTGGTTTGTGAAGTCCTTGATGCCAACTCAGATGACTGATGTGTCTCACACATCTGACAGGAATCCAGACAGGATCTGTAGGAGTAAGAACAGCAGCATATCCCTTCACCCATGTAATCAGTTACAGGGTCCCGCCAAATTGGATCTGGCAGAACACAGTATTTTACCTAAATCTTTGGTAGTGGTTCCTTGGGGGTAAAGGGACTGTCTGAGGTAGAGGAACAGCAATGTGTATCATCTTCACAGTGTACATTAAGAGCGTTTATTGTGAACAAGGCAATATTGAGAGCATTATTAACATGAGGAAGGCTAGGTTCCCTTTTCTGTTTTTGTTTTTAAGGGCATGTTTTAAGCATGTGGTGTGCAGATTCAACTAAGGCCTGTCCAGTAGGATTGTGAGGAATTCCATGGGTTAGAATTATATTCCATTGATTACAAAACTGAGCAAAGGCACGAGAAGTATAAGTAGGGGCATTGTCACTTTTTAAACGATGAGGTTTACCCATAGTGGCAATGCAAAGGAGCACATGAGAGACACAGGCTGAGAACTTCTCTGAATGATGTGCACTGGCCCATGTAAGGTCTGTGGAGGTATCTATGGTAACATGTATGAAGGAGTAGAGATAAAAAGGAGGGAAATTAGTTACTTTCAACTGCCAAAGGGCATTAGAGTGTAAACCTGGAGAGTTTACAGTTTCCCAAGTAGGGGAACAAAGGGTGTGCTGTGAGAGCAATTATTAATGGTGAAACGGGCCTGTTGAGAAGAAAGAGAAAAGGTTTTCATTAAGAAAAGAGCATTTTGATGAAAAAAAATTGTGTGATTCCATGGCATCTGAAAAGAGATGATAATGTGATTTTATAGCAGCATCAGCATGAGCTTTTCCTTCAGTGACTGGTCCAGGATTCTTAGCGTGACTGCATATGCGAGCAAGAAATATTGGAGCTGTACGATCCTGCAAAAGAGATTGAAGAGTGATAAACAGGGATAACAGATTACAGTCCAAATGAGGTGACAAAATTGCAGAGGAAATATGAGGCATCAGTTTGGTTATATACAGAGAATCTGTAATGATGTTTAAGGCAGTGGGAAACATACGAAAGAGCCAAAATAATTGCAGCTAATTCTGCTCACTGAGGAGAAGCTTGAGGCAATGTGTAATAATCTGTCCATTTTTTATCAGTGAATATAGATCCCACACCCCATTGTTTTCCTTCCTCAGTATAAACAGTAATCCTGCTGGCAAGTGGAAGGGAGGAGATTATAGAAGGAGGAGCATGAGAGATTTGACACAACAAGGAAAGATGTTCATCTGGAGGAGCATGGGAAGCAATAGGAGCTAAAAAATCAGTTTAGGACAGTTTGATAGTATGAAGAAAATTGTAAATACTGTAAATGTCAAGTCTTTCCATAAGTAAGATAAAGTACATGAACAGCAGTTCCTATAAGATATAAAATATGACTGTGACCCTCTGAGATCAGTTGCACATACATATCAGCATCAGTGAGAACATTTCTTCCTGAAAAGTAAGGAGAATACAACCACTCTATTATATATAAGGTTTGATTATGAATGGCAACAACTGCAGCAAAGGCATAAGACTTTTCAGTAAAGATCATTACAGATAAAGGAACATTGATTGTTGGGAATCTATCTATAAAAAGTGTATAAAACTTCTCACTAACATGCTGAAGAGCTGTAGTCAGTGCAGGAATTAACTGTAAAAACTGGTGGGATTATGTTGCTTTTTTAACAGCTGAAAAAAGCTGACAACATATCAGTAGTTAAAGAAATATATGGTCGAGCCCAATTTAAATGTGCTAAAAATTGCTATAACTGACCTAAAGAAAATTTGGAAGGAAGAGTCAATTTTGGAATATGAGGAATGGAATAATGTTGGAGTATCTTATATGCTAAATAGTTAATAAGGAGTTGTCATTGAATTTTTTCTGTGACCACATGGAAGCCAGATTGTAATAGAATGTATTTTAACTTAAAGTATCTTCTGTAAGTAATGGCCTAAAAATCAAAAAATCATCCATATAATGGTAAACAAGAAAATGTGGGAATAATTGTCAGAAAGGTTGAAGGGCCTTATTCACAAGATGTTGACACAATGTGGGGCTGTTTAACATACCTTGAGGAAGAATTTTCCACTGATATCTGTCAGCAGACTTTTGATGATTGAAAACAGGAACTGTGAAGGCAAAATTTTCTCAATCATTGGGAAAGAGAAAGAGTAAAAAAAAAAAGAAAAAAAGTCTTTTAAGTCTATTACATATAAGGAAAAATCCTGAGGAATTCAATTAGGATTAGGCAATCCACATTGAAGTAGACGCAGAGGTCGTATACATTTATTAATTTCTCTTAAATCTTGTAATAATCTCCATTTTCCTTATTTCTTCTTTATGATAAAATGGATGTATTCCATGGACTGGTAGAAGGTTCAATATGTCCCAATTGTAACTGTTCTTGAATGAGGGCCTCTGTGGATGCCAACTTCTCCTTAAACAATGGCCATTGTTCTACCCAGACAGGAGTGGTGACCTTCCATTTTAATGGTAAGGTGGTCAATTCTGCAGAGGCCCCTATAAAAAAGGTGACACTATAGGCATTTGTAACTTGTGTAAGATGTCTCTGCCCCATATAGGAAAGGAAATTGTCCTAATGTACGGCCACATATGAGTACTAACTTGCTGTGGGTTGGAAGGAGTGGAGCATTGCAACCATAGACAGCTTTTAGACACCTGTTCATTATTGCCTCCTATGCCCCAAATTGGGATGGCCCTCTGTAAGGGCCATGCATGAGGCCACATTGAGACTAGTATAACTGTGACATCAGTACTGGTGTCCAATAACCCTGTGATTGACTGTTCACTTAAACAAAGGGTTAATTTTGGTCTATTTTCAGTAATAGGTAAACATGCTCCAATAATAGTGTAACCAAATCCTACATTCCCTCTTTCATTTAGGGGTTGTTGGACTGTAATATAAGAAACGACAATTAATTGAGCTGTGGAGGATCCTTTGGGGAGATTTAAGGGCATATGAGACCAAAGTTTAAAGCATATTACGCTAGTAAAATCAGAATCAATCACTCCAGGAATTATAAATGTTCCTCCTTTAGCACTGAGAGTGGGGCTAAATTAAACCAAAGGTACCTTTAGGTAGATTTCCTTGAGTTTGGGTAGCAATTTTACAAACTTCCCCAGGGAGACGTATTTGAGCCTCCGCAGTAGTAATCAAATCTATTCCTGCACTCCCTCTAGTGGAAGGACCTTCTGTTTGAACTGGAAACATCTGTGAAAAGGGTTCCTCCTCCTTTGACCTCCTGGGTCGGGAGGTGACCCATAATTGGGTTTCCTGATATGCCCATTTTAGATCTGCATTGATTAGCCCATTGAAATCCTTTATGACAGATTGGTAATTTCTAATTGGGTTACTTTTGTGGTCCTATTTTAATCTTACAGTCCTTTTGAAGATGGCCAGGTTTTTCAAAATTGTAAAAAAAATTATCAGTGGGCTTTAGAGCAGCAGCCAGTAAAGCAGCTTTATGAGTTTCATTACCAACATTTTGACATGTCTTTATTAAATCAGAAAGCATATTGTCCACCTTATGGTAAACAGATTTCATTACTTCCTTACAACTTTGGTTGGGAGGTTCATTAGCCAGTTGTCTGGTCAGAATATTGGCAGCTTCCAAATCATGTACTTGTCTTTCAATAGCTTTAGTCAGTTGGTTAACAAAATTAATAAAAGGTTCCCCCGAGACTTGTTAAATTACAGCAAAGGACTCGGAAGGATCCTGAGTATCTGGGATCCTCCTCCGTGCTTTACAAACCAAGGTTCTAATCTGGGCAATGGTGGCTGCAGGCCACTGAGTTTCTTGTTGTAATGTCCCTGTCACGAGTGGCAAGGAGGAGTCAATGAGAGTAAATTTGGTCCAAAATCAATTGGCTTTTATTTGATGCTAATCACACAATTATGTTAGTTATTTTAACTTTAGTCACACCAATATCACACATTACTTAATCACTAAATTACTATAAGCCCCAAATAAGCAAGACTCACTCCTTACTGAGACCCGTTCCTAAGGTCCACTCCTATGTGACATGTCTTGAGTCGAAGGGCAGCAGCTCCCAGATGTTAACAGGAACATAGCTCAGGAGATCTCGGTGGGGAACTCCCTCTAGCCTGAGTCCTGATCGGTGAGGACCCTTGGAAGGTGTAGGAGGGTGGTGAGGTCACGGCAGGCAGGCCAGGCGGAGACGTCTTAGGCAGGAGGCACACAGGCAGCTCCGCTGGCGTGGACGACGAGACAGCTTTGAGGTCACCTCCATAGAAACGTCTGGGTCACGGTCAGGACGATGGATGTTCCAGCAAGCAAAGAGCAAGTCAGTGAGTCTCCTCCAGGATTGACACAGCACTGGCATCATTGGTGTAAAATGGAAACTGAAACTAGGCTCAACATGAGTCCTTTTAAATCCTTTTTATCTGACTCTGCCAGCCCGTCTTGATCAGGGGGAAGTCAGTTATCTTACTCGGGGTCAGTTGCACATGTCTCCAGCTTGGGGCAACCTCAATCTTATCTTGGGGCAACAACACATCATTACCTCATTACAGTACACAGCACTCAAGTTACTTTCTGCAAGTTACACAGTACACAGAGTGTCACACATTTAATTTTTGCTCCTTACAGTCCCTCTTTGCCCCATGCAGGAAGGTCATCATAATCAATATTAACATTTCCTTGAGCATTATCCTCAGCTTGAACACTGGCTAAATCAGAGTATTTTTGTAGAAACACTGTATTTTGAGCAGGAGAAATAAACATTTTCACTAATACTTTCCAATCACTAGGAACAAAGGCATAACCCATTCCTACTCCCTCTATCATATTATGAGTAAAATTACTATTAATTTCACTTTCCAACACTATCCTTACTAATTCTTTAAACACAGCAAAAGGCAATTGTTCATATTCTGGCTGACTAGCATTGTTTAATCTAATGAGGCAGATAGCCAGGTCGGAGTTTCTCCCCCTGCAGCTGCCTGCCTGAGACATTCAGATAAAGGAGACTGGACAGGTTTGGGGAGCTGGAGGGGGGAGTAGGAATGCAAGGAGATGGTTGAGGAAAAACTTCAGTCTTAGAGACTACCAGAGAAGTTTGTGGCTCTGTCAAGGGTATTTTTGAGAGAGCGTCTCAACACAAATACCAGGCATGTAACACAGGTATAGGAGCCCTCAGCTCCTCATGTAATTTTTTACCTATGTCTTCCCAATCTTTGGGTCTGAAGGACCTACCCTCTGGATACCATGGACAAAGAATCTATTTCAGGCAGCAAAGCAGTAAGATCAGCATTACTTACAGTATGTTTAGCCTTACGAAGTAAAGAAGAAATTTCAGCCTGATGAGGAAGGTGAGTGTCTGACAGGGATTTGCCCATAGCTTACCAGTGGGATCTGTACCTGCCGATGAGTGATGTGAGTCAAAGCCTGTTCCAGGCAGTAAACTATCCCCTTCTCTCATCAACTTGTCCAAAAGGGTCCTTGCTCAGCAGAAGTGGCTTCTATGGGAAAACGAGTACAGTTTTATTATCTAATCCAGGATCATATCACATTACCTAGGTTACATAGTACAGTTAGTTTTGTGCATGTGTGGATCACATAACTTGCTTGCTTCTCAGAGACCACTACTATCAAAGTTTATTATAACAAGATAATGTCTACAGACCTCAAGGACAGAGCAATTGCAGAGCATCTCTTAGCCATTCAAACAGCACATTTTGTCCTGAGGAGTGTGCTCAACTGGAAGGATTTTCGCTCCTCTGTACATTAACTGACCTGAGATCCCTACATCTACCTTAAATAAAACTCATAGAACCTGAACTTTTGCTTAATGAAGAAACTACCCAAATATGGAAATGGTATTTTCCTGTAGAATGGTGCTAGATATGATAACTGCAGCTCGTGAGGTGGATCCTTAAAACAAAATGATGTGTATGTATCCCTGATAATCACCATAAAGGGTCTCTGGCTCTACTTTAAGTGGCAATCTCACATGATGGCTATAGGTAAACTTGGTGTTTATCCTACTTAGACTTGGTAACAATCACTTTGCTATCGGGAGGTGTGTTGCATACAGTCTGTTCTTATAGCAGGATTTCTCATATTCTGTTCTCTTTGTGCTTCTGTTAAGGATTTCATTGCAATCGTACATACTGATGTGCCACCCAAGGTACATTATGGAAGATGGTCATGATAAGATTGTAAAGACCTTCGGAAACGTGAAGGATGGAGTGTGCCATCCCTAAAGTAAAGGGGGACAGTGAAATACCGTGCCCCTGACTGCCCCCTTTCTGTTCCAAAGAAGCTAACCTAATTAAGGGAACAATGAGAATATGCCTGAATCAGAATGCCCAGATACATATTATATGCATATTATCTTAAAGGACACTGGTTTTATTTATGCACACTGGGAATTAGGACAAGTCAGTGCTATCTGGAGAAACTTCTTTCTTGCATGTACACCAGGGGTTGCTCCTTGGGATACTGATCATATAAGCAAACTGAGCAAATCAAGGTTGATGATGCCATTGCTTCTGCAGCCTAACATATACAACCCCTGTCACAGGTGGGACAGGCACAGAACTGAAGGCACCATGGAAAGGATATGGGCCACTCATCTGACCACCCACCACTGGCCAAAACACCAGGAGGGAGAGGAGGCACTGCTTGTCAAAGCATTGGGAACTGCTCAGCTCTTCACCATTGAATTCTTTTTTTAAAAAATTATTTATTTTTTTGAAATTTTTTACAGACTGCATTTTGATTCATTTTACACAAATGGGGTACATCATCTCATTTCTGTGGTTGCACACAATGCAGATTCACACCACTTGTGAAATCACACATGTACACAGTGTAATGATGTCTGTCCCATTCCACCATTTTTCATACCTCCTTCTAAATGGAAAATATCATGCTAAGTGAAATAAGCCAATCCCAAAACACCAAGGGCCAGTGTTTTCCCCATAAGTGGATGATGATATACAATGGGACTGGGGGATGGGGAGTGGGCGAAAGAATGGAGGAACCATTGAGTTCTTCATGGAGCAGTCACTGATCTCTTGTAAACTTTTCCCATAAACTGTATACCTCCAATTCTGTGTCCCAACACTTTCTCTGACCTTTCCAAAACCTACCCCATTGTCTTGCCACAACTGAACTGTGAACTAGACAAATGGATTGAGTTCTTAGTGTATTTCAAATATTAGCTCCTTATCAAACAGATGGCTTTCAAATACTTTTTCCTTTTGCATAAGTTCTCTCAACTCTATTGAGTGCTACCTTGGATACGAGGAGTTTGTACTTTGATGAAATCTCATGTGTCCTTGATTTCCTGTGCTATGTGCCGCATGTTATTTTCCAGAAATTGTAAAATTGACTTACTATTTTCCATGATTCTATTACTGCTGTGAAACTCTAACATTTGCCTGTCCTTGGTGAAAAAGACTTAGTGGACCATGAGTAGAATATAAAATAGTGAGTCCTCATTATCTTTTACCAAAATTTATTATGTTGTATGCAATATTATACCTGTCAATCTCTATTATTTAGGAATTAAGGAAAAATAGAACTAAAGGCATGTGAATAAAGAGAATGCTATGTGAATAATAATATGGTGACCTATGGACAGGTCTTCAAAACTTTGGCCTAAATTCATTTATCTGTCCTTGTTTACACATCTTTAAATATAATGTCTTCCTGTATATAAAAAGTCCATTAAAATATTTAAAAGTTCAGGTGAGACTTTTAAAAATTGGTTTATAATTATGACTACCTATCCAATTAGTGCTTTAATTTTATGATATACCCTGTTCTCTACGAATGTTGATGTATGCAATTAAAATGAAGGTTGATGCAGGGCAAAAGGAAGCTTCTTTATTGGTCTAAATATGATTAGCCAGATTTTACAACACCTTTTGTTAAAAAGGCTAATATAAAATTCATTTAATTCCTAGGTACATATACTGCAAAAACACAGTTACAATTTAGAAAGGTTTTTATAACTACTTACTAGGTATAATCATACTTTCTTCTATATTCTATCAGATTTTTATGCAAAATGAAATAATACAAGCAATAAGAAGTGTTGGTGTGGATGTGGAGAAAAAGGTTCACTCATACGTTGCTGGTGGAATTGCAAACTGTTGCAGCCACACTGAAAAGCAGTATGGAGATTCCTCAGAAAACTTGGAAAGGACCCACATTTTGATCCCATTATCCCACTCCTTGGTTACCCAAAGGAATTAAAATTAGCATATTACAGTAACATAGCCACATCAATGTTTATAGCAGCTCAATTCACACTAGATAGATTGAGAAACCAACCTAGATACCTCTTAACAGATGAATGGATAAAGAAACTGTGGTATAAATACACAATGAAATATTATTCAACCATAAAGAAGAATAAAACTGTGGCATTTGCAGATAAATGGATGGAGTTAGAGAATATCGTGCTAAGTGGAATAAGCCAATTTGAAAAAAAACAAAGGCCAAATATTCTCTCTGATAAGTGAATAACGATACATAATGAGGGGAGTAAGAGAAGAATGGAGAAATTTTGGACTCTGTAGTGGGAAATGAGGTGGGGGCATTGAAGGAAAGGTGGTGGAATGAGACAGACAACATCTCCCTATGTACACGTAAGACTACATGAATGGTGAGAATCTACATCGTGTACAATCATAGAAATGAAACATTGTACCCCATCTGTGTACAATGAATCAAAATGCAGTCTGTAAGTATAAGAATGAAGAAAAATTTAAAAATAAATAATACATTCATCTATTAAATATTATTAATGATGTCTATGTATTTTATGCAAATACTTTATTTCATCAATATTACTTCTTACATATCATTTTAGTGTAAAGATATAAAACGGTAAATACATACACACATTATAAAAATTCCTGAAAACAGTTACAGTGTATGTTCATCATCATCTTCAAATGTGTCTTTGCAAAAATCATTGGAAATTGACTTGAGGGCTAGTGTGAAATTATTCTGAAATATTTAACAGATTTAGATATTTCTACATGTCATTTGTATTTTTTCTATAAAACACCACATTTTTATATATTATTCCATATAACCTAAGTTGTTTTTAACAGTCTCATGATGTGGATGTAGCTATAAGTTCACAGATACTAGGGTTTTCTGAACTTGAGCACTGTGTCCTCAAAAATTCCTGATTACATTGCAAATAAATGAATTCCTTTAAGAAACAATTATTAATCTCATGGAATGCTAAAGATTCATTATAGTAAAGTTCCTTTGAAAGTTTTTAAAAAATTAATGAATCACATAATTTTAAAGTTCCAAAAAAGTTGATGACATACATTCTTCATTTTTGAATGAGGCCAATTCTCAACAGTGGTGATGAAAGGTAAAAGGGAGGAAGCACATGAGAAGAGCAAAGATGGAAGTAGTGTCTGATGTATATTGACAGAACCATTGAACCTTATTAACATTGATGTGATGATAAAATACTTCAGAGGGCAGTGACATTGTAAAATTTCAAAGTAAACAGAAAATAGAAAAATCATTGTCCACAGAACTTATACCAGATAGAAGGCTTGGAGAAGCTTCTATACTAACCACATTTTAAGTGACATAATACATTAATCAAGACAGTATACTCTCCATGAAATTCTAAGAAAATTCGTAATTATTCTCATTGGATATATTGTATCATAGGTTGATTCATTGCCATTAACAGTCAATGCAAAACTTAAGTGTCAAAAACAAAACAAAATAAACAAAGTATCACCGGATGTGTTTGGTGTGACTTAAGTAACTGAGTGTTCCGGGTAATGTCCTTCTTTTCTTCTTTCTTTGAAGCCACACCTCGGAATGAACAGGGACACAGCTTCTTTTGTGTGTGTGTGTGTGTGTGTGTGTGTGTGTGTGTGTGTGTGTTTAACTGTTTCATTAGTTTGTTGTTTTCTGTTTTCCTTTCTATAAAGGTGGAAAATCCAGCAAGCCATTTTAAGACCAGTGAAACCAGTATGCTTTTTCTTTTTTTTTAATATTGGGGAAAGTGATTCCTAGATGATCTTAAATGCCTTTTGTTTCCTTTCTCTGTGATGACTCCTCTACTGACACACCAGTGTAGTCCTGTGGGAGATACTGTTGAGGCGAAGCTCAAGCCACCAAACTGACTGAGAGTAATTGCCTCTGGTTAAACTTGAGAAGGTAATGAGTCTGTACAACCACAGAGCTTCCTGGCTGCTATTTACTTTTCTGGTGACTATCTGGAGGACATGGATTCTGCACACCCACCATTTCTTTCCATAAACATTGTCCTCTTAGATGCCTCCCTGTCTCTGGGTTACATTTGGTTTAGTCATATATCTGTTTTTTTTTTTTTTTTTTAAATGTCCGGTTCTGAAAGACTTTTCAAAGTACTGGGGTGGTGGTGGGTTTCTTGACATGGAAGAGACTAGGGTTCTGCTAAGGCATAAATGTCCCACCGAAGCTCAAGAGGAAACTTAATCTTCCTTGTGAGGCATTAGAAAGTGGGACCAGGTGGACTGTTGAGAGGTGGCTGGGTCCCGGAGGGCTCTGCCTCACAAATGCATTCATCTCCTCAGAGGTGAACAGATGAACAGGTTATGGCCAGAGTGGCATTGTTAGAAGCTTCTCTCTGGCTGGCTGGCTCTCTCACCCTGGGATGCCTTTCACTATGTTATGAAGCAAAGAGGTAGAAGGACATGGTCTTGTAGAATCCAAATACAAGCTGTGAGCTAAGCTGTCAGGTCTCCTCATCTCCCGGGCACAGAGAGGGAGGGGGAGCTAGAGTTCACAGCCAGAGTCCACCCTTCCTCCTGCCTGTGTGCAGCCTGGAGAGATCAGAGGCACAGGTCCACAAGCCGGGGAATGTATGCAGCCTGCTTTTTTCTTAATCCAATTTTTGAATTAAAGCAAAACTCATGTAACTTAAAATTCCCTTTGTATAACCATCACTACCATCTGAATCTAGAGCACTTTCATTGAAAAAGATACCTTTTATCAATTAAGCGCTTAATACCATTCACCCATTTGCCAGCATCTGAAATAATTGTTTATTGTTTCTACAGTTTGCCTGTTCTATATATACAAAAATGAATCATCAAATATGTAGTTTTCTGTGTACATATACCTTCTTTTGCTTAGCTTAATGTTTGCATCTTCCATGTTATAGCATGTATCAAAAAGTCAAAATATTCCTTCAGCATATGAATATTCCTCATACTTGCACTAAATATTTTTAGATTATGAAATGTATAAATATTTGTTTACTTGTCTACCTAATATTCACTGAGTTTCCTATATTTGATGATAGGGAATAACACTATGTCTTACTGCTTTTATTTGTTACTGAATGTTTTGTTATTATTATTATTATTATTATTTTGAATATCAGTTTTAGTAGTATATAATTTACATACCATAGAATCAAATCTTTTTTTTAATTCTTTATTTTTGCATCCCATAAATATGCATAGATATTATGTGTAAATTAAGATTTTTTAAAATATCTAACTAATAAAAGTTCTAGGGAATCATAACATTACAAATTAATTTTATAGATAAATATGTAAACAATTTTACACATTTGTTAATAGTGCATATGTAGGACAGCATATGAGAAAAAACTCTCCCAGGAGGTGTGCTCTACATAAAACATGTTGATTCAGGTCCTTTTGTTGTCCTAATCTCTAAGCGAGGATTGAAGGGTCAATTTTAATACATAATACATCATTTTATGTTAACTATTTCCTTTTACTCTCCAGTAAATTGCTCATCTACTGCTTTAATAAAATCTACATTTGTACTAAAAAAAAAAAAAAAAAAAAAAAACTCAAGCAGCTTAGGCTTCTTAAACAAGTTTTTCCTTCACAGCACACAGAGTACAAAACCCAAGCCACACCCTGATTTAGACCTGAGCTTGTAAAGCCACACCGATTATTACAAATTAGATACTCAAATTTAATGACATAGAAATTTGCATTTTCATTCATAAGGAAATTTCTAAGTAATGATTTCAGGAAATGTTATTCACCACATGTAACAAATTCAGAAAAATGTATCCATATTTAAGGTTTTTCAGGTGCCCTGGGTGACAAAATAACATGCACACAACTGCCTGTCTAGAAAATCACTTTCTCCAGAAAATATTTGTCTGGCTTCAGAGCGTGGGGCACTGGGAAAGAGTCACACATGACACACAGCAAAGTACACCAAGCCTCTCTGCTGCTGGGAGAAGGATCTGGTGCCTGTGGGCTGAGGAAGATGTTCTACAAATGAGGCAATTTCAGTTAAAAAAAAAAGTTATTTACTGAGTCATTCAATGGAATATGTGCACCAAATTAGTTTTATAAACCTGTTACAACTCATTGTGTAGAAAAACACCGATTGATTTTAAACCTAACATAATCTTTCACTAACTTAAAATCTGACAGTGATAAACTTAGTTTTAGAAAATCTTAGGGTACAATATGCATATTGAAATTACCTATTAAAATTACAGTGCAGGTAAATTTTCAGAAATGAAAGTGTCCATTTGTTATAAACCCGGCCAATGAAAGAAACTCTCTACCATCCAAGAAATTGACCCTGCATCCATGAAAATTGATTTCTAACCTGATAGGATAGTTTATATGTTCCTTGAGGTATCTGGAAGGAATATAATATAATTTTCTTTTACTTTCATGTTTGTCTTCATTCACTCAAAATTATTTTGCAAAATTATTTCATGTTGTGTAGAGAGGAAGTTCATTCATTCTCATTATTGTTTAATATCCTAAGGTACAAATGCAGCACCATAAAGTTATTTATCTAATGGCATAGGGCTCATAAAGATTGTTGGAATTCAGAAATAATATTTCACTAATATATTGTCTATTATTGTTTTATGGTATAAAGACTGAGAGATTTTCAAAGGGAGTTTTTAACCTGAAAGTCCTAAATTTGTACTGTATGACATTTTACTATGTCAACTCCTGATCTGATGCATTGATAATATTTGGAATATTTGCAATTTTATGTTACTGCAAATAATGCAACAATGAATATTTGTGTATGTGTCTTTAAGTAGACAAAGTCAATAGTTCAGCCTCGTTATAAATGTAAGGATGAAATTGTGGAGTTACAAGTTGTTTGGATATCCAGGTATAGTAGCTGTTTCCACTCAATTTTTGAATGTGAAATGCAATGATCTTTTCTGCTATCATTCTGTAAGAATCACAGTTGCTTCACATTTTCCCATTACTTGATATTTTAATTGTTCTCATTTTAGCCATTCTGTAGGTAAGACAAAAAATTTCAATGAAGCTGATTTTTTTAAACATTTCTTAATGTTGAATTAAAGAAATATGATACAGGTGGAAACCTTTAAAACCTTTTATCAAAAGCATTCTTCATAGTTTTCTTCCACCATGGTAATATCTAATACATTAAATCATATCATAAATGGCACCTTGAACGGCAGAGGGGATTCTTGGACTCTCCTTTTATTCTGAAATATTTTCAGAGAGGTACTTTATAATGGCAGCTAGAAAGCATAAGATACTCATTAGATCTTAGCCCCTATAGTTGTAATGGATTATAAAGTGTACCTTTGAGTCATATGTGGTCCTTCAAAAATATGGTTATATCCATATTTTTCCCAACGAGCTGATTCACTGCTTTAGAGAATAGAAAGTTAGAGCAGACAAAGATGAAATAAGTGCGTCTCCTGAGCACGCACACGTGCATGAACGCCCTTTACTTCCCATGTAGTCACTATGTCTTCACAGATTTGTGACCTTGGTATCCACACCTATTTTATATTGTATATCATTTGTGTAAAAGTTATTATACATATGTATAAAACGTGTGTGTGTGTGTGTGTGTGTGTGTGTGTGTGTGTTGTGAAGCACATGCCCTACCTAATGATTTAGGTTAGATTTACTGCCATCTAACAACATCACAAATGTCTCATGTTTGTAAGTCATTATTGCTTTGTTTGCTTCCTTATTTTTTTCCACAAATGCAATTCAGTTGCTTTCGATGACAAGTCTGGAATACTCACACCTTGAGCAAAGGACATTCACAAGCTCATATTGGAAGCAAATCATTTCACATTCAGAGTGATACTAAGACAATTCCTTAAGGACATAGATAATTTCCCATGAACTACAAGAAGGGGCATTTAACCAGCACAAAGAAGTGGGGAGAAGGAAAGAACTTCCTGGACGACATGATGGAGATGGAGAGTTAACACCTACTGCACAACGATTATCTTTTAAAAGGCTTTTTCCGTAGCTCTTCAAGAAGGTTGAAGAGCTTTGCTTTGAGTCCAGACATTTCTAATTGCCAGACCCTCTGCTCAGGATCCATTCCTCTCTCCAGTTTGCTTTTCCATGCACCTGGATTGAGATTCTCGGTCCAAGAAAGCCTCTGTCCTATGCACCAGACTTAGACATTTTGTTTTGGACTTATTCCCCTGCCTTTTGGTACTTCATAAAGGTTTTAAAGTTTTTTTTTTAGTTATCTGAATCCTTAGATAATTAATGGATTTTACTTCCGCTTGTTTTTAGGATTCATTACTACAGAAATTTCTGGATTCACCATGAAAACAAAGCATTTCAATTCCCAGAGCACTTAATAAAAAAAAGTTGCAAATTTTAATGTAATTGAAATAATAACCTGAATGAAATAAGGAGCATATAAAAACTTGGCCAAGATAGAGATATTTTCACAGAGACATAGCCCCATGCTGAATTCAGGAGAAAACTGAGCCAGACATGATGGTGAGTGCTATTTATCCAAGCTACTCATGAGATAAAGCAAGAATATTGCAAGTGAGAGGCCAGCCTGGGCAAGATATTAGTGGGGAGCAGGGGAAAGACACATAATGGAGCCTGGCATGTTTGGGGATCTGCATTTTCCTACTATGGATTTTAGTACTAATTTTCATTACCTTTAAAGTATTTTAGAAAATCTTCTTTCTCATGAATTTCACCATACGACTTTATGAAACAAAAATTAGTACATTTGTGCAAAGGTTTGCGACTTTGTAAAAGTATTTAAAAACAACTTTTATTTTTAAGTTTTTGTAGGGCCTCTTTCACATCCTTGTTCCGGAGGCTATAAATCAGTGGGTTCAGCATGGGATTCACTAGGGTGTAAAACAGGGAAGTCATTTTGTCCTGATCTAGAGAGTAGGAAGAACTCGGCCGGAAATATGTGAAGAGCATAGTGCCCTGGAAAATTGCAACTGCAGTTAGGTGGAGAAAGCTTTGAGCCTCCCCTCAGCGGAGCGGATCTTTAAGACGGATGAGATGATGAAGCAGTAAGAGACCAGGACTCCGGAAATGGTACTTAATTCAATCAAACCAAAAATGGTGAATAATACCAGTTGATTCACTTGTATGTTAGAACAGGAAAGGAGGAAAAGTGGAGGCAAATCACAGAAGAAATGATTAATCTCATTAGACCCACAGAAACATAGCGGAATGCCAATGTTGTATGTAACAAAGCATCTGCTGTTCCCACGAGGTAAACTCCAGTCATAAGCAGGAAGTGCACCTTGCTAGACATGTCTACTGTGTAGTGCAAGGGGTTGCTGATGGCCTTGTACCTATCAAAGGCCATCACTGCCAGCAGGACACACTCAGAATCTGCAAAGGTGCAGGAGATGAGGAACTGCAGAGCACAGGCAAAGAAAGGAATTGATTTGTTTCTGGAGAATATGTCCACCAGCATCTTGGGTCCAATTGCTGTGGAATAGCAGAGGTCACAGAAAGAGAGGTGGCTGAGGACAAAGTACATTGGTGTGTGAAGCTGGGGATCCACTCTAATTAAGAAGATCATTCCAAGGTTTCCCAGAAGATTAATGAGATAAACAAGCAGAAATGTAGTAAATATGGCCACTTTCATCTCAGGGTTATTGGTAAATCCCATGAAAATGAATTCAGTCAATGTGGAGCAATTTTTCCTCTCCATTCTTCTCTTCTTGTTTACAACTTTTAAGAAACAATTAATGAATTATAAATGCATACTTTGCACTCATGAACATCAATGATATAATGCTGTGGCAGAATATAATTTGTTTCTTTATTGTCATTCTTACCCTAGCAAAATTGCTGAACACAATTCATTTCTTAAAAATCATTGTTATCTATTTAAAAATGAAAATAAATAAATAAATATTTAAGGTTGGAAGTTCAGAAACTGATCTAAATCTACATGCCATTCATGATTTATGACTTTTGATAAGTCCCCAAATTGTTTCCTACTTTCTTTGTTTGAAGAAGTAGATTTAGATGAATTGAAATCACATTTGATATTCAAAGTGATATGAAATAAACACAGACATCAGAGAGACAGGCTGTAAGATATATGAGTAAGCATTTTATATGCATCAAAGTATTCATGTGGACAAAAAATGATTATTATCATTATATTCCTAAAAACTCATGAGCTATTGAAAAGACTTTTGTGTTCATTACAGAAATATACAGCATATCCCTATTAATTCTGAAAACTATTGTTGATCTATGAGTCTTTACTATTTGGTTAGATATGAAATAAGTTTAATTTACCATTTTAAGATTATTTTTTAATTTTACTACAGTATCCGTTACCTGTTCGTAGAAGAGATCTGGTACCAAAGGATAAGTGGTCTAACCAAAGAAGTCTGCTTAAAGGAGGCAAAATGGACAGAATTTAACCCACACACCTGCATTTCATTACATTTAAATAAATTTTTGTATTAAAAATGGAACTAGAATGAGGAACCATACATGTTCTGAGCTCCACAGGCTTCTTGCCTTATTTGTATATTCCCATGCATGTGTTTGGTATGGGTATGCATTGTACATATGCATGTTTATCTTGATATATTAGATTTGGAATGTCGGTGATGGATATTTGCAGGTTATTTTAAACTTAAGGAAATATGTACTTCACATGGAGTTAAATTTGCACATATAATTATTTGTGATATAGTTAAGTCAAACATTTTTGATATGAAACAAACTTAAAAATACCTTCAATTCATTTATGTCCATGCACAATGATAAAAGGAATAAGAATTTGCCTGTATGACTATTCTAAAATATTTAAATATTATTTTTGTGGCTATTATCTAATTCAAACAAGTTTTTCTCCAATTCTGAGGGAGAAAAAGATCATGTTCAGGCATAGATAGCATAATTTATTGAAATTAGTGAACAAATATAAAAATGATTCCTTAACAAAATTTTCACTTTTTTTCCTAAAAATGTGATACTTGAAAAATTTCCCCCTATGTCTTTCAGTGTGGAGACATGAGAACCTACCTGAGGTGAGCAGGTCTTTGGTAGCTAAACACTCAGAAGTTAGCATTTTATATTACCAGCTAGCAGCTGGGACTTCAGTTTCTGAAGCTGTTTCCCACAGGATTTGATGTGTTAATTAGATTCCTGATTCTGTATTGCCCCTGTGTATACAGCCCTGACTTAGCAAATGTTAAGTTTCAGTTCTTTACTATCCTCACTAAATTGACTATGTCAGGAAAAAAAGCTGTAAAGTGTATTTTATGTGTATATACATGCTACTACCTGATCAAAATCTTCACAGTCCAAGCAGAAAGCAAATGAAACTAAAACAGCTCAACTCATGTTGTTCTTCTGTTCTTCATTTTTAAAAAGTTTTCCTTCATCATCTCATATTAGAAATATTATTATCCTTAGATGGAGTTATTTTAATCTTATTATATGATTAATATGCTATTATATTCTTCCTTTTAAAATAAACATTTCATTTATGTTTTCATAAGGCTGTGCAGACACCACCACTATCTAATCACTGAACATCTTTCATCATCTAGTAAGAAACACACATCCTTTAGTAGACACCCTCCTTCTGCATTTTCTGTTATCCCTGCTGATCTTTAACTTACTCTGAGGCTGTGTATTTACCTAATTAGCAGAGTACCTATAAACAGAAGTATAAAATATGTACCTGTTGTCTGCGGTTTCTTTCACTGAGTCGGATACTCCCAGGACTCATCCATGTTGTTGCATTTGCATTTTTATCTATGTAATCCATTTTCATTATGAATTCACCAGTTGATTACTTGTTCCTTGTCTTGTTTCTTCTTTCTCGCTATTAGGAATAATGATGCTATAACCATGCATATCAATGGAAACTTTGTCATACATTCAGTCCCCAATGGCAAGTCATCACCCACATTAATTTTATGAGTATACCACACATAATCTTCAATAAAGATTAATTTCTTCTACTAAGAATTTAGCTACTGAATATAAGACCTTAGAGGTAAGATCAATGTTTATTCTCTATGTTCCCTATGGTGCCTGGAATAAGGATTGGCAAAAATTATTGTTTAGTATTATTTTTTAAGAATTTTACATTAGCAACTAGAGATCAAATGTAAAAATACACTGACATTATGAATTATTTTCCTAATGATATAGCTTTATGTGCAAGATTGAATCACGTAAGAATATTGACATGAATAATCAATATAAAAAAAGTTTTTTTTATTAAATTCCAAATATATTTTAGCGTGTTATATCCACACTACTTTTTTTCAAAATCAAGAAAATTATGTTAGTCTTTCTTAATCTCCAAAAATCCTCAGCATATAGTAATGAAATTATCCAGTTGTGAGGTGATAGCTCATTATAAATTTAATACACATCCTCTACATCTGTAAAGATGTTACCATTTTTACATACCTGTGAAAAATTTGTGTGTTTTCCTCTAAGAAATACCCTTTGCCCATTTTTATGTCTCCCATTAGATTCCTAATATTTTCTTTATATAATTAGAAATTCCAGTATTGAGTGTATACATATTTACAATTGTTATGTCCTCTTGATGAATTGGTACTTTATCAGTATAAAATTGCCTCATTTTCTCTTCTTACAGTTTTCAATCTCAATTCTGTTATGTCTGAAGTAAGCAGAGCTAGCCCGATTCTTTTTTCATTTGCACTGAATGGATTTTCCTCTCTTTTCATTATCAAACTATATGTGTCCACTAATGAAACATGGAATTCCTGTAGGCAGTCCATAGGGGGTTCTTAATTTTTAAATCTATTCAGCCACTCTATGCCTTTCCATTAAATAATTTAATCCACTTATATTCAAGGTAATTATTGGTGGTTGAGACTTACTAGTGCCATCTCATTAATTATTTTCTGGAAGTTTTAAGAATTCTTTACTCTTTTCTTCCTCTATTACCTTCTTGTTTGTGGTTTTATAGTTTTCTGCATTGATATGTTTTGGATCTTTCCTTTTTATGGCTAATCTGACTATCATATATATTTACCTTGTTGTTACCTTAGGATTTACATAAAATGTCTTGTACTTACAAGTGATTATTTTAAGCTGAAAACAACTATATTTCATTACCTACTTAAATTATATTTTCACCTCTCACATATTATGTTTTGATGTTATAATTTTTGTCATGACTTTTATGTATAATAAAACATTATAGCTTTAATTGCTTTAATAATTTTACCTTTTAATCTTTATACTAGAGAGAGAGAGAATTGATCAACTGCCATTATGGTGCTAGAATATTTTGGATTTGACAATGTACATTTATCCATGAATTTTGTCCTTTACGTATTTCCATGCACCTACTTATCACTCTTTTTCTTGAACGTGAAAAAGGCCCTTCAGCATTCTTGTAAAGTAGTTTTCTCGGTTTTTCTTTATTTCACAAAGTCCTTATCATTCTTTTATATTTTAAAAACAAGGTTGCTGTTAAAATCTATTTGTAACTTTTTCGTCCAAGATGTTGAATGTAACATTTCAATTCCTTTTGCCTGCAAGGTTTCTGATGAAGAAAACTTCTGACTCTCTAGATGATTCCACTATACATAATTCCCTTTCCCTAGCTACTTTAAAAAATGCTCTCTCCTTAAAATTTGACAATTTGTTTATGATAGGTCTCAGTGTGGATAGTTTTTGATTCATCACATTTGGTGTCCTTTGGACTTCTTGACTTTCTCCTGCTCTGGAAAGTTTGGGACTTAATTCTTGGAATATTTTTCTGTCTTTTCTCCACTTTCTTCTTCTCCTGGTACTTAAAAATGTACATGTTGCAATGATTTATAACTCTTAAATCATTGTAGATTTTCTTTTTTTCTTTAGTCTTACTAGGAGTGTATAATTTCTAGTTGTCTGTTTTCCAAGTTCACTGATCCTTACTTCTGATTCATGTAGTTTGCAGGTGAATCTCTATCTAATTTGTTAGTTCAGTTATAGCATTATTCAGTTCTATAATTTCTATTTGCTACTTTTTAGTATATATTTTAACTCTCTTGGTTAAAATTCTAAGTATATTTTTGCCTTGCTATCTTGAACTCTGCGTGCATTTCTTTGATGATTATTTTAAATTTCCTGTCAGATCAATCACAAGTCCTCACTTCGCTCATGTTGACTTCTGGAAATTTATCATATTATCTTCATTGTTTAAATTTGGAGTAAATTTCCTTAGTTTTTTCTTTTCCTCCATGCTTTTTACCTTTGGTCCAAGGATAATTATGTAAGTCTAATACCCTTTGCTTCCAGTATTGATGGGTTGAGAGGCAAAACTTGGAGGACTTTGGGGTTAGTAGTACACTGTGAGGTGTAAGCCCTACCCTCTCTAGGAGAAGATCAGTATGAGGTATTTCTATTCAATTTTATGTCACAGTTCCTAGGACATGTTCTTTGTGAGAGTATATCTCACACTTTCCTATTCATTTAAGGTGGATATTTTCTCAGTTGTACAGCAGGTGAGGATCTTTCAAATGGTCGCTGACTTTCTCTCTCAAAGGAAATTGATTTTAGAAGACATTGATTCGGGAGTACTCATGGTAGAAGGGAGTGTTGAGTGACTTATTTGGCATGTTGCTGATATTATTCACTCAGTAATATGTCATATTAATAGTTTGATTATGGTAAGTCTTACTATAGTCAACTTTGTTTTAAGTCATTAGATATCCTTGAATTTTCTGCATTTAAATATTTATATTTTCTCCACATTTGGTAACTTTTAAGCCATTATTTCCTTAAGTAAATTTTCACTTGATGTCTATATTCTCCTTTTTTAACTCTTATGGTGTGAATGTTAGCTCTCTTGATGTTGTCCCATAAATCTCATGGGTTTCTTCATTCCTACTTTTATTTTTTTCCTTTGAATATATATTGCTCAAATTCTCTGCCTTAAGTTCACAGATTATTTCTTCTCCTTGATCAATTATACTATGGATTCTTTCTATTGTATTTTTCATTTCATTAAATATTTTCTTCAGGTTCAAAATTTGTTAGTTTCTGCTATTTTATTTCAATCATTGAAGTTCTTGTTTGGTCAATTTATTATTAAATTATTAAATTCTGTTGAATTGTCTCTCTATGTTCTTTAGATGTTGACTGAGATTTCTTAAAACCACGATTGAACTCCTTTTAAGGTCATTTACAGGTTTTCCTTTCTTTGGGGAGAGTTAATGAAAAACTAACCTGTCTGGTTTCAGTGTGGAAAGTCTTTCTCCTGTGGAAGGTGTAAGTGTGTTGTCTGAGCAAGGTCTGCCTCCGAGAGAACAGTGTCATGGTCTCTATGAAAGTCTTCTAGCTTAAGTCAGTTTGTTGAAGATCTGAGGGATCCTCAGTGGTCAACACTGTGGATGTCGACAGTACTAGAAAGGGTTGTAGGAGTCTTTGGTGGGGAAGTCTCCAGTGTCTTCCACACTTTTTTTCCCACTGATGAAAATCATTCCCAAGGGTATCACTCTTGGCACTGAGTCCAGGTTGGGGACAGGCTCATGGTGATAGTAGTGGTAGTGTCTGGTATGCAGAACCTGTGGAATGGGCATGGAACTTTGGTCTTAAACCTGAGTACAGATGCAGAATTTGTAGCTCTGAGGTTCAGGTCAGAGGTAGTATCAGTACTCATAACATAATTTCTCTTGATATATTATTGGTAATGGTGTACAAAGTGAGTGCTTGTTGAGCAACTCAGATCCAGAGTCTAGCCCCTGAATGTATGCAAAGATACTGTGGTTCTAGGGGTAAGGCAGTTCTAGATTGCTAGGAAAGAGAAACTTCTTAGTCTGTTCATGCTCTTATACTGAAAGACCCTAAGACCTCCTGTCCAAGGAAGAACTCACGTAATCACTGGCTGCAAAAGCAAGAGGCAGTTTATTGTTATGTTACACAGGTGCCTGCGGGTGCTCAGCGAAACCTCAGCCGGAGCTTCGGTGAACTGGCACACCGGGCTTAGGGGCACAGGTGTTTTATAGGGTAAAGGGGCAGCTTTCACGTGCGGTAAGCAACAGATTTCTTATTGGTTATTTTGAATCCAGCATTTAGACATCCGTGGAAAAGCCATAAATTTACTTTAACTGGAGAGGGGGGATGATAGATAGAGACACAGACAGAGACATAGGCTTCCCCAAATTGCCCGCAGCCTCGCACTTCCGCACCTGCATAAACACAGGTTTTTCCCTAATTGCCTGCAGCATGGGTCGTAAAAATGGTAAAGAATGTATAAACACAGACTTCTCTCATCTTATCTGTGAAGTCCCCTATTTACTCTGTCCTTGGTCAGGAATCTGGTATCAGAAGTTTTACAGGACAGTTTTATAGTTCCTGCTTATCAGCTCCTGTTAGTTCAGACATGCTCTGACTTTCCCAATTATCCTGCCCCTTTCTTAACTAAATCTTCAGATAAATTCCTTTAACATGCCCCGTTAATGATTTTTCTTTTTCTCTTAAAATAGGCCTGAGCTGGTGGGGCAGGGGTCTTTTCATTACCAAAAAAACTGATATTGGGTAACTTACAGACAATATAAGTTCAGTTTCAAAATACTGAAACCTATGAAGTTCAAGATCAAGGCACCAGTAGATTTAGTGGTAAGGGCTTCTTCCTCATAGATGGTACTGTTTCAGTGTTACCAACAGGCAGACTAGGCAAAAGCTGTATTGTCACATGTCAGAAGTGCCAGGGAATTCCTATTTTGAAAGGGCACTATGAGTTTATGAGGGCAAACAAAACCTTCATAATTTGACCATTGCCTTGAAAGCCCCACCTCATACTGCCACACTAGGAATTAGGTTTTAACATGAATTTTGGAAAGACATTTTCAGACCATAACAACAGTTGTCCAAAGCATAGGTACACACAGAAAGATGTTGGGAGTGTTATGTTATGTTGGGAGTGAATGGAGATATAGCAGTTCCTGGGTGCAGAGCATAAGTCAAGTTGCTAATGCAACAGATCTATTGATGAAAGTGTGACATACACAGAGGAACTGAGGATCTGGGTGCAGGACACAATATAGGTTGCAATACTGGTGGTTTTGGGTTCTGAGGCATGGATGCATGTGGAAGCTATGGAGCTAGTGTCCAGAAGGAAAGCACTTATGGAAAGGCTGCAGCTCTGAGGTGAGTGGCTTGTGTGTTTGAAAGGGATGCTTCCTGGGGTGACACAACAGCAGTCCATTAGTGACGGGTTGCAGACAGCAACATCTCTCACTTCAGGGTTGTTTACAGCAGGAAAACCTCAGGGGCAAAAGATGCCAATAGTCTATACAGAGCACACTGTTGGAGCCAAAGAAGGCACCACCCTGTCACTCACACAGATGATTTTCTCTCCTCTCTTGTTTCTAGTCATCTGCAGACATCTCAAGCATTCTAATCTTCCAGTAGTCTTGTAGTCTTCTGTGAATTTATCCTCCATTTCATTTTTTTTTTCTTTTTGCCCTACTCTATTACAGCAGATAAATAAATGTCCCCTTGAGTCATCCTGAGACTACTATGACTTCTGAACAATTGTCTATTTTTCCCCTGGGGGAAATGATGTCTTCTATGCCAACTTACTAAGATTACTATTAACTCAACAGGATTGAGTCTAATAAAGTAATGGGACAAAAGGAGACAGCTCCTCACACTCTTGAATCTGAAGGCACATTAAGAAATTTTTGTCTTCCCAACCTCACAATGTTGGAATATGCTTTCTTTATTAAAAAAATATTCTTTCCATCTTCTAAGGTCTTCTTCAAATTCTTCAAATTCTTTCCTTAATGTTCTGTAGTCTTCATTGCAGAGGTTTTCACATCTTTTTTTTATATTGATTCCCAAATTTTTTATTTTTTTGAGGCTATTGTGGATGGTGTGGTTTTCCTACTTTCTTTTTCAGTAGATTAATCACTGATGTATAGGAATGTGTTCCTGAGAACCTAACAATGATTCCATTAAATTAGGTGGAAGAATGTTAGCTGGTCACATCAGGATGCCCATGCTAAGGGATAGACAATAAGTTTACTCTCTTGATTGTGGTGATGTTCTCCAGTTATGTTATTACTGCCATTTAATGAGTCAAGAGGGCAGAATTTCTGGAAGGCAGGAGAGCTTTGAAGTGTCTTATATTATGTCCATAGCTATTGGAAAAGCTTAATAGAAAAGTAAAACAGCTCATATAAAAATGACATGGATATTACAACAAACAATGATAGTTTGGATGCCTTTACCAGAAAAGAAACCATAACAGGTGAGATGTTTGCTTAAATTGAATAGAGTATGAAATAGATCATGGAATAAAGTAAGTTATGTTTGCCAACCGTAATGATACCAACAGAAGTGAAAACCAAGATTGTTGTATATGTTTATTTCTTTCTAGTTTTGACACATATATTTATAAATGTTATATCCAATATTCCCCCCTCTTCCATTCTTCTGCTTCTTAACCTAAGACATGGTAACTGTGGTTGTACTTCTCACTCAACAGTTTAATAAACCACAGGGTATAAAGTTTCTGTGTGACTTAGCTAGAAGAATCCTCATTCACCCCAGATGGATAAGATGACATGTAAAATTCTATGTAACCTCTTTATTCAGTTGTATGTATGCATCTGTTTGAAATTAGCATACTTTTGAATCTGTTTTATTTGAAAATTAAATATGATTAAATAGAAAAAAAGGATGGCTTCTTCTAGGTATTGTTCTCAATAAGCTCACATCTGGGTGTTACATTTATCAAATCAACCCTAGGTTAGAAACAGTTAAAAGAGGTACTTACATGAGATGTCAACATAAACCTCATGACCCTAGAATACTTAGAGTTTTCTGCTTCCACTATTGAAATGCAGATTAAGTTCCTTTTGATACTAGTTCAGGGACCATATGCACTTCAGAAAAATGCCTCAGGACGTTCTTAGTCCTATTGTAAGTAAGTGGGTGGCTACTAAAAATGATGACTGTGCTGGATCTAAAACACAAATTCAGCTTTGCTAGCTACATTACAGTCACAGGAATGTAGCAAACATCTGACCCCTCAGTGATGAAGTACAGCGCACTCCCTGTATAATGAGGACAGGACACCTGGAAACACAGCAGATGATCACAACCCTCAGGCATTTAGTAAGCAGACAGAGCTGAGCCAGAGATTCTTCTAAGAGCTGCCCCAGCTTGTACATTGGAATTGCCTGTGACTTCTAAAAACCACTGGCACATTCTAATTTTAACTACTCCCTTACTTAGAAATAACCATATTTTCTCAAAGACAATAAAATATTGTGATGTAATTATTGACATCAAATGACAGTAGTATAGCAAAAATAAGTATTTAATTTTCAACTTCATTGTACTCAATGTAGGTATTATCGCTCATAATAATAATCACTAATAATAATAATATTAACAAGAGTATTAAGTGACATAAAAAAATAATAACATTAAGTGGGATAAAAAACTATGCTTAGAAACCCTGCATCTAACATCTCTTTATGGTTATCAACTTGGGTGAATTAATCTGAAACCAAATTCAGGATTAGATTGTTTAGTTTGCTTGTGTAGTTTTGAGTATGTGTTTTCTCTTCCTACCAAATGAGGCACCAGAAATGCTGCAAAAGAGCATTACTCACCAGAAACATCAAGAAAAGATACTTGGAGGAATTTAAACCTGGCACAATAATGATTCTGGCTGTAACAAATAGAATATTGATGCAAATATACTTTTACTCTGGTATTTCAAGATCAAAGATTATAGATACTTTTAATCACAGAATTCTATTATGCACAGCAAAATGTATCAATTTCTGATATTCATTTTGCAAGGATAGGCATCCTCCAATTTCAGACTTCTAGTGCACATTTGCATTAGAGTATTCCACCATAGCACTGAAATAATCTCCCCAAGAAGACAGAGGTCGACACTATCATAACAATAGTGGCTTGGACAGTTTTCAAGATGCCACAGAAAAATGTCCCATACTTTTAGCATTACTTTGTTATGATAAAAAAAAGAGATAGGGAATAATAAGGTTGCTTTTCATTATAGTTTACCTATGTTACTCAAGCTGCTATTTAGACAAGTTTCCAAAATACTCTGGGGTAAATTAAGTGTAGAATTGTTAGGTCAGAATTTAGGCGACTGTAGGTGGAAGAGCTGAGCAGCTGGAACAAAGGTCAGCCCGCCAAAGGTGACCATCAAGTGGGCTAGAAAGTTCCACTGACTCCTCACGTCCACCTGTCACTCAACAGGACCCCTTCCCATCTCAGCCTATAAAAACCCTGGGCAGCCAGGGCCACGTGCAATTTTCTCCGGGTCCCTATACCCCGGGGGTCTGGGAATTTCACCTGAGAGCCGAATTCCAATAAAGCTTGCTCTGGCCACCAAGATTTTGGTTACCAGTCTATCTTGACCAATGAAAATTTGACTTTGTGTAACAAAATACATTATCTTAATCTACACCACAATGAGGGTAAAAAATATCTCATGGTTTCTGTGTGGGTGAATTTAGGGGCTTATATCTGTCTACCACCTACCTATCTGCCTATTTGTCATTCCATGTGTCATTCCTTGGACGGAATGGCATTTAGTGGGTAAACAGCAAACTTTATATCATGCTGATTTTGTGTAAGGAAAATATTCTAAACACTTTACCTACAACCATCTGTCACCAAAACCCTTAACAAAGTTATAATGGGGTTACTCTCATGATTCTCTTTTTCTTATAGAAAGGGAAGCTAGAGAATCTGAGATCTACAAATGTGACCCAAAGAGGATTGGCATCAAAGATCCTGACTCCAAACCTCATGATACATTGGCTGTTTATAAACTCCATATTTGGGGCAAAAACATTGCCGCTTAGGGTGAAATACCAAGGTCATTCAGTCAGCACTGAGTAGATGTGATTCTAGCTCAGGTGTCCCCCAGCAAAAGCCCATGAGAGCAAGCAAGAGCATGGGACCCACTCTGAGGCAGGCAGAGGCACCTGGAGTCTTTACTGAAAAATGAAGGGCATTTTCTCTTCAGAGCTTCAAACTGGTCATTCCTCCTGATTGTCTAAGGATTCTATGTAGAGACAGGATAAAGGGAAGGGAAGATAGAGGATGGGAAAGGTAGGGAGGAAAGAGAATCTTGAATGCCTGCTTTCAAAGGAAATTAACACAATGATATCATCAAACTACTGGCTTCACTAAATTCTTCCCACATGTCAAACAATCTTAGGTTATGAAATAAAAGTATCAGGTAGGCAGACGTGTGTTTAAGTATTCAAGCAGAGATGCATTGGATCCCTGTACAAACTGGATCAGTGATACAGATGAATTCTCTCATTGACACGATACTGAGTAGAAATAAACAGGTTTTCCCAATTGCACACAAAACATCGGTTTTGTTCTCATTCTCTGAGTCACAAATACACCCCCCTCCCTTTTTTTTTTCAGTGCTGGAATTAAACCAGGTCTTCATGAATTCTAGGCAAGAGCTTTACCTTTAAGTTACACATACAGCCCCCAAGCCCAATTTTTCCCCATGAAAGCTAGATATAATAACTACAGAAACCAATTACCAAGAAAAGAGCTGTTTTCCAATTGCCTCAATGAACAAATTCACCAGCAGGACTAAAGACTTTGACATGGATTCACCTGTCACTGGGGACCTAATAATTGAAAGTTTCCAAACAAGCTCATTTCCAAGGAACTCCTGGGAAATGATTGTTAATGTAGTTATTTTATTTTAATTTTTTTCTAAATAATCATTGGTAATTATACTACAAATACTGTCAGTGTTAATTTGAAGAGGTAGTTTTCAGTCCCAGTAATACTGGGGTTATTTGTAATAGCAACCCTCTTTATTATGGAGGTTCTTTGCAAATAGTTTAAATACTTAAAATCGTAATTCATCCTATATGTATGTCAACAAGAAATAGCAATCATAAATAATTATGTCCCAAACAATGGAGCATCTACATATATCAAACAAACCCTTCACAAATCAATAACCAAATAGACTACAACACAATAATACTGGGTGACTTTAATATACTCTATCATAACTGAATAGATCTTCCAAAAAAGAACTAAATTAAAAAGCTATAGAATTAAAAATACAATTAATAATTTAGACTTAATAGACACATGTAGGATGTTTTATCCATCAATGACTAAATACAATTTTTTTCTCAGCAGCACACAAGCATTTTCTAAAATAGATCATATCTTAGACCACAAAACAATGTTTAGCAAATACAAATATATATGTATGCAAATATATATATATATAATATACATTATAATATACATTATAATACATTATATAATGTATATTATATATATATATTTCTTGGCATTATCTTAGATTATCATAGAGTGAAATTAGAAATCAACAATAAAATAAAAAATATAGGCTACTCTAACACCTGGAGACTAAATAATATGCCATTGAATGCCCAAAATTAGTAGAAGAAATCAGGAAAGAAATAAAAACAAATTGGAGGTAAATAAGAATAATAATATAGTATATCAAAGTACCTGGGACACTATGAATGTGATTCTAAGAGGAAAGTTTATTGCATTGAACTCATTCATTAAAAGAAAAGAAAGTCATCAAACAAATAACCTAATATTACTTACATCTCAAAGCTGTAGTCAAAGACAAACAAATCAACAACACCAAAAGCAGAAGAGAGGAAATAACTAAAATCAGATCTGAAATCAATGAAATCAAAACAAAAAAAATTCAAAAAGTCAACAAATCAGAAAGTTGGTTCTTTGAAAAAGTAAATAAAATTTCCAAACCCTTAGCCAAGCTAATCAAGAGAAAGAGGGGAAAAAAAACCCTCAAATTAATGAAATTTGTGTTGAAAAAGGAAATTTTGCCATGGCTGCTACCAAACTACAGACTATAATCAGAAACTATTTTGAAAATTTATATTCCAGTAAAGTAGAAAATAAAGAAGACATTAACAAATTTCTAAAGACATATAACCTATCCAAATTGAATCAGGAGAACACAGAAAATTTAAACAGATCCACTTCAAGCAATAAAGTTGAAGACACCATCAAAAGCCTATCGAAAAAGAAAAGTCCAGGACTAGATGACTTCTCAGCCAAGTTCTCTCTATCCTTCAAAGAAAGAACTAACACTTATCCTCCTCAATTTATTCCATGAAAAAGAAAAGGAGAGAACACTTCCAAACTCCTTCTAGGAAATTAGCATTACCCTGATACCTACACTAGACAAAGACACATCAAGGAAAGAAAACTTTAGACCAATATCCTTAATGAAAATAGAAGCAAAATTCTTTAGAAAATATGGCAAATTGCATACCAAAACATAGTGCACCATGATCAAATGGGGTTCATCCCAGTGCTGCAAGGTTGGTTCAACACATTGAAATCAATAAACATAATTCACCTCATAATAGACTTAAAAATCAAGAATCACATGATTAACTCAATAGATGCAGAAAAAGCATGTGACAAAATACAGCACTGATTCATATTTAAAACACAAGAAAAAGCTAGGGATAGAAGGAACATTCTTCAACATTGTAAAAGCTCTATACAACAATCCCATGGCCAACATCATTCTAAATGGAGAAATACTGAAAGCATTCTCTCTAAACACTGGAACAAGATAGGGACACTGTCTTTCATCATTTCTATCCCATAAAGTTGTTGAAACTCTAACCAGAGCAATTAGGAAAAATAAAGAAAATAAAGGGGTACAAATAGGAAAAAAGTTTTCAACATTTCTGAGGATGGAATACTATATTTAGAAGACCTCAAAAACTTCCAGAACTCATAAACAAATTCAGCAAAGTAGCAGAATATAAAATTGACACCCATAGATCAATTACATTCCTAGACACAAATGATGGATCAGTTGAAAGAGAAATTAGTAGAATTATCCCGTTCACAATAGCCTCAAAAAAAAACAAACAAACAAACCAAAAATACTTGGGAACCAATCTAACAAAAGAGGCAAAAGTTCTCTATGATAAAATCTAAAGAAAGAAATTGAAGAAGACCTTAGAAGATGGAAAGATCTCCTATGTTTTTGGATGGGCAGAATTAATATTGTTAAAAAAGACATACTACCAAAAGTGCTATACAGATACAATTCCTGTTAAAATTCCAATGATTTTTTTTTCATATAAATAGAAAAAATGGTCATGAAATTCATTTGGATAAATTATTTCAAAAAGCAGGTGAATGCTAAAGAAAGTTACCTTCTATTATCAGCACTGAAAATTAATATTTTTGTGACTTTGAAGAAGACCCATAGAGTCCTATGTAGATCATGTCTCAGCAGGTGTTTTCTAACAGGAAAGAGGAATAGTGATAATCTAAGACTTTAATAATTGATCTATTAGAATGTGTGGGTGAGATCCAAAACTCTATGAATATGACAAAAGTACTATTTCCAGACCATGTCTCTGTAAAAAACAAAACAAAACAGTTTCAATCCCTGCTAAATTCCTGGGACTTTGCATCACTCTTTATCATAGTTCTACATTTGACTGACATAGTAACAGAGATAGACAGCAAGAAGGATGAAGGGAATCTTTCTTGTAACATTGAAATAATTATACATATTGTTCAGGTGTAGAGATTAGCAAAGTTTTTAGGAATATATATATTGTGAAAAAATATTTTTTTTCTTTTTGTTTTTGCTTTTAGTTATACATGACAGTAGAGTACATTTGAAGTGATTTTTAATATAAGGTCAGCTGGCAATAAAGCAACTATGATATTGGTGGCTTTTTATCTGAGAAGATAGTGAAGGTTATATTACTTTACCACCTATGATGTTATATTTTCTAAAATCAGGAAATAGCACTAGATTTTGTAGGCAACTAAGGGGTTTCTCTTGTTTAAGAATTGCAACAGATATCGCATAATTCCATACCCTCTGTTATTTACATAAATATGAAACAGAAAAAGAACTTATAAGCCTATCCCTATAGAGAGGATGTGTAAATCTACAGTAGTTTATTGTTTCAATGAAAATTTTAAGAACTAGTAATAAAAAAGGGCTACATTGTGAATATCACTGATACAATGACTCTCTACTATACCTCACCTGAAACTAAAATTAAATCACACAGGAAAGTTTGCATTCTCATGACCTTGCTGTTCCTCTGCTTTCATAAGAATCCTTTAATTTTTTCAGGAGTTTCATGCAAATGCTTCAGTCGTTCATTGCAGAAATTTCCTGAACTACCCATGGCTTCTTCAATGGAATACATTAAAGAAATTTTGTTCCTTAAAGTCTTTGAATGTTTTTCCTCCAAATTCTTGCTTTGCTGTTCCTACCAACATGGACTATTCTGTTTTGCTCTCCATCTAATCCCAATCAAACTTTCCCTTTGAAAGATACACCTGAAGCACGGTTTTCTCTTATTAATAGACTTTTTTCCTTGCCTCCTCTCTCCCCTAGACACTGCAAAGGTTTTTGGAGTTGGTATTCTTCTTAATCAGTTTTTAAGCAAAAAACTAAGCTTTGTCTTATCAAATTTTTACTTTGATGATATTAGGGGAGTCCACTTTTGCATCATATATATGAACTCACCAATATGGGCTAGAATGAATATAATTAAGGGTTCAATCATTCAGAGTTGAACTGAGGACCCGCAAATGTCCCTTGAACTTCAAATTTTATAATAAGCTAGCATCGCTATGAAACCTCAAAGAAGTGAAGTGGAATATTCCTGTTTCTACTAAGGCTAAAAGGACCTGCAAGGGATTGAAGATTTCAGAATAAAAGAACTGTGAAAGCCTGAGGGAACTGTCACTTGACACCGGTGACCCTTAATCACATTCCTTAGAGAATGCCTGCTAATCTAGGTGCATCTCACAGCAAGGAGTATAATATGGCTCCTCCAGGTGAACTGCAGCTGTGGTCAGAATAGTTAGCAGAGCTTCTGGTAATAGCACAAGATTAGAATTTCACAACCAGAGATCTGTGGGACCTCAAATGCAAGGTGAAGTTGCTTCCAAAATCTTCACAACATTCTAACACTACATGTGGTGGAAGATTAATGCAAAAAGCCAGAAATCTCTGGAAACACAAATGGACATTCTTGAGTTCTTCCTGCTGAAGAGACAAAGACCCCCAAGCTGATGAGTTAAAGTCAAGTAACAATAAATGTTGGTTGGCAAGGATGGGGGAAAAAGTTACAGTCATACATTGCTGATGGTACTGCAAACTGGTGCAACCACTTTGGAAAGCAGTATGGAAATTCCTCAGAAAATTTGGAACAGAATCACCATTGTGTCCAATTATCCCACTTCCAAATGACTTAGAATCAACATACCATAGTGTCAAAATCACATCAATGTTATGGCAGCTCAATTCACAATAGCAAAGCTATGGAACCAATCTAGGTGCCCTTCAACAGATGAATACATAAAGAAAATGCAGCACATGTACACAATGGAATATTACTAAGACATCAGGAAGAATGAGAGTATTGTATTTGCCAGTAAATGGATGGAATTGGAGACCATCATGTTAAGTGAAATAAGCCAGTCCCCAAAAATGAAGGTCAAATGTTCTCTCTGATATGTGGTGCCAGCACACAATAAGGGGATGGGGGGAGAATAGATGTTCATTGGATTAGTCAAAGGGGAATGAAGGGAAGGAAGGGGAAATGGGAGTAGGAAAGACAGTAGAATGAACTGGACATAACTTTCCTGTGTTCATATAGGAATATACGAGTAGAGTAACTCCACATCATGTGCAACCACAGAATGGGATCCTAATTAGAATAAGCTATACTCCATATGTGTATAATATGTCAAAATACACTCTCCTTTCATGTAGATCTAAAAAGATTAACAACAAAAAAGGTCAGGATGGTCGTGCAATAGAAATAGGGTAAAATGTAGGGAAACTGCCTCTTCCCAAAGTCACAAGAAAGACTCAGTCCTAATAAGTTGTTGATGGGATTGAGTTTTCAGTCTAAATTTTAACATGGGAAGGATTGAGTCCTCTTTAATAAAAGAAATCATCTGGAAAATCTTTCTTTGTAGTCAACAGATGGCATATAATAAGAAAATAAATCACTCAATGTGGACATAAAGAGAATAGGCAAGACCTATGACCAATAAACAAGAAAATAAATTCTAAAATAGAATGCATGTTGGGTCAAAATTTGAGTTGGCAAACAAGGATTTTAAAATAACTATAATAATTTCTTTTCTCCCACATATTTTATTTGTTCATGATAATTGCACTTAATGATAGGATTTGTTGTCACATATTGGTAAATGCACAAAATAAAACAATATATTTTAGTCAATATCACTCCCAGCACTCCCCCTCGCCTTCCCCTCCTCCCACCCCATGGTCCCTTTCCTCTACTGATGTCCCTTTGATTTTAAGGAGATCGGCCCCCACCTTCCTTTTCCTTTTTCCTCTCTAGCTTCCACATACCAGAGGAAACATACAATCCTTGAACTTCTGAGTTTGACTGGGGATGTATCTAAACTGGTAGAGCACTTTCAATCCCAGTACTGCCAAAAATGACGCAAAAAAATTAAAAATAGAGATAATAATAATATCTTTAAAAATGATTTTCATAAAGAGTTGGATAATGACAAAAGTCTTTCACCATGGAATTAAGCTGTAGTAAGACATCAAATGGAGCTGGCAAACAGTGTCCACAGGAATGGACAACTTCCTGAACACATTTAATAGTACTGACTAATAGACACAAGGAATTGGGTGGAAACAGAGTATATAGAAAAAAGACATTGGGATTTGCAACTACTTTAAAGTAAAAGGTTTTCAGAAAAATATAATGTATCCAAATACATAGAATGCCCACCCTGAACCAGCCTTAAGACATTAGTCTCTAGTACGCTAAGTGAAATAAAACAGACCCAAAAGTCAAAGGTTCAATTTTTTTCTCTGGTACGTGGAAGCTAGTCAAAAATAAAGGGGAAAAGAGAAAAAGATAAATGAATAAAGGGAACTATTCCATCAAAATAGGAAGATCTGTGGACTAGATCTGTGGGATTGAGGGGAAGGGAGGCGGGTCAGGATAAGGGACGATAGGCGGAAGGAATCTAAACTAAATTTCTTATGTACATATATGAATATACCATAATGGAATCTCACCATTCTCTATCTCCACAAGACACTAATAAGAAAAAAACATGATAAGTAAATAGCAGAAAGATTAGTAGAGTAGAGGGGGAAGGGAAGAGGGGAAGAGGAAGCACTAGGAACTGACAGCAAATTATATTCCATCTTTTTATAACTAAGTGAAAATGAATCTGAATGTTACATGCAACTAAAATAACCATTAAAAATAAATTTTAAAAATCATTAAAAAAAAGAAATAAGTTTTTCCAGAAAATGTTCTTTCTTTCACATTTGTTGTGCTTGGCAAGGAGTGATTGGCAAAGTGGTTTCCCCTGGCACTGCATCTACAGTGTTCCTACCTGTACCACACACTAGATGGCACCAGTGACAAGTAGGTCATCACCTACTAGTAAAGCAGCCTCAATCTTTCAGTTTTCTTCCAGGGCTTTGGTATATTCAAAATCTCACATCCGGGTGAACGGTGTTTTGTTTCTCACTGTTCCTGTGTGTGTGCACGTTTTTTTTATGTTTATTTTCTTTTGAAAAAAACTTCTGTCATTAGTAGTTTAATATCATTTCTCTTTCCCATGATACTCTGATCCTCAGATTCCAGTAAGCAATGATCAGATAAAGACTCCTGATTCTATACTTCCCCAATCTTGTCACCAATACTCCTATAGGTTAAGATAATTTTCAGGTGTATCAGCTAACACATAACTCAATTGAAGCCAAACTCATTTTCAGGTGACTGGTGGAGCCAGACTCTACTGGCTGGGGAGATATCCGTGAAAGCTAGTATAGGACTTTATGTCGCAGTCCAATGCCAAGCCTGCCAAGGTGAGCCCCAGGACCTGGTAGAAATTTGAGACTTCAAACAGCCAGAGATCACAGAGGGGGCCTGTAGACTAGACCCAGCATCAGGGAGAGACCTGTGCACCGGTGGGACTAACTGAAGTATTTTCAGCCTTGGAATGGACCAAAGTCACAGCCTGCCAACCTCTCTGAGATGGAGCAAATCTCTGCTACTGTGAGACTCAGACGTGACCCAGCTTAGTGTCAGCTTTGGTGGCCAAGAGACTGCTTCCACGAACCATCTTCCAAATCCAGGCAATATGGACTTCACTAGGTCAGTGTTTGAAATGGGCTTCCAGTATCAGGGAGACCCATACCCCAGTGAGATGAAATCTCTTGGCTTACATCATCACTAGCTGTTGCTTAAACCTTAGTAAATCTCTGAAATTGTGCATGTTCTTGTGGCCATGAGACTCAGATATGATTCAGATTGATCTCAGCTTAGGGGGCCAAGGGACTGTTCTCACAAGACTCATTCCAAATTCAGGCAGCATAGCCTGATACATGACCCTATTCACTGGGGGGTAAGTCATGGTAGTAAACACAAGACTGCCCTCAAACTTAGTGTTGGAATGGAGACATAAAACCCTGGGCAGAACCTAAGGAGCCCCATCTCCAAGCCTGCTTGTGGATGGAGGCTCTGAAATAGCTTGAGTTCCAGGAGCAGATAGGTAGCCCTAGTATTTCAGGCTTCGATTAAGCTAGTATAATATATGGCTGTTTAAACTGTCTTGAGTCACAAGTCTACATAAGCAGTTGGCAACCCATTGACCTGTGGACCTTGGTCTTGTCCCAATGTTGTGTTTCTTATGGGACCTATGGGTGCATTGTGTGATCCAGCTTGGAAAGATTGGTGGTCTCAGGTGCAACATAGAAACCTTCCATAGTGATGCTTCATAGAGTCAGTCAAATTCCAGCAGTGCCTGACTTCTGGCTAGTAACTGTGGACAAGGCATCTCAGCCTATTCCAGCCCCAATGAGAGCTTTGAAGTAAGGCTTTGTAAGTACTCTTCTGGTATTTTCTGAACAATACACCAATAGTGTATATGGATTACTAGGCTTAGATTGACTTCTAGTACTGGAACAATGACCACAGACACAAATGGTACACCAACAGTTGATCCCAGATGCTTTAGTCAACTTTTTTGCTGCTGTGACTAAAAGATCTGGCCAGAACAATTTTAGGAAGAAAAGGTTTTCACTGATTAGGCTAAGGCTATAGTCCAATCATTTCTCCTCCAAACTTTCTTGCATTGTCTCACACATGAGCTTTTGGGGAACACTTCACATGCAAACCGTAACATCAAGCATGGAAGTGGGCATTATTCACAGTTCAAATAATAGAAGTGGGTAAGTTTGTGTGTGTCTGTATGTGTGTTTGTGTGTGTGTGTGTGTGTGTGTGTGTGTATAATACTTTAACCCTACTAATTTAATTTGCACTTTTCATCCCGATATAGATCAACTCAATGATCAATGTCAAAAGTTAAAACTCAACCTTTACTAATGACACGGATGCACTCACAGGAGAAAATAAAGAACCATAAATATAATTAATCATATTACTTTTGCATAATGGCAAAGTCTGAAGGAAATAGCTTTATACTATATATATATATATATATACTATCTGTCTGGTGTTTGTCTACCAAAGAACTGCTTTTCTTAGGAAAGTTTCTGATTTCCAAATTTAAAAATTTAGGGTAAAAATGACCCATACCTTTTGGGAAATAAAATGAGAGCTTTATAAAATAAATCATTTAATGCCAGCTTATTTTGTTTGATAAATTTTGAAATTTATTGCTCAAAAATGATATTTTCTACTGAAAACCAAAAGACTTTCACTGAACTTATTAGTGTCCAAAAAATAATGTTTAATTATTTTGTTATAATCTGGGTTCACAAGCAACCCTTAGTTCATTTTATTGTTGTATAGAAACATATATAAATTTAAGGACTTTATTTTGTTTCTTTGTGTTAAAAGATAACTGAAGTATCATATAACAAACAAAAATATGTAAATTTCAACTTCATTGAAACATTTTCCATAGTTACCTAAACATCAAGGGGACCCACAAATATCCATCCCCTGGATTCCAATTATTTTAGTAAAATCACACTTGTGGTAAAATCATAATATATTTCCTGAAAAATAGAAATCAATAATATTTATTTTTTATCAAATACTAAAGAGCACATTGATTATGAAAAATATAACAATTTTATTTTTTTAGAGATATGCTCAATATATGTAGAAATAAAACAATACTTTTTAACCAATGATGATTTTGAGGAAGATCATAATTGTATGATTTTATGTCCTTGCAAATGTTTTTACAAAACACAAAATTACAAAATTGTTTGTTATTATATCTTGCAGGCTAGTCTTACTATACTTGGTGTTTATTCCATATTTGAAAACATACTGAGATTTCATGAAGTAAGGAAGGTAAGGTCCCAAGAAATTAAAAATCATGTAGAAAGTTCTGTCCCTCTTCAATGACATCTAGTTCTCAAATTTTCTCAACTGCTATTTCAGAATTTTTTTCTACTTTTTTCAAATAGATAAGATACATTTTAAAGAGTAATGCATGACTAGATATTTTTTCTTAGGATTAAAAAGGAAATTAGGGAATTGTTTTTCTTCGTTAAAGACAATCCATGGATTCAGATCCAAGATGGCAGCCTAGAGGGAGACTGCACCCCCGGTCGCTCCAGAACCCAGGAGTTAAGAGGGGGAGGCATTGAGAGACTAGGACTGAAATAGAGCCACGGGTGAGTCTGCCCACTGGGTAAAGCTCAGCCCGGGTGGCAGGCCCAGATAGAGGTGGCTTAGCGGAGCCAGGCAGGGCAGCTAGAGTAATCCACAGGCAGCACTGCCCACTCTGGCGGTGGGCTTCGCCCACACAGCCAGCTTCTCCAGGTTCTTGGAACGGAACTGGCCCGCTAGTGAGAGCCTTTCTTTTTTTTTTTTTTTTTTTAATTTATTTTTTTACGTTTACATAGGGTAATGATGTTTCTTTTTTTTTCCCTTCCCCCCCACCCCTCCCACCCTTTTCCCTTTACACAGTCCTTCTTTCCTTCATTCTTACCGCTCTCCTTAGCCTAACTCTAAATCTAACCCTAAACCTAATGCTAACCCCTCCCACCCCCATTATATGTCCTCATCCGCTTATCAGCGAGATCATTTGTCCCTTAGTTTTTTGAGATTGGCTTATCTCACTTAGCATGATATTCTCCAATTTCGACCATTTGCCTATAAATGCCATAATTTTATCATTCTTCATTGCGGAGTAATATTCCATTGTATAAATATGCCACAGTTTCTTTATCCATTCATCAACTGAAGGGCATCTAGGTTGGTTCCACAATCTGGCTATGGTGAATTGAGCAGCAATGAACATTGATGTGGCTGTATCTCTGTACTATGCTGATTTTAAGTCCTTTGGGTATAGGCCAAGGAGTGGGATAGCTGGGTCAAATGGTGTTTCCATTCCAAGCTTTCTGAGGAATCTCCACACTGCTTTACAGAGTGGCTGCACTAATTTGCAACCCCACCAGCAATGTATGAGTGTTCCTTTTTCACCACATCCTCACCAACACCTATTGTTGCTTGTGTTCTTGATAATGGCCATTCTAATTGGGGTGAGATGAAATCTTAGGGTAGTTTTGATTTGCATTTCTCTTATTACTAGGGATGTTGAACATTTTTTCATATATCTGTTGATTACTTGTACATCTTCTTCTGTGATGTGTCTGTTCATTTCCTTAGCCCATGTGTTGATTGGATTATTTGTATTCTTCGTGTAGAGTTTTTTGAGTTCTTTATAGATTCTGGAAATTAGCGCTCTATCTGAGGTATGGTTGGCAAAGATATTCTCCCACTCTGTAGGCTCTCTCTTCACATTTCTAATGGTTTCCTTTGCTGAGAGAAAGCTTTTTAGTTTGAATCTATCCCAGTTGTTGATTCTTGCTTTTATTTCTTGTGCTATGGGAGTCCTGTGAAGGAAGTCTGATACTAAGCCAACAAGTTGAAGATTTGTACCTACTTTTTCTTCTATAAGATGCAGGCTCTCTGGTCTGATTGCAAGGTCTTGATCCATTTTGAGTTGAGTTTTGTGTAGGGGTTTAATTTTATTCTATTGCATATGGTTTTCCAGTTTTCCCAGCACCATTTGTTGAAGAGGCTATCTTTTCTCCATTGCATATTGTTGGAACCTTTGTCTAGTATGAGAAAATTGTATTTATTTGGGTTTGTGCCCATGTCCTCTATTCTGTACCATTGATCTACCTGTCTATTTTGGTACCAATACCATGCCATTTTTGTTACTATTGCTTTGTAGTAGAGTTGAAGATCTGGTATTGCAATACCCCCTGTTTCGCTCTTGCTACTGAGGATTGCTTTAGCTATTCTAGGTTTTTTATTCTTCCAGATGAATTTCATAATTGCTTGCTCTATTTCTGCAAGGTACATCATTGGGATTTTAATTGGAATTGCATTGAATCTGTATAGCACTTTAGGTAGTATAGCCATTTTGACGATATTAATTCTGCCTATCCAGGAACATGGGAGATCTTTCCATCTTCTAAGGTTTTCTTGTATTTCTTTCTTTAGTGTTCTGTAGTTCTCATTGTAGAGGTCTTTCACCTCTTTTGTGAGATTGATTCCCAAGTATTTTATTTTTTTCAATGCTATTGTGAATGGGGTAGTTTTCCTAATTTCTCTTTCTGAAGATTCATCACTTATGTATAAAAATGCATTGGATTTATGAGCATTGATCTTGTAACCTGCTACTTTACTGAATTCACTTATGAGTTCTAAAAGTTTTCTGGTGGACTTTCCAGGTTCCTCTAAATATATAATCATGTCATCAGCGAACAGGGATAGTTTGAGTTCTTCTTTTCCTATTCGTATCCCTTTAATTTCTTTGGTTTGTCTGATTGCTCTGGCTAGAGTCTCAAGGACGATGTTGAATAGAAGGGGTGAAAGAGGGCATCCCTGCCTTGTTCCAGTTTGTAGGGGGAACACTTTCAGTTTTTCACCATTTAGAATGATATTAGCCATGGGCTTAGCGTAGATTGCCTTTATAATGTTTAGGAATGTTCCCACTACCCCAATTTTTTCTAGTGTTTTGAGCATGAAGGGATGCTGTATTTTATCGAATGCTTTTTCTGCATCTATTGAAATAATCATGTGATTCTTAACTTTAAGTCTGTTGATATGGTGAATGACATTTATTGATTTCCGAATGTTGAACCAACCTTGCATCCCTGGGATAAAACCCACTTGATAGTGGTGCACTATCTTTTTAATATATATTTGTTATGCGATTTGCTAAAATTTTGTTGAGAATTTTTGCATCGATGTTCATTAAGGATATTGGTCTGAAATTTTCCTTCCTCGATGTGTCTCTGTCTGGTTTAGGTATTGTTGGGGTTTCTAGAGCCCCTGGCCTTAGACATGGTCAAGATGGCGCCTGACGCTGAGCCAAAAGCGGCCAGCTATACAGTAAACAACCAGCGAATTCCAATGATTGGCTAGTTAACTATGTGATTAGAGCATGCCCCCCCTCGTGTACCCATCCTGTGCCTGCAGCTGTCCGCGTTTATCTCATGTACTCTCCCCTGATTGGTTGAAGTGTATATAAGCCTGGTGGGTGGGAGAGTAGGGGGCAGAAGCTGAGGAAGGGACGGAAGAAGCGGAAGAAGCGGCGGCGGAGACTGGAGCAGAGCTGGAAGCTGGAAGGAGCTGGGAAAAGGGAAGCTGAGAGTGCGCAGAAGCTAGGGGTAAGAGAAGCGTAGGAAAGAAACTGTGCACAATAAACTTCCAAAGCTTCAGACGTTTGCCGTGTCTCTCTCTGGGGGCAGAGGGGACGCGACAGTTGTTACCGAAACCCGGGAAGATAAAAGGGACAAGGTAAGATGTCTTAAAATCTTTTAACAAGCTAAACCGGTTATAAAGAAGTCAAAAAAGGTAAACAGGTAAAGGAGAGGCGCCTCGACGTTCGCGGTATAGTGACTATCCGGATACGCGGAATGCGGTCCAGTTAAAGGGTATCAGGACACGCTATCAGCGGTCCTGGGGGCACACGGAATGCGGTCCAATTAAAATAAAAATAAGGACACACGGAAGGTGGTCCGGTATCGGGACACGCCATCAGCGGTCCTGGCGCGTGGAACGCGGTCTAATTAAAGTGAAAGTAGAAACACGTTTGAAGCGGTCCTACGTGAAAAGCCGCTATAAAAATTTTAATGCGCACTTGAGAGTTTTTCTTTCAGCAATCTCCTTGTTCCTGGCAGCTAGGCCACTGTTATTGTAATTGCCAAAACTAAAGCTATTCAAATTAGTAACAATAGGGTCTGAATGCAGCAACCCCTCAGGGAACCATTAAAAAACAATGGGAGCCATTGAGAAAAAAAAAAAAAAAAAAAAAAAAAACAGCTAAAGTAAGAAAAGCCGCTTAGTGTGCCACAAGGGGGATCTTCATGAACAGGGTCTAATAGTAACAGAAAAGAATGCTTAAAGAGAATAAAGTGAGGAAAGATTGAGTGGTGGTGACCTAGAAAATAATTGCTCAAAAAATCTAAGAACAAGGGAAAAAAGGGAACTAAGTCTAACACAAAGAACCCCCAAAAGGAATAACCAAGTGGTAGTGAAAACTTAGGAACAAGGGGAAAAGGTAGGAGAAACCTAAGCCTAATAAAAAGAGCTTCAAAATCTGTAGAACCTGCCCGTATTTGAGGAGCAAATGGAGATACCATCAACCATTAGAAAAACTTTAAAGAGGCAGTTAAGACTATGCAGAGCAGTGCTATTTGGAGAACAATGGCTAATTGGAGAGCTCAGCTGTTGAAACTGCTTGCAGAAACATAGTGGCAAGGTTTCCCGATAGAAATGTTAATAGGAGAAGACCAATACATTTCAATAGATGCACAAAATCAGCAGCAAGGAGATAATGCCCTAACAAAAGATAAGAGATAACTATAGTAAAATCTGTTACACCTTATGCCCCAGGGCTATGTCCAAGATGCAGAAGAGGAAGTCATCGGAATAGTGCCTGTCAGTCTATTAGAGATAGGGAGGATAATTTCCTAGGGTCGAATCCTGAACTTCAAAAAAACGGGAGACAGGGCCCTCCCCGGGGCCCGCAATAAATATACAGGGTAATTCAACAAGTTCCCCGAAGGTGGTATCCTCCCACAGAGAAGGGGAGCGCAGGGCCACCTCAGGGAATGCAGGATTGGACATCTGTGCCACCTCCAGACTCATACTAACCCCAGATATGGGGGTGCAGATGATTGATACTGATTGGCATGAAAAAATCCCACAGAATAGTGTAGGACTATTACTAGGTAGAGGTTCCTCAACACTAAAAGGACTTATAGTACACCCAGGGGTCATTGATCCTGATTTCACTGGACAAATAAAAGCTTTGGTCTCTTCACCAAAAGGAATTACGGTCATCTCTCCAGGGGATCGCATTGCACAAATGCTTATATTGCCCAGTCAACATTCTTTGTGGCCCAGTGAAAATACAAATAAAAGACAAGGAGGTTTTGGATCAACAGGAACCACTTTAATAAACCTTACTATGGATATGGAACAGAGGCCCCTCTTAAAATTAAAAGTGGGAAATATGGAATTTACAGGTTTATTAGATACAGGAGCAGACAAAAGTATTATCAGTGCAATGGTCTGGCCAAAGCACTGGCCATTGATCACAGCAGCTCAGAGCTTGAGAGGCTTAGGAGTAGCAGAGAGCCCCAATCAAAGTGCTTCCTCATTATCATGGAAAGATACAGAGGGACACACAGGAATATTTCAACCATATGTCTGTAATGTTCCTATTAGCCTATGGGGACGAGATGTCCTGCAGCAAATGGATATGAAACTCACCACTGACCAGATTTACCAAGGGACTCCTGTAAGAAATATGTTACAAAATATGAATTATGATGATAAAAAAGGATTAGGAAGACATAGCCAAGGATCTACCCAACCACTGCCTTTACTTCCACCAAAAAATGATTCTCATGGATTGGGTTTTTCCTAGGGGCCACTGATAAACCATCAATCCCTATAATATGGAAAGATGATAAGCCTCGCTGGATTCCACAGTGGCCCCTAACAAAAGAAAAGCTAGAGGCAGCTCATAAGTTAGTACAAGAGCAGGTACAAGCAGGTCATTTACAACATTCTACCTCTCCTTGGAATACTCCAATATTCTTAAAAAAAAAAAAATCAGGAAGATGGAGGTTATTACATGATTTAAGAGCCATAAACGAACAAATGTACCCTATGGGACCCGTCCAATGTGGACTCCCTCTTGTCACTGCACTACCAAAAAATTGGCCTACTATTATTCTGGATTTAAAAGATTGCTTTTTCTCTATACCCTTGCACAAAAATGATTGTTGGAGATTTGCCTTTACTTTGCCCTCTCTTAATCACACTCAGCCTGACCAGAGATTCGAATGGACTGTGTTGCCTCAAGGTATGGCTGGCAGTCCTACTATATGTCAAATATACGTAGATAAAGCGTTAACAACTACTAGACAAAAGTTTAAGAGATTGTTGATTTATCACTATATGGATGACATACTTATTTGCCATCCAGAAAAAGAAGTCTTGTTAGAAGCATTACAATTTATGACTCAAGCATTAGAAAAGAGAGGACTAACGATAGCCCCTGAAAATTACAATTAGAAGAGATCCAAGAATATCTGGGTACAAGGCTCACTGCTACTACAGTCAGACCAATAAGGTTGACCATCAGGACAGATCAATTGAATACCTTGAACGATTTTCAGAAACTCTTAGGTGACATTAACTGGATGAGATCCTATTTAAAATTGTCCACAGGGGAATTAAAACCTTTATTTGATATATTAAAAGGTAATCCTGACTTGAATTCCCCTAGGAAACTTACTCCCGAAGCACGGATATCCTTACAGCTAGTAGAGAATAGACTTCAGCAGTGTTACGTTGATCGTTGTGATCCTACTCAACCATTAAGTTTAATCATAATCTCAGAGAAGCATACCCCTTTTGGCATAATTTGGCAAGGAGGACCTTTGCAAAGTATAAATCTCCCTAGCTCTCCGGCTAAAACATTGCAATCATATCCCCAAGCTATTGCTCAGGTAATATTCAAGGGAATAGAATCTTGCATTACTGTTTTTGGAATCCATCCGTCTATTATTATAACTCCTTATTCCACTCAGCAAATTAAACGGTTAATTAATAATGATGATGATTGGTCAGTATTATATTGTTCCACTTCAGCTCAGTTCGATAACCATTATCCCCAACATCCCTGGATTCAATTCTGTAAAAATACCCCCATAGTTTTTCCAAAAGTGACTAGTGTCCAGCCTCTTAAAGATTGTGTAACCATTTTTGCTGATGGCTCCAAAAATGGAGTAGGTGCAGTACTTATCGGTAAACAACTTCATACCATAATAGTTTCACCCAACTCCGCACAGGTTACTGAACTTGCAGCTGTAATATTAGCTTTTAAATTAGCAGATAATCAGCCATTCAATCTTCTATCTGATAGCTTATATATCGTTAACGCTTTACAGGTTCTTGAAACGGTACCTCATATTTCTTCCATGTCCACGGTAGCTTCTTACTTTACTACACTACAAAACCTTATCCTACAGTGTAAACATCTATTCTATGTAGGACATATTAGAGCTCATTCTAATTTACCAGGACCTTTGGCCAATGCTAATGACTTGGTAGATATGGCCACCAAATCAATTTTTGTTTTTTCCATAGAGGAACAGGCAAAACTCTTTCATGAAAAATTTCATGTAAATTCCACTACTTTGAGCAGAAAATTTCCTATATCTAAATGTATGGCTCAACAAATAGTAAAAAATTGTCAACATTGTGCTCCTTTAATCCCAGTGCAATCCTTTGGAATTAACCCCAGGGGACTGCTACCTGGTCATATTTGGCAGATGGATGTAACCCATATTCCTGAATTTGGTACTGTTAAGTATGTACATGTGTCAGTAGACACTGCTTCAGGAGTCATTATGGCTTCCGCTCATTTTGGAGAAAAGGTAAAAGATGTCATTCAACATTGCCTACAAGCGTTTGCTGGCTGGGGCATACCTAAAGTTATTAAAACAGATAATGGTCCTGCTTATACTTCCAAAAGCTTTCGGTTGTTTTTACAAACATTTAACATCCAATTAGTCACTGGCATCCCCTATAATCCTCAGGGACAGGGCATTGTGGAAAGAGCACATCTTACTTTAAAAAATTGTCTAAATAAACAAAAAGGGGGAATAGGAGCCTCCTACAAGTCTCCTAAAGATAAACTTAACTTAGTTCTTTTCATTCTAAATTTCTTAACTTTGGATAGGGACGGCCATTCTGCAGCTGATTGACATCATAATCCCCATAATACTCCTCAAGTATGGGCAAAATGGAAAGATATCCTGACAGGTTGTTGGAAAGGACCGGATCCAGTCCTTCGTTGGGTCCGAGGGTCTGTTTGTATTTTCCCACAGGATCAACTGACTCCAGTCTGGATTCCAGAAAGGCTGGTCAGAGTTTTACAACATGCAAGTGATGCTGTTCCTCCTCGCGGTGACGAGCCTGAGCCTTCCTCCAATAACAGAAACTCAGACAGAAAGGCAAACCCGGAACCTATGGGCCATTGATAGCCTGGCCATATTTTCCATTTCTGACTAACATATTTTTTATCCTTCCTTTTCTTGCTTTTCACCAATTTCTCTACAAGTCTGTCAATTCTACTGATGATTTTTCAGGTCGTGCTGTTTTTGGTGACAAGGATATTTCTAGCCTTTCTTTGCTTTAACAGGAGGAATTTCTGTACTTTGCCGTTGGAATCATACTGCAAATCAGACCCAGAGTAGAGCAATTCGTTCTGCTGACCCTAGCTGTGATATTGCTTTTCCTCCCACGTCAGCTTGTGTATTTTCTCTTTTTTATGTTTCTACCAACTAACATTTCTAATAACACCTCTTAACTGTTCATTAACTGTGTGCTATCTTTCATAATGCTGGAATGGTTCTTTTGCCACCTGTGCAATTTGCACATTTCTATCTTCCTACCAGTCCTAGTTTCTGTTGCAGATATAGAATTGCCAGTGCTATTATCAAGAAACAGAAGAGGCTTTGACATTGCAACAGCCGTGATCATTGCCACCACAGTCCTTGCAGTAGCAGCATTGACACAACCACAACAACGATCATTCAGCCGAGAATGCAGTTGCAGCCTTACAGACCATAGAGACTCTATCAGAGAATGGACTCATTATAAGAACAAGTGGATACCTTGCAAGAACTTTTGGGACTGGGATGCGTTTATTCCCTGAGAGCTGTTTTGTGTTACCCGTATTGTAACTCCATTGGGATGTATATTGTTTCTGTATTTAATATGGCTATAAGGTTCCTCTTCTGTTTATAGATTTGTCAAACAGTGGGCAAGCTTAGGAGCTATGGTGGTACCCCTCTGCCTTGGCCTTCTTCTCTTCATTCGTTTTGGCATGCATCTGCAAGCTAGCCAATAGAGAGATAAAATTATCTTTCATCAGGCCATGACCGCCCTAAAGGCCGACAGTCCCCCATTAGTATGGCTCTTGATGCTGGACCGGTAGTCAAGGACGGGTAATGAAGAAGGTGGCTGTGTACCGACCTAAGACAGGAGCTGCAGCATGCTCTGCAGGCTCTGATGATGGGTAAGGACATATGCTGACCACTCAGCCTAAGACAGACACGGTCCCGAGCCTTAGTTTAATATTAAAGAAGGGGGATCTGTTGGGGTTTCTAGAGCCCCTGGCCTTAGACATGGTCAAGATGGCGCCTGACGCTGAGCGAAAAGCAGCCAGCTATACAGTAAACAACCAGCGAATTCCAATGATTGGCTAGTTAACGATGTGATTAGAGCATGCCCCCCCTCGTGTACCCATCCTGTGCCTGCAGCTGTCCGCGTTTATCTCGTGTACTCTCCCCTGATTGGTTGAAGTGTATATAAGCCTGGTGGGTGGGAGAGTAGGGGGGCAGAAGCTGAGGAAGGGACGGAAGAAGCGGAAGAAGCGGCGGCGGAGACTGGAGCAGAGCTGGAAGCTGGAAGGAGCTGGGAAAAGGGAAGCTGAGAGTGCGCAGAAGCTAGGGGTAAGAGAAGCGTAGGAAAGAAACTGTGCACACTAAACTTCCAAAGCTTCAGACGTTTGCCGTGTCTCTCTCTGCGGGCAGAGGGTACGCGACAAGGTATCAGGGTGATATTGGCTTCATAGAACGAGTTTGGGAGGGTTCCCTCCTCTTCTATTTCATGGAATAGTTTGAGGAGTATTGGAATGAGCTCTTCTTTAAAGGTTTTGTAGAACTCGGCTGAGAACCCATCTGGTCCTGGACTTTTCTTTGTTGGTAGGCTTTTGATGACCTCTTCTATTTCATTGCTTGAAATTGGTTTATTTAGGTTGCGTATGTCCTCCTCGTTCAGTTTAGGTAATTCATATGTCTCTAGAAATTTGTTGATGTCTTCGAGGTTTTCTGTTTTGTTGGAGTATAGATTTTCGAAATAGCTTCTAATTATGTTTTGTATTTCACTCGTGTCTGTTGTGATGTTTCCTTGTTCATTCCGAATTTTAGTAATTTGAGTTTTCTCCCTCTTTCTCTTTGTTAGTGTGGCTAAGGGTTTATCAATTTTATTTATTTTTTCAAAGAACCAACTATTTAATTTGTTAATTTTTCCAATTGTTTCTTTTGTTTCGATTTCGTTGATTTTGGCTCTGATTTTAACTATTTCCTGTCTTCTACTACTTTTGGTATTGGTCTGCTCTTCTTTCTCTAGCGCTTTGAGCTGTAGTGTTAAGTCATTTATTTGTTGATTTCTACTTCTTTTTTTGAATGCACCCCATGAAATAAATCTTCCTCTAAGTACTGCTTTCATAGTGTCCCAGAGATTTTGATATGATGTGTCTTTGTTCTCGTTTACTTCTAAGAATTTTTTTATTTCCCTCCTGATGTCTGCTGTTATCCATTCATCGTATAATAGTGTATTATTTAGTCTCCAAGTATTGGAGAAGTTTCTGTTTTTTATTCTGTCATTTATTTCTAATTTCAATCCATTATGATCTGATAGAGTACAAGGTAGTATCTCTATCTTCTTGTATTTGCTAACAGTAGCTTTGTGGCATAAAATATGGTCTATTTTAGAGAAGGATCCATGTGCTCCTGAGAAGAAAGTGTATTCGTTCTTTGTTGGATGGTATATTCTATATATGTCCGTTAAGTCTAAATTGCTGATTGTGTTGTTGAGATCTATAGTTTCTTTATTCAATTTTTGTTTGGACGATCTATCCAGTGGTGAGAGAGGTGTGTTAAAATCGCCTAGTATTATTGTGTTGTGGTCTATTTGATTTCTGGAATTGAGAAGGATTTGTTTGACGTACGTGGATGAGCCAATGTTCGGGGCATAGATATTTATGATTGTTATGTCTTGCTGATTTATGCTTCCCTTAAGCAGCATGTAATGTCCTTCTTTATCCCTTCTGACTAGTTTTGGTTTGAAGTCCACATTATCTGAGATGAGGATGGATACTCCAGCTTTTTTGCTGTGTCCGTGTGCATGGTATGTTTTTCCCCATCCTTTCACCTTTAGTCTATGGGTGTCTCTTTCTATGAGGTGACTCTCTTGCAGGCAGCATATTGTTGGATTTTTCTTTTTAATCCAATCTGCCAGTCTGTGTCTTTTGATTGATGAATTCAGGCCATTGACATTCAGGGTTATTATTGTGATATGATTTGTATTCCCAGTCAATTGACTCATATTTGTTTTGGGCATGAATTGGTTTCTCCTTTATTTGGCTATTCCTTTAGGCTAGCGCCTCCTGTTGCTGATTTGCTTCGTTGTTTTTCATCTCTTCCTCATGGAATATTTTGCTGAGAATGTTCTGTAATCCTGGCTTTCTTTTTGTAAATTCCTTTAGCTTTTGTTTATCATGGAAGGATCTTATTTCATCATCAAATTTGAAGGTAAGTTTTGCTGGGTATAAGATTCTTGGTTGGCATCCATTTTCTTTCAGGGCTTGGTATATGTTGTTCCAGGCCCTTCTGGCTTTTAGGGTCTGGATTGAAAAATCTGCTGATATTCTTATTAGTTTCCCTCTGAATGTAATTTGATTCTTTTCTCTTGCGGCCTTTAATATTCTGTCTTTATTTTGTATGTTAGGTATTTTCATAATAATGTGCCTTGGTGTGGGTCTGTTGTAATTTTGTATGTTTGGAGTTCTATAAGCCTCTTGTATTTGGTTTTCCATTTCATTCTTCAGATTTGGGAAATTTTCTGATATTATTTCATTGAATAGGTTGTTCATTCCTTTGGTTTGTTTCTCTAAGCCTTCCTCAATCCCAATAATTCTTAAATTTGACCTTTTCATGATATCCCATAATTCTTGTAGATTCTGTTCATGATTTCTTACCATCTTTTCTGTTTGGCCAACTTTGCTTTCAAGATTAAATAATTTGTCTTCAATGTCTGAGGTTCTTTCTTCCAGGTGCTCCATTCTATTGGTTATGCTTTCTATGGAGTTTTTAACTTGGTTTATTGTTTCCTTCATTTCAAGTATTTCAGTTTGGTTTTTTTTCAGTATCTCTAACTCTTTATTGAAATGATCTCTTGCTTCCCGTATTTGGTCTTTTAACTGTTGATTGGTGCGATCATTTAATGCCTGCATTTGCTCTTTCATCTCCTCCTTCAATGCCTGCATTTGCTCGTTCATCTCCTCATTAGCTTCCCTGATCGTTTTAATTACGTACATTCTGAACTCCCTTTCTGACATTTCTTCTGCTGTGCTGTCATTGGGTTTTATTGATGTAGTATCTAGGTTTGTTTGGGACATTTTCTTCCCTTGTTTTCTCATATTGGTCAGTTGTCAGTGGGACCCTGAGATATTGCAGTTTTCTGCTACTGGCTTATAGTGTCCCAGTAGATTTCCAGTGTATCACCTCCCAGCCTTCAGTAGCCTGATGTCTTGGAGGAATCTGATAAAGCAGCGTATCCGAAGAAAACTGCCCCTAGCCCCCTACTGGTTCCACGGTTTGGAACTGGGTCTGTGTGGAAATGCTCTCACTGTGGGCCTGCACCGTGCAGCTGGCCGTGTGGGAAGAGCCCACTGCCGGAGTGCGGAAGGCTACCTTGGGAAGACTCTAGCTGCCCTGCCCGGCTCCAATAAGCCACCTCTATCTGGGCCTGCCACCCAGGCCGAGCTTTACCCAGTGGGCAGACTCACCCGTGGCTCTATTTCAGTCCAAGTCTCTCAATGCCTCCCCCTCTTAACTCCTGGGTTCTGGAGCGACCGGGGGTGCAGTCTCCCTCTAGGCCACCATCTTGGATCGCCCCGAGAAGAGAGCCTGCAGCCGGAGTGGGCAGAGCCGCCTGAAGAGGTGTCTGGCTGCCCTGCCCTGATCCCAGAGGCTGTTTGGGGATCGAGGCTCTCCATTGGTTCGGGGGCTTGTGGCTGGTTCTATGTAGAATGTCTCTCACTGGGCGGTCAGCTCCGAGAGGCTAGCCTTGAACGGCACCTCCCACCGCAGGGGTCCAGACTACTTGGGGAAGTCTCTGGCTGCCCTGTCTGGACCCTGAATCTGCTTGCGTGCCAGAGTACGCTGAGCTGCACTGGCTCCGGGACTCGGAGCTTGTTCTGGTCAGACAGGCTCTCACCAGCGCCCAGTTCCATTCCGAGAACCTGGAGAAGCTGGCTGTGTGGGCGGGGCCCACCTCCGGAGTGCGCAGGGCTGCCTGTGGATGACTCTAGCTGCCCTGCCTGGCTCCGATAAGCCACCTCTATCTGGGCCTGCCCCCCCGGGCCGAGCTTTACCCAGTGGGCAGACTCACCCGTGGCTCTATTTCAGTCCCAGTCTCTCAATGCCTCCCCTTCTTAACTCCTGGGTTCTGGAGCGACAGGGGGTGCAGTCTCCCTCTAGGCCGCCATCTTGGATCACCTAGTGAGAGCCTTTCTGACCAGAACAAGCTCCGAGTCCCGGAGCCACTGCAGCACAGCGTACTCTGGCAACGAACCAGCGGAGAGCCTCGATCTGCAGGCAGCCTCTGGGATTAGGGCAGGGCAGCCAGAGACCTCTTCAGGCGGTTCTGCCCACTCCGGCTGCGGGTTCCCTTCATGGGGCAATCCAAGATGGTGGCCTAGAGGGAGACTGCACCCCCAGTTGCTCCAGAACCCAGGAGTTAAGAAGGGGAGGCATCGAGAGACTGGGACTGAAATAGAGCCACGGGTGAGTCTGCCCACTGGGTAAAGCTCAGCCTGGGTGGCAGGCCCAGATAGAGGTGGCTTATCGGAGCCGGGCAGGGCAGCTAGAGTCATCCACAGGCAGCCCTGCGCACTCCGGCGGTGGGTCCCGCCCACACAGCCAGCTTCTCCAGGTTCTCGGAACGGAACTGGCCCGCTAGTCAGAGCAGGCTCCGAGTCCCGGAGACACTGCAGCGCAGTGTACTCCGGCAACGAACCAGCGGAGAGCCTCGATCTGCAAGCAGCCTCTGGGATCAGGGCAGGGCAGCCGGAGACCTCTTCAGGTGGCTCTGCCCACTCCGGCTGCAGGCTCTCTTCACGGGGCGATCCAAGATGGCGGCCTAGAGGGAGACTGCACCCCCGGTCGCTCCAGAACCCAGGAGTTAAGAGGGGGAGGCATTGAGAGACTTGGACTGAAATAGAGCCACGGGTGAGTCTGCCCACTGGGCAAAGCTCGGCCCGGGTGGCAGGTCCAGATAGAGGTGGCTTATTGGAGCCGGGCAGGGCAGCTAGAGTCTTCCCAAGGTAGCCTTCCGCACTCCGGCAGTGGGCTCTTCCCACACGGCCAGCTGCACGGTGCAGGCCCACAGTGAGAGCATTTCCACACAGACCCAGTTCCAAACCGTGGAACCAGTAGGGGGCTAGGGGCAGTTTTCTTCGGATACGCTGCTTTATCAGATTCCTCCAAGACATCAGGCTACTGAAGGCTGGGAGGTGATACACTGGAAATCTACTGGGACACTATAAGCCAGTAGCAGAAAACTGCAATATCTCAGGGTCCCACTGACAACTGACCAATATGAGAAAACAAGGGAAGAAAATGTCCCAAACAAACCTAGATACTACATCAATAAAACCCAATGACAGCACAGCAGAAGAAATGTCAGAAAGGGAGTTCAGAATGTACGTAATTAAAACGATCAGGGAAGCTAATGAGGAGATGAACGAGCAAATGCAGGCATTGAAGGAGGAGATGAAAGAGCAAATGCAGGCATTAAATGATCGCACCAATCAACAGTTAAAAGACCAAATACGGGAAGCAAGAGATCATTTCAATAAAGAGTTAGAGATACTGAAAAAAAACCAAACTGAAATACTTGAAATGAAGGAAACAATAAACCAAGTTAAAAACTCCATAGAAAGCATAACCAATAGAATGGAGCACCTGGAAGAAAGAACCTCAGACATTGAAGACAAATTATTTAATCTTGAAAGCAAAGTTGGCCAAACAGAAAAGATGGTAAGAAATCATGAACAGAATCTACAAGAATTATGGGATATCATGAAAAGGTCAAATTTAAGAATTATTGGGATTGAAGAAGGCTTAGAGAAACAAACCAAAGGAATGAACAATCTATTCAATGAAATAATATCAGAAAATTTCCCAAATCTGAAGAATGAAATGGAAAACCAAGTACAAGAGGCTTGTAGAACTCCAAACATACAAAATTACAACAGACCCACACCAAGGCACATTATTATGAAAATACCTAACATACAAAATAAAGACAGAATTTTAAAGGCCGCAAGAGAAAAGAATCAAATTACATTCAGGGGGAAACCAATAAGAATATCAGCAGATTTTTCAATCCAGACCCTAAAAGCTAGAAGGGCCTGGAGCAACATATACCAAACCCTGAAAGAAAACGGATGCCAACCAAGAATCTTATACCCAGCAAAACTTACCTTCAAATTTGATGATGAAATAAGATCCTTCCATGATAAACAAAAGCTAAAGGAATTTACAAAAAGAAAGCCAGGATTACAGAACATTCTCAGCAAAATATTCCATGAGGAAGAGATGAAAAACAACGAAGCAAATCAGCAACAGGAGGTGCTAGCCTAAAGGAATAGCCAAATAAAGGAGAAACCAAATCATGTCAAGAACAAATATGAGTCAATTGACTGGGAATACAAATCTTATCACAATAATAACCCTGAATGTCAATGGCCTGAATTCATCAATCAAAAGACACAGACTGGCAGATTGGATTAAAAAGAAAAATCCAACAATATGCTGCCTGCAAGAGAGTCACCTCATAGAAAGAGACACCCATAGACTAAAGGTGAAAGGATGGGGAAAAACATACCATGCACACGGACACAGCAAAAAAGCTGGAGTATCCATCCTCATCTCAGATAATGTGGACTTCAAACCAAAACTAGTCAGAAGGGATAAAGAAGGACATTACATGCTGCTTAAGGGAAGCATAAATCAGCAAGACATAACAATCATAAATATCTATGCCCCGAACATTGGCTCATCCACGTACGTCAAACAAATCCTTCTCAATTCCAGAAATCAAATAGACCACAACACAATAATACTAGGCAATTTTAACACACCTCTCTCACCACTGGATAGATCGTCCAAACAAAAATTGAATAAAGAAACTATAGATCTCAACAACACAATCAGCAATTTAGACTTAACGGACATATATAGAATATACCATCCAACAAAGAATGAATACACTTTCTTCTCAGGAGCACATGGATCCTTCTCTAAAATAGACCATATTTTATGCCACAAAGCTACTGTTAGCAAATACAAGAAGATAGAGATACTACCTTGTACTCTATCAGATCATAATGGATTGAAATTAGAAATAAATGACAGAATAAAAAACAGAAACTTCTCCAATACCTGGAGACTAAATAATACACTATTATACGATGAATGGATAACAGAAGACATCAGGAGGGAAATAAAAAAATTCTTAGAAGTAAACGAGAACAAAGACACATCATATCAAAATCTCTGGGACACTATGAAAGCAGTACTTAGAGGAAGATTTATTTCATGGGGTGCATTCAAAAAAAGAAGTAGAAATCAACAAATAAACGACTTAACACTACAGCTCAAAGCACTAGAAAAAGAAGAGCAGACCAATACCAAAAGTAGTAGAAGACAGGAAATAGTTAAAATCAGAGCCAAAATCAACGAAATCGAAACAAAAGAAACAATCGGAAAAATTAACAAATTAAATAGTTGGTTCTTTGAAAAAATAAATAAAATTGATAAACCCTTAGCCACACTAACAAAGAGAAAGAGGGAGAAAACTCAAATTACTAAAATTCGGAATGAACAAGGAAACATCACAACAGACACGAGTGAAATACAAAACATAATTAGAAGCTATTTCCAAAATCTATACTCCAACAAAACAGAAAACCTCGAAGACATCAACAAATTTCTAGAGACATATGAACTACCTAAACTGAACGAGGAGGACATACAGAACCTAAATAAACCAATTTCAAGCAATGAAATAGAAGAGGTCATCAAAAGCCTACCAACAAAGAAAAGTCCAGGACCAGATGGGTTCTCAGCCGAGTTCTACAAAACCTTTAAAGAAGAGCTCATTCCAATACTCCTCAAACTATTCCATGAAATAGAAGAGGAGGGAACCCTACCAAACTCATTCTATGAAGCCAATATCACCCTGATACCTAAACCAGACAGAGACACATCGAGGAAAGAAAATTTCAGACCAATATCCTTAATGAACATCGATGCAAAATTTCTCAACAAAATTTTAGCAAATTGCATACAAATATATATTAAAAAGATAGTGCACCACAATCAAGTGGGTTTTATCCCAGGGATGCAAGGTTGGTTCAACATTTGGAAATCAATAAATGTCATTCACCACATCAACAGACTTAAAGTTAAGAATCACATGATTATTTCAATAGATGCAGAAAAAGCATTCGATAAAATACAGCATCCCTTCATGCTCAAAACACTAGAAAAAATTGGGGTAGTGGGAACATTCCTAAACATTATAAAGGCAATCTACGCTAAGCCCATGGCTAATATCATTCTAAATGGTGAAAAACTGAAAGTGTTCCCCCTACAAACTGGAACAAGGCAGGGATGCCCTCTTTCACCCCTTCTATTCAACATCGTCCTTGAGACTCTAGCCAGAGCAATCAGACAAACCAAAGAAATTAAAGGGATACAAATAGGAAAAGAAGAACTCAAACTATCCCTGTTCGCTGATGACATGATTATATATTTAGAGGAACCTGGAAAGTCCACCAGAAAACTTTTAGAACTCATAAGTGAATTCAGTAAAGTAGCAGGTTACAAGGTCAATGCTCATAAATCCAATGCATTTTTATACATAAGTGATGAATCTTCAGAAAGAGAAATTAGGAAAACTACCCCATTCACAATAGCATCGAAAAAAATAAAATACTTGGGAATCAATCTCACAAAAGAGGTGAAAGACCTCTACTATGAGAACTACAGAACATTAAAGAAAGAAATACAAGAAAACCTTAGAAGATGGAAAGATCTCCCATGTTCCTGGATAGGCAGAATTAATATCGTCAAAATGGCTATACTACCTAAAGTGCTATACAGATTCAATGCAATTCCAATTAAAATCCCAATGATGTACCTTGCAGAAATAGAGCAAGCAATTATGAAATTCATCTGGAAGAATAAAAAACCTAGAATAGCTAAAGCAATCCTCAGTAGCAAGAGCGAAACAGGGGGTATTGCAATACCAGATCTTCAACTCTACTACAAAGCAATAGTAACAAAAACGGCATGGTATTGGTACCAAAATAGACAGGTAGATCAATGGTACAGAATAGAGGACATGGACACAAACCCAAATAAATACAATTTTCTCATACTAGACAAAGGTTCCAACAATATGCAATGGAGAAAAGATAGCCTCTTCAACAAATGGTGCTGGGAAAACTGGAAAACTATATGCAATAGAATGAAATTAAACCCCTATCTCTCACCCTACACAAAACTCAACTCAAAATGGATCAAGGACCTCGGAATCAGATCAGAGACCCTGCATCTTATAGAAGAAAAAGTAGGTCCAAATCTTCAACTTGTTGGTTTAGGATCAGACTTCCTTAACAGGACTCCCATAGCACAAGAAATAAAAGCAAGAATCAACAACTGGGATAGATTCAAACTAAAAAGCTTTCTCTCAGCAAAGGAAACCATCAGAAATGTGAAGAGAGAGCCTACAGAGTGGGAGAATATCTTTGCCAACCATACCTCAGATAGAGTGCTAATTTCCAGAATCTATAAAGAACTCAAAAAACTCTACACGAAGAATACAAATAATCCAATCAACAAATGGGCTAAGGAAATGAACAGACACTTCACAGAAGAAGATGTACAAGTAATCACCAGATATATGAAAAAATGTTCAACATCCCTGGTAATAAGGGAAATGCAAATCAAAACTACCCTAAGATTTCATCTCACCCCAATTAGAATGGCCATTATCAAGAATACAAGCAACAATAGGTGTTGGCGAGGATGTGGTGAAAAAGGAACACTCATACATTGCTGGTGGGGTTGCAAATTAGTGCAGCCACTCTGTAAAGCAGTGTGGAGATTCCTCAGAAAGCTTGGAATGGAAACACCATTTGACCCAGCTATCCCACTCCTTGGCCTATACCCAAAGGACTTAAAATCAGCATAGTACAGAGATACAGCCACATCAATGTTCATTGCTGCTCAATTCACCATAGCCAGATTGTGGAACCAACCTAGATGCCCTTCAGTTGATGAATGGATAAAGAAACTGTGGCATATTTATACAATGGAATATTACTCCGCAATGAAGAATGATAAAATTATGGCATTTATAGGCAAATGGTCGAAATTGGAGAATATCATGCTAAGTGAGATAAGCCAATCTCAAAAAACTAAGGGACAAATGATCTCGCTGATAAGCGGATGAGGACATATAATGGGGGGTGGGAGGGGCTAGCATTAGGTTTAGGGTTAGGTTTAGAGTTAGGCTAAGGAGAGCGGTAAGAATGAAGGAAAGAAGGACTGTGTAGAGGGAAAAGAGGGATGGGAGGGGTGGCGGGAGGGGAAAAATAAAATAAACATCATTACCCTATGTAAACGTTAAAAAAAATAAATAAATAAAAAAAAGACAATCCATGGATATACAGATTAATTAGACACATATATAACATTATTGGGATTTTTTTAAGTCTACACAAGAACGAAGGAAAATGGATGGGGGAAATTCCTCTGTGACTGAATTCATTTACACTGGCATTAACATTATCCATATTTACCATGTTTCTGCTTGCTTGTCTCATTAATCTTTTGGGAAATCTTGGAATAATCATGCTAATTAAAGTGACTTCCCAGCTTCACACACCAGTGTACTTATCCTCAGTCACCTCTCTTCCTGTGACCTCTGCTATTCTGCAGCAATTGGGTCCAAGATGCTGGTCGACATATTTTGTGAGAACAAATGAATTCCACTTTTGATTGTACTCTGCAGTATTTACCTCATGGGTCCTTACTGATTCTGAGTGCCCAGTGTTTGGTGGTGATGGTCTTTGAAAGGTACATGGTTTGTCCCCTGCTGTTGACTGGAGTTTACCTGGTAGAATTGGCAGATGCTTTAATGCATAAAACATTGACACTCTAATGATGTTAATAATTTCTTCTGTGATATTTCTTCTCTATTATACCATGTTGCTCAGATACACATTAGTGAGTTAATGACATTCACCCTTTTTGTATTCATTGAACTGAGTACCATTTCTGGAGTCCTTGTCTCTTATTACTATACCATCTCTTCAGTCTTAAAGATCTACTCTGCTGAGGGAGATCCAAAGCATTCTCCACCTGCACCTCCCACTTAACTGCTATTGTAGTTTTCTGGGGCAATATGTTTTTCATGTATCTCCAGCTGAATTCTTCCTACATTCTAAATAAAGACAAAGTATTCTCATTATTTTGCATCCTTGTGATTCTCCTGCTGAACCCTCGAATTTATAGTTTATGGAACAAGGATATGAAAGAAGCCCTGCAAAGATTAAAAAATAAAAAGTGCATTTAAATATTTTCCTGATGTGTACATATGTACCTATTAACAGTTGTATGTTTTTCTGCAAAATTATATTGCAGAATATAATAAACAATGTTGTGTCATATTGTTTAATATACTAAAATAAGTGTTTCTGCAAAAGTCTAATCACAAGAAAACTTTTCAGATATCCAAACATGTTATGCTTCATTACTTGTCATGAATCAATATACAGTCATCTTTGTGGAAATGTTTCTGACACTTTCAATAATTTCAAAGTTTTATTTCTTGATTCTTCCCCTCAATTAAATCACTATATGGTTTATTTATTTATTTTTTATTTTTTTGGCACTGGGGATTTAACTCAGGGGCACTTGAACATTGAGCCACATCCCCAGACCTATTTTTTGGATTTTATTTAGAGACAGGGTCTCACTGAGTTGCTTATTAGCACCACACTGTTGCTGAAGCTGGCTTTGAACTTGTGATTCTCCTGCCTCAGCCTCCCAAGCCACTGGGATTACAGGGGTGCACCACAGTGCCTGGCTACTAACTGCCTTTTAATGCATTTAGATTCTTTGTATTTCATGGCAAATCTAATACCTTATTTACCAGTGAATCTTATATCCTAGTGAAAGTAACACACTTTCATTAACTAAACTCTCAGCTCACATAAGTCTCAAGGCAATCCCAAAATAAAGAAATCAAGTTGGATAAAATTAAGGACAGAACGTTAAAATCCAGTGTGAACATGGAAAGCTTCCTTGGATGCAATTAGTCTTAGATCAAAACAGGTATTTGTTGGGGAGAGGGAAGGGTCTGTGTCTAGGATTTAACAGGTAGGAAAGATGAGGTGAACAGGTTCATGATGTTAGAAATAAAGGAGTCCAAACATGTTAAGTTATGGAGAGCAATTCAAAAAGCCCGGGTACATCTTTGAATGCCCCAAAGTGTCTGCCAAGTACCCCTCCATCACTGTCTCTAGGCAGCTTTCCTTTCCTTTCTCCCCAGTCCCAACTCCAGTCAATAACATTTTTCAATATGATTCACAATTACCTCTTTAAAACATTACAGCCCACCTTCTTAAATCAATAACTCTAATAGCATATCATAAGCATATTTTTTGCTCCATGACTGAGCATTCAATCCCTGTTAGCCAACATGCTTGCATCATGTCTGGGGAACAAAATGGGGAAACTAACTAATAAGAATAAAATGGGGGGTATGAAAAATGGTGGAATGAGACAGACATCAATACCCTATATACATGTATGAGTACACAAATGGTATGAATCTACATTATGCACAACCATAGAAATGAAATAATGTACCCCATTTGTGTACAATGAATCAAAATGCAGTCTGTAAAATTTAAAAAAAAATAATTAAACTAAAAAAAAAAAGAATAAAATGCCAGATGCCCTAACACCTGACTGCTTAATCAATAATGGTAAAGCAAAATTAACTACACACACCCCACAGCTTTTAAGAAGGCACACAAAATGATTGTGGATACAAATATAATGGACCTAGAAAGAAGTGGTTATTAATTGAGAAGTAAACTGTATACATGTGAGTATGCCCCCAAAATTTACTTTTTCATCATTCTCTGCTCTAGTATTCTGATGAGGAAGGTGCTGCATGAGTTTCTTGACAAAACTAAAAAAAGAAAAAAGAAATTTAAGTCTCACACAATAACTCCCCTGTCCTTCAGGGGCTCAGATCCTAGAAGGAAGGTTAGGATTCCTGAAGGTGGAAGATGTTAGGCACAGTTGGGACAGTGGACATACTTTATGTGGAGGCAGCCCCAACCCCAACCCTCTGAGTTCTTCTACAGCCCTTTTTTATATGCAGAGCAAAGAAGGCCCAGAGCCAACAAGTTACCTAATGAGTACATGCTCACAAACTGCTGTTCATGACCTTGAGTACACATGCTGAGTCAAGGTGTTCATGACCTTGAATATATACTAAAACATATCTGGCCAGAAGTCCTGTGAGCCAGTTTAACTATACCCATCTCGGGCCTGTCCAACAACCTGCCTTACAATTGTGGAAGCTATAAGCCACCAGGACTCTCAGGGTTCCCAGCTCACAGTATGAAATGTCCATTTGTGAAATTTTAGGATAGAAGTAAACTCAAGGAGCATTTGTTTTCAAGGTGGCATGTGGGATACTGTGACAACTTAGGGAATGGCATCATGGTAGAACATAACTGTGAGGAATCTTGTTTCAAACAAGAAGCTATTTAGAGCTCCACCTTTACATTTTTCTCAGTTAACACCTATTCTTTTGTAATTGTGAGCCATGAGCACAGTTATGGCTTGCTTTCCCTATATTTTGAGATTCTAAACACTGGATTTAGGTTGTGAGTTCTTTAGGAAGTGGTAAATTTACAGGGCAAGATTCTTAAAAGTTAGATAATTGTCTTTATCATGCAGGGATTGAGACCTCCCTCACCACTTCCACCATGGAAGGACATTGAAAATCATGCAGTTTATGAACCAGAAGGTAAGCTTTCCTTAGACACTAAATCTGTCTGTGCCTTGATTGTGCACTGCCCACCTCAGCTTTGAGATAACATCCTTTTTTGTGTATAAGTCAGTCAGTCTATGGTATTATTATAACACAAAAAGATAATACAAACAGAAACATACAGAAAACATTGTTTGAAATATATCAAATAATACATAAAAATGGGGTGCACATTTTCTTTCAATTGATTCATCTCCTATTTCAATTTAATTACAGCATCTAAAGACTAATTTGAGCTTTAAACTGGCAACATTTAATTATGTTTAATGAATGTGAACTCATTAGAGAGAATGAAAATTAGAATCCTATATAAAATGTCCACAAATTCAATGAACTCACTTTGTCACTGAATTTATGCATTTAAAAAGTCATGGTTTGGAATTATTTTAGGGTATGTATAACTCAGAAGGTTGAGTGAATGGATCATGAATCTTCCATTTTAGGATTCTACAGAACTATGGAAAACAACATCAAATTAATTCTTCTTTCCTGGAGTTTCTGGTTTGATCTTCATTATTTCCTTCATCTTGTCTCGTAGTGTCTCTAAGTTTAATTCCTCTTTCATGTCAACCAATGTCTAAAGCAAATATTTGTTAGACTTAATGGCCTTCAAGGGCAGATATGTTAAGGAAAACAAATTTAGGTTCTACCTAAATAGAACCTGACCTAAAGAGATATGCTATTCTTGGAGAAAAGGAATCACCTGATGGGAAAATTAGTTTGGATGAAAAATAATTCCCATTTCTTAAATACTCACAAGAGCATAGATTGTTGTAGCATAGCTCTTTGGCAACACAAATGCACCAGCATCCTCAATTTAATGGGTGGGAATTAGCTTGGGCATACCTTAGCAATGCCTTCTACAGCCGTAAGTTTATTATGTTTGTGTCAGCACCATCACCCACACAATAAAAATAAAAACTGAAAAGAATTTGAAAAGTATCACAAAGAAAACTTTGTGGGGCACTGTGGTGCACACCTATAATCCCAGCAGCTTGGGAGGCAGAGACAGAAGGATGGCAAGTTCAAAGCCAACCTCAGCAGTGAGTCCCTAAGAAACTCAGCAGGACCCTGTTTCTAAATAAAATATAAAAAAGTAAAAAAAGGGATGGTGGTGAGAGTCCCTGGATTAATTCCCAGTACCACCACCAACCCTGTGAAAAGGAACCTTTTCTTTTAGTCAAGAACATTTAAATGGTTTTAATGCTTTTAACTCAAAGTATTATCTATCTTTAAAGAAATTTTGAAAGAAAAAAAGACTAGATTCCTCTCCAATCCCAGATAAGGTTTCAGATGATACAGGGACTTCCTGGATTTGTATGTGTGTGTGTGTGTGGGGGGGGGTGGGTATATGTACATATATACATAAATGTATATTTATATATTTGTACATTTATATGCTATTTTTGCACATGCAAATTTTTTATTCATTTGCTTTATATTGAAAATAAATAAGTTCATTAGCACAGGGAAATATGTGCATCCTGCAGTGATTCATACATTATAAAACATGCTTCAGAATGTGACCACACAGAGAGGTCACTCTGATATTGCTATGGTACATGCCTCAGGAGAATTATGAGTATTATTTTATTTTCTAAGTGCTCTCTGGAATTGTGTAATATGGCAGATCACTTCAAACCAACATTAAAAAATAAGCATCCAGATAAAACACGAACAGATTACATATTAAACTGGCAGTCCTTCCTATTGCTCCCTTTGTACTCAATATCTTGTAGAATCTTGCACTGAGTATGTACCTCTTCATACTTCTAGAAATCTAAGATTCACTTTGATCATTATTTCTGTGAATTTAACATAAACACCCAAAACGATTTGTGATAGTAATGAAGGGAATTATTTATTCTTTAAAGAGGGAATTTTTTTTTCATTACATTCTAGTTAGAAGTTTATTGAGAGAAGTTGCTTTGATCTTAAACAGATATGAAGCAGATGGAATTCCAGAAGTTCCTGATACTTTCTGGATCTCCCATTTTCTTTCTACACAATGAGGGAAACAAAAGGTAGTATTTCAAATATATGATAATATATACAAAGATAATTTAAATAATATATGAAAACATGTTACCTTTTTAGAATATTCATGATGGTTTCTGTTTACATTACTAAGTTTTGCTCTCACAAGTTCATCACTGAATGAAAAGGTGCTAAAAAGCACATTTACAGAAGGAAGAATGGTGACATTCTTTAGTCAAAAGAATGTGAATGAGGATTCAACTCTCCGTCCCAGCGCAAAAACCCAAAGAAGGCAGAAATGAAGATGGTAAACCAATATTGAGAGAAGATAGAATATTATTCTGGTAACTACAGAGATTTTAAGGACACACAAAATTCACACTTCCAGTAACTCCCATTCATCAAAGAGCTACTTCAAATGATATTGCAAATAAAGTATTTTTGAAATGAATGGAACATGGATTTTTTTTTTTCTGTTTCAAAATATCATTTTGATAATGGGTATTGAACCCAGGGGTGCTTTTCCACTGAGCAACATCCAGAGCCCTTTTTTATTTTTCTATTTTGTTTTTAAGACATGGTCTTAACCAGGTTGCTAAGGGTCATGCTAAGTAACTCAGTCTAGCCTGGGAGTTGTGATCCTCCTGCCTCAGCCTCCCCAGTTAACGAGACCACAGATCATTATGTCACCATGTCAGCTTCGTTTGATTTTTTTTTGTCAAACACGTTTTTAAAAAAGAAGCATCAATTGTACACATGAACTGTGTTAGTAGAAACAGACCTCAAAGTTTGTTTATTTCTACTCTTCATCGCATATCCATCAGTCTAATAGTCTTAATAGAATATGTTTAAGAATGCATCTTTCCTGATTCATTACTCACACAAACCTGTGTGCTAGTGATTCTGGAAATATAAAGACACACGAGTGAAAAATTCACACAGAGCATACTAGGTATAGTGGAGAACTCACAGCCATAAAATAATTGACACAAGGGTGGGTGTCATGGATCTGCGGGGGAAGCACAGTGATTAATGACAAAGCAGTGTGTGAGATTAGCACGTTCCAAATGGTGTGGGAAGGAGACTGCTTCAGGATGAGCAATGGAAAGGACCTGGGGGTGGAGTCTGTATTCCAGCATGTTAAGCAAACTATAAATTTCAGTTTATTAGATGTCAGATTACACCAGAAGAAGGTGACTCACGATTGCTGTGAAGCATGTTGTTTGCTAAATTTGTCGTAGTATTCTCAGGGGAAAACACTGAGCCAGGAAATTAATTAATCATGTTTAAATAACACAAAAGACTGAAGGCAGAGGTCTAGAAGATATAAGTCCCAACAGACATTGGGAGGAAATAAATGTAATCCTATTGCTCAGGTGCCAGAAAGAAAGACAGAAAGACATGCTCATCTCAGGTAGGTTTCTGAATGGTTGTTTGAAGGACAGAGGAAAAATAAATTCTGACCTTCTTCGGACAAAACAGAGATCAAGTATTGTAAAATGGATAGGCGAATGATTGCTTGCTCAGTGAATCACATCGTGTGGTCTTGTGGCCAATGATATTTTTTTTGTTAATCTGAGTGAACTGGATTCACTCTATTTCTCTATGTAGAAGAATTGTGGGATTTATCTATTTGTATTTTAATCAAGATTCACAAGAAAACCTTCTATTTTTTAAAATCCTCTTCAAGTGATGTAGTACATGTAAATTAATGATTTGTTTTCATTGTATTAAAATAATAATAGAAGTGACCTATTACAAACCAATTCGAGTAAATTGGAGTCCATATGGATCACTCCTTTAATATTTAAAGGAGTAAAGATAACCACTCACTTTCCAGTTTTCATACATCAACAAGTAGATACACACAGACACACCGTCACCTAACACACCATAACCAGACATCGATCATACCTGACCAAAAGAAACTGAAGCTTAGACAACTGCAAAACATTGACTGTCCATCATCACACTTTCATTTTAATGAAAACATCAATTTAAAAATCAGGAGCAAGCAAGTGATTGGTTGTAGTCCATCCTTACTAGTTCCTTTTATAACTTGCCTTTGACTTTTCAAGGACTATTTCCTTTGGAATCAGAAGAAACATACACAGAAGATACAAAAACCTGGTAAACCAGTGATGGTGAGTGATAGGCTACAGGTTAGGGATATAAAATGTTCACTCTTCTAGCATCTGGCTGGAGACTTCTGCCATCTGGGAATAGGTGATAGAGGAACAGACAAGTTGCACATCCAGGATCTATATAAAATTAGAATCAAAGCTCGTAAAGTTCCTACATTATATTTTTTAATATTATAATGTATTTTCAAAATTAACCTATGTCTTGGATATAAACAATTTACAGAATGAAATTATGTTCTACTTTACAGATAAGTTTTATTTTTACTGTTCAGAAAAAAATCAAACCCTAACCTTTCACAGCTTTGATGATTTTCTTAACTATTTACTAAGAAGAATGGACAAGGGAAACTGCTCCTCTTTAACTGAATTCCTCCTCTCGGGAATCACTGATAACCCTGAAATGAAAGTTTTTCTATTCTCTGTGTTTCTGGTTGTTTACCTCATTAACCTCCTCACAAATCTTGGAATGATCATTTTAATCAGAACAGACTCCCAGCTTCACAATCCAATGTACTTCTTCCTCAGCCACCTCTCCTTCTCTGACCTCTGCTACTCCACTGCAGTTGGGCCCAAGATGATGGTGGACCTCTTATCCAAAAACAAATCAATCCCTTTCCTTGGTTGTGCTCTGCAATTCTTTGTTGTCTGTATCTTCATAGATACTGAGTGCATGCTGCTGGCAGTGATGGCCTTTGACCGGTACAAAGCCATCAGCAGGCCCTTGAGCTATGTGGTAGACATGTCCAGCAGGGTGTGCTCCCTGCTGTTGGCTGGGGTTTACCTGGTGGGCCTGGCAGATGCTTTGATACACACATCTTTGACATTCCACTTGTGTTTCTGTGGGTCTAATGAGATTAATCATTTCTTCTGTGATATTCCTCCTGTCCTATCCATATCTTGCTCAGATACACAGGTCAATGTGTTAGTGATATTCACCATTTTTGGATTCATTGAACTGAGTACCATCACTGAAGTCCTGGTCTCTTATTGCTATATCATCTCATCCATCTTAAAGATTCGCTCTGTTGAGGGGAGGCTCAAAGCTTTCTCCACCTGCGCCTCCCACTTAACTGCTGTTTCAATTTTCCAAGGCACCATGCTTTTCATGTATTTCCCGTCGAGTTCTTCCTACTCCCTAGATCAAGACAAAATCACCTCATTGTTTTATACCCTTTTTATTCCTATGTTGAACCCTCTGATTTATAGTCTATGTAACAAGGATGTGAAAGAGGCCTTGCAAAAACTAAGAAATAAAATTTTTGTTTTAGTATATAGTGTAAATACACATTCACACACAAGTATATACTCATAATTTCTACAATTTTATAATATAATATACATTTTTATCACATACTTTATTATAATAAATATTTCACTAGGACACAACATACTACTTTTTGTCATTCATGAAATATTCTGTCCTTCACTCTGGGATGCCAAAAATATGGTACTCTTTATTTCTAAAGAAAACTTTCTGACCTTTGTGTGAGTGTGCCAGAGGGTTGGTCATTTGGGGTATATTTTATGCACAAATTTTATTTTTCTAGAAGTTATTGTTTATTTAGGATGAATAAATAATTTGTATGTTAATGAATCCTATAATGTATTGGAAATTTGAAACATTGGTTAATTAGGCATATACAATTCACAAGAAACTATAACTCCATGATGTCAAAAGGTAAGGAACATCAAGAACAGCATGTTAAAATTTAAACTGCAAAGAAGAAAACAGGACAAAATGTTAAAATTTAAACTGCAAAGAAGAAATGAGGACTTTTAGTTTCAAAAAAGAGCAATGAATAGACATACACTGGAGGGGCAAAGGGGAGAAGAAAAGATTCTAGATGTTAGAGAGCTTAGGTGGGCAGGAGCATAGACCTTTAGAGATAAGGAAGTCCAGAAGTCAGGAATAAAGGGAAACAGGTTTTCATTTGTAATCCCCTGATGATTAGTGATGTTGAACAGTTTTTCATGTACTTGTTGCCAATTTCTGTCTTTTTTATTTTTTTGAGAAGTGTCTATTTGAATCATTTGTACATTTTTATCCTGTCTTTGATTTTCTTTTCTTTCTCTTTCTAATTCTTGAATTTCCTTTGTAACCATGAGTTCTAATGTTCTACTAGGGTGAATATAGTCCATTAAAATAACTGTATACTTAAAAATAAACGGAAGAGGTGATTTTGAGTGCTAAGCCACAAAGAAGGCATATGTGTTTAAGGTGTTGGATATAATCATTGCTCTGGTTACATCATGAGTGTATGACTCAGTGTCACATTGTACCCTTACATTTGGACAATTTCATGTCCATTAAGCATAAATTAAACAAAGGAAGACAAAATTGCCAAGAGAAGCGCCCTTGTGCTAAATTTCTCCACTCAGTCACGAACACCGGGGTTCTCTTCTTCCTTTCTCAGCCCTGATTACATGCTCACCCTCGTGATTCATAAATTCTTTCTCCTCTCGGCATCAATCCATCCACTGCTCTGTTTATTAAACTGTCACCTCCCATATGAGGCACAACATCCTTTGCTCAAGGACAGCATGCTTCGTTCCTGTCACTCTAGCACTACACTGTGACCGAGACACAAAGTGGAGAAAACAAATAAACAAAAGAATCAACCTAGTGCAATTCCAGTGACTTGGGAGGCTGAGGCAGGAGAATCTCAAATTTGAGGTCAGACTCAGCAACTTTGTGAAGTCCTCAGCAAGTTAGGGAGATCTAGTATCAAAGTGAAAAAAAAAATCTAGGCATGTAGTTCAGAGGTTAGTCACTGGTTAAGTGTCCCTATGTTTAATCCAGGTACCAAAAAAAAAAAAAATCAACTTATGTGATAGCATTTTGAGAGCTTATTAGACATCAAATTAAAATTAACTGACCTTGTGGGATGTGCCTTGAATATATATTTTATGACTTGGAAGAAAGTAAATAAATCTGTGCATTCTATGGTAATGAATTAATGTAGGCATGAAAATTTATTTAAAAAGGAAGTAAAAAATCATTTATGTAGTTCATTGATGTTGAGTTACTCCATCAAACTCTGCTGAAGTTTATCATGTCACAACACTGGAAGAAGTTAGTTGAGGAGATGGGTCTATGACCACATGTTTGAAGAATGACACGAAACTATATGATATTCTTAGTTATCTGATAAAGCTGTATAAGCTAAAATACATGAATGCTATTATGGTTTGGATCTAGAAGGTTCCTCCTGAAAAACTCATATCTTGAAAGCACCATCCCAAAGCAGAAAGATTTGGAAGTATAACTTTTAGGCAGTGAGTAGGACTGCAGTGCTATAAGTGGATTGATCGATTTGACAGATTAATAATTTGAATTGATTAGTAGGTAGTAACCCTAGGCAGTAGAACATAATTGGAGGAAGTATGTAACTGGGGGCATCTTGTCCCTGGCTCCTTTCTTCACCCCCTTCTTTCCCTCCCTCAACATTTTATGAGGTAGACACCCTAGGTAACTCTCAGTGACTGTGGTATTTAGCAAGTTACTCTTCCTCAATAGACGCTGGTCCCCATCAATAAAAAAAAAAAAAAAAAGAAAAGGATTTATGGTAGATAATCTGTGAGGCACTTTCCAGTGGATTCCTTTTTTCCTCAATGTATTTATGGTGTTGCTGCCAGCTAAACCTATCACTGCTATTAGCAATATTTTAAAAGAAAAACAACAATAATAAAAATGATGGGACATTTCAACTTTGTACCAAAGAACTACATGGTATCTCATGGTAATATGGCCTAAAAGGTCAAGACCAATGGTATCAGCTGACAAATGTGAGTTGTGAAAATCAGGATGCATTTTTCAACAGTCTCTTTGAACTCACTTCCATTTCTGCATTTAGACTTAGAGGCACATCACTCAAGTGGTTATATGGTTACTAATCCTTAGATAAATAAAAATTTAATCTGCAGTACTATAGACTTATCCAATTAAATAACAAAATGGAAATGATTGATGATATTAATTTCAGGCATTTGCACAGATGTTTAACAACCTTAGCTTTTAAATAGAGGCAGTAGGAGTCAGAATTTTTTCAACTGGAGAACTATTTGGTCATATCTTTTATAACTGAATATACACATGCCTTATTACCCAAAAATTCCATTTTTTATCTTATACCCAATAATTAAGTTCTTACTACACAACCACAGCTTATATAAAAATGATCACAGTGGAAGTTTTTGCTGTTTGATTAATAATATATGGTGTGTTTATTCGCTAAGATGCTGTTGCACATTGAAAGTGAATGAACTATCACCACATACAAAAGAATGGAGTAATTTCACATAAAAAGAGTGAAAGAATCCAGAAATTTAGGGATACGAATTGAGTTATTCACTTCTATATGACTTTTTAAATGTCCAAAACTAAGCTATCATATTGAATGCCTATTTATGGGAGGACCCAGAAATGCTGGTTCTGCTCTGTTTTGTTTTCTGGGGCTTGATGCATTACCATTTCCAGTTCCAAAGTTTCTCTTGCTGCTGTTTACTTTTGAGCCACTCATTAATACACAAATCCTGTGTGAAGTAATTTAAATTAATTGGGTTTCAGCAACATATTAGTATTACTGGTGTTCCTGGATTGTTGGGAAGTGGAAGTCGGACCATTGAGCCTGGAGGGGCTGCCACATTCATGAAGTTAAAGGTTGCTTCCTTCCCAGAGGTAGGCTGAGGAAATTGAGTCATCCCTGGAGATAGGGAAGAACATGGAGTGAAAAAAACTGAATTTAAAAAGGAACCAGAAAAACGTACCTATGAATGATTCCTCCAAATATGCACCAGAGAATTAATAAAGCTCTTGGATATCACAAAATATTACATTCTTGAGCTAACCTGGTAGAAAATTACAGGCAATTATTTAGGTTTGTGTTTTGCCTCAATAGTATCCCTTGCTGGAATGAATACATTTGGTATTTTAGTGTTGAAGTCATCATACACACACACACAAAAAAGAAATATGGAGAGATACTAAAAATTGTCACTAAGAATCACTTTTCCAAAGTTTAAAATATTAAAATGTAGCAGAATCTCACCTAATGCATATTCTGGCTTTCTGGAAAGCAATAGGAATGCTCCATATCAACAAAGCGGAATAAATAACTAAAACAACCATCACATAACCTATGACCGTTCCTCCAATTGGGCTTTCAGAAGGAATGTGAAACTACTTGAAGCATTGGCATCTATAACCTGCTCTCACTGTTTTGTTTTATTGTACATATTCATCATACATAGTATTAGTGGCAATTTAATTAACTAAAATAAGATTCATGTTATAGAGTTAATATAAATGATCATTGTACTTTTTCTTAAAATATCATCATATCCATAGCAACCAGTGCTTGCAAGTGCACTACAGTGACCCACACATTGTGAAAAAGTGACCACACAAAGAGCACACCCATAAGCCTGCCAGGTTGTGCAATTTCAAGGGCATTTGTTTTACTTTTCTTTCTTTCTTTCTTTTTTTTTTTTTTCTTTTTTCTTCCTGGAACTGTGCAAAACAATTGTCCTCCACACTATTTTCTATTAGTAAAAATGTTAATGATTTCCAGGTGCCAAGTCCACAAAATAAAACAAATGATCCCCCATGTGTAAACCCTCCAATTTGCTCCCATTTCTTCTCAGTCACTGTTGGAATCCTGTCTTGGTTCACAAGTGTATGTCAGTGTGTCTGAAGATTCCCTGGTTCTCTAATTTGTAAGTTTTCAAACATTTCTTTAAAGTAAACACATTTTGATTTCTGTGAGAAGTTATAAAACGTTATTTTTAAGGCACATCTGTTTCATTGTGCTTCTTTCAGGAATCTAACTTGAGAAATTTCTATGGATTCCATGAAATAATGCCTGCAATACTCTAAAGTTGACATCACTTCTGGGTTTCACTGTAGGGAACATTCCTCAAGCTTATCTGACAGCAATCACTGACACCATGGTCTAAGTAAGCCAAACAGTCTGGACAGAGAAGCTAAGGTAATGGTAAAGACTCGTCATGGAATGAAGGTCTTTGCAGCTGTTGAGGCTGAGCTAGGAGCTGAGGGGAGGCCTTGCTCTGTCAAGCATCCCAGCAAGCTGTGATGTGAGCTCACCTGTGCTGCCTTGCCGCATGTGCTGTGTGCAGGAGCTTACTAGCCCCCCAGTCCTTTGTCTCAGACCTGTTGCTGGGCAGAATTACTTAGGCATGCTTGGTTTGTTTACACTACCTTGACGTAAAGTTCACCTATAGGCTGACTCTGTTATACTTTAACAAGCATGTTAACCTGATTGGATAATGTGCCTATATATGTCCTGTACAACCCTAGATAAAATTAGATCTGTTCCTTCAGCGCTCGATCTCCAATGTCTGAACGAGTGCACTGGGGTAGGTAGACATCGTTCATCCTCACCCTCAGTGGACCCCCGTCTCTGAACATCTACATTTCACTGTATCAAATATTAAGAAGGCTGTTAGGGACAACTCAGAACAACTCAGTGCATAATATATATGGCAATCCGTGGTGATAATTAGATAATGTAAAATGCCTAAGTTGAGAAGGCTAAACTTGACTTTTAAAGGTGAAATCTATTTGTTGTTATAGGCCATTTCCTACCATTTATGTTTTAAAAAACCCTTGGATAATAAATTGGATGATAAATTATGTATGCAAAATTTTACTAATTTTATCCTAAAACTAGATATTTTAGAATGTGAAAAATTAGATATAAGAAAAATGGGCATTAGTAAAAGATAGATTAAATAAATTAATGTATGCAAATAGAAAGGAACACATTGCCTGTAATCATAATATTGATTTGCATGCAAAGTAAGCTTATTTGAACATTATTTTTAGTTGAAAATGAGAAATTCTTTAGTATAGATACCAAAATCTAATTATCGCTAGGCAGTGTGAAAACTGTTCATTTTTGCTCCCTTTGTAAAATGACTTTTTTAATGTGTTTGATAAGAATATTTGTGCATGTGTGTCCATGTATGTGTTTGGGGATTCATTGATTTTGTACTTTATGTCATTAAAACAAAAGGAACTGGCTCACTGATGTAGGGAATGGTTATTGACTGCAGTCACTTTACTGTTATGTATTGGGCATTAAAACTAAATAAGAATGTAAAGCAATTTTTTAAAGATCTGCATTTCTTTCCCAATCACCTTGATACTTTAAATATCAGATGCAAAACTTATTCCCAAGGGATCAGGTGCTTAGCACCCAGGGACCAAACACAGAGATGTTTAAAATCCCAATCAGTCAGGAGACAATGGGGAGCCTTGGCCAGATAGAACTGCATCCAGTTACTAGGTCAATAGCTCTGGATCAGGTCCTGAGTTATTTATTTATTTATTTATTGGACTTCTGTTCTGACTTATGTTGTATATTGCTTCACTTTTTTGTAATACTTTTTGTAATAAAATTATCATATAACAAAATCAGACCATGAAACTTGATGGAAACAATTATTTTAATTCCTTTACTTGTTTAGCATTTTAAATGATACAAAGATGGCAGAGAATAGGCTAAACGTTTACATGGTATAGAGGTATTCCAATATCATTTATCATTTTAACCTCTTACCTGCATTTTTTGTATATTTAAAACACTTTCATATTACAAAGGAAATCACTACTTTTAGAGATCTGTTTACAGTGAGAAATATTTAAATGAGTTTATGCCAATTTGGAGAACTGCACATTGACCATTTATTCCTGGTAAGGTTTTAACTTTTTTTGTTTTTCTTCATTTGCTTTCAGTTCCACTTTTCTTATATCTGCACTGGTCAAAGGTCGCATGCATGTTTTTATAAGACGTACAATTAGTTTGGACAAAATATGACAGTGGAGTGGAATCTATACTTACAATGGGCTTTTCACTAAAAATCAGCAGATTTCATTGGTATGAAGCAGAAACAGGGATGAAAGAAAATAATAAAATAATATAACAACTTTGGGAAACAGTTCAGAGACAAATCTCTCTGAGGACTTGGGACAGTGGACATAGGAGATTTTCATCATGTATTATACATATATGAACTGTAGTGAACAGATCATGTGGATTCCAGTAAATTAGAAGGACTCATCCAGTAAACCACAGTGCATTTCTTGCCTTTCTGTCACCTACACTATCAACCTCTCTGCAATTAAGTTTATGACATCTTTATAATCTCAGGCAGACAATAGCTACTTTCAAAGGGGAAAATGATGCAATCTGGTCCTTTCTGCCTGCACTAGTTTCTGCTCATGAGGACCCTTCCACCTCCTTCTCCAGGAACCACTAAACCTGCTCCAGTGGATCCTGATTCACAAAGTGTTTTCTTCCCAGTGATAGTAGCATGCAGGCATACCATAGAAACTAGATAGCACCTGAGTTGGTTAATAGAGAGATGTAAAAAAGCTAGCCTAAGACTAACTGCTACTTGCACCAGTTTCTATGATGATGAGGAAAGAAGAATGGTATGTATATTTTATCTCCCTTCGCACATAACTATACTTCTCTGTTACAGGATAAAGAACTTTTCTATAAATTTGAAATAAACAACAACAGCCTCTTTGGAAAATGTGAATTACCTGGATCAACTAAGTGTAAGAACTATTATGTTACATTCTAAAAACATCAATTTATTAATCTATAAAAATAAGCAACAAAAATATTTCTAAGTACTGCATAGATTTTCATGAAAATAGCTGGCTTAATTTAGATGAAAGAATGTTACACCCTTAGTCCAGAGTCATATAAATAAGAGAGGTAACATTATCATCTTGCTGATGTACATCAAAATGGATATATTTCCAGTAAAGAAAACATACCTTAAAGAATTGTAGCATTCTTTCTTCTGTGATTACTGAGAAGGAAGGCAGGAAGGAAGGAAGGAAGGAAGGAAGGAAGGAAGGAAGGAAGGAAAGAAGGAAGGAAGGAAGGAAGGAAGGAAGGAAAGAAGGAAGGAAGGAAGGAAGGAAGGAAGGAAGGAAGGAAGGAAGGAAGGAAGGAAAGAAGGAAGGAGGGGAGGGAGGGAGGGAGAGAATAAAGAGAGAAAGAAGAAAGAATGAGCCAGGAGATTAACTAGGACTAAAGTAAGATTGTGATAACCTTCCACTTCCACTTTCTTTTTCCATATCCAGGAACTTCCAGATCTGAATGATGGCAGTTGACAACTTCACTGTGTTTACTGACTTAGTATTCTTGGGACTGTCTGGCAGACAGGACGTGCAAAAGGGGCTCTTTGTGTTCTTCTTCCTTGTTTATGGCATAACTATCCTCGCCAATCTAGGGATGATTGTGCTGATCAAGGTAGACTCCAGACTTCACACACCCATGTATTATTTCCTGAGCAATCTGTCTTTCTGTGATATCTGTTATTCCTCCACTGTGTCTCCAAAGATGCTGACTGATTTCTTATCTGAGCAAAAGAGGTTTCCCTATGATTTATGTGTCATCCAGATGTATTTTTTTGGCACCTTTGCTGATATGGAATGTCTCATGTTGGCAGTCATGGCCTATGATCATTATGTTGCCATTTGCAATCCACTGCTTTATACAATTGCCATGTCCAGGAGGATCATTACCCAGCTGGTGGCAGTTGCCTACATTGTGGGCTTGGTGGATTCAGTTATCCACACTTGCTTCACTTTCCAATTGTCCTTCTGCAATTCAAATGTCATCAATCACTTTTTCTGTGACATCCCACCCTTACTAGCCCTCTCTTGCTCAGACACCTCCATCAATGAGATAGTGATGTTCACCTTCATTAGCTGTGTTGTGGGATTCAGCATTGTCACTGTCCTCCTCTCCTACAGCTACATCATCACTACCATCTTTAGGATGAACTCAGCCGAGGGCCGACACAAAGCCTTCTCTACCTGCGCCTCCCACCTCACAGCTGTGGCCATATTTCACAGCACTCTCCTGTTCATGTATTTTCGACCCAGCTCGAGTTACTCAATGGACACAGATAAAATGGCCTCTGTTTTCTACACAGTCATTATCCCTATGTTGAACCCGCTGATCTACAGCTTAAGAAATAAGGATGTAAAGGGTGCTCTGAGCAAAGCAATTAGCACTAACTTGTGTTCTGGGTGAAATCATGTTTCACACTCAAAAGGATCTGCAGATTTTGAGAGTAAAGTTGGAATAATTGATGTAGTTTCTCACCAATGCAACCTTTGAGATATTTTCCAATACTTACTGTTGTGCCTCTGTAAGCTTTTAACTTAAAACATGGGTTTAATGAACCAGAGGGAAATTTAGAGAGTCAAACTCAGTCTCAGTTGTGTCCTTCCTAAGCATTAATGTCACCTTAAAAATTTCCATTGTAACTCTTAGAATAACTAAGTAGCAAATAAATAAATAAGAATGAACAAAGAAGGACCATCTTAGTTTATAAAAGCCATGTTTTTGCCTGGCTTCTGGTCTGTTGTGTTTGGCTCTTTTGTTTAGGATGTTTGGTTGCAGGGCAACATTTTAAAACACTTATTGAATAAGCAAAGCAGTGTCTCTTACAAAATGAATGCAGACAGGAGTATTTGTAAATTAAACAGAAAAGGAACTCCCTTCCTGTCATTTCACTGTACCATGTTTACTATAGAGGAAATCTGTCTGCATCTCTTGCCTTTGGCCTAACCTGAAATGAAATATTAGGAACAGAGGGCATTTGATGTACAGAACTTCTCATCTCGGATCCATGATTCTTCAGTCTGCCTCAATTATAACACTAATAACTCCTAGACCCAAAGCTCCAGCCTTTCTTTGCACCTTGCTGTCTGGGCATTGGAATGAACTTCCCTTCTTGCCTTCAGTCTGGAGGACAGATGTTGTGCTGCTGAGCACCATACAGTGGCTGGACAGATGGAAGCCAGAGATAAAAGACCAGGACCTTCTCCAAAGGCATCTGGAAAGGGGGCCTCCCTCTCCCTCAGTGGGTTGGTAGCAGTATAGTGTATTGTTGAATGCTAGTTAAAATTAGAAAAGTGGTAATGACCAATTGGGATAGTTTAAGCTGTAAGCAAGAAGACTTAACCTAAGTATATACTCATTGGAAAAAACAAGTAATATTTACATTATTATTTCATTTAGAATGATGTATACTGGCTCTTTGTGTGTCTAGAAAATAAACTGATACCCTACTATAAACAACATTAACAATGGTCATGTAAAAGTTGGGTGTTAGGAAATACTATAATAAATTTCAATAGTTAAATTAGCTTGGTTGCAAATGTTGTTCTCAATGTTATCATGTATTGGTTAATCCTATTATGGAAAATATCACAGAATTTCAAGTTCTCAAGAGTATTTGTCTTATTTCAGGTTGTTGTCATAAAAGAAACATTGAGGTTATGCAGGTTTTCCATTTAACTTCTCTTCCCTAGTTTTACATGTCCTTTTGCTTATAAAATGTGCTAAATGTTACTACTTTAAAAATTATTGAAATGAACCAATTTATAAAAATGTGTAATTTTTCTCAGGGTTTTTGTCCTGTATTACCAACAGAATAATTTAAAAGAAATTAAATAGTGTCCTATCTTTTAAATATCTGTTTTTCTTTATAATCTCAAATTGCATACTTATAGAATATATTACTTATCAGGAGCTCTTAATCATCACTGACTTTCTCAACTCAATGCAATTTATTGAAAACATTAAATATATTGACATCCATAAAAACTAAACATGCATTGCAAATTACCTTTACTACCTATTTTTCTCATATAGTTTTCTGCTGTGTTTCCCTTAAAGACAGAGATGTAACAGTCTTATTTTTTAATTTTTTTTTCATTTTACTTAGTAAAAATTATAAAGATAAGAGAATTTAAGAATAAAATTTGAGCCTTAAAGAGAGACAGGTGTTGGTTGCCAATATGTATGCTTTCATTATTTGTTAGTCAGGTCTCAGTCTTCTCATCTGTTAAAAAGGGGTTCAATATAAACTTTCTATGATTCTATCTGTATATCTATATTTATCAGTTACATAAGAAATATATGATATTATTCTGGAGAGTATCTATGATCCTACTAAGCCAGTTCTCAGGAACAGATCTGCTAGTGCTGCAAGAAAGGATGGTGTTGTTGACAGAACCACGGTGGGAGAGGGTATCTGGGTTTTATCACCTGGCCCCGATAGAGCATGCTCCTCTAGCTGGTCAGAATCCAGCTTCAGAGTCTAGTTTCCAACCTCTTCAAGACTCAATTTTTCTTGACTCTGCCTCCACTCCTGGTTAGAGCTGAGTGGAGGCTCCTCATGATTACCCCTGCTGACCTCATCTTTACCCTGCTCAGATCAGAAGCCTGAAAATACACTATGGGATTCAGTTCCAGACTCCACATTTCCAAGAACTTTAGATAATTAGTCCCAGAGGACCTCATTTTATGTTGCCCTGTGGGACCTGTTCCCAGGGGCTGTGGCTAAAATGGTAGCTACAGAAAAATCAATACCTGTCGATTATGACACATCCATGCATTTCAAGGAATATTTCCTGCTGAGCATTCAGGTTGAAGTACTCCGTTCACTTCAATCTCGGAGTGCCATATTCTTACTTATTCTTACTGATGGACAAATTCTTTTTTACAAAAATACATCCCACTGTAGTGAGTGAAACTGGCTGGTGTCACAACCTGCCATACATTTTCACTATCAGAAAGGTTTCCTCTTAGCTCATCCTCTTTCCAATCATGTAACCTCGACTTCAGATTTAACTATTTTTTTTTTTTTTTACTTTTCATCCACACTTTCTGTATGGGTCATTTCATAGCAGCCAACTGAGCCATAACCCCACCAGTTCTAGGCCACTTCTCTCTGTCCTGGCTATAGGAGTAGAGCATACCTCAGAATTTTTTGCTGCACACTGTATAGATCAAGAAATTTAAGACCCATTAGACTCTTGAAGAAATATTTTAAGAACTAGATTTTACATTATTCAATATAGGTGAATTTTCAAACAATTTACCTATTTTTTTAGACATCCTACTTGAAAATGGCTTGTAATAGCCATCTGAGCATGTGGTACCACTTAGAGAATGAACCAAAAACACTGTGAAAGGAATAACTAGTTTGGCATATTGGAGATATATGACATAAACTGAAACAATCAATCATAATCCTTGATTTCTTTCATAAAAATGTACTCTAAAATACACTGGGGAAGACTATGATAAAAATGCAAGAGATAAAAATAATGAATCAAAATCAAGGAATAACTATTGTAGGAGGATAGAACACAGACACAAATAACTATAAGACACAAAATGAAGAGAATAGCATACTCAAAGAAGTACACCTAAGATTCCTAGGAGATTTAGAGTACAAACTACCCTGTGATAGAGAATGAGGTTTCAGAATAAGACGTTGGCAATAATATCTAGTAAGTCCTTTTAGGCATCATTATCCACAGATTGGAGGAATATCCATATTAAATTGACATTTGCAACAGACAGAAAAATGTGTCAAAGAAGAGACATTGTTGAAATTTATAGGCCCATTTCATTTTATCAAAAAAGAGAAATTTTTATGAGTTTTCTATGGTCCTTTTTGGCATCTTTGTTCCTTAGACTGTGTATGAATAGATTCAACATAGGGAAAATCAACATGTAGAACACAGAGGTCACTTTGTCAATATCCAGTGAATGGCTTGTCTTGGGGCACAAATAAATGAAGGTCAGGGTGCCATGGTAGATAGTGACCACTATTGGAGGGTAGGGGGAAGCTCAGGTTGAGAAGTCATTCCTTCTTGCCTCTGCTGAACCTGTTCTAAGGATGGCTGCTATAACATAGACATAGGAAAATAGAATGGTTAGAAGACAGATAGCCTCCACCAAGCTAGCAGTGACCCCCAGAATGATGTCACACATATCCATGTCAGATGAGAATCTCCTTCCACACCAACAAAATGCTCTAAGTGCAAGCAGGCAACAGACCTTCTAGACACAATAATGGTATAAAGCAGTAGGTTGCACATTGTTATGTACCTTTCTTGAGCCATGGCGGCCAAGAAGAAGGATTCTGTGCCAACCAAAGAGCAGAAAAACTATAACTGTGGGACAGCCATTGGAAAAAAAAAACATAGTTTCACATCAGAAATCAAGCCCACAGTAATTCAGGGACAATGATAGAAAGTGTTATGCATCTATGAAGGAAAACATGCAGATGAAAAAGTACATTGGAGTGTGCAAGTGGGAACTGATGATGATTAGTAAAATCATCCCAAGATTCCCCATTGGGATAACAGAGTAGATGGAAAAAACACAGCCCAAAGAAGACTCAGAGGTCCTTGATGATCACTGAATCCCAGGAGAAGAAATTCCATCTTCAGAGTGTCATCTTCTCACATTATCTAGGGTGCTTCTGGATGGAATCATGACAGAGTAAAGATGACAGTGTTAATAATAACCTGAACACTTTTAGTGAAACTTTTAGTTTTCTAACCACAGAATCAGATCACCTGCAAATAGGCATAATTTGACTTCTTCATTTCCTATTTGCATATCTTTTATTTATTTCTTTTACGTAATTCCTTTGGCTTAAATTTCAACATTGTATTGAATAGGAATGGTAAGAATGGATATTCTTGTCTTGTTCCTAATTTTAGAGAAAATGATTCCTATTTTTTCCTATTAAATATGATATTGACTTTGTGTTTGTCATGTATAGCTTTATTGTAGTAAGGCAATTTTCTTCTATCACTGCTTTCTTCAAGGTTCTTATCATAGATAGTGCATATATTTTGTCAAAGGTTTTCTTCTGCATCTGTTGAGATTATCATTGGTTTTTGTTTGTTGGTTGGTTTGTGCTGTTCTTGGTTATATTTGTGTGGTGTATGGCATTGGTTGATTTGCTTACTTTGAATCAGCATTGTATTGCATCCCTGGACTGCAATCAACTTGATTATGATGTTTTTTTTTTAATGTTGTTTTAGTAAGCTTTTTTGCTGCTGTAACCAAAAGACCTGACAAGAACAATTTTAGAGGAATAGAAGTTTCTTTAACACAGTTTCAGAGGCCTCAATCCATAGATGGCCAATGACTGCTCTGTGCCAGAAAGGGAGAACATCGTGGCAGAAGAGCATGGTGGAGGAAAGCAGTCAGGGTATGGCCACAAGGAAGCAGAGAGAGAAAGTTCTGCTCACCAGGGACAAAGTATATACCCTAAAGGTGCGTTCCCAAAGGCCTGCCTCCTCCAGCCACACCTTACCTGCCTAGTTACCACCCAGTTAATCCCCACCAGTGGATTAATGTACTGATAAAATTAGGGCTCTTATAACCCAATTTTTCACCTCTAAATTTTCTTGCATTGTCTCACACAAGGTTGGGGGGGGGACACCTCACATCTAAACCATAACAAATGTATTGCTGAATTCTCTCTTCTGATATTATATTAAGGATTTCTGCATTTATATTAATCAAATATGTTGGTTTGTAGTTTTTTTTTCTTTACGTGTCCTTATACAGTTTTGGTATTAGGGTGATACAAGCTTCATGAAATGGGATTGCAAGCATTCCCTCCCTTTCAATGTCATGGACTAAGTTAAGGAATCTTGGAAATAATTCTTTAAAGAACTAGTAAAATTTGGTTGTAAATTCATCATTGGTTTTTTAATTGGTCTCTTTAGATTTTCTATGTCCTCTTCATTCTCTTTGTTCAGTTTTGGTAAATCATGTGTCTAGAAATTTATCCATTTCTTATATATTTTCCAATTTATTAAAACATAGTATTTCAATATAGTCCGTAATAATCCTTCTGATTTCAGTTGTGTTTGTTACAATTTTCCCATTTTTGTCTGTTATTTTATTAATTATAGGTAGGCCTCAGGGAAATGCAAATCAAAACTACACTGAGATTCATCTCACTTTAATTTGATTGACAATCATTGAGAATGCAAATAACAATAAACTCTGGTGAGGATGCAGGGTGAGGGAACACTTTTGTAGGTGGGAATGTAAAATAATACAGCCACTATGGAAGTCAGTATGGAGTAGCTTCAAAAAGCTACCAATACAACTTCCATAAGACCTAGCTATACCACTCCTCCACATTAATACAAAAAAATTAAATCAGCATAATTAGCATGTTTATCTATGTCTATAGCAGCACAATAACAATAGCCAAGTTATGGTTATCAATCCAGGTGTTCATTCACAGATGAATGGATAAGGAAAATGTCCTATATACACAATGGAGTTTTATTCATTCACAAGTAAGAATGGCATTATGCCATTTGTACAAAAAAGGATATATATGGAAACCATAACTCTGAGAGAAATAAATCAGGGAGAAAAGTATTGTATGTTTTCCTTCATATGTGCAAGCTACATGGAAAACAGGGAAATAAAAGGATTCAATGAAATTAGAAGGGAGGCCATTGGAGTAGAGATGGGGGTTCGGTAGAGGAAGGAAGATAGTGGGGAATTATTGGGCATTGAAATTGATCATATTGTGTATTTATGTATGTGCAGTATGCCACAACAAGACCCACCAGTCTGTATAATTGAGAAGTACCAACAAAAATAAATGAATAACCTGGGCACTGACCAAGGCCAAAAAATAAAATTAAAAAAAAAAAGAAAAACTTAAATTAAATAAAAGAATGATTGTGAGTACAGTTGAATATACTGATAGCAACTAGGCATTAGTGAAATTCTGATACTGCTGTTTGTCAATGACGAGTTCTGCTTCCTCAAATGTTGAAGTCTGAACATTAGAGAAGAAGCCAAGGCAAGTGTAGAAAGCAAATTTCACTTAAAAACAAAACAAAACAAAAAAAAAAAAACAGTAACACAGACCCAGAAGGGGGAAGTCCTAAGAAATAGGAACAGAGAGTCCTGCTCCTTTTATAGATTTTAGACTTTCTCTGTTCTTCTGCCCTCTTCCCCTCATCTCTTTCCTTCCTGCATAGTGACTAGACCCAGGGGAGGTGGGTGGGATGCCCAAAAGGTGAGAAGCAGGTGGGCTGGAAGGACCAAGGTGGAGGGATCAGGGCAGGAAGGGAGCACAGCCCAAGGTGCATTAATTAGAAGCTGCCTGTCTGCTCAGAGGGTACTTCATTAACAACCTCCTGGAGGGGCAGTATAGGCAGGTAATCTTGGTAATCAAAGGGCTCTAGAGTCAGTAATATTTCCATCTCCCAGGGGCAGCCTCCAACTTTTAGGACGAGAATGAGCCTCCATTTTCACCATCTGACAGGATTACCTATCTACACTGACTGTCTGTCTTTAATTGTTGCTTCAGTTCAATGCATAAGTTTTAATATATTTAAATGTAACCAGAAATTGGTTACCTCTGTCCTTAAATCAGTGTTTCCCACATTAAACAACAAGACCATCAAAACTCGCACAGACTTGGCTTCCCCTTTGAGGAAGGAAGGAATTCCTTAGAACTGTGTGAAATCCAGTGACAAAACAGAACAAAGATGCTGACTTCTGATGTACATGACTGGGTCCTAATCCTGTCTCTCTCGAGCTAGGAAACCTTGGGTAGGTTAACTGCTCAGTGAGTTTCTGTTTTCATCACCTTACCTAGCAATTTCAAATGTTAAATAAATCTTCTCCCACAGCCTCAATATTAGAATTTAACATGTTTGAGCATTTACTGTGGCATTCTTCATCTTTAAAGAAAAATTTAAAAGGGGTATTGAGTGTATTAAATGTATCAAATCTTACTTATAAAAATATTTTGGTTTTGCCTTACTAAATCAAAAAATATAGTGATTTCTGATAATTCTTTCATACCTTTTACTCAATGTTACTGCTCTAAATATATACTGCTCTAAATATTTTACATTGTTACATTTATTAAAACTGTTAATGAAACTCAAATGTCTCTGAAAATCACATCCATGTTTTCTGTTCATACAAATTTAGATTTAAATTTCAAATTATTTTTTTAAAATAAATTTGATTATGTATAATGTATATGGATGATATCACCTGTTGCCTTTAGATAGTAAAGTGATTACTACAGAAGGCAGGTTCACATATCTATCATTTCATATTATTCCCAAATCTTACAGCCTTTCAGACCTTGCTTTTGGAATTTATTCATCTTTTACTACTGGATATTTTCTTATCAAATTTTTAGACTAATTTTTTCAGGTAAGGAAACAAAGCAACAAGAATTTGAACAGTTTTCAGATAAATCAAAGACTAAGAGCAACTTAACCAAATAATTGAATTTATTACAGGCTACTTGATTTCTAACAGGTTCCATTTAAAAAATGAAATGAGATGATTGAATGAGTATAAAGATATTAATCAATCCCATTCACTAGTTTTTATCTTTTGGTTCTCTGTGCCATATATCCTTGATTTAAATATCACTACAATAAGACAAAGAAAATATCAATCACCACATAAAATTTTCTTGTTCCATTTTTCAACTTACTTTCATACCACTTCAGGAAGTCACATGCATTTCATGAGCATTTTGGATTCATATGCATTTTGTCACTGTAGAGTAGATTTTGTTTTGATATAATTTTTATAAGTGGTGGTGTTTTCCCCAAACACCACAATTATTGTGAGATTCCTTCATACTATTGCATGATTTAGTAATTTAATCCTTTTTATTGATGGGTATATTTCCAATATAGGAATATGCTAGTTTGTGTAACCATTGACATTGATAAAATTGAACTATTCCTAGTATTTGGATATTAGAAATGAAACGGTTATAAACACCCACTGAAAAATCATTGTATGAACATGGGACTTGACTTCTCTTAGGCAGTACCCAAGAATTAAATAGCTGTATTGCAGCACAGGTCTATGTGTAACTTTCTTAGAAATTTCCCATGTGTATTCCAAAATGCAACATTATACGTGCTCACCAGCAGTTCATGAGAGTTCAGATTCTACAATATTTTCATTAATAATACATACGACTTTTTAAATTTTTATTTCATGTATTGTTGCAGGTATATCATGATACCTCATTTTAGCTTTAATTATCACTTCCCTACTAACCACAGATGATGTTCATTTTCTCAAGCATTAATTTTTTCATTCAAATATCTTCTTTGGAGAAGTTTCTATTTAAACCTCTGCTCCTTTTATTTTTTTTTTTAGTAAGATTGGTTGTTTTCTTATTATTGATATGAGTTCTTTATATTCTGACTACAAGTTGTTTGTCAGATCTAAGGCCCTCAAAAGCTTTCTTCAGACTGTGAGAAAACACATACTTGTCTACATACACACAGGCATATGCACCAGAATGTTTATGTGTGTATATGGATATAGGGTGTAGTATTAAAAATAAGTGCTTTCTGAAAAAGCACATGTCTAATTATATTCTCTCCACATTGTTCTAGTTAATTGTTGCTACATAAAATCGTAGAACATAGGGCTCAAAATAACCAGTATTGTTATTTTGCTTATCTTCCTATTGACTGAAGTCACACTGTGGCATACAGTGGACAGCTGGGCTAAGTGGAAGAGTGTCACACAAGTGACAACAGAGTGTGAATGTCAAGAAAGACAAGCTCATCAGGTCCTCTCAACTCTTCATATAGTCTCAGAGTGGGTTACCTTGTTACTTAACTTATTAGGGGACAGCTTGTGACTCTTTCAGAATAAATTCTTAAAGACTGAAACAGCATTACCTAGAATGATTTCTCTGTTTTGTTGGTCAAGCAATTATATGACAACAAAACTTTAAAGGGAGGCTAAATGAACACTGTGTTTCTAAGGGAGATGTATCTAAATGCTTACCACTATCTTCAGTCTGTCAAAACTACCAACGGCCCATTGTGGAAAATCTTAAAAATTTCTCATACTAAATTCTTCACTTCCTAACTGTTAACATTTTATATAAGTAGCAACTATGTGTGTGTTCTCCTTTTCTTTTTGATATACATAACCCTCACAAACAAATATTCGAACAATACTTATTTAGAAGAATGACAGACATTTCAATCAACCAATCTGGAAGAAGGGGTTGACTCTGATACTTTGAAGTAGCCCAATCAAATCAAATACTGCAGTGACAGACCAAGGTTCAAGAAATGTGAAGAATCTCATTGATATCTGATATTTGGAGTATATAAAATAGAGCCTTCCAGTATTTTCTAATTTAGCAAAGAATTGTATTGTACCAATGAAATTGTTTCCCAAGACATTTGTAACTATCTTTTTAGGAAGATTGTTACCTATGTACAATATTTAAGTGAATCATCCATACACATATAAGCTATATTCGTACAAAAAATTCTGCAAATACAGTGTACTTCTAAGTTTTGATCTCTGGTCTCTAAATTAACCAAAAATATTTAGTAGCCAATTAACTCTATGAAATCTTTTACAACAGATTACAGAGAATACAAAAAAAAGTGAATTTTATTTCTAAAGGCTTAAATTTAGTAGTGAAATCCTCATATGGATAAATTACACATAATTCAAAAAGCAGTGTATTAGCTACACAGTATGCAACCTAATCATAAAGTCAAAGGTATGTGGATGGATGGATGGCATGGTTGGGGCAGGAATGTGACATGGCTGGGTAAAGAATGTAAATTTTAATATTGATATTGATGAGAGTATTCCCAGCATTATTATTAGAACAGATAAGAATAGAAACAAACCAGATATCTCCAGTAGAAATGAATAAACAAAGGGTCTTATATTCATAAAATGAAATGCTATGCAGTCATAAAATGGAACGAGATTTAGCAACTTGCTACGACATGGGTAGATTCTGACAGAAGGCTGCTAAGGAGAGAAGACTGATAGAAGGGGACATGTATCATATGCCTCTTTAATATTTAGAATAAGTAAACACTTAGAACCAGAAAATAAAGTTTCCAAGGACTACAGGTCAGAGAGAAGTTGGAGTGACCCCCAATACATGTGTTTTTTAATGGGTGTTGAAAAATGTTCTGGAAGCAGAGTGTTGAAGGCTACATAACCTTGTGAATATACTACATCCATGGAATTTTGTCACTAGAAGTGTATGGTTTATAAAATATGAATGATATCTCAATATAATAATTGCAGAAAGGTATTAATACTTCATTAAGACTAAGCATAATATTTAAAAAGACAGAAAAAAATGAACAAAAGCAAAGTGTGCGAAATAATTAACTTGGGGACTGATGTCACTTACATTAACCTTTTATTATATAGAGTTTATCATTATTATTATAATTATTTTTACAGAATGAATTTTGATTAATTGTTCACAAATGGGATACAATTTTTCATTTCTATGACTGTGCATGATGTAGATTCACATCATTCATGTAACCATACGTAATGTAATGATGTCTGTCTCATTCCATCACCTTTCATACCCCAGTCTTCCTCCCTCTTATTCCCCTCTACATAATCTAAAGTTCCTCCATTCTTCTCTCATCTCCCACCCCCATTAAGCTTTAGTTGAACAAGAAGTACATAGACCATATTTTATAGTAAAAGATACATATGTATTGTATGTAGTTTACACCATGAAATTAACTCATGGTTTTCATCCTGTCATACATCAGTTTAGTAATAGCCAATAATAAAAACTCAATCTTTCATAAAGATGTGGATGTATTCAGAGGGAAAAATACACAACCATAAATATAATTAAGCCATAAGTTTGCATAACAACAAAGCCCGAGGGAATAGCTTCAGAGAGTTAAGTCCCAAAGGTTACCTGGTATAATTTCAAGTTATCTGCTTAGGGTTCAGTTATCAAAGAACAGCTCATGTCAGGTAAGCTCCTGAGTTTCCAAACTCAAAGACTTGAGGTTTAAAGAAATTACATTTCAAAAAAAAAAAAGTCTGAATAAGAATCATGTTATGCCAGCTTACTTTATTCCATGAATCCTGATCTAATGATCAGAAATGAAAATTTCTTCTCAAAACTGGAAGACAAAAGTAAATTTCCTATCCACGAAATAACATTTTACTAATTTTATTTTAATATAGCTTCATAAGCAAATGTTTTATACCTGTTTGTATTTATAACAATTTAAGGGGTTTTGTTTTAGTTTTGCTGTTTTGTTTTTAGTTGATAAATATTTGAGGTACTGCATTGTAAATAACTATATATGAAAATTCAATTCAGTGTGAATCACATAGTGTTGTTACTTAGGCCAAAATCAGCAAAAAAAAAAAAAAATCACCTATATACATTCCTTACTATTTCCCATATTTCCATTAAGAATCATACATATGATCACCTTAAAAGTACATAAAATACATATATGCTTTAGTAAAATATGCCTATTAAACTCTTTATTCTTTTTTCATTTTTAAATATAAAAGTCTACTTAAGATCAAGTTGCAATGTAAATGTATAGAAATGATGGTGTTCCTTCTTTATTTTTGGCATTCTTGTGCAGATCAGTAGGCTTATCCTTTAATTCAAGGCTACCCATAAAAATAGGTAACAATCATTGTGGTAAAATCATACCACATTTATTAAAACACAGAAAGAAAGGAATAGTTATTTTATATTTCACAAATACTAAAAACCACATATAATAATAACAGTAGAGTAACAATTTTTATTTTTAGTCGTCAGTGATATTCTTACTATTTCTAGAACTACTACAATGAACTTTTAAACCAGTCAGGATTTTTGAGAACAAATGTAAGTGGAATTACCCTTTTTGTCTATGTGAATGTTGTAGATTCTGTACCTGTGATAGTCTCTCTAGTGTGCCTCCATATTATTTGGCAGATGAACACAGATTTCAGTATAGTAAAAGTAAACTCCCTAATGTAAGGGGTAAGATCCAGAGAAATTAATGAAATTGTAGAAAGGCATATATTTCTTGAATAACATTCAGATTTGAATCAGAACTTTCCATCTGCTTTCTTGGATTTATTCATTATGATTGTCAAGCAGATGCAATTATTCTTTAAAGAGTGATATATGCATGTTTGTTTTTCTGAGACTAAAAAAGAAGATCACAGAAAGAAGTGGCGTTCTGCCATATAGATACTTGTGAATGTAAAGAATAAAACACAAATCTATCTTTTTATATAATTTTTCCAAAAGTTTAGGCAAGAACAAAGAAGAATGGACAGGGGAAATTGTTCCTCAGTGACTGAATTCATTTTCACAGGAATTGCCATTAACCCTGGGATGATGAGCACCCTATTTGCTATGTTTCTACTTGTTTATCTCATTAATATTCTGGCGAATCTTGGAATGATCTTCTTAATTAGAGTGGATTCCAAGCTTCACACACCAATGTAGTTTTTCCTCAGCCACCTCTCCTTCTGTGACCTCTGCTACTCCACAGTGATTGGACCCAAGATGCTGGTCGACATATTTGCCAGAAATAAATCAATTTCCTTCCTTGGCTGTGCTGTGCAGTTCTTGGTCTTTTGTATCATTGCAGATTCTGAGTGTCTACTGCTGGCAGTGATGGCCTTTGACTGGTACAAGGCCATCAGTAACCCCTTGCTGTATACAGTCAACATGTCTAGCAGAGTTTGCTATCTACTCATGGCTGGAGTTTACCTTGTTGGGCTGGGAGATGCTTTGATACACACAACATTAACATTTTGCGTATGTTTCTGTGGATCTAATGAGGTTAATCATTTCTTTTGCAATGTCCCTCCTCTCCTGTTACTGTCTTGCTCTGACACACAGGTCAATGAGTTAGCGATATTCACCATTTTTGGTTTTATTGAACTGAGTACCTTTTCTGGAGTCCTGGTCTCTTATTGCTACATCATCTCATCTATCTTAAAGATCCGCTCTGCTGAGGGGAGGCTCAAAGCTTTCTCCACCTGTGCCTCCCACCTAACTGCAGTTGCAGTATTCCAGGGAACTATGCTCTTCATGTATTTTCGACCAAGTTCTTCCTACTCTCTAGATCAGGACAAAATGAGCTCACTGTTTTACACCCTTGTGATTCCCATGTTGAACCCTCTGATTTATAGCCTCCGGAACAAAGATGTGAAAGAGGCCCTGCAAAAACTGAAAAATAAAAGATGGACTTAAGTAATTTTAATATCTGTAGATAAATTTGCTTCAGAATGGAATGTACATTTTAGATATGTGCATATTTATAGTGAAAGTTTTTAATATATTGCATGATACACAGAAGGAAAATTCTTTCATGTAGTTTAATTTATTAAATATGTCTTTGTACTGAAGTCTAATTATTAAAAACGTTGCAACTGTACAAACATATCCTGCTTGATTTTTTGTCTTAAATGAGCATATTGTCTCCATCTCTGAAAAAATTATCCTCAAATTTTTAATTTTCTCAGTTTTCTTTGCTCATTCTCCTATTCATGCATTATTTTAATTACACTAAGATTTAGTAAATGCTTATTAACTGCCTTTTACATATTTTTGTGCCTGTTTCATTGTGAATTTATGAGTTCATAGACTAGTGAATATTACATTCTGGTTAAGTTTTTTCATTCACTTATTAACATTAATCAATTAAGTGACAGAAATAGACCTTAAAACAACCCCAAAATAAAAAAGATGGTGAGTTACATTCCAAAGCAAAAATGTTTAAATGCAGTGTGCAGGAGAACGTCTTCCTTGAATGGAAAAGATCAGTTTCGTGTTTAAAATTTTTAAGAGAAAATGATTTTTGGCAGAGTTCGACAACCAGGGAAGTCTTCAGTGAGTTGGACAAATCCATGATATTTGAAAAGCAAAGGAGTCTGACAATGTTAGGCTATTAAAAAAAGAATTAAAATGACCGTGGCAAAGAATATCTTGTAATGAAATTATTAAATTCATCATCTCCATAATTTCCAGAAGAATTTCTTTCCCTCTTCCTCATTATCAGTCCCATCAATTGATTATCTGTCCTCCACAAACATTCACTTCCCAAAAATATTGTACAATGGCACCATTTTTGCTTCAGAATGGAGTACTCCTTCCTTGTTTCAAATCACTTGCCTCATGTCTGGGACACAAAGTGGATAAGCAAACAAATATTAAAAATGCCAAATAGCAAAGTAGTTGTAAGTACATAATAAATTAAAAGAAATAAATAATTGATGATATGATATTTGCTACACACACACACACCAAATTTCTTTAAAAAAAGTACATAAACTTGTGTGTACAAATGCAATGAATTCACAATGATGTGGATTTTAATTTAATAGGAAGTAAATGGCATACATCTATGTATGTTCTTGATGTTTGCCTTTATCTCCGTTTTCTATTTTTATGATGACTCAAGTACTGATTAAACTTCTTGAGAAAACATGGAAATGGCCACATTTTAAGAACCCAGGAAGACATAGGGCATACTTAATTATCCTTTCCAATTATGAAAGTAAAAGCCACTGGGTCTCTCAGGTTTTCTGGCTGTCTCTGTATGAAAATACCTCAGAATAAAAGGAAAGCCCACAAAGACCTCTGCTTTCAAGGTGGCGGGTAAAACATTGTGACAGGTTAGGAGAAATTATCCTGGTGGAAAATAAAAATGAGGGACTCTTGTTTTCAGTAAAAGGCTTTATGCATTTCCACCTGTACCACATTTTCTCAATTAACACCCCCTACTCTCTTGCAACATGTACTTATAAACACTGCCATTGTTTGTTCCCCGGAATATTAACATCATACACCCAGAATGGTGCTACTCAGAGATGAGGCCTTGGAGAAGTGACAAATTCATGACAGATCATTCAGGAATGGTTTAATGCCCTCCCTTATAAAAAAGGACCAAAAAGTTCCCTTGCACTTGACTTCCATACTCCAGAATTATGATAAATGAATTCATGCTCTTTGTAAGCCCTTATGGTTTAGATATGACATATTCTCCAGAGTTCAAGTGTGAAACAATGCAAGAGTATTCAGAGGTAAAATGATGAGTTTATGAGACCTAAAACCTAATCATTGGATTAATTTGATAATATGAATTAACTGGGTAATAACAGTAGGCAGGTAGGCTATAGCTGAAGTAAATAGGTCACTTGGGCATGTCTATTGATTTATATTTTACCCCTAGTAAGTGGAGCTGTTTCTCTCTCTGCTTTCTGGTTGCCATGTCCTGAGATGGTTTCTGCTTCAATGTTCTTCCACTGTGATATTCTGTCTTATCTCAGACCCAGAGTAATAAAGTTGGGTGTCTATGAAATGAGGCCTCTGGAACCATGGAATCTATAACCTTCTCCTCCTCTAAAATAGTTTAAATCTTTTCATCAGAGTAATGAAAATGCTGGCTAAAACAAAATTGGTACTAAAAAGTGGGGTCATTGCTCTAATTGACCATGTATGTGGTTCAAAAATCTTTGAAAACAGAATCTTCAGGGGACGAACTTTGAAAATTTAGAGAAGCAAGCAGGAAAAGCATTAGAATGTTGAAAGTGGACATTAATGGGCAGTTCTGGAGGCAACTCTGAAGAACAGAATGCCAATAGAACTGTGGACAGTAAAGATTGGGCTCATGAGGTTTTATGGGAGAACAACCCTAAAGGAAATTAAACTAGAGGTCATTTGTGTTACATTCTGGCAAAGAAGTTCTCTCCATTTTGCCCATGTCCTGAGACTTTCTGTAAGGTTGAATTTAAATGTAATATTCTAGTTAATCTGGCAGAGTAAATTTCTTTCTCTCTCTCTTTTTTTTAATTGTCCTAGTAACATATTTTTTCCTTTATTTTTTTTTAATTATTGTACACAAATGGGATACATATTGTTTCTCTGGTTTGTACATGGAACAAAGGCATACAATTTGTGCAATCGTAAATTTACATAGGGTAATGTTGTTTGATTCATTCTGTTATTTTTTCCCTCCCTCCCAACCTCCCACCCCTCTATTCCCTGTATACAGTCCTTCCTTCCTCCATTCTTTCCACCCTCCCTAACCCTACCCTAAACCTAACCCTAACCCTAACACAAACCCCTCCTACGCCCCATTATGTGTCATCATCTGCTTATCAGATAGATCATTCGATCCTTGTTTTTTTGAGATTGGCTTATCTCACTTAACATGATATTCTCCAATTTCATCCATTTGCCTGCAAATGCCATAATTTTATCATTCTTTATGGTGGGGTAATATTCCATTGTGTATATTTACCACAGTTTCTTTATCCATTCATCAACTGAAGGACATCTAGGTTGATTCAACAATCTGGCTATTGTAAATTGAGCAGCTATGATCATTGATGTGACTGTATCTCTATAGTATGCTGATTTTAAGTCCTTTGGGTATAGGCCAAGGAGTGGGATACCTGGGTCAAATGGTGGCTCCATTCCAAGTTTTCTAAGGAGTCTCCACACTGCTTTCCAGAGTGGCTGCACTAATTTGCAGCCCCACCAGCAATGTAAGAGTGTACCTTTCTCCCCACATCCTCGCCAACACCTGTTGTTGCTTGTATTCTTGATAATAGCCATTCTAATTGGGGTGAGATGGAATCTTAGGGTGGTTTTGATTTGCATTTCTCTTATTAATAGAGATGTTGAACATTTTTCCATATGTTTGTTGATTGCTTGTAGATCTTCTTCTGTGAAGTGTCTGTTCATTTCCTCACCCATTTGTCGATTGGATTATTTGTATTCTTGGTGTAGAGTTTTTTGAGTTCTTTATAGATTCTGGAGATTAGTGCTCCATCTGAAGTATGATTGGCAAAGATTTTCTCCCACTCTGTAGGCTCTTTTTTCGCATTGCTGATATTTTCCTTTGCTGAGAGAAAGCTATTTAGTTTGAATCTATCCCAGGTATTGATTCTTGCTTTTATTTCTTGTGCTATGGGAGTCCTGTTGAGGAACTCTGGTCCTAAGCCGACATGTTGAAGCTCTGGACCTACTTTTTCTTCTGTAAGATGCAGGGTCTCTGGTCTGATTCCGAGGTCCTTAATCCATTTTGAGTTTAGTTTCATGCAGGGTGAGAGATAGGGGTTTAGTTTCATTCTGTTGCATATGGATTTCCAATTCTCCCAGCACCATTTGTTGAAGAGGCTATCTTTTCTCCACTGCATATTTTTGGCACCTTTGTTTAGTATTAGAAAATTATATTTATTTGGGTTTGTGTCTGTGTTCTCTATTCTGTACCATTGATCTACCTGTCTATTTTGGTTCCAATACCATGCTGTTTTTGTGACTATTGATTTGTAGTAGATTTGAAGATCTAGTGTTGCCATACCCACTGTTTCATTCTTCCTGCTAAAGATTGCTTTAGCTATTCTGGGTTTCTTATTCTTCCAGATGAATTTCATGATTGCTTGCTCTATTTCTGTAAGGTACATCATTGGGATTTTAATTGGAATTGCATTGAATCTGTATAGCACTGTTAGTAGTATGGCCATTTTGACAATATTAATTCTACTTATCCAAGAACATGGGAGATCTTTCCATCTACTAAGATTTTCTTTAATTTCCTTCTTTAGTGTTCTGTAGTTCTCATTGTAGAGGTCTTTCACCTCTTTTGTGAGATTGATTCCCAAGTATTTTATTTTATTTGAAGCTATTGTGAATGGGTAGTTTTCCTAATTTCTCTTTCTGAAGATTCATCACTTATGTATAAAAATGCATTGGATTTATGAGCAATGATCTTATATCCTACTAGTTTAGTGAATTCACTTATGAAATCTAAAAGTTTTCTGGTGGAATTTCCTGGTTCCTCTAAGTATATAATCATATCATTAGCAAAAAGTGATAGTTTGAGTTCCACTTTTCCTATTCATATCCCTTTAATTTCTTTGGTCGGTCTAATTGCTCTGGTTAGAGTTTTGAGGACAATGTTGAATAGAAGTGGTGAAAGAGGACATCTCTGCCTTGTTCCAGTTTTTAGGGGGAATGCTTTCAATTTTACACCATTTAGAATTATATTAGCCATGGGCTTAATATAAATAGCCTTTACAATATTAAGGAATGTTCCCACTATCCCTATTTTTTCTAGTGTTTTGAGCATGAAGGGGTGCTGTATTTTATCAAATGCTTTTTCTGCATCTATTGAAATAATCATGTGATTCTTGACTTTAAGTCTGTTGATATGGTGAATTACATTTATTGATTTCCTGATGTTGAACCAACCTTGCATCCCTGGGATGAAACTCACTTGATCATGGTGCACTATCTTTTTAATATGTTTTTGTATGCAATTTGCTAAAGTTTTGTTGAGAATTTTTGCATCGATGTTCATTAAGGATATTGGTCATAAATTTTCTTTCCTTGATGTGTCTCTGTCTGGTTTAGGTGTCAGGGTAATCTTGGCTTCATAGAATGAATTTGGGAGGGTTCCCTCCTCTTCTATTTCATGGAATACTTTGAGAAGTATTGGAATGAGCTCTTCTTTAAAGGTTTTGTAGAACTCGGCTGAGAACTCATCTGGTCCTGGGCTTTTTTTGTTGGTAGGCTTTCGATGACTTCTATTTCATTACTTGAAATTGGTCTATTTAAATTGTGTATGTCCTCCTCATTCAGTTTAGGCAATTCATATGTCTCTAGAAACCTGTTGATGTCTTTGAAATTTTCTATTTTGTTGGAGTATAGATTTTCAAAATAGCTTCTAATTATGTTTTGTATTTCAATGGTGTCTGGTGTGATATTTCCTTGTTCATTCCGAATTTTAGTAATTTGGGTTTTCTCTCTTCTTCTCTTTGTTAGTGCGGCTAAGGGTTTATCAATTTTGTTTATTTTTCAAAGAACCAACTTTTTATTTTGTCAATTTTTTGAATTGTTTCTTTTGTTTCAAATTCATTGATTTCAGTTCTGATTTTAACTATTTCCTCTCTTCTACTGCTTTTGGTGGTGTTCTGTTCTTTTTCTAGGGCTTTGTGCTGTAGTGTTAGGTCGTTTATTTGTTGATTTTTTCTTCTTTTATTGAATGCACTCCATGAAATAAATTGTCCTCTAAGTGCTGCTTTCATAGTGTCCAAGAGATTTTGATATGTTTCTTTGTTCTCATTTACCTCTAAGAATATTTTAATTTCTTTCCTGATATCTTCTATGATCCATTTGTCATATAATAGCATATTGTTTAATCACCAGGTGTTGGAGTAGTTTCTGTTTTTTACTTTTTCATTTATTTCTAATTTCAATCATTATGTTCTGATAGAATACACGGTAGTGTCTCTATCTTCTTGTATTTACTAACGTTAGCTTTGTGGCATAATATATGGTCTATTTTAGAGAAGGATCCGTGTGCTGCTGAGAAGAAAGTATATTCCCAATTTGTTGGATGGTATATTCTGTAAATGTCCGTAAATTATTGATTGTGTTATTGAGATCTATGGTTTCTTTGTTCAATTTTTGTTTGGATGATCTGTCCAGTGTGAGAGAGGCATGTTAAAATCACCGAGTATTATTGTGTTATGGTCTATTTGGTTTCTGAAATTGAGAAGGATTTGTTTGACATACATGGATGAGCCAATGTTTGGGGCATAGATATTTATGATTGTTATGTCTTGCTGATTTATGCTTCCCTTAAGCAGTATGAAATGTCCTAATTTATCCCTTCTGACTAGTTTTGGCTTGAAGTCCACAATATCTGAAATGAGGATGAATACTCCAGCTTTTTTGCTGAGTCCATATGCGTGGTATGTTTTTCCCCATCCTTTCACCTTTAGTCTATGGGTATCTTTTTCTATGAGATGAGTCTCTTGCAGGCAACATATTGTTGTAAATTTCTTTTTAATCCAATCTGCCAGTCTATGTCTTTTGATTGATTAGTTCAGGCCATTAATATTAAGGGTTACTATTGAGATATGATTTGTATTCCCGGTCATTTGGCTCTTTTTTTTTTTTTTTTGACATGACTTGGCTTCTCCTTTATTTGACAATTCCTTTAGGATAGTTCCTCCCTTTGCTGATTTGCATCGTTGTTTTTCATCTCTTCCTCATGGAATATTTTGCTGAGAATGTTCTGTAATTCTGGCTTTCTTTTTGTAAATTCTTTTAGCTTTTGTTTATCATGGAAGGATTTTATTTCATCATCAAATCTGAAGGTGAGTTTTGCTGATTATAAGATTCTTGGTATCCATGTTCTTTCAGGGCTTGAAAAATGTTGTTCCAAGCCCTTCTAGCTTTTAGGGTCTGGATTGAAAAATCTGCTGATATTTGTATTGGTTTCCCCCTGAATTTAATTTGGTTCTTTTCTCTCACAGCCTTTAAAATTCTGTCTCTATTTTGTATGTTAGGTATTTTCATTATAATGTGCCTTGGTGTGGGTCTATAGTAATTTTGTGTATTTGGAGTCCTATAAGCCTTTTATACTTGATTTTCCATTTCATTCTTCAGATTTGGGAAATTTTCTGATATTATTTCATTGAATAGATTGTTCATTCCTTTGGTTTGTTTCTCTAAGCCTTCCTCAATCCCAATAATTCTTAAATTTGCTCTTTTCATGATATCCCATAATTCTTGTAGATTCTGTTCATGATTTCTTACCATCTTCTCTGTTTGGTCAACTTTGTATTCAACATTAAATATTTTTTCTTCAATATCTGAGGTTCTATCTTCCAGGTGTTCTATCCTATTGATTATGCTTTCTATGTAGTTCTTAATTTGGTTTATTGTTTCCTTCATTTCAAGGATTTCTGTTTGTTTTATTTCAATATCTCTAACTCTTTATTGAAATGATCTTTTGCTTCCTGTATTTACTCTTTTAACTGTCAATTGGTGCAATCATTAAATGCCTGCATTTGCTCTTTCATCTCATCATTCAATGCCTGCATTTGCTCTTTCATTTCATCGTTTGCTTCCTGATTGTTTTAATTATGTACATTCTGAACTCCCTTTCTGACATTTCTTCTGCTATGCTGTCATTGTATTTTATTGATATAACATCAAGATTTGTTTGGGGCATTTTTTTCCCTTGTCTTCTCATATTGTTCAGGTATCAGTGGATCGATGAGATATTGCAGATTTCCTCTATTGACTTATAGTGTCCCTGAAGATTTCTAGTATATCCTCTCTTAGCCTTCAGTAGCCTGAAGTCTTGGAGGAATTTGATAATGCGGTGTTCCACAAGGAAGCTGCCTCTCTAGGGGTGGTGACCCTCAGGTGGGGTATATTCCCTGCTAGTGGGCAGAGGTGCCTCCACTTGTTGACCAATGGTCATCCAAAGGTGAACTAGGCTGTGGGCTGAGGCAAGGCCTGTTTGGGCCTGTGTCTCTGGTTTTACCATCCTTGTGGGAAAACCTCACCCGGCAGGGAAGACTCACCCAGGAAATTTCAATATTTTGCAGCATTCAAGTGATGTCATAACTATTATTGGAAGCATTTAGCCAAATTTATTGTGATAACCAGTAGCAAAGAACAAAGCAGCATCATTTGAAGACTTGCAGTTTGTCTAGAAAAGTGGAAGTACAGCTGGGGCTAATGAAGATATGGTTGTTACAGAGATAACAGTCACTGAAAACATGCTTAGTAATTTACTAGGGAAAATAGGAAAGATGGCCTAAAAGCATCTCAGAAATTGGCAAGACCATTCTCATTAAATGCCCAAGGGAATAAAAAGAGTAAAAATTCCTTTGAGAAGAGACCAGTTGGACACCCTGTTTACACAAAGGCTCCCAGGAAGTGGTTTCACTGTGCTCAGCCAGCCAGTCTCTCAAAGACTGCTTCAACCTGTGTCCCAGGAGGCTTGACAACTTCTCAATATGGCAGCAGACCTTGGCATCACACACACCACATTGTTCTGGTTCTGCAGGGTTTCAGGGTTAGAGGGCCATGGAGCTGTCCACTGAGATTTCAAAGGAAGGCCTCAGAGACCAAGCAAAGTGTACGAGCTTCAGAGTTCCTTGGGGATGTCTCATAAAGGGTGATACTTAAAGAACTGAGAAGAAATATGAAGCTTCAGTGGAGACCCTCAGATTAAGAGATGCTAGTGTTGTGAATTATCTTTTCACGAAAGCTGTAGAAACCCAGCAGATATAATTCAAGAGAGAAGCCATAGAGACTAAAATCATCAACATGATAGGGTCAGAGCTATAGGAGCCCATTGGAGAGAACATCATGATGTAAAATGCTCCAGATACTGAACTTACAGCTACAGAGCTTGTTTTTCCAGCTGGATGTTGGTTTAGCTTTGGTCCCATTCTTCTTTCTATTCCACTGTTTCTCTCTTGTGGAAAGAAAATGTTTATTTATTTATTTATTTATTTATTGTGTGAATTAGGAAGTTTTTATTTTCTTAAAAATTTTTAAAATTTATTCTAATTATTTATGCATGACAGTAGAATTCATTTTGACACATCATACCTAAGTGGAGTATAACTTCTCATTCTTCAGATTAAACATGATGTAGAATCACACATGTCATGTAAACATGTATGCACATTGAGTAACAATGTTCAATTCATTTTACTATCATTTCTACCCCCACACCCACTCTTCTACCTTTACTCCCTTCTGTCTAGTCCAAAATACCTCTATTCTCTCCCCATCCGTTATTGTGAGTTAGCATTGCATATTAGAGAAAACACTCAGTTTTTGGTTCTTTGGGATTTACTTATTTCACTTAGAATAATAATCTCCTGTTCCATCCATTTACTGGCAAATGTCATAATTTCATTCTTATTTAAGGCTTAGTAATATTCCACTGCATATATATACCACAGTTAGTTTATCCATTCATCTGTTGAAGGGCATCTAGGTTGGTTCCATAATTTAGCTCTTGTGAATTGAGGTGCTATAAACATTGATGTGGCTGTGTCACTATAGCATCCTGATTTTAAGTCCTTTGGGTATAAATCTAGACATGGGATGACTTGGTCAAATGATTGTTCCATTCCAAGTTTTCTTAGGAATTTCTATATTGATTTTTAGAGTGGTTCCACCGATTTGCATTCCCACCAGCAATCTATGAGTGTACCTTTTTCCCAACATTCTCACCAACATTTATTGTTGCTTGTATTTATGATAGCAAACATTCTAACTGGATTGGAATGGAATCTCAGTGTAGTTTTGATTTGCATTTCTCTAATTGCTTGAGATGTTGAACATATTTTCATATATTTGTTGATCAATCGTATTTCTTTTTCTGTGAAATATCTGTTCAATTCCTTAGCCAGTAATCCATCATCAAGAGTATCCATAGTCTTAACAGTTGCAGTAGTGCCCAAAAGTACAACTCCAAAATCCCATGAGACTTAAGGCGAGATCTTAGCTGTGAGAATGAAAATCAAAAGCAAATTGCATATATCTAATTCCATTATAATGAGATATTGCATATATATATAATGCAATTATTAATTCATTATAATTAAATATGCAATTTTCATTTTATTTTCACTCTCACAGCTACGAGTTCACCTTGGATTGTAGAATTTGGACTTGTACTTTGGGGCAATGTTGCAACTGTTAAGACTATGGGGTCTCTTGGCAATTGATTAAATGCATTTTTTCATTGTGTGATAGTCATGAGCTTTTGAGGACAGAGATGAAATGTTATGTTTTTTTAAATTTATTTTTATTGTAAACAAATGGGATACATGTTGTTTCTGTTTGTACATGGAGTAACAGCATACCATTTGTGTAATCATACATTCACATAGGATAATGAGGGTTGATTCATTCTGTTATTTTTTCCTTCCCCCACCCCTCCCACCCCTCCTTTCGCTCTATACAGTCCCTCCTTCCTCCATTCTTGCCCCACTCCTACCCCTCATTATGTGTCATCGTCCACTTATTAGTGAGATAATTCGTCTTTTGGATTTTTGAGATTGGCTTATCTCACTTAGCATGATATTCTCCAATTTCATCCATTTGCCTGCAAATGTCATAATTTTATTATTCTTTATAGCTGAGTAATATTCCATTGTATATATATACCACAGTTTCTTTATCCATTCATCAATTGAAGGACATTTAGGTTGGTTCCAAAGTCTGGCTATTGTGAATTGAGCAGCTATGAACATTGATGTGACTGTATCTCTTTAGTATGCTGATTTAAAGTCCTTTGGGTATAGGCCGTGGAGTAGGATAGCTGGGTCAAATGGTAGGTCCATTCCAAGTTTTCTAAGGAATCTCCACACTGCTTTCCAGAGTGGCTGCACTAATTTGTAGCCCCACCAGCAATGTATGAGTGTACCTTTTTCCCCACATCCTCTCCAACACCTATTGTTGCTTGAATTCTTGATAATCGCCATTCTAATTGGGGTGAGATGGAATCTTAGTGTAGTTTTGATGTGCATTTCTCTTGTTACTAAAGATGGTGAACATTTTTTCATATGTTTGTTGATTGCTTGTAGAACTTCTTCTGTGAAGTGTCTGTTCATATCTTTAGCCCATTTGTTGATTGGGTTATTTGTATTCTTGGTGTAGTTTTTTGAGTTCTTTATAGATTCTGGAGATTAGTGCTCTATCTGAAGTATGAGTGGCAAAGATATTCTCCCACTCTGTAGGCTCTCTCTTCGCATTGCTGATAGTTTCCTTTGCAGAGAGAAAGTTATTCAGTTTGAATCTATCCCAGTTATTGATTCTTGCTTTTATTTCTTGTGCTATGGGAGTCCTGTTAAGGAAGTCTGATCCTAAGCCAACAAGTTGAAGATTTGGACCTACTTTTTCTTCTATAAGATGCAGGGTCTCTGGTCTGATTCCAAGGTCCTCGATCCATTTTGAGTTTAGTTTCATGCACGGTGAGAGATAGGGGCTTAGTTTCATTCTGTTGCATATGGATTTCCAATTTTCCCAGCACCATTTGTTGAAGAGGCTATCTTTTCTCCACTGCATATTTTTGGCTCCTTTGTCTAGTATGAGAAAATTGTATTTATTTGGGTTTGTGTACATGTCCTCTATTCTGTACCATTGATCTACCTGTCTATTTTGGTTCCAATACCATGCTGTTTTTGTGACTATTGCTTTGTAGTAGATTTGAAGATCTGGTGTTGCCATACCCACTGTTTCATTCTTCCTGCTAAAGATTGCTTTAAGCTATTCTGGGTTTCTTATTCTTCCAGATGAATTTCATGATTGCTTGCTCTATTTCTGTAAGGTATGCCATTGGGATTTTAATTGGAATTGCATTGAATCTGTATAGCACTGTTGGTAGTATGGCCATTTTGACAATATTAATTCTGCCTATCCAAGAACATGGGAGATCTTTCCATCTTCTAAGGTCTTCCTCAATTTCTTTCTTCAATGTTTTGTAGTTTTCATTGGAGAGATCTTTTACCTCTTTGTTTAGATTGATGCCCAAGTATTTTATTTATTTATTTATTTTTTTGAGGCTATAGCAAATGGAGTTGTTTTCCTCATTTCCCTTTCTACTGTTTCGTCGCTTGCATATAAAAATGCTTTTGATTTATGTGTGTTGATTTTATAGCCTGCTATTTTGCTGAATTCATTGATGAGGTCTAGAAGTTTTCTGAAGGAGGTTTTTGGATCCTCTAAGAATAGAATCATGTCATCCGCAAATAGTGACAGCTTAAGTTCCTCTTTTCTTATACATATCTCTTTAATTTCTTTGGTCTGCCTAATTGCTCTGGCTAGAGTTTCGAGGACAATGTTGAATAGACGTGGGGAAAGAGGACATCCCTGTCTTGTTCCCATTTTTAAAGTGAATGGTTTCAGTTTTTCTCCATTAAGAATGATGTTGCCCATGAGCTTAGCATAAATAGCCTTTACAATGTTCAGGTATGTACCTACTGTCCCTATTTTTTCTAGTGTTTTGAGCATGAAGGGGTGTTGTACATTGTCGAACGCTTTTTCTGCATCAATTGAAAAAACCATATGATTCTTATCTTTAAGTATATTGACACGATGGATTACATTTATTGATTTACAGATGTTAAACCATCCTTGCATTCCAGGGATGAACCCCACTTGATTGTGGTGCACAATTTTCTTAATATGTTTTGGATACAGTTTGCCAATATTTTGTTAAGGATCTTTGCATCTATATTCATCAAGGATATTGGTCTAAAATTTTCTTTCCTTGATGTGTCTTTGCCTGGTTTGGGTATGAGAGTGATATTAGCTTCATAGAATGAGATTGGTAGGGTACCCTCCTTTTCCATTTCCTGGAATAGTTTGAGAAGTATTGGAATGAGTTCATCTTTGAAGGTCTTGTAGAACTCGGCTGAGAATCTGTCTGGTCTAGGGCTTTTCTTGGATGATAGATTTTTAATGGCTTCTTCTATTTCATTGCTTGATATTGATCTGTTTAAATTGTGTATGTCCTCCTGGTTCAGTTTGGGAGGAGCATATGTCTCTAGAAATTTGTCAATGTCTTCGGTAGTTTCTATTTTCTTGGAATACAGATTTTCAAAGTAGTTTCTCATTGTGTTTTGTATCTCACTGGTGTCTGTCATGATATTTCCTTTTTCATCACAAATTTTAGTAATTTGAGTTTTCTCTCTCTTTCTCTTTGTTAGTGTGGCTAAGGGTTTGTCTATTTTGTTTCCTTTCTCAAAGAACCAACTTTTTGTTTTGTCAATTTTTTGAATTATTTCTTTTGTTTCAATTTCATTGATTTCAGCTCTGATTTTAATTATTTCCTGTCTTCTACTACTTTTGCTGTTATTCTGTTCTTCTTTTTCTAGGGCTTTGAGCTTTAATATTAGGTCATTTAGATGTTGAATTTTCATTCTTTTCTGGAATGCACTCCATGCAATGAATTTTCCTCTTATTACTGCTTTCCTAGTGTCCCAGAGATTTTGATATGTTGTATCGTCATTCTCATTGACCTCTAATAATTTTTTTATCTCCTCCCTGATGTTTTCTGTTATCCATATTTCATTCAATAGCATATTATTTAGTCTCTAGATGTTGGAGTAATTTCTGTTTTTTATTTTGTCATTGATTTCTATTCTCAGTCCATTATGATCTGATAGAACACAAGGCAGTACCTCTATTTTTTTGCATTTCCTAAGGGCTGCTTTGTGGCATAACACATGGCCTATATTCCAGAAGATTCCACGTGCTGCTGAGAAGAAAGTGAATCTGTTTGTTGATGGATGGAATATTCTATATATGTCTGTTATGTCTAGGTTATTGATTGTGTTATTGAGTTCTATGATTTCTTTGGTTGCTTTTGTTTGGAAGATCTATCTAGTGGTGACAGCAGTGCATTAAAGTCATCCAGAATTATTGTGTTGTGGTCTATGTGATTTGTGAAATTGAGAAGGATTTTTTGATGTACAGGGATGCACCATTGTTTGGGGCATAAATATTTACTATTGTTATGTCTTCCTGATTTATGGTTCCCTTAAGCAGTGTGAAATGTCCTTCTTTATCCTTCTGACTAACTTTGGCTTGAAGTCCACTTTATCTGATATAAATATGGAAACCCCCACTTTTTTACTGAGTCCATGTGCCTGGTAGGTTTTCTACCATCCTTTCACCTTTAGTCTGTGGATGTCTTTTTCTATGAGATGAGTCTCTTGCAGGCAGCATATTGTTGGGTCTTTCTTTTTAATCCATTCTGCCAGTCTGTGTCCTATGATTGATGAGTTTAGGCCATTAATGTTGAGGGTTATTATTGAGATATGATTTGTATTCCCAGTCATTTGACTTATTTTTGGTTTTTAAGTTGGCTTGGTTTCTCCTTTGAGTGGTTTTTCTCTAAGGTAATTCCTCCCTTTGCTGACCTCCGTTGTTGTTTTTCATTTCCTCCTCATGGAATATTTTGTTGAGCACTTTCTGTAGCGCAGGCTTTCTATTTGTAAATTCTTTTAACTTTTGTTTATCATGGAAGGATTTTATTTCATCATCAAATCTGAAGGTTAGTTTTGCTGGGTACAAGATTCTTGGTTGGCAACCATGTTCTTTTGAAGCTTGAAATATGTTGTTCCAGGTCCTTCTAGCTTTTAGAGTCTGGTTTTAGAAGTCGGCTGCTATCCGTATTGGTCTCCCCCTATATGTAATCTGATGCTTTTCTCTCACGACCTTCAAAATCCTATCTTTATTTTGAATGTTAGGCATTTTCATTATAATGTGCCTTGGTGTGGACCTGTTGTGATTTTGTGCATTTGGTGTTCTGTAAGCCTCTTGTATTTGATTTTCCATTTCATTCTTAAGGTTTGAGAAATTTTCTGATATTATTTCATTGAATAGATTGTTTATTCCTTTGGTTTGTATCTCTGTGCCCTCCTCAATCCCAATAATTCTTAAATTTGGTCTTTTCATGATGTCCCATAGTTCTTGGAGATTCTGTTCATGATTTCTTACCATCTTCTCTGTTTGGGCAACTTTATTTTCAAGATTAAATATTTTGTCTTCATTGTCTGAGGTTCTGTCTTCCAAGTGGTCTAGTCTTTTGGTGATGCTTTCCATTGAGTTTTTTATTTGGTTTATTGTTTCCTTCATTTCAAGGATTTCCATTTGGTTTTTTTTTTGAGAATCTCTATCTATTTGTTGAAATGATCTCTTGCTTCCTGCACTTGCTCTTTCAGCTTATTTGTATTATCATTCATTGCCTGCATTTGCTCTCTTATCTCATCCTGTGCTTTGTGAATCATCTTAATCATGTATAACATGAAGTCCTTTTCTGACATTTCTTCTAACATAGTCATTGGATTCTATTAATATAGAATCTAGATTTGTTTGGATCATTTTCTTCCCTTGTTTTTTCATGTTGTTCATTTATCTTCACCTCTAGCAGTGCAGATCTGGGGTATTGCAGATTTCCCCCTATAGGCTTATAGTGGCCCTATAGGTTTCCAAAATCCTTTCTTTAAGTGGAAATCATATTAGCAGTGCCCACTTCAGACACTATGCAATCCTAGACCAAATAGCCCCTATGAGGACAATAACAAAATTGTCATAATAAACAGAATGAGTTCAAATATTGTCTTCAGTAAAACAAACAGATTTGCAATAAGGTCTGCAGTTTCAAATGGAGGACAAAGAGGATGCAGAGGAATGTAGAATGTGGCTGTTAATGGGATAAGAAAAGAATATACACAAGTTCTAGATAATAGAAAGGTTGAGAGTGTAATCAAAAGAAATCGGATGTTAGCATGCAAAAAAGGAAGAAAAAGACTCTGAGACAACAGGTAAACAAAAGGAGAAGAGAGCAATAAATAAAAACTTAAATTTTTTTCAATAAGGAGAAAAAAGGAAATCTACAGTATAACAGTCATAAAGTAATTAAACCTCCCAGAGTTCAGTAGCCTGATGCATGAGAGGTACCTGACAATGAGCTTCAAGCTTCCAGCAGGCATCTCAGGATGGGTTTTGCCCCACCTAAAGATCAGAGCTACGGCTTCCAGGATTATCCAAGATGGCTGCTCTGGCTTCCAAACGTGTTGGCAAATGGGGAGCTGCAGCTCAGTGTGTGGCCGTGGTCAGCAGGAGGTCCTGGAGGCAGAATGTGGTTGGTCAGGCAGGGATACTGAAGGTCGGGTGTGTTTGGTGTGGTTGTGGGATTCTGGAGGCCGGTTGCAGTGGGTCTCGGGTTCCGGTGATAGGGGGCAGTCAGTTGGTCTGGGGGTCCTGGTGGCAGGGAGCAGTCAGTCGATGTGAGGGCCCCAGAGGCAGGGAGTAATCAGTCAGGCTGAGGGATCCTGGAGATGGGACTCAGTCAGTCCAGCCAGGGGTCATACGGGGCCTGGCTGTTGTCTCAAAATGGTGGCAACCACATGTAATCAAACCTGCGGGTACTGTAACAGTGAACTTCCAGGCAACAGCAGGCAGCTGGTGCTCCACTGGAGGTCGGAGATCAGTTTGCTGACTGTTGTCAGATGATCAGGAGATGAACCTCGTGCATTGGGTGATGGATAGGTGTAAGGCAGGCTATGGACAGGCGAGAGGCAGGCAAATGGGGGTTGATAGGTGCCTGACAGTGAGCAATCTGCACTCAAAAAATGCATCGATATGCTGGCAGACTGCAGGTGATCACAGCAGACAAATGGGGTAAACAGCAGGGGATACATAAACAGGAAAAACAGATATCCTCTGCTTGAAACCAGAGTTACAGAGTGACAAGGAACGCAGCCTCCCTCTAGTCCACCATCTTGGATCTCCCCTCGAAATATTATGATTTTGATATATTGTGTCACCCCAAATCTCATGTTTGAGATAATATAAGTACACAGAAGTATTCGCTAAAATAAGTACAAATGTCCCTTTTTATGTGTTCATCTGTTTATTAATTATACATTTCTCTCTAAAATTAGTTTGAATTTTTCTCATGCATCATCGAGTACTATTTATTATTCAGAATCAACTACTACATTCTACAAGTTGTAATGCTAACATCAAATTCATTTTAGGTGTACAGATGTTATTTAATATTTATTAGATATACAAATATAATTTATTTTCATTGTTACTAGATTTCAAAAAGTATTTTTTCATATATATATTAATAACTAAGTAAATTACATTTTTAGAAAAATTTGTAAATATGTTTCTATCTTTTGAATAAGATGTATTTCCCATTTAAAAATATTTTCAGAGATAAAATGATTACAGTTTGAGAGCTATAGTCTAATTAGTGGATTGATCCACTAACATGGAATAACTGGTGGCAACTGTAGGCAGGTAGGCTGTGACTGAAGGAAGGAGGTCACTGGGGGGCATGCCTACATGATTTGTATGCAAACAAAGGGAGAGAGTAGACCTCTCTCTTTGCTTGCTGGTTGCCATGTACAGAGCTGCTTTCCTCTGCCATATACTTCCACCATCATGTTCTGCTTCACCTGAGGCCCAGAGAGTTGAAACTGTCTGACCATAGACTGACACTCTGAAATGTGGAGCCAAAATAAACTTTTCTTCCTCCAAATTGTTCTTTTCAGGTCTTTTTGTCATAGGGATGCATAAGTGGATTAAAACATAATCCAACCAATTTTTAGTATTTTATCATAGCAGCTCCAACAGTCGGAGACAAACAGAAAGATGGCAGAAACATTGTTTGAATTATATTAAAATATTAAAACATTGTTTGAATTATATTAAAATATTAGCAAAATTGAATGGCAGTGAATTGCCAATAATTTAGAAAAGGCAGATTGTCCTCCACATTAACTCACCTCACTCTCCTATGTGCACTTTTATTGCAGCATCTACAGACTGCTTTGAACTTCACAATTTCCGTTATTATTAGAATCACTGGGTAAGAACTAAAGAGAAGGAAAATTAAAATCCTACACAAGGGTTCCCAGAAGAGTGAACTGATTTGATTAATTATGACTTTTTCTCGTTGAATTTATAAAGTGGAGTATTCATTATATGTAATTAGTTTGCAGGAATTCATGACAAATGGAAACTTGGGCAGATGGTCATACTCTTCTATCACAAGATTCTGCACAGTCAATGCAACATGAAATGTTATGATCTCTTTCATACTGTCTAGTTCATGCTGAAATTCCTTCCCTTCTCCATCTGTCCAAATCAGATTCTGGCAACAAGCATTACTGCCCAAATATTGTGGTACCAGTGATTGTGGAGAGTTAATATCATAGTTTCCACACCTTGACATTATTCTTCATCTTTGCTGCTGAAAATACTAAATATACAAATGAGAAGGAGATGGGATATCTGTGTAGATATATAACACAATATAATTTAATCTATTTCTGCATAAAACAGGAATTTAGTCTAGATTATTTGCAATGTCCTTTCCAGATAGAACATTTGGTCTCTGTGAATTATTATTTTAATCTCATGTGAACCCATCCCCACTACTGAAATGACTTTAAAAAATTTGAATGAATTATTGTTTGTACAAAAATTTTGTGTTACATCCGTTTTAGTAAGCTTTGTGTTGCTGTGACCAAAAGACCAGAGGAGTTCAGCTTAAAGGAGAAAATGTTGATTGTGGCTCATGTTTTCATAGGTTCAGTTCATCATCCACTAACTCCATAGATCTGGGCCTCAGGTGAGGTGGAACATCATTGCAGAATGTAATAGCAGAGGAAAGCAGTTCAGAACATCACAGCCAGGAAGCAAAAAAAAGAGGTCTACACACCAGAAACAAAATATAAACTGCCTAGGATTGCCCCCAGTAATCTCTTTCCCCCAGCTACACCTTACATGACTGCTATTACTACTCAGTTAATCCGTATCAGTGGATTAACCTACTGATTAGTTTATACATCTCATCATCTAATCCTTTCACATCTGAACATTTTTGCATGGTCTCTCACATGAGCTTTGGGGAATACCTTATATAGAAATCATTAAAATGTCTCCAGTTTTTTTTTTTTTTTAATGAAATAAGAGTCAAAAGAATAATGGTGTCAGGGAGATAGTGGTAGCATGGGGGTCATGAGGCCCCAAACTCGTAAACATATGTTCTCCAACTGGTCTCTTATTCGAACTTGAAATTCCATAGGTGTTATATCACGGTGGACACACAACTTATTTTGTGACCAAGTGCATTAAAAATAATACCATGGTGCACTACTATGATTAATCTACAAAAGCCAAAGTGAAAACATTGAAAATACAAAACACTGGTCAAGATGTGCAACAACCTTCTTGACAGTGGAATGAGAACTGACATTTCACTTCACAAATCTGCCTGACCAATTCTACTCTACCTAGATATACAAATGCCACAAGAACCAGTTTCTTTCTTAGATTCATGCTCAAGAGAATTGTGCTCTGAGAGACATACCCCAAGATGCAAATTTTTTCATTGTTGCTTTATTTGTAATAGCACACATGGGAAAAAAAAACAAAACTCAATTTCTAAAAATTTATTACATCAATTCAACAAGCTTTTCTTTAAAATGTCAGGTAGCATATGTGTTAGACTTTGGAGACCAGAACACTCTGTCATAGCACTCAGATTTATCATATAAACAGAATTAGATGGTATATTAATAACTTTGTGTTTTGAGTCCCAAAAATTTTATGTGCCTTATTTTGTCAACTTTAGCTTTATATTTAACAAAAAATTATGATATGTTTATACTGGAATTTTACACACAAATGAGAGTGAATGAATTACCTGCATATCAATCATATCTGGAAATGTCGCAAACATAAAGTAGAGTGAAAGAAGAACAAAAAGCAAAGAAACATGGAATAGTGTAAAAACTTCATGACTACAATATTCAGCAAAAATACAAAATCGATGGCCATTTCATGATGAATTGGCAGAGACCATACGTTGCTGGTAATTTCCTTTATTCACCTAGTTATGGGTAAACAGAATATATATGAAACTCCAAAAACTCAACAGCAAAAATAACAAATATCACAATTAAAAATGGATAAGAGACTTCAATAGATGTTTTGTAAAAGAAGACGAATGGTCAACAGGCATGTGTTCACATACTCAACCTACTAATCATGGCAGAAATGCAAATTGAAACATCACCTCACCTTGATAGAACGGACTGTGATCAACAGAACAAAACAATAGTTAGAGAAGATGTAGAGACTAGGGAACACTTACACAATGCTGGTGAGACTGTAAGTTCCTGCAGACATTATGAAAAAGTGTATGTGACTTCCTCAAAAAATTAAAAATAGCACTATCATGCAATCTAACAGTCTCTTTTCTGAGTATATATTTAGAGGAAATGAAACCAAAGTATTAAAGGGAATCTGCATTCATGTGGTCATTACAGTACTATTCACAACAGCCAAGAAATACAAACCATCTGAGTGTTCATCAACTGACAGTTGAGTAATCAAAATATTCTGCATACATACAATGGACTACTAGTCAGCCACTAAAGGAATAGAATCCAGGAACTGGGGTTGTGGCTCAGTGGTAGAGCACTTGCCTAGCATATGTGAGGTACTGGGTTTGATTCTCAGCAACATATATAATTAAATAAAATAACCCTCCATCAACATCCAAAAAATTTTTAAAAAATGAATAGAATCCTGTGATTTGTGATAGTGTGGATATATTTGGAGATCATTATGTTAACTGAGGTAAGCCAAGAGCAGATCAGGTATCGCATGATCTCACTCCCACATGGAATCTTAAAAATGTTAATCTCACATACATTCATAGTACATTGCTGGTTAGGAGAAGTAGGGGAGAGTAGTAGGTTAGGGGAGAGTAGTAGGTTACGAGGGAAAGGGAAAGTTTTCTCAATGAGTTCTCAGTTTCACTTACATATGAGAAAGAATTCTGCTGTGCTATTGCACTTCGGGGTGACTAGAGATAGCAATACTATACTCCATCATTTGAATCCCTAGAAAAATGGGATTTTGAAATTATTCCCAGAAAGAAATCATGAAAGATTTTGGAGATAGATACATCATTTACCATGAAGTAAAAAGTACAAAATTTTTGTAAATATCAAAAAATATTACATGGTATATCATTAATATGTGAACTTGAGTGTGTTTACATATCACTTAAAATTGATTAAAATGATCTATAGTCATAAAGCTATATCATTTTTGGTGACTATACTCAACATGAAGTACACAGATCTCTTCAGCCTGCTCCTCCTCTCAGTTGTTTTTCCTGCTCTGATGAGAATCTCTGCTATCCCTCCACTCTATCCTCACACCTTCCATTCTACTCTCTGCTCTGAGTTCACATTTGTGGATTACACATAGGAGTGAGATCATAATGTGTTTTTTCTTCATTGTCTGGCTCATATCATCTACTCTAATGGCCTCCAGGTTTTTCCACATTGCCACAAATGACAGGATTTTCTTTATTTTTTAAGAACAAACGATATTCCATTGTGTTTATGCCAGCTTCTATGGATCTATTCAGCTGTTGATGTACAGTTAGACTTATTCCATGTTCACACTTTGTAATTAATGCTAAAATTAGCATGGCAGTATAGCATACTGACCAGTCTCCTTCAGACGCATATCCACTAGTGTGCTTGCTGGATCATATTGCAGTTATATTTCTCATATTCTGAGAAGACTCCATGCTTTTTTCTACATTGACTGAATTAATTTATATTCTGACAAATGTGTTCAAAGTTTCATGTTCTGCACATCCTGACCAAGACTTTTGTCTTTCATCTTTTGATAACATCATTCTTCAGAAGTGAAGTGATATCACCTTGTGTCTTTAATTTGTTTTTCTCTGACAATTAGTGATGTTGTGTAGTTGCCATATGTAACTGTCATTTTTAGGCCTTGAGGAATGTCTGCTTATGTTTTTTTTTCCCTTTTGAAAATTTAGATTATTTGTTTTCATTGTATGGAGATTTGGAGTTCTTTGTATGCCTTGGATATTAACCCATTAGGTTTTGAAAAGGCTCCTTCCCATTCTGTAGGTTGTTTATTCACTCTCATGATTATTTTATAGCTTTGAGTCAAAATTAAGCTATTCTGTATGTCCAGCAGTGGCTTTATTTATTTTAAAATAAAGGTATCAGCAGAACTGCATGTTTTTCAGGAGGATAGCCTGAGAAAACCCTTCATTGCTCAATTATTTTATTGAAAGAATTCTGTTCTTTGAGGAAGCTCGACTGTGATCTCTGCTTTCAATGAGTGTTGGTTAAATGTCATTGGTGGCTTCTCAAAATCACCACTTTGGCATGTGGCCCATTCATGGAAAGACAGCAAAGGTCATTGGGTCCTTATTATCTCTCTCTTTTACTTCCTTTTTGTCATTGAGTATCTCCGACATACTCTTCTTTGTTCTTTCTCTCTTTTAGGGCACATGTCATCAATTGGGATACCTGGATAATTTCCTAAACTCGTAGTATGTGATCTGGCCCAACTATGCAAAGTTCCATGTGTCATGTACTTACTGTATACAAAAGCCCCATGAATTAGGATTTTTAGTCTATCACAGTGTTCCAGTGAATTGGATAACTGGTTTATAAGGACTTTATTTGATCAGATCTCTAACTGTTAAAATTATTAACTGGCACATCATATGATATTGCATTCTATGGAAAGTTTGTTAGGCTACCTAGGGCCAAATTCTAATGCATTCATATTAATGAGTGGCTTTAGATGTTTAATTGAGTGAATAACTTATCAGAAAAGAATGTTGTATTTTATTTTGTACTCAGGAAGTGTTAAGGAAGAAAATTAAATGCTCATAAACTTTTCTTTTGATATTATCTCTGGATAAATATAACACTGACAGTTAAATGTGCTATCCTTGCTTAGCAATGATGTAAAACCTCTAGAGTTTGCCAAGAGACTAAGGTAGGCAACAGCAATATCTTTTATGCATTACTCATTTAATCACTCTCTTAACAAACATTTAGTATTCAACTACAATTGGAAAGTCTATGTATTAAGAATCAAAGGAGGAAAACAATCACTATAACTGTGAATACATAAGAAATTATTTAGGTAAATAATTTGACAGTTTATTTCAATTGCAAGTCATAACATTGAATTCTGCTCATATAATTTACAAGGGATATGTGATTTACATTGCAATTTTATTGATGAGAAAATAATTTTCATGTTCTGCACATCCTGACCAAGACTTTTGTCTTTCATCTTTTGATAACATCAATACTAAATACTAAAGATAAATTTATTTGCCTGAGAGATGTCCAAGCAGAGTAAATTTCAGGCAAATGTTCAAAAATAATGCAAACAAATAAATTAGAAGTGATAAGCATCGCAAAAGGGAAATGTACAGATATGAAATATTTTTCTGATAATTGTGTGATGAGCAATGCAAACATTCATACATAATTCTGTGATACTATCATTTAAGCAACAGTCTTTTCAATGCATCAATCACATCCCTGTTCCGAAGGCTGTATATCATGGGATTAAACATTGGAGTCACTATGGTGTGGAAAAGAGAGAAGAGTTTGTCAGTTCCTGCCAAATGGTTGGATTTGGGTCTAAGGGAGGTAATGGTACCAGATCCAAAAAATAAAACCACAACCACTAGATGTGGGGAGCAAGTGGAGAATGCCTTCACATGTCCTTGGGCTGTGGGCAACCTCAGAATAGCAAAAACAATTTTGGTATAAGAGACAAGTATTAACATAAAAGTGGTTATAATAACCAATATCACAACTACATAGACAGACACCTCATGCACTGAAGTGTCCCCACAGGCTAGCTTGAGAATGGGGGGTGTGTCATAGAAGAAGTGGTTGATTTGGTTAGAATGACAGAAATGCAGAGAGAACATCTGCCACATCTGCCTTACATGGACTGGCATTCCCCCAAGCCAGGTGTCAGCTGCCAGTTGATGGCACCTTCTTTGGGTTCATGACTAGGGGATAATGTAGAGGGTTGCAGATGGCCACATAGTGGTCATAGGACATCACAGCCAAGAGGAAACTTTATGCAGTTCCCAGTCAAGGAAGAAGCACAATTGGGTGGCACAGCCCAGTAAGGAGATGCTCTTATCCTGAGTCCAAAGGCTGACCAGCATCCTAGGGAGAGTGACTGAAACATAAGAGATTTCCAGAATAGAAAAATTTGTCAGGAAAAAATACGTGGGTTTGTGCAATGCAGGGGCAAGCCTAGTTATTTTGACTATAAGGCTGTTCCCAATGAGGACAACCATGTAAATGATGGAGAACAGCCCAGACAGAAACCCCTGGAGCTTTGGAAGTTCAAAAACTCCCAGCAGGACAAACTGGACCACAGTGGAGACATTGTCTTCTGCTTCTATCTCTTCATGCTTCATCTATGGCAAAGTCTCAATCAGAAGCAGAAAATTAACTTCATTTTCCTTTTGTTTTCTTAATGTACACTGAAGATGGCATGCTTTCAAATTTCCCAGTTATCTATAAGATAAATCCAAACAGTCTGAAATTGTGGTGAAGATTTTTTTTTGGTTTCTAAGTATATCTATAAGATATATTTCAGTATTATTTTCTGATGAGTATTATTACACCTCCCTCCTGTGTCTGTGATGAGGCATTTCACTTTATTTTCATTTGAAGACCCCAGAAGTCTAAATCTGAATCCAGGTTCAAGAGAAACAATAATTCTACTGTTTGAGATTATGTTTTTCTGTTTTCCTAAGTAGTTTTTGATTAATTATCAGTTCAAAATTAAATTTATGAGAACATGGTTCTTAAACTATTTCTAATAATTTTAGAGTATATTTAATCTTTGCAATTTGATTTTATATATTTTCAAACACTGTTTTAGCTTTGATATTTTTCATAGTCTATTATAAAAGTTAATCATTAACAGTACAGCAAATATAATGCAATACTATTTAATCTTTAAAACTCTGTGTTCATTTAATATAAGGCCTATAAAATCTGTCACCACCCGCGGCAACAATCCCGCAGATATTTGTTACCGCCTGCAGCAACAATTGCGTGGGTATTTATCGGAGGCGGACTGGGAATAAACTACTTTTCCTATATTCACTAATTTATAGAGGAAGAGAGACTTTGAGAGAAGAGAGGCTCTGCTTTTAGAGGAAGTTTTAGAGGAAGACAGTCTTCTACGCTTATCAGAGATCTATTTCTTCTTAGAGTTCTGCTGCTTCTTCTTAGAGGTAGGTCCCGCATCCTGTGAACTAAAGGTGCATACTAGAGGTGCGTGCTAAAGGTGTTGTCTCCTGCATACTGCGATCTGTGATCTACGACCTAGAGGTGCGTTCTCAGTTCTCCGCTCTACGATCTGCCTTCTGCCACTGCCTGCTTCTTACTGCTCGCTGCTTCTTCTCTCTGCTAGCTGCTTCTTTTCTGTGCTAGCTGCTTCTTCTCTGTGCAAGCTGCTTCTTTTCTCTGCTAGCTGTTTCTTTTCTCTGCTAGCTGCTTCCTTTAGCTGCTTCTTTTTGCTTTCTTTTTGCCTTCTGCCTATATTCCCTCCAGGAGGTGGAGGGCGGGTCCATGCCAGTTGAGATCAGGTGAGGAGCCAGCTGCCCTATCATGGCAAGGTCAAAACGAGCAGGCCTGAGCAGGAGCACTCAGGGAACACCTGTGCACACGTTGTGTGCGTGGACTCATTTGAACACGGCCAATGATAAATCACCTGGGTGTGCTTATATTAATCAACCTGCTCACTGCCGATGTGATCAAAACAACCTCCAGCTGGCTGCCAGGTGCCATCCCGGCACAGCCCACATGGCACAGCTCCCAACAAAATCAAAAGTAACAGATCTCATTCAGATTTTGTAGTACAATCAATGTTGATAGGATTACTTAGAATCTGGAGATTGAGTAGAGACCTTTAATTGATTTTCCTAACCAGGAAATCTCAATAGTAAAGATACAGGATCATTAGCACATGTGGTCTAGGAACCAGTCCTAACTACAATGTGCACCTCTTTATTCTGAATGCAGATCTACTGCATACATAAGACATTAAAAACAAGTCTTCTCCTGGAGATTTTCCTAAATCTTACATGTCCTTAGCAATGGTTGGTCTTCTACAGAGTTCATTTTTTCCATTCAATCTATTCCCTTGCTTGTGTATGTGTGAGTTCATGCACGAGTGTGTTTGAATGCTTTGTTTGTTTGCATTATGAATGAATTACTTTTTGTTTCTTGGCCTTTATTATAGCTATAATATTATATGTGATACTATATACAGTATTTTATATGAGATATTGTATAGTTTTCCAAAAACGTTGATTTGCTGACTTCTTGGTAAATTATAAATGAGTCAACTAATTGAAGTAATGCCCAAGACTTAAGTACAGGTTTACAGATTTCTGAGTTTGTATGCATGCCTCGTGTGTACATATACTTGTTTGTGTGCTTGGTGGTGGTTATGTAGAAGTTATTATATTTTTATTCATTCTTGCAGAAGAAGTCCATAATTTCATTATTTGCTAAATAATTTCCATATTAGTAATAATGATTTAAATACAAGGGGATTAACTGCAATGAGGACAGGTACCACTAATCTTATTCTAAGACTGTTAAAGTGTGCATGGTGGTCAGGATTTCAGCTTTGAAAACAGATGTAAATGGAGAAAGAACAAAGTCCATGCTGGACTTTGGCATCCTGTGGACTTTCTGTAACTGACCATAGGAAAATCAATAATAATTTCTTGTTCTGTCTTCAATAGGTCATCAAATATTGAAGTCCTAAAGGTTCTTTCAACTTATTCCATAATTGTACAATTACTCTGAATGAAAATTTGATATTACAATTTAAAAAGGTGTAACCAAGACTCTAAGAGGATCACAAACTACCAGATGAGAGGTGGCTTTACTATTATTGCAAGGATATGAAACTACACCACTAAGTACTTTTCCTGCTGCAACAAAATTAAAAAATTAAACATTCTTCTTATTACATTAATTAAGCCAGGATCTTAATACCCAATTATAAAAATTGTTGATTGAATCATTACTTCCTTGTGGACTTCCATGGGTTGTGTTCTTAAATTTGATTAGTCAACCTTAATTTTTAGATATTGCCATTCTCTTCTTTCTCTTTGCAAAATCTGCTAACTCTCTTTCATGCTTTTTGTACATTGTAATATCCTTTGGCTCTTATTTCCTCTGTTCAAGTAGGAGTATACATTTATAAAGCAAATTACAACCAATCTTCCAAACTATAATGAGCAAGAAAAAGCCATATGAACAGAAGTTGCACTTCCTCTATAGCCACTAAAATCTAAATTTTCTTCTTTTCTTTTCTGTCCTTTTCGTTTCTTTTTACTAGGTGGGAGAGTCTTAAATTTTCATTTGTAAAATGGACCAGCAATTTCATGAATATTTAATGTAATTCTTAAGCACAACTGTATGTGAAGAAAAAAAATTATAATTTCTATTATTCAGAAGACTTAGGTAGGAGGTTGAAAAGTTTCAGAAGAGTTTGGGCAACTTGGTAAAACCTTATCTCAAAATAGAAAGGAATTAAGATCTGGGGGTGAAGCTCAATGATAGAGTGTCCCTGTATTCAAAAAAGTGTCCCTAAAAAGAGAAATATTATGATTACTCACAACTATTCAAATTGTTCTTAAACTCTAAACACAATTTGGCATAGGAAGCCTCCTCAAATCACTCAATGTTATTCTTGCTATCTCTAATATTTAAAAGCCTTAGAAACATCTATTTATACTACTAAGAGAGAAAATTTCTAGTAATTAACCTAGATGTATCCATATTTGTTTTGGTTCAGATATTTCATGTTTATTTAACTGTTATCCTCTCTGAAACAATGAACTTCTTTGGTATAAATAGTGTGGAGTTAAATTAGAGCTTCTATAATACATAATACTTATATTCAAAGCAAGTTGATGGAACGACATTAAAGATAAGCAATAAAAGTAGATATCGATGTACATAAGACAGAAGGATGTGCTTCTGCCAGAAATCTCTAATGATAAAAAGTAAAAGCATGCTAACATTTCTCTAGCATTTTTAAATTCATTTATCATGCATTTGGACTCTTCACAAGCAGGAACCCTTTTAAAAGCATTTTAATACTGTGTATTCAATATTTTTCTAACCCATTATATACAATTGGATTTTCAAGAGATATGCTTTCCAGATCCTAATGTAAAATAAACACATGCTTAGCACATAATTATTTAGCAAACATTAGCACCTTAAACAATGATGTAAACAATAATCTTTCATGCTGCCTCTTTTTATTGAAAAAGATAATACCACCTAATAATAGCAAATATCACAAGAGTACAAATATAATCTGAAAAGCATCTTGGAAATTGAAAAAGTAACCAACAACGAAATATTCCTTTTAAATTCTAAACATTTATTATTGCTCATGCTAATAAAGACATGAGTAGACCTGAAAATGAATTCTATTTGTCAGAGTAGTTCCTGCATATCTATTTTAGAATTACTTTAATCATAATGCTTACCTTTCTTGATTGGTAAAAGATAGTAATAAAGAACTTTGTCCTTTTTATAACTTACAAATTTATCTTTTTTTTGTAACACAGGGTAAGTCCTTCTAATGTATATTCTACTGTCAGGATAGTAAAAAAGACAAAAGTGCTCCCGAGGTAGGAAATAGCGACTGCCCTGGGAATAAATTCTTTCCTAGGTAGCTCTAATTGAGGAAAGCATTTCCCTTCTACTCAAGAAGTTTCGTAAACAAACTAAAACATGAATGTCTATACCACCCCTCACATTCTCAGTCTCTCTTCCTTTTTGTGGTTATTAAGACATATGAACACTGAAAATATTAATTATGATACAAATGAAGGTATCCTAACAAAGTTGCAAATGATCAGTGACCTCAGTTAGAAAGAAGTTTGTGTCATGGAATTTTCTCCAGAGTTCCAAGGTTCTTTGGGCAGTCTCATCTTCCATGTGAATCTGCCTCCTGTGTGTCCACATGGAGAGGTTAGTCCTCGTGATCCCCACGTGAAGAAAGATGGTGAAGGGGAATGAAGAGCAGTATTCGCTTTTCCTGGAAAAGTCATGTAGACTTTCCAGGAAGAAGCCCCAGTGTAAAATTTAGTTATCAGGACTACAACAACTTGGACAGGACGCTATAAAATGTAATTTCAAGATAGATTGCAGTGTAACCAACTATGATTCCCTATTTTTATAATTAATTGCCTGAACTTGTCAAAACCTAGAATTTCAACAAGTTACTGCTTGAGTTTCCAGTCAAGGAGCTCCAGGTATCCACACACAAACACACTTAGACACACATGTTCAAAGGATACAATATTAGATCCAACCACAGAAACAATACACACACACACACACACACACACACACACACACACATGTGTCTGTTCACACTATAATTGGATAAATGGAAAATACTTTTCAGGAACATATGCTTTCCTCATTTCCAAACTTTGAAAGCTACAACTATTCAAGAGTTGTATATTTATTTACCTATGTTGAGTGATAATTTTTGTGATCAATTTAATTTTAGCCATTAAATTTTACATGAAACATTAATTTTTGTTTTAAATATCACTTGAATGTTGTACATTGTTTAATTAGGCCATGTCTTTCTCATCCTGTTATGTTATGTATATATTCATATATTTTATGTACATTTTCTTTGATAGATATGTGATTTGCCAATATTTTCCTGAGTCTATAGCCCATATTTATATTTTTCTAAGAATTCTAACATAGAACAAAATACTTAATATTGGCATAGTCTAATTTATATATAAAGATTTTCTTTTTTGGTTGACGCTTTTGCTAACATTCATGATATATGTCCATGCATAGTGACATGTATTTTTTCATACATTTTCTTCCAACAACTATATTTTTTAAACCGTCTACAGCTAAATCAATAAGACATTTTGAGTTAGATTTCTTGAAGCAAGAATTTTAAGTTCACAGTTTTTGTGCATAGAAGTTCAATTTGCTTCAAAAAGTCTTTGCGTACTTCTCAAAAAACTATGTACAACTATGATGCACCAACAACATTTTTAAGAAAATTAAACTACCCTGAATAAGAACAGAGAAAATTTGCTGCATTTTGCATGAGACAGCTTTCATTACCCACTTTGAGTTACATGGAACAGAATATCTACCAGGACTCTACATGCCAGAAAGGTTAGCTCTTCTCTGATTATTATAGAAGATTCATGTAAATTGAAGCAGCATATAGCAATGAAATTTCCTGGGTTATTATTATAAATGATGTCAACTTCAGTAGAAAATCATCAAGACTGGGATAAGATTATTGTTTTACCTGGGTGTCCATAGACTTTGGAACAGATTAGTCAACAATTTAACAGGAGTTTCTGGAGAATGAGAAAATGAAAGTGGGTACTATTGAAATCCTAATCATTGTAGTGATCTGAATGACTGGGTGCAAGTGCAAGACCACACATATGCTCAAGGCAGTCCCAAGAGGGATCCGGTGAATGACTGGGTACATGCAGAGAATACAATTCAACCAACATTGAAAAGTTCCTGAAATTTTAATGCATTTTCCAAGCCAGTCCCAGATTCATCATAAATGAGTGTTGGAAACCTCCCTGACTAGGATATTTAAGGACAAGGTCATTATCTTTTCACTAAGCGATACTGACCAATGGGGAATACTTAGGAGTTCAGATATTGGTATATAAGCAATGACAATTAATAATAATAATAATAATGATAATAATAATAATGAACAGGTTTTATCAGTAGTTTCACAACATAAAGAAAACAGCTTCTGCAAAATTAGTCTAGGCAAGACAAAACAAACAAATGTCAACAACAGCCATTTCTAAATGGTGCTAGAATCTGAAGTTGCTATAGTATGTTTAGAAATTGTTCAGTTTTAACCAGACTTTATGAATTATGTAACTAAGCAAGAAATTGTGACCTGTATACAAAAACAAATTCAATAACATTGGCAACAGCAGGTTGCTGCTTGAAGCCCTGTCCTATGAGAAATATTAAATAAAGTCTTACAGATGAATAGAAGTGACAACAAAGCAAGTCAAAATTACTAAAAACAAAGAGAGACTTTGTGAGGTTAATTATACCAGGAATTATAAGGCATAGTGTTTGAACATTTTTCTATTTTTCCACTTAAATAAAGTAGAAATTCCAAATCAAAAATTAAAAACTGTGATTTTGCATATATTACAACTGATTCTGAAAAGATAATGTGAACAATTTTATCACAAACAATTGCACAGCTAAGCAAATCAACTACTGGAATGACATCACACAAAAAAATGATGTGAAATAATGTGAGATAAAATATCCACATAGACTACTAATGAGTAATTTAATTAAAAATTAAAAACATCACTGCCTAAAATGCCAAGTACCAGATGGCCTCACTAATGAATCTATTTCTTCTTCCTACTTTCAATTTTTATCATCAATTTTAATGCTTTTATGCTGCATTATAATTATATGTATAATTATATGTAATAGTTGGGTTTATTTTGATATAATCATACTGGCATGGATTTAATTTGTTCCGTTTCCATTCCCAATGTCTCTTTTATTCCTTCCCTCTTCCCTTTCTGTAAAGATCATCAAACCAAAATATTATTTTCATAAAGTTCAATATATATGTATGTATAATTAGATGACTGAGAATGATAAAGAGATTCATCACAAATAGTAAATAGGATGAAAAAAGGAAATTTCACATCGGAACTCATAGATATTATTAAAGCACTAATGAAAACACTCCTAATAACTTTAAAACTATAAATATGCCAGATAGATAAAAAGAATTCCTTAAAATCCACAAACAGTCATCCTTTCTCAAAATGAAATAGATCATTTGTATAGTCCATCTAACTAGCAGGAAAATTTATTTTTTTTATTTAAAAGAACCAAGAATCAAATTGAAGTGGTGTATGAAGGTCTTCAACAAGACCTGATGTTGCAAGTAATTTAATTGAGAGAAAGGTCAAAATTCTCAGGGTCCTTTCTTCAGCTGCTACATTATTTTTTTCTGCTACATTATTTTCTAATTGTATAATTATGACCTCATGAAAATTGACTTAATAAAAAAAATGTATGGGCCTCGTTTACCTGTTTCTATGTGACACTCAGGAATTACCCTAGAGCTGAGTTCTGCCACAGTGCAGCCCCTTCCTGGGATGTGACTCAAGGGCACTGATGAGGGAATAGGTTCCCAGGGGAAGGACTCTGAGCAGCACTTCTAGTTGTTCATTTAGTTTAGAAAGAAAAATGGCCAGATGTGTACTCATCCATGGGTTAGAGGTAATGGTCTGAGTGAATAGTCTGAGATTTGGAAGAAATTGAATTGAAAATTGATCATTAAGAAGTCTTTATTAAAGATACATAAACATACTTCTCTGATCAAAAAAAAGTGAAGGTATTTGTGAACCACGTGAATGTTTTCCAAAGGTTAACCTCAACTGAGGAGGTTTTGAATCACCAGATGGGTAAGGAAACCCATTCTGTGATTACCAGCAGCCTCTTTCCCAGTTACCATTAGTATTGTCCACCGGGCTACTGTGCCAAATGACCATGCAGACATGGGGCCAAGCTATGCATGGACACCACAGTACTAACTTCCAATCGTCATCCTAAATCTGATTAGAGCCACTGATGAACAGCCAATCTGTCAGAAGCGGGAATTAACCACAAATTCCTGATATGATATCATTTCTGGGGGAGGCCCTCCCAGCTCTCTAATGGCAGGTTGAATACATTGGATATATTTCACCATGATAAGAGTCCTGTGGTCACTAGAATAGACATTGCTTCTTCCCAAACTCTCTTCTCTCAAACAGTGTCTCATTCTATATTTCAAAGGCAGAACAGTAAGAATGAAAAGACTCCTCAAGTTCTGTTTCACTCCATTCTGAAAGGCAATAGTTTGTGATTTGTCCAATTTCTTCCTGGACATTATTTTTTCCAAAATTATTCTTACTATATTTTTCTTTCTTTTATCATTCTTCTATTACCAATCATTTATGTTAGAGTTTAGTAGCTTCTGGTAGAGGCTTTATCTGAGATTACTGGTGATTTACTCATGCTTTTCTTTGATCTCAGCTGAGGTAGACTTCTTTTCTTGGGTGTGTCATTTAGGTTGTTAACACTTATTCTGGATGTCTTCTGCTACACAGAAAGTAGTACCACATTTTCTTCCCACCTTGGGTTAGGCATCTCCATATAAATGTGCTAAGAAAGAATATTAACTTAAAGGAAAATGCTTTTAAGAACAGGTGCAAACTTTACAACATTTGGTTAAGTCATAAATCCTGGTGACAGGTCATGGTTTCCCAGAAATAGGTTACCTTTGTATGCAACAGTAATAAATTTACTTATATCAATATAAATTTTAAAATACACAAAAAACTATTAGATTCTCTTTATCCACATGGATATTGAGTTATCATTTGCTTATTTACTACATAAATAGCACAAATTAATAATAAACTCTATCAGTGAAACAACAAAGAGAAAAATTTATTCTCAGATAAACATTAGTAATTATATTTAATTCATGATTTTCAATGTGTACAGTGTAAAAGTGTGATATACCAGTGATTTTATAGCAGATACTTGCTTTCATAAAATATGTAATTATCTTTCCTAATTCAACTCTATCTCCTAACTCCCCAAGATTTTCATTTTGAAAAATAAATTGTCAGCATTCATTAAAAAATACTTGTCAGTTATTTACAGAGTTCTTCCTTCTTCCAGTTCTTCAGATTGCATGTGTATATTTTAATAACATTCATTATAATATGATATGATTACAATATAGGAATATTAATTTTAAGGGTACATAAACCATGCATAATGTTCACCAACATCATTTATGAAAATATATTTTCATTCTTTTAACAAATGGTTTCTCTGAATAGTCAATTGTTAGTTGAAAATATGTGTGCATATGTGTGTGTGTCAGTGTGTGTGTTCTTCATTTAATGTCCATTATCTACCTTTTCTAAAAATGGTTGTAACAAATCTATGGATGTGAATGACATGATTTTCAATAAGTAGTACAACAGAGTCTGTAATATTAGTAGTACCATTACAGTAAGAGCTGTTAATAGTATGTTGAGAATAGGTGTTGCACAAACATACAAAAATAAATAATTATCAATGCAATGATTTAAAATTTGGTGACACATATATCCCCATATAGATGAAGACAGAAACATCTCTCAACATAGAAAAAAATTTGAAAATAGTATTGAAGAAATACGTAAGAAACAGAGCTAAAAATATACACCACTTGAAATTTTATTCCAAATGGAGAAAAAAGCAAGCCCTGAAAATATATGCTTTTGTCAAGTAAACTATTTAAATAATAATTTTTTCAATGCCATTATGACATCCTTGTTCCTTAAGCTATATATAATAGGGTTAAATGTGGGAGTCACAATAGTATAGAAAAGAGAAAGCACTTTGTCAGTTTCTTCTGAATGACTAGCCTCAGGTCTGAAATATGTAATAATGACTGATCCAAAGAATAATAGCACCACTGTAAGATGAGATGAGCAGGTGGAGAAGGCTTTGGCCCTGCTTGTGGCTGATGGCAACTTAAGAACTGTAGATATGATTTTGCTATAAGATATAAGTATTAACAGAAATGGGGCAGAAACAAACAGCACAGCAGCCACAAAGATCATGAGCTCATTAGTGAAGGTCTCCCCACAAGCCAGCTTAAGTACTGGTCGGATGTCACAAAAGAAATGGTTGACTACATTGGAAGCACAAAATGGCAGAGAGAAAACCTGGAGGGTTTGCCCTACCTGGACAGGAATTCCACTGATCCAGGAGGCAGCCACCAACTGGAGACAGACCTTGTGGGTCATGACCAGAGGATACTGCAGAGGGTTACAAATGGCCACATAGCGGTCATAGGCCATCACTGCCAAAAGGAAACATTCTGCTGCTCCCAGAACAAGAAACCAGAACATCTGTGTAGCACAGGCAACCAAAGAGATGGTCCTTCTCTGGGTCCTGAGATTCATGAGCATTCTGGGGAGAGTAACTGAAACATAACAGATCTCCAGGAAGGAAAAATTGCCAAGGAAAAAGTACATGGGGGTGTGGAGAGCAGGTTCCACTTTGGTTATTACCAATATAGTTCCATTGCCCAGCAGGATGATCATGTAGATGACAAAGAACATTCCAAACAGAAACCACTGGAGATGGGGAACATCAGCAAACCCCCAAAGGACAAATTCCGTCCATGCAGTTAGGTTTCCTTCTGGCATTTTTACCTGGTGTTTCATCTGTGGAAAGCAAAAACTCAGCATGTGCTTCTCACTTTAACTTCTGAGATAGGTGCTGCTCTGTAAATGAATCTGGTCATCCAGAGCAATACTCAAGGCCACTGGGATTGTTTGTGCTGTGAAAATATGAATCCTTACACATTCCACCTTTTCCTACCTTAGACCCTATGGATGATCACTGTACACATTGCCCTGAAATTTCTTCAGAATCATCCCAGGGTATCTCCTGTCAATAATTCAGGATAATCCAAATTACGCGTAGTCATCTGTATACTGGCAACTCCTGAGGAAGAATTCACAGGTCTGCTGTGGTATCTCAAGTTTAATTAATTACATTTAATTAGGTTATTTAATTGCATTTCATGAAACTCCCCTAGCATGTCTTGTGTATTTTGTCAGGCATGCTTCAATCACACTGTATCATAGGTTACCTTTTCCCACAGTTTTTAAAATTTTATTTATTTATATTTTTGGTGGAGCTGGTACTCATACCTATATCCATACAGCTACACTCTCAGCTCTCATAGCTCAAAAATTTAATGGTTATTTAAAATCATTAAAATGGTATATAACAATGGGGTACCATGTTATGTGTGATGCATGAGTGCATTGCAAAATATTTAAATCATGTTACACATTTATTACCACAAACAATATTTCCTTATCGTGAAATTTTCATGATCATTTTTTCTAGCTTTTCAAATTAAAGTACTTCTTTTTATTGTAAACAAATGGGGGACAACTTGTTTCTTTGGTTGTACATGAAGTAGAGGCGTACCATTTGTGTAATCATACATTTACATAAGGTAATTGCATCTTATAAAAGAAAAAGTAGGTCCAAATCTTCATCATGTGAGCTTAGGATCAGGCTTCCTTAACATGATGTCCATAGCACAAGAAATAAAAGCAAGAATCAATAACTGGGATAGATTCAAACTAAAAAGCTTTCTCTCAGCAAAAGAAACTATCAGCAATGTGAAGAGAGAGCCTACAGAGTGGGAGAAAATCTTTGCCACTCATACTTCAGATAGAGTTCTAATTTCCAGAATATATAAAGAACACAAAAAAGCTTTACACCAAGAATAAAGTACATTTTTATGTGGACATTTCAACTGTCCACTTCTTCCCATCAATTGATTTTAACATAAATGCCTTTATTATACATTCCACAATTATAGGAAGTTGGAAAAATAGAGAATATTTTATGACCAAAGGAACAATGCATCCTTCAGTAGGATATTAAGTGGGAAGTACCAAAGGGTTTTACTTAGTATGGGAACTTAGATCCAGATAGAATCAATTAAGAAAGTAACTGAGGGAAACCAGGATGGGGAGTGAGGTATGTGATTGGGTGCATGGCTATGGCACATGTATATAAGAGACTGGCCACTATCTTAAACTCCATGTCCAGGGGACCGAAGTCTTTGCTGTTCTAAAAATGAAAAACAAAAACAAAACAAAGAAAAAACCCCAAACCAAAAAACTTTACAAACTTTCCAATTTTCATTTTTTTTAGAAAATAACATATTGAGACTTGATAATGATAGACAATTTCTTCATTTCCCCATAAGTTTCATGATTGCAAGTTAATGCAAATCTCTTTTATTGAACTCGTGTTTGTATCCTAATTCCACTATTTATTATCTGTGATATAAGAAAAAGTATTTTAACATTTCTAAGGTATCTCATCTGTGTGAATTAAATAAGACAGTATTGGCAAAATATCAGTGATTCATTTTAAGGTTATTGTCATCTAGTTATGTTTCTGTACTTATAATTGTGTAGAGTATAGAAACTGGGCATTAGAATAATATGCCATTAGTCCCTAAGGTAATAACACATTGCTTAAAGAGTTTTATTCCATAGAGTTAACAGCTATCTTTTAGGCACTTTATCCCATTCTTTCTTTACCTTTGGGTCAGGATGATGGAAAGTTGAAGTTGACTCCTTTGATAAAATAATTAAGAGGTACTCCTTCGTTCTCAGGGGCCATTTAGTAAGTGCACGATTCTAAAAGGTACTGCTAGTTTAGATATTGTGCCAAGGTGTCTTCTGCTTCTGGCTCTTCACTAATCCCAGCCTTGCCTATCATTCTTCAAAATCTGCAGCTTTGGACCTTGTCCCCAAAACACAAAATAAGGGTAGTCATGGAAGTGGAACAGAATCCTACCTCAATGGTTCAGAATTGAATTATAACTCCTCTTCTTACTGGTGTGAGATTCATGCAAATTGCTCTATTCCCTGTGCCACAGGTCTTCAAAAAAAAAAAACAGTTTAAGAGTTGTACCCAGACTTAGGATTAATATGTCAGTTACTGATCTTAATATATGTGAAGCAATTTTAGAGGGCATGATATTTATATGTCTCTTTAAATGCTGCTTATTCTTTTTAAGATTCTTTTAATTTTATTCAATTTCCAGCAACTGGGGAAAAACATTTTTAAATTCTTTTTCTTTTCCATGACATATATAGTGGGCATCAAAAGAGATCTTTGAATAATCTTCTAAACTTATGGAATTCAAAAACTCTCAATATGAAATATCCATAACTTCTCTGTCACATTGTTGTTTATATTCTTCTCTCTATTCTGTGGTTTTACTACCCAAAATACAAATTACTCCTCAGCCCAGTGTGTTGAAATTTGGTCTGATTTTTCTGTATACCTTTTATTATCAGTAAATGATCTAAGAGGTAAAGACTATAACTATTTATTATGTCGGAGCAAGACAGATTGTAAAAAAGTGCTTGTCCACCTTTTATGGTGCTCAATATTTTACTCAGAAATGAATAAAAGTAAAAGACACTGTTAAAATTATCCCTCTTAAGAGAAAGAAAATAACAAGAATTCAATCTTTATTGTTATGGTGAATGGCAATATTTTAAAATAATAATTTCCTATTACAATAACTTTCATGATAGATAAAATCTAAATTAATGTTGTAAAACCCCAACATTTTGTTATGAAGTTATTAGTACCTAAAAATGAAATGAATATTATTTCACTCAAAGGAAGCAAGGTAGAAAGAGCAGAAATTTGTCAATATGCTCAAATAAAATTATACTGCCCATCATTTTGGTACGTGTTTATGTTTGTATTAACCAAACATAAAAAAAACTTAATGCTCTAGTTTGTCTCTTTTAAATACAAGTCCCTATATTCAGAAAAATCCAATAGATTAAAGTAATATGTAATAATATCAAGTGAGGACAATGACTGCAATCTCCCTAAGCTTCATCTCTGTGTGTATATTTCCTGCACATTAGCAACTTAAATTCTAAATTAAAATTAAAGAAAAAAATACATCCAATAGATCTTTTATTTCACAAATAATTATTTTTTAAAAAATTATCCTATATTTCTATACTACTATATTGCTTGTATTCCTCAATGATTATAAGTTCACTTCATGAATTGTTTGACTTTAAATCATCTATTAAAATATAATCTTAGACTGAATAGGTATATATGGAATGTATTGCTTACACAGTGTTAGCTTGAAATGAAGTTTTCCTGTAATATTATCTTTGCTTAAAATACAACAATTAGAATAGTTTTTTTCACTTCAAATAACTTCATATCAGTATTTAATAATTATTATTTCATTGCAAGTTATATTTAATATAATAATATTATATATGAGCTACTTTAATAAAAAATTCATTTTCTCACTGTGTTCTAATCATAAATATTGAATTTGTCTTCTGAAGTAAAGCTCACTATCAGGATAAAATAGTTCATACTTACCTTTCTTGAATGGGTAGATTTTCTTTCTCACTGTAAGTCTTAAATATTTTTATATTTAAATTGCTTTAAGTGAGATCACTTATATCAACATAGATATTCCTTCTGCTTTTAAGATACTTGTTCTTTATAAATTGCTCTTCAAATATCAACAATTCTGTCTACTCCAGGGACTTCTTCAACCTACACATTTAAATTTCTAATTAAGAGCAGCTCCTAGGCATCTGATTATTTGCTTTATATAATTTTCACCAGAAAACTCTTATTCTACCCAGAATACACCATCTTCAGGCTTCTTATGGAATAGAGTGCACAGAACATTTTACTATTTAATATAAATTGGGCAATGAGCAATATCATCTGTAACCATCCTAATTTGAAGAGCTATTTTCATGTGTGTATTTATTCATGTGCATATAGTCCTGGGGATTACAACCAGGCATCACACAAGCATATATCTTAGGGTTTACAGCCCTGAACTTTATTACAGCACTCAGATTTACCTTTCTATCATATAAACAGAAATACACAGTATATTAATAACATCTTGCTTTGAGTTCCAAATATTGCGTGTGCCATACCATGCTGACTTTAGTTTTAAATTAAATAAATAAAATTAAGATACATTTCCTACTGGAATGTTACACAGAAATGAGAGTGAATGAATTACTTGCATATCAATCACATCAAGAAATGTCACCAATATAATGTAGAGTGAAAGAGAACAAAAAGCAAAGAAACATGAAACACTGTAAAAACTACATAATTACAATATTCATCCAAAATACAAAATTGATTCACAATTTGTGGTGAATTGATATAGACCACAAAAGTCTAGTAATTTTTCTTTATTTACCTAGTTCTGGCTAAACAGATAAATATATAAGAAACTCCAGAAACTGAAGAGCAAAAATTACAAACATCTCAATTAAAAATGGACAGTAGAGTTGAATAGATGTTTTGCAAAAGCAAAAAAATGATCCTCAAGTATGGGATAAAATACTCAACCTCACTAATCATGGCAGAAATGCAAAACTGAAACATCACCTCACCTTGATAGAAAGGACTGTGATCAACAGAACAAAACAATAGTTAGTGAGGATGTAGAGACTAGGGAACACTTGCACACTGTTGGTGAGACTGCAAATTAGTGCAGACACTATGAAAAAGTGAATGGGACTTCCTCAAAAAATTAAAAATAACGCTACCATGGAATCTAACAGTCCCTTTTCTGAGTAAATATTCAGAGGAAATGAAACCATAATATTGAATGAATGCACATTCACAACAGTCAAGAAATATAAACCCTCTAACTGTCCATCAATTGACAGTTGAGTAACCGAGGTATTTTACTTACACACAATGTGCTATGAGTCAGCCACTAAAAGAATAGAATCCTGTGATTTGTGACAGCACAGATTTATCTGAAGTTTATTATGTTAAATGAGACAAACCAAGAACAGATCAGGTACCACATGATCTCATTCCCATGTTGAATCTTAAAAAAGTTGATCTCACGTACATTCAGAGTACCTTGCTGGTTAGGAGAAGCAGAGGAGAGTAGGGGATTGTGAAGGAAAGGGAAAGTTTTATCAATGGGTTCCCAGTTCCAAAGGAGAAAGAATTCTGCTGTGCTATTGCACATTAGGGTGACTAGAGGTAGCAGTAGTCTACTCCATCATTCAAAACCCTGGAAAAATGGGATTTTGAAAATATTCCCAGAAGGACATGATGAAAGCTTTTGGACATGGATAGGTTTATCATGATGTAAAAAGTACATAATTTATACATGTACCTAAACATTACATGGTACACCATTAATATGAAAACTTTTGTGTAATTACATATAATTTAAAATTAATAAACATGAAATATAGTCATCAAGCTATATTGGTGTCTACACTCCACATGAAGTACCAGATCTCTTCAGCCTGCTCCTCCTCTCAGTGATTTTCCCTGCTCTGATAAGCATCTCTGCAATCCCGCCACTCTACCCTCACACACTCCATTCTATACTCTTCTGAGTTCACAAATGAAGACTACACATAGGAGTGAGATTGTGATTTGTTTTTCTTTTTGCATCTGGCCCACATCACCAATTCTAATGTCCTCCCGGTTCTTCCACATTGCTAAAAATGACAGGATTTTGTTTGGTTTTTAAGAAAAAACAACATCATATTGTTTATATACCAGGTTCTATGTATGGATTCAGATGCTGATGTACTGATAGACTTACTCTATGTCATCACTTTGTAATTCATGCTGTACACAGCAGTACAGGTATCACCTCAACACACTGGTCGATCTTCTTTGGACACATACCCACTAGTGTGATTGCCGGACCATACTCCAGTTCTATTTCTAATATTCTGAGGAGCCTCCATGCTCTTTTCCACATTGGGTGAATTTATTTATATTCCCACAAGAGTGTTCAAAATGTTATTTTTTCCTTATTCTGACCAACATATTTGGAAGACATCATTTTGCAGACATGAAGTGATAATCACTTTTGCTTTTATTTGCTTTTGAATGACAATCATGTTGAGTAGTTGCCTTACATAACTGTGGTCATTTTTATACCTTGAGGAATGTCTGCTCACTTTTTTCACCATTTTTAAATTAGATTATTTGTTTTCTTGGTATTGAGCACTTTGAGTTTTTTGTATGCTTTGGATATTAACTGGTTAGGGTTTGAAAATACTCTTTCCCATTCTGTAGGTTGTTCATGCACTCTGTTGATAGACTTCTGAGTTGAAATTAAGCTATTCTGTAGGTCCAACTGTGGCTTCTCTCTTGCTCAGTCTCACTGCATGTTTTCAGGAGGCTATCCTGGGGAACCCATTTACTTGGTGAATTACATTATTGGAAAAATTCTGTTCTTTGAGGACATTGAAATGTGATACTTGCTTTCTTAGTGAATGTCAGCTAATTGTTTTTGGGTTGTCATTGGTGGCTTCCAAAGTGACCACTTTGGCATACATGGCCCATTCATGGAAAGGCAGTAAAGACAAACTGAATCCTTCTTATGCCTCCTTTTCCCTTCCTCTTTTGTTATTCCATGTACCTGACATACTCTTCTTTCATCTTTCTTTTTTGGGGGGCTCATGTCATGGGTTTCCTTGATGATCTTTAATCTCCTAGTTTTTAATCTGGCACACTTGTGCAAAGTTCCATTTGTCATGTCCTTACTGTATTCACCATCCCATGATTTAGGGTTTTTTACCTATCACAGTGTTACAGAGAAATGCAATGACTTGTTTACATGGTCTTTATTTGATCAGATCTCTACTAACATTATTAACTGACACATCATATAATATTGCATTCCAGGGAAAGTTGATTAGGTTCTTAGGACTAAATTCTAATGCATTCATATTAACCAATGGCTATAATTGGTTAATGGAATGAATAACTTACCAGATAGTCTTGTTATATTTTATCATATACTCAGATAAGAAATGTTAAGGAAGAGAATTAACTGCTCATAAGATTTTTTTTTTATATTGTCTCTGGAGTAAATTCACACTGAGACATAGTGAATTAAATAAATGTGTTCTTAATTCTTAGTGATGCTCTAAAATCTGTAGAGATGACCAAGTGTCTGAGGTATGAAGCAAAAAATATTGTTTATGCATTCACTCACTTAAGCATTCACTTAAGAAACATTTTAATATTCAACTTACAATTGGTAAGTAAATGTATTAAGAATCAAAGAAGAAACTAACAACCTCAGCTGTGAATACATAAGAAATTATTTAGGTAAATAATCTGCCAGTTTATTTCAGTTGCAAGTCATAACATTTGATTCTGATTATTGATTTTACAAGGGGCATTTCATATACACTGCAATGTTTTTGGTGAGAAAATATTTTTTTTTAGATACCAGTTATTGAAGATAAAGTAATTTGCCCAAAATAGGAACAACCAGACTAAAATTCAGGCTTGTGTCCAAAAGTAACACAAAGAGATACTGAATTGGAAGTAATCAGTATCTCAAAGGGGGAATGTAAGATTTAAAACATGTTTCTGATAATTTTGTGACAAACAATGCAAGCATTCATACATTAATTTGTGACACTATCATTTAAGCAACAATCTATTCAATGCAGCAATCACATCCCTATTCCTAAGGCTATATATCATGGGATTAAACATTGGAGTCACTATGGTGTAGAAAAGAGAGAGCAGTTTGTCAGTTCCTCCAGAATGGTTGGATTTGGGCATAAAATAGGTAATGGATGCTGATCCAAAAAATAAAACTACAACCACTAGGTGTGAGGAGCAAGTGGAGAATGCCTTCGCACGTCCTTGGGCTGTGGGCAACCTCAGAATAGTAAGAACAATTTTGCTATAAGAAGCAAGTATCAACATAAAAGGTACTACAGCAAACAACATACCCACGACATAGACAGACACCTCATGCCCAGAGGTGTCCCCACAGGCTAGCTTGAGAATAGGGGGTATGTCACAGAAGAAGTGGTTGATTTGGTTAGAACGACAAAAATGTAGACAGAATATCTGCCATGTTTGCCCTACCTGGACTGTCATTCCCCCAAGCCAGGCGCCAGCTGCCAGTTGATGGCACTTCTTTGGGTTCATGACTAGGGAATAATGCAGAGGTTTACAGATGGCCACATATCGGTCATAGGACATCACAGTCAGAAGGAAACACTCTGTTGCTGCAAGCACAGGGAAGAAGCACAATTGGGTGGCACAGCCCAGTAGGGAGATGCTCCTATCCTGAGTCCAAAGACTGAACAGAATCCTGGGGAGAGTGACTGAAACATAACATATTTCCAGTGAATTAAAATTTGCCAGGAAAAAATACATGGGTTTGTGCAGTGCAGGGTCAAACCTGGTTATTATGATTATAAGGCTGTTCCCAATGAGTATAATCATGTAAATAACGGAGAACACCCCAAATAGAAACCCTTGGAGGTTTGGAAGGTCAGAAAATCCCAGTAGGACAAACTGGACCACTGTGGAGACATTTTCTTCTGCTTCTATCTCTTCATGCTTCATCTGTGGGAAAGATTAATCAGAAATAGAGAATTAACAGCATTTTCCTTTTGTTTTCTTAAATGTACACAGAAGATAGTTTGCTTTCCAGTTTCCCAGATACATGTAAGATAAAAATCTATGACTTCCATTTGGCTGAAATTGTGGTGAAGATTATTTTTTTGTTCCAAATTTTTAGTATTTATTTTCTGCTGAGGGTTATTAAACAACCCTCCTGTTTCTGTGATAAGGTATGTCACTTTAATTTTCATTTAAACCCTCAAAATTCTATATCTGAATCTAGTTTCAACTGAAGCAATAATTTTACTAATTTAGTTTAAATTTTTCAACTTGCCAAACATCGTTTTCTATAATGATCAATTCAAACTTTACTTAAGTTTATAAGAAAGTATACTTTAAGACATCTCTAATAATTTTTGGGAACAGTATATTTAATCTTTGAAACAGATTTTTGTACATTTCCAAAAACTGATTTAGCTTTGATATTCTTTATATTCCATCATGCAAATTAATGATTAACTGTCCAGTAAATACAATGCAATACTATTCAATCTTTAAAACTCTGTATTCATTTAAGTGTAAGTTTATTATATCAGAAGTCACAGATTTTATTCAGATTTTGTAGTACAATTGGCATTGGAATGATATTTATGATCTCAAGAAGGATAAGGGACATTTAAGATGATTTTCCTATAAAGAGAATCTCAATATTCAAGAGGCAATCTAATTAGAATCTGTGGTCAAGGAACTAGTCTTTGCTAGAATGTAGGCCTCTTTATTCTTAATGCAGATCTACTCATACATCAGACATTAAGCACATCCATTTTCTGGACATTTTCCTCAATCATTCATGTCCTCAGAAATGGCTGCTGTTCTACTGAGTTCATTTCCTTCATTAATTTTATTCCTTTATTTGTGTATATGAGTGTTTATGCATTAGTGTGTTTGTATGCTATTATTCATTTACATTATGAATATATTCATTTTCATTTCTTGATCTATATTATAGCTTTTTAAATGTTATGTACACCATTTTATATGAGATATGGTATAGTTTTCCAAAAGTTTTGATTTACTGACATCTGGATAAATTACAAATAAGTGTAATATTGAAGTAATACCCAAGACTCAAGTACAGCTTCCTTGATTTCTGATTTTCCTTGCAAGCCTTCTGTGTGTATACATCTATTTGTGTTTTTGGAGGTGAGTATGTAGGAATTATTTTATTTTCCTTCACTCTTGCAGAAAAATTCTATCATCTCATTTTTTGCTAAATATTTTCCATATTGGTTATAAATATTTCACATACAAAGGGACTAAATGCAATTAGGATGTGTACCTTTAATCTTATTCTGTGAAGTGTACACAGTGGTCAAGATTTCAGCTTCAAAAATAAATTAAAATGGAGAAATAACAAAGTACATCCTGGTCTTGGTCATCCTTGGTCATCCTATGGACTTTCTCTAGATAAACATGGGAAAGTTAAATAAGAATTTCTTATTACATCCATAATATTCCACCAAATATTGACCTTCTAAGTTTCTTTAAACTTCTTTCATAATTATACAATTATGTTAATGAAAATTTGATATTACAATATAAAATGGTGTATCTGAGACTCTTTGATGACACAAACTACCAGATGAAAAAAAATGTGGCTTTATTGTGATTTTAAGGATATAAAACTCTACCACAAAGTATTTTATTTTCTGACATAAAATTTTTTAAACATTTATTCTTGTATATAATTAATCTGAGAGCTTAATACATGAACAGTTATATATATAATTTATATTATATTATATATATACATATATGAAAAAATATACTGAAAAAAATTATTTATATATATATAATTATTTATATATATTTATAATTATATATATAAAAATTATTTATAAATATATATAATTTTTTTTCAGTGCTGGGGATTGAACCCAGGGCCTTGTGCTTGCAAGGCAAGCACTCTACCAACTGAACTATTTCCCCAGTCCTACATGGACAATTATAAAAACCATTCATTGAATCATTTCTTTATTGTGGACTATCATGTATTATTGCCCACAATTGATAATCTAACCCTAAGCATTAGGAAATGCCATCCTCTTCTTTCTCTTTGCTACATCAGCTCACTCTTTTAAATGCTTTCTACACAAGGTAATCTCCTTTGGCTCTCATTTCCCTCTGTTCAAGTAGGAGTGTACATTGATAAAGCAATTTATGACCAAGATTTCAAAATATAATAAGCAAGAAACAGCAATATAAACAGAACTTGTGTTTCATCTTCATCTACAGCTAATGATATCTTACCCTTTCTTTTTCATAGGTGGGAGAGTCTCAAATTTCCATTTGTGAAATGGACCAGCAACTGTATGAATATTTAAGTTGATTCTCCATGCCTAACTGTATATAAAGAAAAAAATTTATAATTCCTACTACTCAGAAGTCTGAGAGTGAAGAATGAAAATTTTTAGATTAGCCAGGGCAAATTTGCAACATCTTATCTCAAAAATAAAGGATTAAAGACCTGGGGATGAAGCTTCTGCTACAGTACCCTGGATTCAATACCTAAAAAGAGAGAAAAATTATAATTATTCAAATTGTTCTTAAATCTAGATATAACTGAACATAAGAAGTTTACTTAAATTACTCAACTTTCCTGCTGGTTTCTCTGATTGGAAAACCTATAGAAATTTTTATTTATACTACTCAGAGAGAAAATCACCAGTAATTCAGTTAGATATAACCATCTTTTCAGAGTTCAAATACTTCATGTTTATTTAACTGTTAGCTACTTTGAAACAATGATTTAATTTGGTATAAATAGTATTGAATTAATCAGATCTTCTGTTATACATATTATATTCAGAGCAAGTTGATGGAACCAAATTAAAAATAAGAAATGAAAGGATAAATCAGTGTACACAAAGCAGAAGGATGTCTTTCTGCCAGAAATCTCTAAAGATAGAAAAAATATAAGCATGCTAACATTTCTCTAGCATTTTTAGATTCATTTATCATGGATTTTGACTCTTAAACCAGGAAACTTTTCAATAGTAGTTTGATGCAGAGTCATTTTTATAAGGTGTATTCAATGTTTTTTCTAATGCATTTTATTTATATAATTGGGTTTTCAAGAGATATGATCTCCAGGTCTTTTGATGTGAAATTGTTAAATATATGTTTATCACATAATTGTTTAGGAAATATTAGCATGTAAGAAGTTGATATGAACAATAAACTCTCAAGTTTCCTCTTTATATTGAGAAGGATTTTCCATTTTGCTCTCAGTTCACCTAATAATAGCAAAAGTCACAAGAGAACAAATTTAATCTACAAGAGCAATTTGGAGTTGAAAAAGTAGACAACAAAGTGTTCTTTTAAAATTTTAAATTTTTCTTATTGTTCATGTTCATAAAGATAAAGGTAGATATGAAAACAAATTCTATATATGTCAAAAGTATTCCATGCTTATCTATTTTAGAATTAGGTTAATCATAATTCTTACCTTCATTGTTTGTTCAAAGACAGAAAATAATAAAGAAGTTCGTTCTTTTCATCTGTGTTAGGAATTTACCTTCATTTGTAACAGAGGGTTGCCTTGTTTAATATATATTCTACTCTCAGGAAAAAAAAATAATAAAAAATAAAAAAAATTAGACAGTGCTCCTGAGGTAGGAAATAGTGTCTGCCCTGGGGATTAGTCTTTTCCCAGGTAGCTTACTGATGGAGGAAATTAATTTCCTGCTATTCAAGGAATTTAACATAATGCACTAAAACATGAATGGCTATTCTGCCCTTATATTCTCAGTCTTGCTTCCTTTTTGTGCCCATAAATACTGAGAAATCAACAATTTATAACTGCAAATTAGTTATTGTACAAATAAAGTTATTCTAACAAAACTGCAAATGTTCAGTGTCTTCAATTAGAATGAAGTTTAGTTTATGTGTCATTAAAAGTTCTCAAGAGGTTTAAGGCTCTTCAGTTGCTCCTGTCCTCTTCAACAGGAATCTGCCACCTATAAATGTACATTGGGTAGTGAGACTTCATCAACACCCCTATAAAGAAAGGGAGAGAAAGGGAACGAAAAGCAGAGTTTACTATACCTTTCCAATTGCACAAACTAGAAAAGTCTTGCAGACTTTTCAGGAAAAATCCCCAGGTTAAATTTTAGTTACAGACTACAGCAACCTGAACAGGAAGCTGTAAAATGTAATGTCTAGCTAGATCGCCATGTGACCAACTAGGATTCCCTATTTTTATCATTAATTGCCTTCACTTGTGAAAATATAGAATTTTAAGTAGTTATTGTTTGTTTTTTTCCAGTCAAGGAGCTCCTCAAATTGAGTGTAAATAAATAACATAGTTTTATATACCTGACCCACACATCCCCACACAAATACACTGACACACATTCACAAGTTCAAAGAAGAAAATATTAGGTCCAGCCACAGGAACCTGGAATATATGTATAAAACCATAAGGAAAAATGATTACTTATATGGAAAATACACTTTGGGAACATATGCCTTCCTCATTTCCAAACACTGAAAGCTACAACTATTTAAGGGTTATATATTTACTTACCAATTTAGAGTGATATTATTTGTGATTAATTTAATTTTAACATTAAAATATACATGCAACATTAATTGTTGTTTTAAATTCATTTGAAATTTGTACATTGTTTAATTAGGCCATGGCTTTCTCATCCTGTTAAGTTAGAGAGATCTTCATGTATTTTATATGCATTTCCTTTGATGGATATGTGACTTTCCAATACTTTCCTGAGTCTGTAGTCTGTATTTTTATTTTCCAAGAATGTTAACACAGAAAAAAATGTTTAATATTGATGAAAGTCTAATTTACAAATATTTTCTTTTGTAGTTTTTGCTCTTGTTAAAATGTATGATAAATGCCTATACATGATCATACATATTTTATCATACACTTTCTTCCAACAACTATATATTTTAAACATTCTACACCTAAATAAGTAACAAAGTTAATAATTTCTTAAAACAAGAATATTAGTTTTGGGGTTTTCTGCATAGAAGTTCAATTTCTTTCAAGAAAAGTCTTTGTCTCCTTCTCAAAAAAAATTGTACAAATATGTTGTACCAATAAAATGTTGAAGAAAATTAATCCAACATAAATAAGAATACTAAAATTCCACTGTGTTTTGAATGAGACAGTTTCCATTACCCACTTTCAGTTACATGGAACAGAAGATCTACCAGGACATTACCTGCCAGATAAGTGAGCATCTGTCTAATTATTAGAGGAGAAGGTTCCTGTGACTTCAAGCAGCATATTGGGTGGAATTTTCAGAATTATTATGAATTATGTCACCTTCAGTTGCAAGTCATTGTGGGGGTGGGGTCAACATTATAGTTATGCCAGGCTGTTCATAGACTTTGGAACAGATTAGCCAACAATTTAACAGGAGTTTCTGGGGAATGAGAAAATGAAAATGGGTACTGTTCAAAGCCTAATTTTTGTAGTGATCTGAATGACTGGGTGCAAGTGTAAGACCCCATACACACTCAAGGCTGTCCCAAGAGGGATCCAGGTGAAGATGACCATGTATGCAGGGAGAATAATCCATTAAAACTTGGAAACTTCCTGAAAGTTTATTACATTTCCCGAGTTTCCAAGTCAGTCCAAAATTCATCAGTAAATAAATTTTGGAAGTCTTCTTCCTAGATTATTAAGGTACAATAAAGATCATTTGGCTGGTCACCAAACTATACTGAACAATGGGGGATTCTTAGGAATTTGGACATTGGAACATAACAACAATAACAACAACAACAATAATAATGACAATAATAACTAGATTTTATCAGTTGTTTTATAACATAAAGTGATTCCATGATAGTAGTCCAGGCAAGAGATTAAACAAACAGATGGCAACTACACGCATTCATAAATAGCACTGGAATCTGGAGATGCTGTAGGGTGTTAGATCAACTGTTCAGTTTTAACCAGGCTTTATGAGATATGTAACAAAACAAAAAAGTATGATCTATACACAGAAATGAAATCAATAACATCAACAGTACTAGGTTGCTTCTACAAGCTTCTGCCCTATGAGGAATGTGAAATAAAGTCTTTGAGTTGAAAGGAAGTGACACCATAGATCAAGTCAAAATTATAAAAACCAAAGAGAGCCTTTGTGAAACTAATTATACCAGTAATTATGAGGCATAGTGTTTATATGATTCTTCTATTGTCCCTTTAAAAAATTTAAAGTAGCAATTTAAAACAATAATTTAAAGCTGTAATTTTGCAAAATTTACAGCTGATTCTGAAAAAAATAAAATTACTTTAAAAGATAATATGATTAATTGTATAAGAAACAATTAGACGGCTTAGACAAATCAACTACCAGTATGACATCACACCCAAATGATATGCAATAATGTAAAATAAAATATCTACATGGACTTCTAATGAGTAATTGAATCAGTCATTAATGAATCTCTGTACAAAAAGCCAAGTAAGAGAGGCTTTCCCTAATGATTGCATTTTTCTTCTTACTTTCAGTTTTGTATTTCAGCAATTGTAATGCTTTTCGTACTGCACTGTTGTTATACATAAGAGTTGAGATTTTTGATATACTCAACTCATGCCCACATGGATTTAATTTGATCCATTTCAGTTCTAAGTGCCTCCTCTTTCCCTCTCCTCAACCTTCCTGTATTAAGCTTCCTCTAATCTGTTGATCTTCCTTCTACATACTTTTTAAGATACATAAATGTTGAAACTTAGAGAAAGAAAGATAACCAAATCAAAATATTTGTTTTATATAAATATTGTTTTTATGAAGTTCAATAATATATACATATATATATTAAATGATTGAGAAAGCAAAAAAGAGATAAATCACAAATAGTAAATATGAGGATCAAAAGGAAATTTTACACCATAATTCATAGACTTTATTGAAGTACTAATAACAATACTCCTAATAACTGTCAAACTATGAGTGTGCCAATTAAATAAGAACAAATCTGTAAAATGCACAAAATTTCATCCTTTCTTAAGCTGAAATGTATAATTTGTATAGCCCACCTAACTAGCAGGAAAATTGAACTTTTCTTTAAAAGACCCCAATATAATATGAAAGCAGTGTGTATAGGACTTCAACAGGTCCAGATGACATAGTAATTTACATGAGAAAAAGGCTCAAATTCTCAGGGTCCTTTCTCCTGCTAGATTATTTTCTCTCTAATTCTTTACTAATGACCTCATGAAAGTCAACGTAACATTGTCTAAGCATAGTGTACCTGTCTATGTGACATTCAGGAATCACCCTAAAGCTGACCTCCATAACAGTGCAGCCCCTTTCTGGGACATCCCTGAAGGAGATTGATGAGGGTATAGGTCACCAGGGGAAAGAATTCTGAACTTCTGAATGTTCATTTAGTTTGGAAGGAAAAATGGCTAGATGTTGCATTGTGTACCTATCCATGGGTTAAAGGTAATTGTTTGGTGAACAGTTGTAGATTTGGAAGAAATTAAATTAAAAACTGATCATTAAGTAGTCTTTATCTTTAGAAAAGATACATAAATATATTTCTCTGAGTGATCCACAAAGAAGTGAAGATATTTGTGAACAATGTGAATGTTTATCAAATGTTGACCTCTGCTGAGGAGGTTTTGGATAATCAAAGAATTAAGGCAAAGCATTCAGTGGTTACCACCAACCTCTTTGCCCAGGTACCATCAGCGTAGTCCAAGGGCTGCTGTGCCAGGGACCATGCAGACATAGTTATGCATGGACACAGCAGCATGAGCTTCCAATCATCATCCTCAATCTGATTAGAGTCACTGATGAATATCTAATCTGTCAGGAGAAGTGATTAGCCCAGAATTCTTGATATGACAACATTTCCTGGACTGGCCTTCCATCTCTTTAGGGGCAGGTGGATTACATTGGACCTATTCCATCATGAAAAGAGAAGCACTGTGTTCTTTCAAAGATAAATGTTGCTTCTTCCAAAATTCACTTCTTTCAAACAACATTCTTTCTATATTTCATAGTAGGAACAGTAAGAAAAAAGGACTCCTCAATTTCTATCTCACACCATTCTAAGTGCAATAGCTTATGTTTTTTCCAATTTCTGCCTGGAAATTATTTTTCCTGAAATTATCCCTCCTCTATTTTTCTTTCTATTATCATTCTCCTATTACTAATCATTTATGTTAGATTTTAGACACTTCTAATAGAGGCATTATCTGAAATTATTGGTGATTGTTCGCGCATTGCTTCGATCTCAGCTGGGGTAGATTTCTTTTTGTGGGCCTGTCCTGTGAGTTATTAACACATATTCTGGATATCTTCTGCTAGTCAGAAAGTACCAGTACATTTGTTTCCACTTTCTGTTAGGTATCTTCATGTAAATGTAATAAGAACAGATATTAGTCACTTAAAGACAAATGCTTGTAATAGCAGGTGCAAACATTACAACATTTTCATTTAATCATAAATCTGGGGACAGGTCAAACTTCTCAGAAATATGTTACCTTTGCCTATACTAATAATACTGTTTACTTATATCAATAGAATGAAATATATCACAAGAAACTGTTTACATTTTTCTTAACCACAATGCATATAATTTACCATTTGATATTATTCATTATATAAATTACACCAATTAATGGCAATAAATTCTACACTATCAGTGAAATGAAAGAAACATAAAAGAAAAGTGTATTTTGAGATAGCTACAATGAACATTAATTATATCTTCATTCATCATTTTCAATGACTACAGTGTAAAAGTATGTGTGATATAGCTATGCTTTATATCAAATACATCCCTTTATAATATCATATCCTCTTCCCTAATTATATTGTATCATTTATCTCCCCAATAAAATCTTGCCTTGAAAAACAACAAATCATCAATACTTAAGAAAAATAAATACTTGTCAATTATTCACAGCATTCTTCCTTTTTACAGTACTCTAAATTATGTGCACTTTGTAAAAATATTTATTATAATATGATATGATTACCATATAGAATAATACCTTTTAATGGTACATAAGGTAGGCATACTATTCACCAACCCCACTTTTGAAACTACATGTTTTTCTCTCTAACAAGTGGTTTCTCTGAATAGTCATTGTTTGGTGAAAATATATGTGTGTGTGTGTGTGTGTGTGTGTGTGTTTGCCACTGTATCTGTTCTACATTTGATGTCATTTTCTGATCTGTTTTGAAAAATGGTTGTCACAAATCTATGAATGGAAGGACATGATTTTCAATAAGTGATAACAAAGGAACCTGTAAAATTATTTACTCAATTAAAATGATTGCTGTCAATAGTGTGTTCAGAATAAGTGTTGCACATACATACAAAAATAAATATCAATGAAATGATCTGGAATTTTTTAACATGTATATCACCTATACAACTTAAGACAGAACCATCTCCCAACATCACAAATAAAATTTAATTTGAAGATAGTTATCACTGAAGAGATACATAAGACAGAGCTAAAGATACATACCACTGGAGATTTTATTACAGATGCAGAAAAAAAAAAAACAAGTCTTGCAAATATAATTTACATTGATTCACATAAACTACATAATAATTTTCTCAATGACCTTTTGACATCCTTGTTCCTCAGGCTATACATCATGGGGTTAAACATGGGAGTCACAATAGTATAGAAAAGAGAAAGCACTTTGTCAGCTTCTGCGGAATGACTAGCCTCAGGTCTTAAATATGTAATAATGGCTGATTCAAAGAATAACAGCACCACTGTAAGATGAGATGAGCAGGTAAAGAAGGCTTTGGCCCTGCTTGTGATTGATGGCAATTTAAGGACTGTAGAGATGATTTTGATATAGGAGATAAGAATGAACAGAAATGGGGCCGATACAAACAGCAGAGCAGTCATGTAGACCATCAGCTCATTGGTGAACATCTCCCCACAGGCCAGCTTAAGTACTGGGGGAATGTTACAGAAGAAGTGGTTGATTACTCTGGAAGCACAAAATGGTAGAGAAAATATCTGGAATGTCAACCCTACCTGGATAGGAATTCCACTGATCCAGGAGGCAGCCACCAACTGGAGACAGACCTTGTGGGTCATGACCAGAGGATACTGCAGAGGGTTACAAATGGCCACATAGTGGTCATAGGCCATTACTACTAGAAGGAAACATTCTGCTGCTCCCAGTACAAGAACACAGCACATCTGTGTAGCACAGGCAACCAAAGAGATGGTCCTTCTCTGGGTCCCGAGATTCATGAGCATTCTGGGGAGAGTAACTGAAACATAACAGATCTCCACAAAGGAAAACTTGCCAAAGAAAAAGTACATGGGGGTGTGGAGAGCAGGTTCCACTTTGGTTATTACCAATATAGTTCCATTGCCCAGCAGGATGATCATGTAGATGACAAAGAACATTCCAAACAGAAACCACTGGAGATGGGGAACATCAGCAAACTCCCAAAGGACGAATTCTGTCCATACAGTTAGGTTTCCTTCTGGTGTTTTTACCTGGTGTTTCATCTGTGGAAAGCAAAAACTGAACATGTGCTTCTCACTTTAACTTCAGGCATAGATGCCTGCTCTCTAAATGAATCTGGTAATCCAGATCAATACTCGAGGCCACTAGGATTGTTTGCAGTGTAAGAATGTGACTCCTAACACATTCCACCTTTTCCTACCTTAGATCCTATGCATGATCACTGCACACATTCCCCTGAAATTTATTTAGAATCTCTCCATTGTGTCCATAGCCCAGCATAATCCAAAGTATACCCAATTCAAGTAAAATTTGCAAATCCATAGGCCTGCCATGATACCTCAGGTTTAATTAATTATATTCCTCTCTTCTTTCACATCTTTGTGTATTTTCTCAATCATGCTTCAATAACACTGTCATAGATTGTCATCTTCCATACTTTTTAAAATTTTATTTATTTATGTTTTAGTGGTTCTGAGGCTCAAACTCAGGTCCATTGAGGTACATTCCTGGACTACATCTTTAAAAAAATTTTAACAGTTATATAAAAACATGAAAATTGTACATATCAATGGGGTATCATGTTATGTTTTTTACAGGAATGCATTGAGTAATATTTAAATCATGTTACATATTTATGACCACAAACATTATTTCCTTATGGTGAAATTTTCATGATCTTTCATTCTAGCCTTTTGAAATATAGTGTACATTTTTATGTGACTATTGCCACTTTTCATTTCCTCCCATCATTCAATTTGAAAATAAATGCCTTTATCTTATAGTTCATAATTGTAGGAAGTTACAGAGAAAACTTTATGACAAAAGGAAAAAAATGTATCCTTCTGTAGGTTATCAAGGGGGAATATTGGAGGATTTTACTTAGTATGGGAACATGGATCCAGATAGACTCAATAAGAAAGTAACCCAGGGAAACCAAGGTGGTCAGTGAGGAATGTGATCGTATATGTGTGACCCATGAGTAAAAGTGATGGCCACTAGCTTAAACTCCATGTGCAGGATGGCCCACCACTGTCAACAAAACACAAAACAAACAAAGAAACAAAAAATACAATCGAACCAAAAATTCTACAAACTTTCTATTTTCATGATTTAGAAACTAACATATTGAGACTCCATAACAATAAATGATGTCATAATTTTCCCATAAGTATCACCATTGCAAGTCAATGCAAATTTATTTTATTGAACTTGTGTTGAACATTAACTCCACCATTTATTATCTGTGATACAAGAAAAAAGCTATTTAATATTTCTATTAATAACTTATTTGTGAGAATTAAATGAGATGACATTGGCAAAATATCAGTGAACGATTTTAAGGTGATTGTCATCTAGTTATGTCTCTAAACATATATTTAGGTACACAATAGAAACTGGACATCAGGTTAACACGTCATTAGCCTATCACCCCAGCGTGATGTCACATTGCTTAGGAAATTTTATTTCATATTGTTATCAGTTTACATTTTAGGCACTTTATCCCATTCTTTCTTTTCCTTTGGGTTAGGATGATGGGAAGTTGAAGTTGACTCCTTTGATAAAACATCAGAGGTACTCATTCATTCTCAGGGAGCATTTAGTGTGTATACAATTCTAAAAGTTACTTCTACTTTAGATGTTCCATCCAAGGCGTCTTCTGCTTCTTTCTCTTCACTAATCCCAGCCTTGCCTATTATTCCTTCAAACCTGGGTCTTTCACTTTGTCCCCTAAACACAGTATAATGGTAGTCATGGATGTGGGACAGAGTTCTACCTGTATAGACTGGAATTGAATTACAGCTTCTATTCCTGTTAGTTGTGAGATTCATGCAGATAGCTCTATTTCTTGTGCAACAAGTTCTTAGAAAAAAAAAACAAAAACAGACTAAGAGCTGCACGCAAATTTAGGATTAGTATGTAAATTACTGATCTTAAGATATGTAAAGCAGCTTTAAGAGGGTTTGGCATTTTTACAAGTCTACAAATGTTACTGATTCTTGTTAATATTCTTTTAAGTTTATTCACTGTTTCAGGCAACATGAAAAAATATTCTCTAAAGTGTTTTTCCTTTGTGTGACCTGTTTATTGTAGGAACAGAGAGAGATCTTAGAACAATCTCTTAAATTTAAGAAAGTCCCAAACTCTCAAGGTGAAATATTCAGGAGTTCTCCGTCACATTTTTTTTAGATTCTTGTCTTTATCCTCTGTCACAGTTTATATATATTCTTATCTCTATTCTGTTGTTCTACTACCCAAAACACAAATTGCTTCTTAGCCCAAGTGTTAAAATTTGGCCTGATCTTTCTATATGCCTTTTATTTTATTATTACTAAAAGATCTGAGAGGTAAGGTCTATATCTATTTATTACTTCAGATTAGTATTGATCTAAAAAAATGGTTGTCCACCTTGGTATGGTGCTCAATATTTTATTTGGAAATGATTCAAAGTAAGAACCACTACATAAATTACCCCTCTTAAGAGAAAGAAAATGACAAGAATCCAAACTTTTTGTATTGTTACAGTGAGTGACAATATTTAATAAAATAATTTTACAATTACTATAATATTCTGTGATAAACAAAATATAACTTAATGTTGTACAATCCCAATATTTTGTTAAGAAGTTATTAGTACCTAAAATGAAATAAATTTTATTTCACACAAAGAAATCAAGGTAGAGAGAGCAGAAATTTGTCAATATGCTCAAATAAAATTATACTACCCTTCATTTTGGTAAATGTTCATGTTTTTATTGACCAAAGGTAATAAAAGTTTTGCTAATGTTTATTTTTCTATTAACCAGTGTTTAGAAAAAAAATTTAATGCTCTATTTTTTTTTTCTAATTTAAATTTAAGCCTCTGTTTTCTGGAAAAATCCAAAGATTAAAGTAAGATGTAATAATATTCAAGTTCTGCCAACTATTGCAAGCTAACTAAGCTTCATATTTCTGTGTATATTTCCTGTACATTAAAAACTTAAACCATAAAATTAAAGAAAAATTTGATGCTATAAGATTTTTGTGCACAATTATTTTTAAAAAATTATTATCTTATATTTCTCTACTACTATCATGCTTGTATTGCTCAAATATTGTAAGTCTGCTTCATGAATTTTTTTTTCTCTAAATTATCTATTAAAATACAATCTAGACTGAAAATATATACATAAAACATTTCCTACAAAGTGTGAACTTGAAATCAAGTTGTCCTATACTGTTTGTAGGAATTTCAGGTCAGTCAATGCACAGAGGAGCAAAAGTCCTTTGAGTCCAGCAAACTCCTCAGGACAAAAGGTGCTTTGTTTAAATGGTTTAGAGATGCTCTGCAACTCCTCTGTCCTTGAGGCCTGGAGACTTTATCTTCTTATAATAACCTTTGGTAGTAGTGGACTCTGAGAAGCAAGCAAGTTATGTGATCTGCACATGCACAAATCTAACTGTACTGTGTAACCTAGGTAAGTTGATATGACCCTGGATTAGATAATACTGGCTTTCCCAAGGAATTCACTTCTTGCTCTTCGCCATCCTCTGTGCTTGCCTTTTTATTGCTCTCCCTTTAACCCTTATAGTTGGACCACAACTAACTTTTACAGCTGCTGCCCTGAGCAGGGACCCTTTTGGATGTGTTGACAGGAGAAGGGGATACCTTACTGCCTGGAACAGGCTTTGATGCGCAACACTCATTGGCTGGTACCGATCCCACTAGTAAGCTATGGGGAATTCCCTATCTGATGCTCAACCTCATCATTGGACTGAACTTTCTTATTTGCTTAGTAAGGCTAAACATTCTGTAAGTAATGCTGATCTTGCTGCTTTGCTGTCTGAAATAGATTCTTGTCATCCATGGTAACCAGAGGGTAGGTCCATAAGACCCAAACATTGAGGTAAAAAATAGGTATGAGGAGAGGAGGACCCCTATACCTGTGTTACATGCTTGGTATTTGTGTCAAGATGCTATCTCAAAAATAGCCATGACAGAGTTGCAAACTTCTCCGGTAGTCTCTAAGACTGAAGTTTTTTCTCAGCCATCTACTTGCATTCCTACTCCTTCCCCCTCCTTTTCTGTCTCTAGCACAGTCTCAGACAGGCAGCTGCAGAGGGAGAAACTCATACCTTGGCTCTCTGTCCCATTAGATTAAACAATGTTAATGAGCAAGAATATGAACAATTGCCTTTTGTTGTGTTTAAAGAATTAAGAAGGACAGTGTTGCAAAGAGGAATTAATAGTAATTTCACTCTTAATATAATAGAGGGACTGGGAATGGGTTATGCTTTGGTTCCTAGTGATTGGAAAGCATTGGTGAAAATGGTGACTTCTTTGACCAAAATAATGTTTTTATGAGAATACTCTGATTTAGCCCATGTTCAAACTGAGGATAATGCTCAAGGAAATGTTAATATTGATTATGATGACTTGTTTGGCCTGGGGCAAAGAGGGACATTACAACAATTAGCTCAGTGCCCTGAGCCGCCATTGCCCAGATTAGAACTTTAGGTTGTAAAGCATGGAGGAGGATCCCAGACACTCGGGATCCTTCCAATTCCTTTGCTGGACAGATTACACATTGCCTCAAGCTTCTCCTCAGCAAGCAGAATTAGCTGCAATTATTTTGGCTCTTTCATGTGTTTCCCACTGCCTTAAACATCATTACAGATTCTCAGTATATAGCCAAACTGATGCCTCGTATTTGCTCTGCAATGTTGTCACCTCCTTTGGACTGTAATCTGTCATCCCTGTTTATCACTCTTCAATCTATTTTGCAGGATCATACAGCTCCAATATCTCTTGCTCACATACGCAGTCACACTAAGATTCCTGGACCACTCAATGAAGGAAAAGCTTATGCTTATGCTGCTATAAAATCACTTTATACCCTTTTTCAGATGCCGTGGAATCACACAATTTTTTTCGTCAAAATGCTCATTCCTTAATGAAAACCTTTTCTATTTCCTCTCAACAGACCCATTTCACCATTAATAATTGCTCTCATTGCACACCCTTTGGTCCCCCTACTTGGGAAACTGTAAACTCTCGAGGTTTACACTCTAATGCCCTTTGGCAGATGGATGTAACTCATGTTCCTCCTTTTCATCTCTATTCCTTCATATATGTTATCATAGATATCTCCTCAAGCCTTATATGGGGCAGTGCACATCATTCAGAGAAGTTCTCAGCCTGTGTCTCTCATGTGCTCCTTTGCATTGCCATCATGGTAAAACTCATTGTTTAAAAAGTGACAATGCCCCTGCTTATACTTCTTGTGCCTTTGCTCAGTTTTGTAAACAATGGAATTTGATTCTAAACCATGGAATTCCTCACAATCCTACTGGATAGGCCTTAGATGAACGTGCACATTGCACACTTAAAATGTGCCTTTAAAAAAAAAACAAAAAAAGGGTCCTAGCCTTTCTCATGCTTATAATGCACCTTTAATTGCATGGGGAAGGGGATATACTGCTGTTCTTACTCCTACAGGTCCTGTCTGGATTCCTGCCAGATGTGTAAGACCTGTCAATCATCATGAGTTACCATCAAGGTCTTCAAAATTTGATTCCCAAATTCCATTTGACCCTGATGAAGAGGACCCTGATTCAAAGAAGGAACCTCCAACAAGAACAAAAGACCCAAGAGACCTTCTGTCTTCAAATTATCTAGTGACTTCGGGGATATAAAGAGTTTAACAACATTTGCTTAACAATCGCTAGTCAAGATGAGTTTAGAATGTACCCTGGAAAATTTGATTACAGATCTGTTTGCCAAACTTACCCAAAATTCTATAACTATGCTGGCTATTATTGTGTTATTTCTCTCTATTTTTGAATCCTTGTTGGTGGTGCCTCCATACTTACTGGAAATTTTTAATTCTTCTGAAATTTGTATCATCAAGTTATTGTTGATATTAGGGCTGCTAATGATTATTTGCTGTTGTTACATCATATGAGATGCCAAGATTTTAACAATATGTGTTGTTTCAATTTAACTGATTATAGTATCCCTATTCAAAAGGAATTGGATCATTTTAAAGACATTGTAAATCAGATACAAGATGACGGAGGTTTGGATTTATTAGTTTGATTAACCTCATGAGTACCAAATTTTACATGAATCAAACATCTTTTTATTGGAGGATGTTTAATGATACTTGCATTAGTGTGCTGTGCTTGTTTTTGCCAATGTTTGCTTTGTTTTCTCCCTCCAATTTCTTTAAACAGAAGACAAGTCATGTCTAATCAATAGGTCATACAAAACAAAAAATGGGAGTTGCTAGGATTTAGGTCAGTCAATGTAGAGAGGTGCAAATAAATTCATATCAGTGTTTTATAATTATTATTTCATTACAATGTCTTTTAATAGAATAAAAATTATATATGAACTGTTTTAACAAAGCACATTTACCCACAAATTTCTAAACACCAATTCTGCATGTGTCTTATGAATTAAACTTACTATCAGGATAAAATAGTCCATATTTACCTTTCTCCAATGGGTGTTTTTTTCTTCTCACTGTAAGGCTTAAATATTTTGATGTTTAAATTACTTAAAGTGAGACCACTTATATCAACATAGATATTCCTTTTGCTTTTAAGATATTTGTTCTTATAAAGGTCACTTTAAGTATCAACAGTTTTGTCTACCCCATGGACTTCTTCCACCTACACATTTAAATTTCTGATTAAGAGCAGATCTTAGGCATCTGCTTCTTTGCTTTTTAAAAATTTTGCCCAGATAAATATCAATCTACCCAGAACACACTATATTTAGACTACTTACGGAAGAGAGTGCACAGTACATTTTATTTCTTTTTGTTGTTGTTCATTCTATTTAGTTATACATGACAGAAGAATACATTTTGATTCTTTGTAAAAAATGATATACAATTTTCATTTCTCTGGTTGTACATGATGTAGAGTCATACCATTTGTGTAATCATACAAGTACATAGGGAAAGGTCTCATTACCTCCATGTTTCCTTTCCCCTGCCCCCTCCCCCCACCTCATTTTCCTCTACACAATCCAAAGTCCCTTCATTCTTCCCTTAAACAACTCCCCTGCCACCCCCATTATGTATCAACATTCACTTGTCAAAGAAAACTTTTGACCTTTGTTTTTTGGGGGGATTGGCTTATCTCATTTAGCATGATATTTTCCAACTCCATCCATTTACCTGCAAATGCCATAATTTTACCCTTCTTTATGGCTGAGTAATATTCCATTGTGTATATATACCACAGTTTCTTTATCCATTCATCTAATGAAAGGCATCTAAGTTGGTTCCACAATCTAGCTATTGTGAATTGAGCTGCTATAAATATTGATGTGGCTGTATCACTGTATTACGTTTATTTTAGGTCCTTTGGGTATAAACCAAGGAGTGGGAATGGTGATTCTATTCCAAGTTTTCTAAGAAATTACCATACTGCTTTCCAAAGTGGTTACGTCAACTTGCAACCCTACCAGCAATGTTTGAGTGTAACTTTCCCCGCACATCTCACCAACACCTATTGTTGCTTATATTCTTGATAATAGACATTCTAATTAGGGTGAGATTAAATCTTAGTGTAGTTTGATTTGCATTTCTCTAATTTCTAGAGAAGTTGAACATTTTTTCATATATTTGTTTATCAATTGTATATATTCTATGAGGTGTCTGCTCAGTTCCTTAGCCTATTTATCGATTGGGTTATTTGTATTTTTGGTGTTAAGTTTTTTGAGTTCTTTATAAATTCTGGAGATTCGTGCTATATCTGAAGTGCCTGTGGTAAAGATTTTCTCCCACTCTGTAGCCATTCTCTTCACATTATTGATTACTTCCTTTGATTAGAAAAAGCTGTTTTACTTTTATTTCATCCCATTTATTGATTCTTGCTTTCATCACTTGCACTTTGGGAGTCTTGTATAAGTAAATCTGGTCCTAAACCAACATGATGAAAATTTGGGCCTACTTTTTCTTCTATTTGGTGCAGGATCCCTGATCTAATTCCTAGGTCCTTGATCCATTTTGAGTTGAATTTTTCACAGGGTGAGAGAGAGGAGTTTAATTGCATTTTGCTGTGTATGGATTTCAAGTTTTCCCAGCACCAATTATTGAAGAGTCTATCTTCTCCATGTATGTTTTTGGCTTCTTTGTCTAGTATGAGATAACTGTATTTATGTAGATTTGTTTCTCTGTCCTCTATTCTGTTTCATTAGTCTACCTGCCTAATATGGTGCCAATACCATGCTGTTTTTGTTACTATTATTCTGTAGTGTACTTGAAGTTCTGGTATTGTGATACCTCCTGCTTCACTCTTCCTGCTTAGGATTGCTTTGGCCATTTTGGCTATTTTGGCTCTTATTTTTCCACATGAATTTTAATTGCTTTCTCTATTTCAATGAGGTACATCATTGGGATTTTCATTGGAATTGCATTGAATCTGTAGAGCACTTTTGGTAGTATGTTCATTTTGACAATATTAATTCTGCCTATCCAAGAACATGGGAGATCTTTCCATCTTCTAAGGTTTTCTTTAATTTCTTTCTTTAGTGTTCTGCAGTTATAATTGTAAAGGTATTTCACCTCATTTATCAGATTGATTACCAAATACTTTATTTTATTTTTTGAAGCTATTGTGAGTGGAGTAGTTTTCCTATTTTGTCTCTCAGAGGATTCATCACTTATGCATAGAAATGCATTAGGTTTATCAGAGTTGATTTTATATCCTGTTACTTTGCTGAATTCATTTATTTGTTCTAGAACTCTAATATAAATTGAGCAATAAGCATTCTACATTTATACTTATCTGTTTATTAATTCTCTAATGAAAAACTATTTGCATGTGTGTATTTGCTTGTGTGCAAGTAGTGCTGAGAGTTATGAAGAGGCCTCACACAGGCATATATCTTAGAATTTGCAGCCCTTAACTTTATCATAGTCATTCAGGTTTACCCTACTGTCATATAAAAAGAAATAGTATATAAGAACCTCTTGCTTTGAGTACCAAAAATTGCATGTTCCATGCTGTGCTGACTTTAGATTTAAATTAAATAAATAACATTGAGATATATTTCCTATTGAAATGTTACACAGAAATGAGAGTGAATTAATTACCTGCATATCAATCACATGAGGAAATGTCACCAACATAATGTAGAGTGAAAGAGAACAAAACCAAAGAAATGTGAAATAGTGTAAAAACTATATAACTACAATATTCACCAAAAATAAAAAAAAAATTGATTCCCAATTTGTGATAAATTGGTGTAGACTGCAAGAGATAATAAATTTTTCTTTGTTTACTTGGTTCTGGGTAAACAGAATACATAAGAAACACCAAAAACTCAATGGCAATAATTACAAATATCCCAATTAAAAATGGCCAAAAGACTTCAATAGATGTTTCACAAAAGAAGAAAATAGTCAACAAGTGTGGGAAGTCATCCTTATTTAGCAGAGTCAGACTAGGTTGAACCATTGGGTGCAGAGGCTTGGCTTCCAGGAACTAACTCCACCCTATTCTGTCTATCACAGAAGCAGCTCCTCCCAGTCCTGGCCCCCTTTACCTGTGTGGCCAGAGCTGGTATGGCCAGACCTGTCATGCCCCCTCTCATTTTAAAAAGAGTATTGGCTGTTGTATGTTTATTGAGTAGATAAGTTTTGGGGGTAATTGAGTGATATAACAGCCAACGTTCTTCTCCGGCAGTTAACCCATTTCTCATCTAGGCAGGACCTGGTTGAGAGGCTTCCCACAAACAAGTATGTGACAAATACACAACCTCACTAATCATGGCAGAGAAGCAAACTAAAACATCACCTCACCTTGATAAAAAGGACTGTAATCAACAAGACAAAAGATAACAATTTTTGTTGAGGATATAGAGAAAAGGAAACATTTGCACGCTGTTGATGAGATTGTAAATTTGTGCAGACATTATGAAAACAGTGTATAGGACTTCCTCAAAAAATTAAAAGTAGAACTACCATGGGATCTCAAAGTCCCTTCCCTTTTCTGAGTAATTATTCAGAGGAAATAGAACCAGAATATTGAAAGAATGTGCATTCCTGTGGTCATTGCAGTACCAGTCACAAGAGTCAGGAAATACAAACCATCTAAGTGTCCATCAACTGACAGTTGAGTAACCAAAGTATTTTGCTTACATACAATGAACTATGAGTCAGTCACTAAAAGAATAGAATCCTGTGATTTGTGACAGTATGGATTTATCTGGAGATTATTATGTTAAATGAGACAAACCAAGAACAGATCAGGTACCACACGATCTCACTCACATGTCAAATCTTAAAAGAGTTGATCTCATGTACATTCAGAGTACCTTGCTGGTTAGGAGAAGCAGGGAAGAGTAGGGGGTTGTGAGTGGAAGTGAAAGTGCAAGGTTTATCATGGGTTCTGAGTTACATATGAGAAAGAATTCTGCTGAGCTATCGCACATCAGGTTGACTAGAGGTAGCAGTACTCTACTCCATCATTCAAAACCCTAGAAAAATGGAATTTTGAAAAAATTCACAGAAGGACATGATGAAAGCTTTTGGACATGGATAGGTTATCATGATGTAAAAAGTACATAATTTATGCATGTGCCAAAACATTACAAGGTACATCATTAACATGTAAGCTTTTGTGTAATTATTTATAATTTAAAATTAATAAACATGAACTATAGTCATCAAGCTATATTGGTTTTGGTGTCTACACTCAACATAAAGTACCAGATAACTTCAGCTTGCTCCTCCTCTCAGTGATTTTTCCTGCTCTGATAAGCATCTCTGCAATCCCTCCACTCTACCCTCACACACTCCATTCTGTACTCTTCTTCTGAGTTCACAAATGAAGATTACACATAGTAGTGACATCGTGATTTGTTTTTCTTTCTGCGTCTGGTCCACATCACCAACTCTAATGTCCTCCAGGTTCTTCCACATTGCTGCAAATGACAGGATTTCTTTATTTTTAAGAATAACAATATGGCATTGTGTTTATGCCAGGTTCTAGGTATCTATGCAGTTGCTGATGTATAGTTAGGCTTACTCCAGGTCCTCACTTTGTAGTACATGTTGTAAATAATATGGCTATAAGTATCTCATCAACATACTGATAATCCTCTTTGGACACTTACCCACTTGTGTGATTGCTGGACCATATTGCAGTTCTATTTGTAAAATTCTGAGGAGTTTCCATGCTCTTTTCTATGTTGACTGAACTAATTTACATTCCCATAAAAGGTGTGAAAAGTTTTATTATTTCTGCATTCTGAACAACACTTTTATCTTCCATCTTTTTGTTGACATCATTCTGCAGAACAGAACTGATATCACCTTTTGCCTTTAATTTGTTTTTGAATGCAATTAGTGATGTTGGGTAGTTGCCTTATACAACTGTGGCCATTTTTATACCTTGAGGAATGTCTGCTCATTTTTTTCACCATTTTTTAAATTAGATCATTTGTTTTCTTGATATTGAGCACTTTGAGTTTTTTGCATGATTTGGATATTGACCCATGAGGCTTTGAAAATACTCTTTTCCATTCCGTAGATTATTTATTTACCCTATTGATAGACTTCAAGACTGAAATTAAAGTATTCTGTAGGTCTGGCTGTGACTTCTCTTTAACTCAGTCTCACTGCATGTTTTCAGGAGGCTATCTGGGTAATCCATTTACTTGACCCAATACATTATTGGAAGAATTCTGTTCTTTTCATTTGAGGATGTTGAAATGTGATACTTGCTTTCTCAGTGAATGTCAGTTAACTGTTTTTGGGTTGTCATTGGTGGATTCCAAAGTCACCACTTTGGCATATATGACCCATTCATGCAAAGGCAGAAAAAGACAAACGGAGTCCTTCTTACCCCTCTTTTCCCCTTCCTCTTTTGTTATTCCATGGATCTGACATACTCCTCTTTCATCTTTCTCTTTTTTATGGTTCATGTAATTGATTGGGTTAGATTGATAATCTCCTAATCTCCTAGTTTGTAATCTGGCCCACCTGTTCCATTTGCCATGTGCTTACTATATTCACAAGCCCACGAATTATACTAACACAATGTTCACATTCTTTGTGAAATGTAATGACTGCTTTACATGGTCTTTATTTGATCAGATCTCTAACTGTTACAATTATTAACTGACACATCATATGATATTACATTCCAGAGAAAGTTGGTTAGGTTATCTGGGTCTAAATTCTAATGCATTCATATTGATCAATGGCTTTAGTTGGTTAATTGAATGAATATTTACAAGATAGGTAGTTGTATTTTATCATGTACTTAGATAGGCAATGTTAAGGAAGAGTTAAATGTGCATAAACCTTTTTTTGGTATTTTCTCTTCAATAATTTCACACTGGCACACAGTGTTTTAAATAATTGTGCTTTCAGTGCTTAGTGACTTTCTAAAATCTATAGTTTGCCTAGCATCATGTGTATGAAGCAACAATATCATTAATGCATTCCCTCATTTAATCACTTACTTAACAAGCATTTAATATTCAACTACAATTGGCAAGTCTATGTATTAAGAATCAAAGGAGAAAATGAACTACAGTTGTGAATACAAAGAAATTATTTAGGTAAATAATCTGCCACTATATTTTAGTTGCAAGACATAACATTTGATTCTATTTGTCAATTTCATAAGGGATATATCATGTACATTGCACTTTTTTGATGAGAACATATTTTTCTTGAGATATGAATATTGAAGATAAACTAATCTGTCCAAGATACTAACAAGCAGAGTAAAATTCAAGCTCCTGTTCAGAAGTGACACAAATAGATACTGAATTTGAAATAATCAATATCTCAAAAGGGGAATGTAAAATCTGAAATAATCTTCTGATAAATGTGTGAGGAGTAATGCAAGCATTCATACATAAAATTGACACTATCATTTAAGCAACAATCTATTCAATGCAGCAATCACATCCTTATTCCTAAGGCTGTATATCATGGGATTAAACATTGGAGTCACTATGGTGTAGAAAAGAGAGAGCAGTTTGTCAGTTCCTCCAGAATGGTTGGATTTGGGCCTAAGGTAAGTAATGGATGCTGATCCAAAAAATAAAACCACAACCAGTAGGTGTGAGGAGCAAGTGGAGAATGCCTTAGCGCGTCCTTGGGCTGTGGGCAACCTCACAATAGTAAGAACAATTTTACTATAAGAAGCAAGTATCAACATAAAAGGGACTACAGCAAACAACATAACCATGACACAGACAGACACCTCATGTGCAGAGGTGTCCCCACAAGCTAGCTTGAGAATGGGGGGTATGTCGCAGAAGAAGTGGTTGATTTGGTTAGAATGACAAAATTGCAGAGAGAATATCTGCCACATTTGCCCTACCTGGACTGGCATTCCCCCAAGCCAGGAGCCAGCTGCCAGTTGATGGCAATTCTTTGGGTTCAGGACTAAGGGATAGTGAAGAGGGTTGCAGATGACCACATAGCAGTCATAGGACATCACAGTCAGGAGGAAACACTCTGTTGCTCCGAGCACAAGGAAGAAGCACAATTGGGTGGCACAGCCCAGTAAGGAGATGCTCCTATCCTGAGTCCAAAGGCTGAACAGAATCCTGGGGAGAGTGACTGAAACATAACAGATTTCCAGTGAAGAAAAATGTGCCAGGAAAAAATACATGGGTTTTTGCAGCGCAGGGTCAAAACTGGTTATTATGATTATGAGGCTGTTCCCAATGAGGACAACCATGTAAATGATGGAGAACACCCCAAATAGAAACCCCTGGAGGTTTGGAAGTTCAGAAAATCCCAGCAGGACAAACTGGACCATTGTGGAGACATTGTATTCTGCTTCTACCTCTTCATGTTTCATCTGTGGGAAAGTTTTAGTCAGAAGTAGAAAATTAACTTCATTTTACTTCTGTTTTCTTAAATGTACTAAGAGATGGTTTGCTTTACAAATTCCCAGATACCTTTAAGATAAAAGTGTATGACTTCCATGAGGCTGAAATTGTGATGAAGATATTTTTTGTTCCAAAATACATCTTCATCAATTTTTTTTAGTATTTATTTTTTTGCTGAGGGTTATTAAACATTCCTCCTCTTTCTCTGATATTTCATGCCACTTTAATTTTCTTTTGAACACTCTAAATATCTAAATCTGAACGTAGGTTCAATTGAAGCAATAATTGTACTTTTTTACTTTTATTTTTCTCTTCTCCCAACATTGTTTTGTGTATAATGATAAATACAAAACTAAATTAAATGTATGAGAAAGTATTGTTTAAGACATCTCTATTAATTTTAGGAAGAGGATATTTAATCTTTGAAACAAATTTTTGTACATTTATGAAGACTGATTTAGCTTTGATATTCTGGATAGTTCATTATGAAAATTAATGATTAATTGTTCAGCAAGTGTAATTCAACACTATTTAATCTTTAAAACTCTATATTCATTTAATATGTTTATAAAATCAGAAGTCACAGATTTTGTTCAGATATTGTAGTGTAACTGATGTTGAGAAGGATAATGAGGATCTCAAGAAGGATAGGGGACATTTAATATGATTTTCCTATAGAGAGTAGCTTAATATTCAAGAGGCAATCTAATTAGTATCTGTGGTCAAGGAACTAGTCTTTTCCATAATGTGGGCCTCTTTATTCTGAATGAGATCTACTCATACGTAAGACATTATGCACATCTCTTCACCTGGATGTTTGCAGATCATTCATATCCTTAGCAATGGCTGCTATTCTACTGAGTTCATTGACTTCATTCACTCAATTCCCTTATTTGTGTATAGGGGGGTTCAAGTATGAGTGTGTTTGTATGCTATTATTCATTTATATTATGCATGCATTCATTTTTATTTCTTGACCTATATTATAGTTTTATTTTTTCTTCTTTCACCCCCAACCCCTCACTCCCATTATATATCATTAATCCACATATCAGGAAAAATATTTGGTCTTTGGTTTTTTTGGGATTGCCTTATTTCACTTAGCATGATATTCTCCAATTCCATGTGTATATCTGCAAATGTCATTATATTATCATTCTTTGTGGCTGAATAATATTCCATTGCAATTTTAAGTCCTTTGGGTATAAACTGAGGAGTGGGATAACTGGATCAAAATGTGGGTCCATTCCAAGTTTTCTGAGGAAACTCCACACTACTTTCCAGATTGGTTGCACCAATTTGCAACTTCACCAGCAATGTAAAAGTGTGCCTTTTTCCCCACATCCATGCCAACATCTGTTATTGTTTGTGTTCTTGATAATAGCCATTCTAATAGGAGTAAGATGAAATCTACTAGACAAAAGATCCAAAAATATACAATGGAGAAAAGATAGAGTGTTCAACAAGTGGTGATGGGAAAACTGGAAATCCATATGCAATAAAATGAAATTAAACCTCTATCTCTCACCCCGCACAAAACTCAACTCAAAATGGATCAAGGACTTAGGAATTAGACCAGAGACCCTGCACCAAATAGAAGACAAAGTAAGCCCAAATCTTCCTCGTGTTGGCTTAGGATCAGACTTCCTCAACAAGACTCCCAAAACACAAGAAATCAAAGCAAGAATCAATAAATAGGATGGATTCAAACTAAAAATCTTTTCTTCAGCAAAAGATGCAATCAATAATGTGAAAAGAGAGCCTACAGAGTGGGAGAAAATCTTTTCCACACACACTTCAGATAGAGCACTAATCTCCAAAATTTATAAAGAACTTACAGAACTTTATACTACCTTATTTTTATGTTATATATGCCATTTTATATGAGGTATAGTATAGTTTTCCAAAAGTTTTGATTTGCTGACTTCTTGGATAAATTACAAATGAGTGTAATAATTGAAGTAATGCCAAAGACTCAAGTATACCTTCCTGGAATTCTGCATTTCAGTGCATGCCTTGTGTGTGAGTGTACATGTGTTTGTGTTTTGGGTGGTGGGTATGTAGGAATTATTTTATTTTCCTTCTCTCTTTCAGACAAAGCCAATCACCTCATTGCTTGCTAAATATGATGCATATTAATAATAATTTAAATACAAAGGGAATAAATGAAATTTGAATGCATACCCCTAATCCTATTTTGTGGACAGTGGTCAAGAGTTCAGCTTCAAAACCAAATGCTAATGGAGAAAGAACAAAGTGCATCCTGAACTTGACCATCTTGTGAAACTTCTCTAGCTGAACATGGGAATGTTAAATAAGAATTTCCTGTTACATCCCCAATATTCCACCAAATAATGAAGTCCTAAGGTTCTTCAAACTTCTTCCAAAATTATACTCTAAATGAAACTTTGATATTACAATATAAAAAGGCACAATTGAGACTCTATGATGACACAAACTCCCAGATGAAAAAGAAGTGGCTTTACTATGATTATAAGTATGTGAAACTCTACCACAAAGTATTTTATTTTCTGACATAAAAATTTTTTTTAAATTTATTCTTATATCTAATTAAGCTGACAACTTAATACATGGACAGTGTTTTAGTCAGTTCTTTAGCTCCTTTTACTAAATTACTACATAATTGTAGAAGAGAAAAGGCTTATTTGAGGACTCACAATTTCAGAGATCTTAGTCCATAGAATGCGGGCTCCATTCCTCAGGGCTTGAGGTGAGGCTGAACATCACAGCAGAAGAGCGTGGCAGAGGGAAACTGCTCACATCATCAGGAAACAGAGAGACAGAGAGTCTCCACTCTTCAAATACAAAATATATACGCCAAAGTCATGCCCCAATTCCAATCTCCTCCAGCCACACCCTAGCACTTCAGTTACCACTTGGTAAATGCCTGCTGATTGGGTTAAGACTCTTCCACCCAATCATTTCTCCACTGAACCTTCTTGCATTGTCTCACACATGAGCTTTTTGGGGACACCTCATATCCAAACCATAGCAGACAATTATTAAATCTGCTGATTGAATCATAACTTTACTCCGGACTATCATACATTGTACGTGCACAGTTGAGTATCAAACCCTAACTTTTAGGAATTGCCATCCTCTTCTTTCTCTTTGCTAAATCAGCTCACTCTTTTTAAATGCTTTTTGCACTTTCTAATCTCCTTTGACTCTCATTTCCCTCTGTTCAAATAGAAGTGTACATTTATAAAGTAAAGTAGAACCAATCTTTAAAATATAATAAGCAAGAAACAGCAATATGAACAGAACTTGTGCTTCATCTTCATCTACAGTTAATGAATCTTAGCTTTCCTTTTCTTTTTCATAGATGGGGGAGTCTTAAATTTCCACTGGCAAATGGACCTGCAATTTTATGAATATTTACAGTAATTCTCCATGCCCAACTACATATAAAGAAAAAATATTATAATTCCTACTACTCAGAAAACTGATGGGAGATGATGAATAATTTCCCATCAACCTGGGCAAATTTGCAATACCTCATCTCAAAATAGAAAAGAATAAAGACCTATGGATGAAGTTCCTAGTACAGTGCCCCTGGATTCAATACTCAATACCTAAAAAGAGAGAAAATTTATACTTACAATTATTCAAATTGTTCTTAAATTATAGACACAATTGGGCTTAAGAAGCTTACTCATCTCACCCAACATTCTTGCTGATTTCTCTGACTTTGGAAAACGTTTGGAACTTGCTACTTATACTACTCAGAGGAAAAAAATCACTAGTAGTTCTGTTAGATATAGCCACCTTTTTGGAGTGCAGATACTTCATGTTTATTTGTGAGCCCCTTTGAAACAATGATTTCATTTAGTTTGAATAGTGTGGAATTAATCAGAACATTGTCGTACATATTATATTCAGAGCAAGTTGATGGAACTAAATTAAAAATAAGAAATAATGGGTGATACTAGTGTATAGAAGTTGGAAGGATGTCTGTCCTTCTGCCAGAAACCTCTAAAGAAAAAAAATGTGAACATGCTAACATTCCTCTAGCAATTTTAAATCCATTTTTCATGGATTTTTGACTCATAAACTAGGAACCTTCTTAATAGTAGTAGGATGCAGAGATATTTTTATACTGTGTATTCAATATTGTTCTAACCCATTTTATATAATTCAGTTTTCAAGAGATAGGATCTCCAGGTTTGTGATGTGAAATAGTTAAATGCATGTTTATCACATGATTATTTAGCAAATAGTAACATCTAAAAATATGATGTGAACAATAAACTTTCATACTTTCTCTTTATATTGAGAAGAATTTTCCATTTTGCTCTCAGTTCACCTAATAATAGCCAAAGTCGTAAGAGTGCAAATGTAATGCAAGAGCAACTTGGAATTGAAAAAGTAACCAACAACAAAGGGTTCTTTTAAAATTTTAAATATTACTTATTGTTCATGTTCATAAAAATAAAACTGAACATAAAAATGAATTCTATATTTGTCAAATGTATTCCATGTTTATCTACTTTGGAATTAGGTTAATCCTAATGCTTACCTTTATTGATAGGTAAAAGACAGAAAATAGTAAATAAGTTTGTTCTTCTCATATTTTGGGAATTTACCTTCATTTGTAACAAAGGGTCAGCCTTATCTACTATATATTCTACTCTCAGGAAAAAAATAAATAAAAAAGCAGTGCTCCTGAGGTAGGAAATAGTGTCTGCCCTGGGGATTAGTCTTTTCCCAGGTAACTTATTAATAGAGGAAATTAATTTCCTGCTATTCAAGGAATTTAACATAACAAACTAAAACATGAATGGCTATACTATCCCCTATATTCTCAGTCTCTCTTCCTTTTTGTGCTTATTAATAAATATAAACACTGAGAAATCAATCGGAAAGAAGTTTATGTGTCATTAAAAGTTTTCAAGAAGTTCAATGTGTTTCAAATGTTCCTGTTGAGTCTGCCACCTGTAAATCCACATTGGGCAGTTAGACCTTGTGATCACTTCCATAAAGAACAGGGCAGGAGGGGAATGCAGAGCAGTACACACTTTATCTTGTCAGTTGCAGAAACTAGAAAAGTCTTTCAGACTTTTCAGGAAGAATCCTCAGTTTAAAATTTAGTGACAGATTACAGCAACCTGGACAGGAGACTGTAAAATGTAATGTCTAGCTAGATCGCCTTGTAACCAACTAGGATTTCCTATTTTTATCGTTAATTGCCTTCACTTGTCAAAATCTAGAATTTTACGAAGTTATTGCTTGATTTTCTAGTCAAGGAGTTCCTCAAATTGAGTGTAAGTTAATAAAATAGGTTTCTATACCTGGCCCACACATCCCCACACAAATACACTGACACACACTCCAGTCCCAGGGAGACAGTATTAGATCTAGACACAGGAACCCAGAATATGTTTACACAAATAAAAGGAATAATGATTACATAAATGGAAAATATACTTTAGAAGCATATGCCTTCCTCATTTCCAAACTTTGAAAGCTACAACCATTTGAGGGTTGTATATTTAACTTTCCTATTTTGACTGATATTATTTGTGATTAATTTAATTTTAGCATTATAGTATACATGCAACATTAATTGTTGTTTTAAATTTCATTTGAATCTTGTACATTGTTTAATTAAGCCATGTCTTTCTCATACTGTTCAATTAGGGAAATGTCCATATATTTTCTGTGCTTCCTTTGATAGATATGTGATTTACCAATACTTTCCTGGGTCTGTAGGCTGTATTTTTATTTTCCTAAAAATGTTAACACAGAATGAAATGTTTAACATTGATGAAGTACAATTTATAAAGAATTTCTTTTCAAGTTTGTGCTTTTGGTAACATTTATGATGTATGCCTACTCATGGTAACATATTTTATCATACATTTGCTTCCAACAACAATGTATTTTAAACATTCTATACCTAAGTAAATCATAACTAGTCAATAATTTCTTGAACCAAGAATATTAATTTTCAGGTTTTTTGAATAGAAGTTCAATTTCTTTCAAGAAAAGTCTTTGCATCCTTATCAAAAAACTCTGTACAACTATGTTGCATCAATAAAAAGTTGAAGAAAACTAAGCTAACCTAAATAAGAATAGTAAAATTCACTGTGTTTTGAACAATACAGTTTCCATTGCCCACTTTCAGTTACATGAAACAGATCTACCAGGATGTTATATGCCAGATAGGTTAGCAACTCTCTAATTATTACAGGAGAAGGTTGCTGTGACTTCAAGCAGCATATTGGGATGAGATTTCCAGAATTTTTATAAATGATGTCAACTATGGTAGAAAGTCATTGTGGGGGTGGGGCCAACATTATAGCTATGTCTGTGTGTCCATAGATTTGGGACAGATTAGCCAACAATTTAACAGGAATTTCAGGGGAATGGGAAAATGAAAGTCAGTACTGTTGAAATCCTAATTATAGTAGTGATCTGAATGATTGGGTTCAAGTGCACAGCCACATCCATACTCAAGACTGTCTTGAGAGGGATCCAGGTGAAGGTGAACATGTAAATGCAGTGAGTATAATCCATCAAAACTTGCAAAGTTCCTGAAATTAATATATTTCCCAAGTTTCCAAGCCACTCACAAATTCATCAATAAATAAATATTGGAAGTCTTCCTGGCTATATTATTAAAGAACAATAAATATCACTGACTGATCATTAAACTATACTGAACAATGGGGAGTGCTTAGGAATTCAGACATTGGAATACAAGTGATAATGGTAATAAAGATAGTAATAATAATAATAAGAAGAATGACCAGACTTTACCAGCAACTTCACAGTGTAATCTGATTCCACGAAATTACTCCAGGCAAGAGCATAAACACACATATGGCAACAAACACGCCTTCCTAAATGGCCCTAGAATCTGGATGTGCTATAGGATGTTAGATCAATTGTTCAGTTTTAACTGGACTTTATGAGATATGTAACAAAATAAGAAAGTATTATCTATACATAGAAACAAAATCAATAATATCATCAATAGCAGGTTGCTGCTAGAAGTCCATATGCTATCAGGAATATTAAATTAAGTCTTTGAGTTGAAAGGAAGTGACACCATAGATCAAGTCCAAATAATAAAAATCAAAGAGAGTCTTTGTGATGCTAATTCCATCAGCAATTATAAGGCAGAGTGTTCACAGAATTTTTCTATTTCTCTTGTACAAAATTTTAAGAAGTTATTCGAACCAGTAATTTAAGCTGAGATTTTGCATAATTTATAGACAATTCTGAAAAAATTAAAATTACTATAAAAGACAATATGAATAATTTTATAGGAAACAAGTAGGTTGGACAAACCAACTTCTTGAATGACTTCACATCCAAAATAATGTGAAATAATATGAAATAAAATATCTATATAGACTTCTAATGACCAATTGAATTAATATTAATCTCTACACAAAATTCCAAGCAAGAGAGGGTTTCACTAATGATTGTATTTTTCTTCTTACTTTCAGTTTTGTATTTCAGCAATTTTAATGTTTTACTACCTCAATATAATTATACATGATAGTTGGTTTTATTTTGACATACTCGACTCATAGTGGCATGGATTTAATATGATCCATTTCAGTTCTAAGTGTCTCCTCTTTTCCTCTCCTCGACCTTTCTGAAAGAACAAATATTTCAAGATGAATCCACAGGCCTGCCATCGTATCTCAGTTTTAATTGGTATTTTCTCAAGCACGTTTCAACAGCTCTGTATCATAGATTATTTTCTTCCACACTAAATGTTATTTGTTAATAAATATCATTTATTATTTTAGTGGTGCTAGGGCTCAAACACACATTAATGAATCTACAATTCCAGCCCTATCTTTAAACAATTTTAAGTTATATAAAAACATTACAATTGTACGTATCAATGGGGTACCGTGTTATGTTTTTGTACATGAAATCATTGTATAATGTTTAAATCATGTACATATTTATTTCCTCAAACATTATTTCCTTATTGTGAAAATATTCACGATCCCTCCTCCTACCTTTGTGGAATATAGAGTACATTTTTACATTTATTTTTCAACACTCCATTTCCTCCCATCACTTGATTTGAAAATAAATGCCTTTATCATGTAGTTCATAATTGTGGGAAGTTACAGAAAATATTTTATGACAAAAGGAAAAAGTATCCTTCAATAGGTTATCATGTGGGAGCTACTTTGAGTTTTACTTAGTATGGGAACATGGATCCAGATAGAATCAATCAAGAAAATAACTGGTAGAAACCAAGGTGGTCAGAGGTATGTGATAGGGAGTAAGTTTGTGGTCCATTAGATATAAAGAGACTGGCCACTAACTTAAACTCCATGTGCAGGGGGTCCTTCACAGTCTCTACTGTTATAAAAACAAAAGAAACAAACAACAAAAACCACAAACAAACCAGAAAACTCTACAAACTATTCTATTTTCATTTTTTTGAAAACTAACATATTTCAACTCAATATGAAATAACATATTTCAACTCAATAATGATGGACAATTTCTTCACTTACTGATATGTTTCATGATTGCAAGCTAAGGCAAATCTCTTTCATTGAACTTGTGTTTGAATCCTAACTCCAGTATTTATTATCTGTGATATAAGAAAAAAGTTATTTAACATTTCTAAGGTAACTTATTTATTGAGATAACATTGGCAAAATATCACTGATCCAATTTAATGTTATTGTCATCTAGTTATGCTTGAAATTGTGTAGATCTTAGAAATAGGGCATTAGGATAATATGTCATTAGCTCCCAGGTTGTCACATTGCTTAGATAATTTTATTTCACAGAGTTATTGGCTTACTCTATAGGTACTTTATACCATTCTTTCTTTTCCTTTGAGTCAGGATGATGGAAAGTTAAATCTGACTCACTAAATAAAATATTTAAGAGGTATTCATTAATTCTCAGGGAGCATTTAGTATATATACAATTCTAGAAGTGAATTCTACTTTGGATATTGCACCCAAGATGTCTTCTGTTTCTGGCTCTTCACTAATCCTAACTTTACCAATCATCCCTCCAAATCTGCAACTTTGGACCTTGTCCTCCAAACATAGTATAAGGGTAGTCATGGAAAAGGAACAGAGTCCTACCAGGATGGACTGGAATTGAATTATAGCTCCTCTTCTTGTTGGAGGATTCATGTTGTGAGATTCATGCAAATAGCCCTATTCCATGTGGATAGGGGAAAGGATGGATTGTATAGAGAAAAATGAGGGGCAGGCAGCAGGGAGGAAAGATAATAGAATGAGACAAACATCATTACCTTTTGTACATGTATGATTACACAAACGGTGTGACTCTACTTCATGTAAAACCAGAGGAACAAAAGTCGTACCCCATTTGTGTACAATGAATCAAAAGAAAAACAAAAAACAAAACAAAACAAAGAAACAGGCTAATAGTTGTATGCAGAATTAGGACTAGTATCTAAATTACTTATCTTAATATGTAAAAGAGCTTTAAGAAGGCATGGCATTTATTCAAGTCTATATAAATGCTACTTATTAATTTTCTTGTAAGTTTATTCACTGTAGTTATTTGAAATGGAGGTCCCGCTGACGTGAGGACAGCAATGTCCCCCAGTAAACACAGACATTGGAGAACAGGCTCAGAAGCCACAGATCTAATTTTACTTATGATTGTACAAGACATACAGAGGCACATTATCCACTCAGGTTAAGATGCTTGTTAAAACTTAACAGAACCAACTTATAGGTAAGCTATACATCATACTATTGTAAACAAACCAAGTATGCCTAAGTGATTTTGTCTGGCAGCAAGTCTGAGACAAATGACTGGGCAAGCTCCAGCACACAGCATGAGGCGACGCAGCCCAGGTGAACTCACATCCAGCAAGCTGAGGCTTCCCCTCAGCTTGTAGCTCAGCCTCAGTAACTGCAAAGGTCTACAATCCATGGTGAGTCTTTACCATTTCCTCAGTTTCTCCAATCCAGACTGTTTGGTTTTTTTAAACCATGGTGTCAGCAACTGCTGTCAAATAAGCTTGAGGAATGTCCCCTACATTTCCTCCTTCTTTACTAATTGAAGCAAGCAGGGACTTTGCAAGTACTTGTGATTTGACGTGGTAAGCTAGTTGCTTAGAAAGAAGATTGAATATACAACAAAACCCACATATGTATAAGAATACAGCAAATATAAATATGAGTGCAGTTACAAAAAGCTGCTTTAACCAAGACATGTCTGGTAACCAAGAAGTCAGCCAATCTAGCAGGCCTATAATTCACTGTTTTAGGCAACATGAAAAAATATTCTCTTAAGTGTTTTTTTTTTTTTTTTTTGACCTGGTATTGTAGGAAGAGAGAGAGAAATCTTATAGCAATCTCTTAAATTTAAGAAATTCCCAGGCTCAACTTGATATATTCAGGAGATTTCTTCACAGTTTTGTTTATATTCTTATTTTTATTCTCTCTCACATTTTATTAAATTCTTTTCTTTATTCTGTTGTTCTACTACCCAAAATACAAATCACTTCTCAGTCAAATGTATTAAATTTTGGCCTGATCTTTCTATGAGACTTTTATTTTACTATCACTAAATCATATAGAGGTAAGATCTATAACTATTTATTACTTGAATTTAGTACTAATCCTAAAAAAAATTAGTCCATTTTGTATGGTGCTCAGTATTTTATCTGGAAATGATTCGAAGTAAGAGACACACTACTTAAATTATCCTCTTTAAGAGAAAGAAATGACAAGAAACTTATCTTCATGTATTGTTAAGGTGAATAACAATATTTAATAAAAATAATTTTACTATTACAATGACTTTTACTGATGAACAAAATATAACTTAATGTTGGAAAATCTCAACATTTTTTTAGGAAGTTATTAGTACCTAAAATGAAATAAATATTATTTCACTCAAAAAAATCAAGGTAGAAAGAGCAAAAATTTGTCAATATGCTCAAATAAAATTATACCCCCCTTCACTTTGGTTAACATTTATGTTTGTATTAAACAAAGGTAATAAAAGTTTTGCTAATGTTCATGTTTTATTAATGCTTTAATTTTTCTATTTTGAATTTAAGCCCCTGTTTTCTGGGAAAATCCAAAAGCTTAACATATGATGCAATAATATTCAAGTTCAGCCAACTATTGCAAGCTGCCTAAGCTTCATCTCTCTGTGTATTTCCTGTACATTAATAACTTAAACCATAAAATAAAATTAAAGAAAAATTTCATCCTGTATTTTATTGCACAAATAATTATGTTGAAGCACAGAATGAACCACTAAAATTCAGTATCATTTTGACCATTATTTTCTGTTTTTTTCTTTGCATTTATGGATGTTTGTCACTCTTTTCTTTTTGCATTTTCAAGTGGAGTGTTTATTGATGACCCTGATTCTTCTAAATGTTGTATTGGATTTATTTGTATCTACTGTGAAAACCTTTGGTTTTGAAAATTCTTAGGGACTTTAAAGTTACATTCTTTAATCATGTTGTGCATTTTGCTTTGATGTAATTTAACCCCTCAAGTGGTAGTGTTTCCCCAAACTTTATGCATTTCATTTAGTAAATAGAGAATATTTTGTTTTCACCTGAATTTTATCCATTGTATACATATTAACACTTTTACATAGTTTGAAATTGTTGAATCTAGGCCATAAGTATCTTATTACAATTTTAGGTAGCTCTTGATCTTTCATGATATTTCACATTCAAATTGTATGTGAATATTGTCAATGAGAAAATAATTTGTTTTTGTGGTTAGATCTTTTGCTTTATCATTGAAATATTATCACTCTGGATTATCTGGGATGAGAATCCATTTTGTACACTAGCGTCTGTTTACTTAAGATGTAATAAGGGACCGAGTAGGGCTCACCTCCCTTACAGAGCTCAGAAGGAACTGCCAGAACTGTATAATGTTAGGGTGATAAGTGTTGCACTCTCTGTGGGCCTGGTCTGATCCTTACCACCCACCACAGTGTAGTCTGCTAAATGTTGACAGGAATACCTCTTAAATCTTTTTTGCACTTGAATTATCTTAATTTGTCTCTCTCAGCAAAATGATTGGTGATTAAAAAATGTAAAAATATATATATTTTTTTTATATTACTGTATTGCTTGTATTCCTCAATGATTATAAGTTAACTTCATGGATTGTTTTCCTGTAAATCATGAATTAAAATATAATCTACACTGAATAAGCATATATGAAACATTTCTTACAAAGTGTTCCCTTAAAATGAAGTTGTCTTATACTATTCTCTAAAAACCAGGTAAAACAAATTGATGTATCTTAGGATTTGCAGCCCTGAACTTTATCACAGTCACTCACATTTATCCCTCTGTCATAAAAACAGAAATAGAAAGCATATTAATAACTTCTTTCTTTGAGTTGCAAAAATCGCATGTGCCATCTTGTGCTGACTTTAGCTTTATGTTAAATAAATAACATTAAGATACCTTTATAATGGAGTGTTACACAGAAATGAGAGTGAGTGGATTACCTGCATGTCAATCATATCAGAAAATGACACTAACATAATGCAGAGTAAAAGAACAAAAAGCGAAGAAATATGAAATAGTGTAAAAACTATATGACTACAACATACATCAAAATACAAAATTGATTGCCAATTTTTGATGAATTGGTGTAGACTACAAAAGTCTAATTTTCTTTGTTTCCTGGCTCTGGGTAAAAAGAATATGTATGAAACTCCAAAAAACTCAATAGCAAAATTGACAAATATCCCAATTAAAAATGAGCAAAGGAGTTGAATAGATGTTTCTCAAAAGCAGACAAATGATTCACAAGTATGGGACAAAATATACAGCCTCACTTATCCTGTCAGAAATGCAAACCAAAACATCACCTCACCTTGACAGAAAGGATTGTGATCAACAAGACTAAAGAATACAATTGTTGGTGAGGATGTAGAGATTAGGGAATAATTGCACACTGTTGGTGAGACTGCAAATTAGTGCAGACACTATGAAAAAGTGTAAGGAACTTCCTCAAAAAATTAAAAATAGAACTAACATGGGATCTAACAGTTCCTTTTCTGAGTAAATATTCAGAGGAAAAGAAACTAGAATATTGAATAAATCTGCATTAATATATCCATTGTGGTACTATTCGCAACAGCCAAGAAATACAAACCATAATAGTATCTATCAACTGACAGTTGAGTAACCAAAATATTTGCATATATACAACGGACAGCCACTAAAAGAATAGAATCATGTCATTTACAACAGTGTGGATATATTTGGAGATCATTATGTTAACTGAGGCAAGCCAAGAACAGATCAGGTACCACATGATCTCACTCACATGTCGAATCTTAATAAAGTTGATCTCACATACATTCAGAGTACATTGCTGGTTAGGAGAAGCAGGGGAGAGCAGGCTATCCTGGGGAATCCATTTGCCTGCTTAATTATATTATTGGAAGAATTCTGTTATTTGAGGACATTGAACTATGATAATTTCTCTCTCCATCAATGTCAGCAACATGCTTTTGTTGGCCTCTCAGCATTATCACTTTGGCATATGGCCCATTCATGGAAAGGCAGAAAAGACAAACCAAGTCCTTCTTATCCTTCCTTTTCCCTTCCTCTTTTGTCATTGCATACATCTGACATACTCTTACTTCTGTTGCTTTTTTAGGGCTCATGTCATCAATTGAGTCACCTTGATAATCTCATAATGTCATAGTTTGCAATCTGGCATACCTGTGCAAAGTTCCATTTCTCATGTGGTTACTGTATTCACAAGCCACATGAATTAGGGCTTTTAGCCCATCACAATGATCTAGTGAAATGGGTTAACTGGTTTACCTGGTCTTTATTTGATCAGATCTCTAACTTTTAAAATTATTAACTGAAGCATCATATGATATTGCACTCCAGGCAGTGTTGGTTAGGTTATCTAGGACTAATGCTATTGCTTTCATATTAATAATGGTCTTTAGATGTTTAATTGAGTGAATACCTTACCAGATAGGAGTGTTGTATTTTATTTTTTACTCATATAGGAAGTGTTAAGGAAGAAAATTAAATGTTCATAAGCTATTTTTTTATATTGTCTCTGGAGTAATTTCACACTGACATGCACTGAATTGAATAAATGTGCTATCCTTGTTTAGTGATGCTGTAAAATCTGTAGATTTTGCCAAGGGTCTGAGGTAGGAAACAGCAATATCATTTTGTATTATTCATTTAATTACTCACATAACAAACATTTAATATTCAACTGCATTTGGAAAGTCTATGTATTATGAATCAAAGGAAATTAGTAAGCACTATAACTGTTAGTACATAAGAAATTATGTAGGTGAATAACCTGCCAGTTTATTTCAGTTGCAAATCATAGCACTTGATTCTGCTTATTGATGTTACAAGAGAAATATCATGTATGCTTCAATGTTTTTGATGAGAAAATATTCTTCTTGAGATAACAATTATTGAAGATAAACAAATTTCCCCAGGATATTAGCAACCAGAGTAAAATTCAGGTTCATGTTCAGAAGTAACACAAATAGATACTAAATTGGAAATGATCAATATCGCAAAGGGAGAATGTAAGATCTGAAATATTTTTCTGATAACTCTGTGATGAGCACTGTAAACTTCATTCATAAATCTGTGATACTATCATTTAAGCAACAATCTTTTCAATGCAGCAATCACATCCTTATTCCTAAGACTGTATATCATGGGATTAAACATTGGAGTCACTAATAGTGGTATAGAAAAGAGAGAGCAGTTTGTCAGTTCCTCCAGAATGGTTGGATTTGGACATAAGGAAGTTAATGGATGCTGATCCAAAAAGTAAAATCACAACCAGTAGGTATGGGGAGCAAGTGGAGAATGCCTTAGCTCATCCTTGGACTGTGGGCAACCTCAGAATAGTAAGAACAATTTTACTATAAGAGGCAAGTATCAACATAAAAGGTACTGCCCCAACTAATATCACCACTACATAGACAGGCACCTCATACACTGAGGTATCCCCACAGGCTAACTTGAGAATAGGGGGTATGTCACAGAAGAAGTGGTTGATTTGGTTAGAATGACAAAATTGCAGAGAGAATATCTGCCATGTCTGCCCTACCTGGACTGGCATTCCCCCAAGCCAGGCACCAGCTGCCAGTTGATGGCACTTATTTGGGTTCATGACTAGAGGATAGTGCAGAGGTTTGCAGATGTCCACATAGCAGTCATAGGACATCACAACCAGGAGGAAGCATTCTGCAGTTCCCAGTACAAGGAAGAAGCACAATTGGGTGGCACAGTCCAGTAAGGAGATACTCCCATCCTGAGTCCAAAGGCTGGCCAGCATCCTGGGGAGAGTGACTGAAACATAACAGATTACCAGAATAGAAAAATTTGCCAGGAAAAAATACATGGGTTTGTGCAGTGCAGGGTCAAGCGTGGTTATTATGACTATGAGGCTGTTCCCAATGAGGACAACCATGTAAATGATGGAGAACAGCCCAGACAGAAACCCTTGGAGGTTTGGAAGTTCATAAAATCTCAGCAGGACAAACTGGACCACTGTGGAGACATTGTCTTCTGCCTCTACCTCTTCATGTTTCATCTGTGGGAAAGATTCAGTCAGAAGTAGAAAATTAACTTCATTTTCCTTTTGTTTTCTTATGTGTACACTAAAGATGGCATACTTTCAAATATCCCGATTACCTTTCAGATAAAAGTGTATGACCTCCATAATGTCTGAAATTCGGTGAACACATACCCATTCTTTATTCCTAAGTGTATCTGCAATAACTCTTTTAATATTTTCTTTCTGTGCTGAGTGTTGTTATACATTCCTTCTGTTTCTGTGATGAGGCACATCACTTTACTTTTCATTTGAATCTAGGTTTAAGTGAAGCAATAATTTTCCTCTTTCAGAAGATGTTTTCTGGTCTCCAAACATCATGTTGAGTATAATTATCAGTTCAAAATTAACTTAAATTTATGAGAAAACCTTCGTTAAGAAATCTGTAATCAGCCCAGAATGATGATGTGGCTGGGGCATCACTGGCCTCACTATGACTATTGGGAATATTTTGGAAGTGTGCCAGAATAGGTGAATGGTATGCTTGTGGTGATGGCCTTCAGCATCCTTTTCATACAGTAGCTTGGAAAAATGCCAGGATTTAATTGCCATTGGATTTCAGTGTGAACGTGGACTTGCCTGCAGAAAATAATGGAAAGAACGGTTCACCCTTTTATCTCTGAACATTGAATGAGATAAATTTCCAGATTGTGTTCTCTATTTTTATGTTATTGGACCTATAATACAAAGCTGCCTTGCATCACAACCTAGCTTGTCAGTGTGAAAACTGCTCTCCCTGCCTTTTCCGGTGCAGCCATTTTCCCCGCCTCCGAACCACTTGTCAGTCTGTGAACATCCTAGTTAGCTATTGGTTCATCAGTTAGCTTCCAAGTGTTCTTCTCCATTATTGGTCCCCTGTTAGCCTGGCAGAATTCAACTGCTTAAGGGTGGCTACCCCGCCATCTTTTCTCTTGCTTTTCTCTCCCCCTGACTTGCTTTCTCTCTCCTCCTTGCTTTTCCACTCTTTCTTGCATGCAGCCTTTCTCTTTCCCTTTCTTTTCCTCTCATTTTCTCCCTTACCCTGCACGGAGACACTCTGTTTGCTTAATAAACCCTCTTATGTGATTTCCCATGTCGTGCGTGGTTTTCGTGGGATTCCTTACAGGACCAATGTATAAATAACTAAGATATAACCATTTAATACAGTTTGATAGTATGTAACAATCAACCTCAGTACTGTCACTACAATATTACATTCTGTGCAAATGTCAAAAAAAAAAAAAAAGAAATCCTTAATAATTTTAGGGAAGAGTATATTTAATCTTTAACATTGATTTTTGTACATTTCCAAAGACCATTTTAGCTTTGATATTCTGTATAGTCCATTATAAAATTAATGATTAGTTGTTCACCAAATATAATGCAATACTACATAATCTTTAAAAATCTGTATTCATTTAAATATAAGATTATGAAACCAGAGGTCACAGATTTTCTTCAGATTTTGTAGTCCAATTGATGTTGAGATGATTACTGAGTATCTTGAGATGTAGTAGGAACCTTTAAGATGGTTTTCCTATCCAGGGAAGCTCAATAGTCAGGAGGTAGGTTTATTAGCATCTGTGGTCTATAAACCAGTTGTAGATCAAATGTGCACCTCTTTATTCTGAAGGCAGATCTACCGCATGCATAAGACAATAAACACAAGTCTTCTTGATATTTTCTGAAGTCTTTCATGTTCTCAGAAATGGCTGCTATTCTACTGAGTTCATTGGCTCAATACCATCTATACAGTTGCTTGTGTATATGTGGGTTTGTGCATGAATGTGTTTGCACACTTTATTCATTTACATTATAAATGAATTCATTTTTATTTCTTGACCTGTTTTATAACTTATTTTGATATTTTGCACAATATTTTATTTGAGATGTAGAACAGTTTTCCAAACACTTTGATTTTCTGACTTCTTGGACAATTTACAAATGAATCAAATAATTGAAGTAATGCCCCAGATTAAAGTTCAGGATTTCTGGGTTTCTGGGTATTCCTCTCATGGGTGTGTATATGTGTTTGTGTGTTTTGTGGTTGGTATGTAGGAATTATTATATTTCCATTCAATCTTGCAGAAGAAGTCCATCATCTCATTATTCACTAAATAATGTTCATATTTGTAATAAGTAATTTAAACACGAAAGGACTAAATCCCAAAGGATGTGTACCTCTAATCTTATTCTAAAACTGTTAAGTGTGCATGGTGGTCAAGATTTCAGCTTCAAAAACACATGATAAAAGGAGAAAGAAACAGTCCATGCTAGACTTGGTCACCTGTGAACTTTCTATTTCTAAACATGGGAATGTTGAATAAGATTTTCTTTTTCCATATATAGATTCCATCAAATATTGAAGTCCTTAAGGTACTTCAAACATCTTTCATAATTGTACAATTACTGTAAATGAAAATTTGTTGTTACAATGTAAAAAGGTGTAACTGAGACTCTAAGTGGAACACAAACTACGAGATGAGAAATACCTTTACTGTGGTAACAAGGATATAAAACTCTACTGTGAAGTATTTTCTCTTGCTGCACTCACATAAAAATTTTTGAGCATTTACTTTGTATTAAATTAAGCCTAGAATTTAATTCATGGAAAATTCTAAAAAACACTGGCTGAATCCTCACTTCACTGTGGACATGTGATGTGTGCCCACTTTGATATGTAACTCTAACCTTGAGGAATTGCCATCCTTTCCTTTGTCTTTGCTACATCAGCCCACTCTTTTTCATGGTTTTGCATATTGCAATCTCCTTTGGCTTTTGTTTCCCTATGTTCAAGTAGGAGTGGACATTTATAAAGTAAATTACACCCCAGTTTCCAAAATATAATGACCAACAAAAAGCAATATGAACAGAACTTTTGCTTCCTCTAACCTACTGAATTTTTCCTTTTCCTTCCTTTCTCCTAGATGGGAAAGTATTAAATTTCCATTTGTAAAATGAACTAGCTATTTTATGAATACTCAATATATTTCTCCATGAATAACTATATACAAAGGAAAAAAAAATATTATAATCCCAGCTACTAAGAGAGCTTAGGCAGGAAGATGAAATAAATGTTTGAGACCAGCTTGGAAAACTTAGCAAGACCTTATCTCAAAATAAAAAGGAATGAAGAACTGGGGATGAAACTCATTGTTAGAGGGCCCCTGGATTCAATACCCAACACCAGAAAAGAGAGAAATGTTATACTTTCTCTGACTATTCAAATTGTCTTATACTCTAAACACAATTTGGCATAAGAAACTTCCTCAAACTGCTGAACATTCTTGTTGGTTTCTGTAATTTTGGAAACTTTAGAAAAATCTTTTTATACTACTAAGAGAGAAAATTACTACTAACTCAACTAGATGTAGCCATGTTTGTTTTGGTTTAGATACTTCATGTTTATATAATGGTTATTCCCTTTGAAATAATGATCTTCTGTGATATAAATAGTGGATAGTTAAATTAGAGCTACTATCATACATAATACTTATATCAAGAGCAAGTAGTTGAAATCAAACTAAAGTTAAGAAATGAAGGTAGATCCAATCAGAAGGATGTCCTTCTGCCAGAAATCTCTAATGATGAACAACAAAACCATGCTAACATTTCTCTAACATTTTTAGATTCATTTATCAAGCATTTTTACTCATCACAAGCAGGAACCTTTTTAATATTAGTAAGATAAAAAGCCATTTTAATACTGTATATTCAATATTTTGCTCACCCAGTATATGTAATTGGGTTTTCACAGGATATTATGTCCAGATCCTATTGATGTAAAATAGTTAAATACATGCTTATCACACAATTATTTATCAAATATTAGAATATAAGATGATGATGACAATAATCTTTCATGTTGCATCCTTTCAAGAAAAGGATTTCCTACTTTGTTCTCAGTTCACCTAATACTAGAAAAAGTCACAAGAGTACAAACGTAATCCTAAAGAGCAACTTCGAATTGAAAAAGTAACCAACAACAAAGAATTCCTTTTAAATTTTAAATATTTCCTATTGTTCATGCTAATAAAATTAAAAGCAGACATAAAAAAATTGTATATTTGTCAAAGTAGTCCATGCTTATCTATTTTATAATTAGGTTGATTATAATGTTTACCTTTATCAATTGATAAAAGACAGAAAATAATAAAGAAGTTTATCCATTTTATAGTTTGGGACTTTAATTTGTAACAGAAGGTAAGCCTCTTCTAACTAACATATATTCAACTTTCAGAAAAAAAAAAAGAAGAAGAAAGAAAGCAACAATAACAGTGCTCCTGAGGTAGGAAATAGTGTCTGCCCTGGGGATAAATCTTTTCCCAAGTAACTTTCTGACTGAGGAAAGCATCTTCCTTCTATTCATGTAGTTTGGTTGAAAAAACTGTAACATGCATGGCTATTCTACTCCTTATATCCTCAGTTTCTCCTCCTTCTTTGTGCTTAGAAATATAAACACTGAAAACATCAGAAACTTATAACTGCGTATTAATTATGATTACATTCTAACAAAGCTGCGAGTGTTCGGGGTCTTCTGTTATAAAGAAGTTTATGTGTCATTAGATGTTCTCAAGAGGGTTGAGGGTCATCAGACAGTCCTGCCATCTTCACCACTAATCTGCCTGCTATAAATCCACACTGGGCAGTTAGACCTCATCATCCCCCAGATAAAGAAAGAAGCAGAAGGAGAATGGAGAGCAGTATTCACTGTTCCTTATCAGCTGCACAAACTAGAAAAGTCATGCACACTTTCCAGGAAGAATCCCCATTGCAATATTCGGTGACAGGACTATAGCAACCTGGACAGGAGGCTATAAAGTGTAATGTCTAGCTAGATTGCCATGTGACCAACTATGATTTGCTGTTTTTATGATTCAATGTCTTCAACTGTCAAAACTTAGACTTTTTAAAAGTTATTGCTTGGGTTTACAGTCAAGGAACTCTTCATATTGAGTGTAAATAAATAACATAGTTTTATATACCTGACCCACACATCCCCACACAAATACACTGACACACATTCACAAGTTCAAAGAAGAAAATATTAGGTCCAGCCACAGGAACCTGGAATATATGTATAAAACCATAAGGAAAAATGATTACTTATATGGAAAATACACTTTGGGAACATATGCCTTCCTCATTTCCAAACACTGAAAGCTACAACTATTTAAGGGTTATATATTTACTTACCAATTTAGAGTGATATTATTTGTGATTAATTTAATTTTAGCATTAAAATATACATGCAACATTAATTGTTGTTTTAAATTCATTTGAAATTTGTACATTGTTTAATTAGGCCATGGCTTTCTCATCCTGTTAAGTTAGAGAGATCTTCATGTATTTTATATGCATTTCCTTTGATGGATATGTGACTTTCCAATACTTTCCTGAGTCTGTAGTCTGTATTTTTATTTTCCAAGAATGTTAACACAGAAAAAAATGTTTAATATTGTGAAAGTTAATTGAAAGATTGTCTTTGTGCTTTTAGCAACATAAATATATGCCTATACATAGTCATACATATTTTCTCATATATTTTTGTACAAAAAATATTTTTTTTAAATTTCTACAGCTAAATCAATAGTATTTTGAGTTTGATTTCTGGAAGTAAGAATTTTATGTTTAGGTTTTTGCATGTATAGAAGTTCAAATTTCTTCAAGAAAGTCTTTTCATCCTTCTCAAGAAACTATGTACAACCATAATGTACCAATACAATGTTTAAGAAAATTAAGCCAACCTGAATAAGAAGAGTGAAATTTGCTGTTTGGCACAAGGCATTTCCTATTATCCATTTTCAATTACATGGAATAGAAGACCTACCAGGACTCAACATGCCAGAGAGATTAGCTACTTTCTGATTTATACAGTAGAAGGTTCATATAACTTCAAGCAGCATGTAGTAACGGAATTTCCAGGATTCTTATTACAAAAAGATGTCAACTTCTGTAGCAATTCATCAAATGGAGAATCTAAGATTATAGCTATACCAGGGTGTTCATAGACTTTGAGAAAGATTAGCCAACAATTTAACAGGAGTTTGTGGAGAATGAGAAGATGAAAGTGGGTACTGTTGAAATTCTAATTTAGTGATCCAAATGACTAGGTGGAAGTACAAGGCCACACACACACGCAAGACTGATCCTGGTAAAGGCGATCATGTAAATGCAGGGAGTACAATTCATCAAAAACTTGCAAAGTTTATGAAATTTTAATGCATTTTCCAAGTTTCCAAGCCAGCCACAAATTCATCAATAAATAAATGTTGGAATTTTTCCTGGCTAGGGTATTAAAGTACAATAAATGTCTTTGACTGGTTGCTATGTTATACTGAACAACGAGGGATGCTTAGGAATTCAGACATTGGAATGTAAGCAATAATAATAATAATAACCAGATTTTATCTTAGTTTCACAACATAAACTGATTCCACAAAATAAGTCTGGGCAAGAGACTAAACAAACAGATGGCAACTACACGCATTCATAAATAGCACTGGAATCTGGAGATGCTGTAGGGTGTTAGATCAACTGTTCAGTTTTAACCAGGCTTTATGAGATATGTAACAAACAAAAAAGTATGATCTATACACAGAATGAAATCAATAACATCAACAATACTAGGTTGCTTCTATAAGCTTCTGCCCTATGAGGAATGTGAAATAAAGTCTTTGAGTTGAAAGGAAGTGACACCATAGATCAAGTCAAAATTATAAAAACCAAAGAGAGCCTTTGTGAAACTAATTATACCAGTAATTATGAGGCATAGTGTTTATATGATTCTTCTATTGTCCCTTTAAAAATTTAAAGTAGCAATTTAAAACAATAATTTAAAGCTGTAATTTTGCAAAATTTACAGCTGATTCTGAAAAAAATAAAATTACTTTAAAAGATAATATGATTAATTGTATAAGAAACAATTAGACGGCTTAGACAAATCAACTACCAGTATGACATCACACCCAAATGATAATAATGTAAAATAAAATATATACATGGACTTCTAATGAGTAATTGAATCAGTCATTAATGAATCTCTGTACAAAAAGCCAAGTAAGAGAGGCTTTCCCTAATGATTGCATTTTTCTTCTTACTTTCAGTTTTGTATTTCAGCAATTGTAATGCTTTTCGTACTGCACTGTTGTTATACATAAGAGTTGAGATTTTTGATATACTCAACTCATGCCCACATGGATTTAATTTGATCCATTTCAGTTCTAAGTGCCTCCTCTTTCCCTCTCCTCAACCTTCCTGTATTAAGCTTCCTCTAATCTGTTGATCTTCCTTCTACATACTTTTTAAGATACATAAATGTTGAAACTTAGAGAAAGAAAGATAACCAAATCAAAATATTTGTTTTATATAAATATTGTTTTATGAAGTTCAATAATATATACATATATATATTAAATGATTGAGAAAGCAAAAAAGAGATAAATCACAAATAGTAAATATGAGGATCAAAAGGAAATTTTACACCATAATTCATAGACTTTATTGAAGTACTAATAACAATACTCCTAATAACTGTCAAACTATGAGTGTGCCAATTAAATAAGAACAAATCTGTAAAATGCACAAAATTTCATCCTTTCTTAAGCTGAAATGTATAATTTGTATAGCCCACCTAACTAGCAGGAAAATTGAACTTTTCTTTAAAAGACCCCAATATAATATGAAAGCAGTGTGTATAGGACTTCAACAGGTCCAGATGACATAGTAATTTACATGAGAAAAAGGCTCAAATTCTCAGGGTCCTTTCTCCTGCTAGATTATTTTCTCTCTAATTCTTTACTAATGACCTCATGAAAGTCAACATAGCATAGTCTAAGCTATAGTGTACCTGTCTATGTGACATTCAGGAATCACCCTAAAGCTGACCTCCATAACAGTGCAGCCCCTTTCTGGGACATCCCTGAAGGAGATTGATGAGGGTATAGGTCACCAGGGGAAAGAATTCTGAACTTCTGAATGTTCATTTAGTTTGGAAGAAAAAATGGCCTGATGTGTGATTTGTACCCATCCATTGGTTAAGATAATGGTTTGGGTAAACAGTGAGGGATTTGAAAGAAATAAAATTGAAAAACAACCATTAAGAGGTCTTTAGAAGCGATACATAGATGTCTCTAAAGGATCCAAAAAAAGTGAAGATTTTGTGAACAATGTGAATGTTTATCAAAGTTTGACCTCAACTGAGGTGTTTTTTAATAATCACATGGGTAGGGAAACACATTCATTGGTTACCACCCAGCCTCTTTCCCTAGTTACCATTAGCATTGTCCAAGGGCTGCTGTGCCAAGTGACCATGCAGACACAGGGAGAGGCTATGCATGGACACAGCAGCCTGAACTTCCAATCATCTTCAATCAGAGTAGAGCCACTGATGAATATCTAATCTGTCAGAGGCAGGGATTAAGCCTAAATTCCTGGTATGACATTTCTGGGGTGACCCTCCAACACTCTAGTGGCAGACTGAAGACATTGGACCTATTCCATCATGAAAAGAGAAGCACCGTGTTCTTTCAAAGATAAATGTTGCTTCTTCCAAAATTCACTTCTTTCAAACAACATTCTTTCTATATTTCATAGTAGGAACAGTAAGAAAAAAGGACTCCTCAATTTCTATCTCACACCATTCTAAGTGCAATAGCTTATGTTTTTTCCAATTTCTGCCTGGAAATTATTTTTCCTGAAATTATCCCTCCTCTATTTTTCTTTCTATTATCATTCTCCTATTACTAATCATTTATGTTAGATTTTAGACACTTCTAATAGAGGCATTATCTGAAATTATTGGTGATTGTTCGCGCATTGCTTCGATCTCAGCTGGGGTAGATTTCTTTTTGTGGGCCTGTCCTGTGAGTTATTAACACATATTCTGGATATCTTCTGCTAGTCAGAAAGTACCAGTACATTTGTTTCCACTTTCTGTTAGGTATCTTCATGTAAATGTAATAAGAACAGATATTAGTCACTTAAAGACAAATGCTTGTAATAGCAGGTGCAAACATTACAACATTTTCATTTAATCATAAATCTGGGGACAGGTCAAACTTCTCAAAAATATGTTACCTTTGCCTATACTAATAATACTGTTTACTTATATCAACAGAATGAAATATATCACAAGAAACTGTTTACATTTTTCTTAACCACAATGCATATAATTTACCATTTGATATTATTCATTATATAAATTACACCAATTAATGGCAATAAATTCTACACTATCAGTGAAATGAAAGAAACATAAAAGAAAAGTGTATTTTGAGATAGCTACAATGAACATTAATTATATCTTCATTCATCATTTTCAATGACTATAGTGTAAAAGTATGTGTGATATAGCTATGCTTTATATCAAATACATCCCTGTATAATATCATATCCTCTTCCCTAATTATATTGTATCATTTATCTCCCCAATAAAATCTTGCCTTGAAAAACAACAAATCATCAATACTTAAGAAAAATAAATACTTGTCAATTATTCACAGCATTCTTCCTTTTTATAGTACTCTAAATTATGTGCACTTTGTAAAAATATTTATTATAATATGATATGATTACCATATAGAATAATACCTTTTAATGGTACATAAGGTAGGCATACTATTCACCAACCCCACTTTTGAAACTACATGTTTTTCTCTCTAACAAGTTGTTTCTCTGAATAGTCATTGTTTGGTGAAAATATATGTGTGTGTGTGTGTGTGTGTGTGTGTGTGTTTGCCACTGTATCTGTTCTACATTTGATGTCATTTTCTGATCTGTTTTGAAAAATGGTTGTCACAAATCTATGAATGGAAGGACATGATTTTCAATAAGTGATAACAAAGGAACCTGTAAAATTATTTACTCAATTAAAATGATTGCTGTCAATAGTGTGTTCAGAATAAGTGTTGCACATACATACAAAAATAAATATCAATGAAATGATCTGGAATTTTTTAACATGTATATCACCTATACAACTTAAGACAGAACCATCTCCCAACATCACAAATAAATTTAATTTGAAAATTGCTACTATTTAAGAGATAGATAAGACACAAATTTAAATATGCATACCACTTTTAATTATATTACAAATGCAGAAAAAAGCAAGTTCTGCAGATGTAACTTATGTTGATTTAAATAAACTATTTACCTAATAATTTTCTCAATGCCCTTTTGACATCCTTGTTCCTCAGGCTATATATCATGGGGTTAAACATGGGAGTCACAATAGTATAGAAAAGAGAAAGCACTTTGTCAGTTTCTGCTGAATGACTAGCTTCAGGTCTTAAATATGTAATAATGCCTGATCCGAAGAATAACAGCACCACTGTAAGATGAGATGAGCAGGTGGAGAAGGCTTTGGCCCTGCTTGTGGCTGATGGCAATTTAAGGACTGTAGAGATGATTTTGATATAGGAGATAAGAATGAACAGAAATGGGGCCAATACAAACAGCAGAGCAGTCATGTATACCATCAGCTCATTGGTGAACATCTCCCCACAGGCCAACTTAAGTACTGGGGGGATGTCACAGAAGAAGTGGTTGATTACTCTGGAAGCACAAAATGGTAGAGAAAATATCTGGAATGTCAACCCTACCTGGATAGGAATTCCACTGATCCAGGAGGCAGCCACCAGCTGGAGACAGACCTTGTGGGTCATGACCAGAGGATACTGCAGAGGGTTACAAATGGCCACATAGTGGTCATAGGCCATCACTGCCAGAAGGAAACATTCTGCTGCTCCCAGGACAAGAACACAGCACATCTGTGTAGCACAGGCAACCAAAGAGATGGTCCTTCTCTGGGTCCCGAGATTCATGAGCATTCTAGGGAGAGTAACTGAAACATAACAGATCTCCACAAAGGAAAAATTGCCAAAGGAAAAAGTACATGGGGGTGTGGAGAGCAGGTTCCACTTTGGTTATTACCAGTATAGTTCCATTGCCCAGCAGGATGATCATGTAGATGACAAAGAACATTCCAAACAGAAACCACTGGAGATGGGGAACATCAGCAAACTCCCAAAGGACGAATTCTGTCCATACAGTTAGGTTTCCTTCTGGTGTTTTTACCTGGTGTTTCATCTGTGGAAAGCAAAAACTGAACATGTGCTTCTCACTTTAACTTCAGGCATAGATGCCTGCTCTCTAAATGAATCTGGTAATCCAGATCAATACTCGAGGCCACTAGGATTGTTTGCAGTGTAAGAATGTGACTCCTAACACATTCCACCTTTTCCTACCTTAGATCCTATGCATGATCACTGCACACATTCCCCTGAAATTTATTTAGAATCTCTCCATTGTGTCCATAGCCCAGCATAATCCAAAGTATACCCAATTCAAGTAAAATTTGCAAATCCATAGGCCTGCCATGATACCTCAGGTTTAATTAATTATATTCCTCTTGCACTTCTCTGTGAAATTTCTCAAGCATACTTCAATAGTATCATATATTATCTTCTCCCACAGTTTAAAATTTTTATTTCTGTTTTAGTGGTGCTGGCACCCAAACCCAGGTCCATTGAGCTACACTCCTAGCCCTCATCTATACAAAAAGTTAATGATTATACAACACATTAAAATTGTGCGTAACAGTGGGGTACCATATTATGTTCTGATATATCAATGCAATGTATAATGCTTAAATCATGTTGCATGTTTATTTTCACAAATATTACTTCCTTATTGTGAAACTTTTATGATCTTTCCTTGTAGCTTTTTTAAATAATGAGTACATGTTTAAGTGTGTAGTTCAACTCTCCATATCCTCCCATCACTCGATTTGTAGGTAAATACCTTTATTACATATTTCATAATTATAGGAAGCTGGAAAAATAGAGAATATTTTATGACAAAAGGAAAAATGTATCTTTATTTGGGCTATTAAGTGGGAATATTGGAGGATTTTACTTAGTATGGGAACATGGATCCAGATAGACTCAATTAAGAAAGTAACCCAGGGAAACCAAGGTGGTCAGTGAGGAATGTGATCGTATATGTGTGACCCATGAGTAAAAAGTGACTGGCCACTAGCTTAAACTCCATGTGCAGGGTGGCCCACCACTGTCAACAAAACACAAAACAAACAAAGAAACAAAAAATACAATCGAACCAAAAAATTCTACAAACTTTTCTATTTTCATGATTTAGAAACTAACATATTGAGACTCCATAACAATAAATGATGTCATAATTTTCCCATAAGTATCACCATTGCAAGTCAATGCAAATTTATTTTATTGAACTTGTGTTTGAACATTAACTCCACCATTTATTATCTGTGATACAAGAAAAAGCTATTTAATATTTCTATTAAATAACTTATTTGTGAGAATTAAATGAGATGACATTGGCAAAATACCATTTCAAGGTGATTGTCATCTATTTGTTTCTAAACATATAATTAGGTACACTATAGAAACTGGGAATTAGGCTAATATGTCAGTAGCCCATCGCCCCAGGTGATGTCACATTGCTTAGGAAATTTTATTTCGTACAGTTATCAGCTTACTTTATAGGCACTTTGTCCCATTCTTTCTTTTCCTTTGGGTCAGGATGATTGATAGTTGATGTTGACTCCTTCAACAAAATATTCAAGAAGTACTCATTCATTCTCAGGGGCCATTTAGTTTGTGTAAAATTATTAAATCAAATGCTACTTTAGATACTGCACCCAAGGTCTTCTGCCTGTGGCTCTTCACTGATCCCAGCCTTGCCTATCATTCCTCCGAACCTGTGACTTTGGACCTTGTCCTCTAAACATAGTATAAGGGTAGTCACGCAAGTGGGACAGAATCCTACCAAGATGGACTGGAATTGAATTACAGCTCCTCTTCCTGCTGGCTGTGAGTCATGCAAATCACTCTATTACCCATGCCACAGGTTCTTAGAAAAAAAAACAAAAACAGACTAAGAGCTGCACGCAAATTTAGGATTAGTATGTAAATTACTGATCTTAAGATATGTAAAGCAGCTTTAAGAGGGTTTGGCATTTTTACAAGTCTACAAATGTTACTGATTCTTGTTAATATTCTTTTAAGTTTATTCACTGTTTCAGGCAACATGAAAAAATATTCTCTAAAGTGTTTTTCCTTTGTGTGACCTGTTTATTGTAGGAACAGAGAGAGATCTTAGAACAATCTCTTAAATTTAAGAAAGTCCCAAACTCTCAAGGTGAAATATTCAGGAGTTCTCCGTCACATTTTTTTAGATTCTTGTCTTTATCCTCTGTCACAGTTTATATATATTCTTATCTCTATTCTGTTGTTCTACTACCCAAAACACAAATTGCTTCTTAGCCCAAGTGTTAAAATTTGGCCTGATCTTTCTATATGCCTTTTATTTTATTATTACTAAAAGATCTGAGAGGTAAGGACTATAACTATTTATTACTTGAGATTAGTACTGATCCTAAAAAATGTTTGTCTACCTTGTATGGTGTTCAGTATTTTATTTGGAAACGATTCAAAGTAAGAGACACTACTTAAATTATTCCTCTTAGGAGAAAGAAAATGGCAAGAATCCAATCCAATCCAATCCTTTATGTATGGTTAAGGTGAATGGTGATATTTCATAATATTACATTTATTAATATAATAACTTTCAGTGATAAACAACATATAACAATGCTATACAATCCCAAATTTTGTTATGTAGTAATTAGAACCTAAATGAAATAAATATTATTTGACTTAGAGGGAACAAAGTAGAAAAAACAGATGTGCTCAAGTAAAATTATATATCCTCCTGTTTCGTAAATGTTTACGTTTTTAACCAAAAGTAATACAATTTTGTATACGATCATGTTTTTATTAATCAAAGGTAATAAAACATAATGCTCTAATTTTTCCATTTTAAATTCAATTCTCTATTTTCTGGAAAAATTCAGAGTTTTAAAGTTGTCACTTGCCGCCGACCAGCGGGACAAACGACACGTACTCTTCAGAAGTTCATGAAGCAGTTTCCACTTTATTCGGATAACACCCTCAATATATAAGCAGTCTCATGCATATGCAACTGTAACCAGATATGTCCATCCAATCCTATTAAAGGTCAAGCGATCACGAGCTCAAGCATACATGTAAGATATATCTGTCCACACGCTAGGCGGCTGAACTAATTATCATACAGCCAATGGAAAACGCTCCCTGTTTTTCTCAAGGCGCATTCAGCACGCCGTTTGGCTCTCTGCCAGTCGCCATCTTTGGATGCATGTGGGTAACCCTGGGCCCCGGGTTTTGCCTGCCACATAAAGTGACATGTAATACCACTCAAATTCAGTCAACTGTTGCAAGCTATCTAAGGTTTACCTCTGGGTGTGTATTTCCTGTACATTAACAACTTAAACCATAAATTGAAGTTAAAGAAAAATTAGATCCTTTAAGTATTTTATTTCACAAATAATTAATTTTAAAAATTATTATTGTATATTTTTATACCACTATATATCTTGTATTCATAATGACTATAAGTTTGCTTCAGGAATGCTTTACTTTAAATCATATTAAATTAATCTACACTAAATATATATATATATGAAACTTAATTGTTACAAAGTGTGAGCTTAAAATGAAGTTTTCCTTTAATGTTATTTATGCTTTAAAATACATCACTTAGTGCACATTTCTTATTTCAAAGTAACTTCATATCAGTGTTTTATAATTATTTCATTGTAAGTTATATTTAATAGAATAACAATTATATATGAGCTGCTTTAAAAGACATACATTTTTCCACTATGTTTTAAATATCAATTTTGAGTTTGTATTATGAAAAAGCTCACTTTCAGGAAAAAATAGTCCAGATTACCTGTCTTGAATGGGTTGATTTTTTTCTCTGTGTAGAAGGCTTAACTCTTTTGATATTTAAATTTGCTTAGTAAGACTACTTATAGCACCATAGATATTCCATCTGCTTCTAAGATATTTATTCTTTGTAAAGTGCTCCTTAATATCAACATTTGCCTACACCAAGGACTTCTACAACTTGCACATTTAAAGGTCTAATTAAGAGTAGCTCTTAGGCATCTGCCTATTTGTTTTTTTTAAATTTTGCCCAGATAACTCAACTCTCACTCTACTCAGAATACACTCTCTTCAGGATCCCTATGGAATAGCATGCACAGTACATTTTATTTCTTAATGTAAATTGGGCATGGAACAATACCATCTGCAACCATCCTAGATTTACAGATAACCATTTATTAATTCTCCAAGGAAGAACTCTTTCTCTCTCTTCTCTCTCTCTCTCTCTCTCTCTCTCTCTCTTTCTCTGTGTGTGGGTATGTATGTGTGTGTGTGCGTTGTGTGTAGTGCTGAGGACTAAAACCAGGGACTCACATACACTAGGTGAACACTCCACCACTGGGCCAGATCTCCAGCTATAAATAGTATTTTAAATACCAAAGAAAAATCTAAAATACAAATTAAAAATCAACTGAACAAATTAAATTCACAGAAAGGTTGGGCAAGCTCATTCTTTTAACAAAGGGACAGATATCTGACCTAATTCATAAAAGAATTTCAAGGATGCAGTTGAAAAAAAAATATAAGAAATTCTACTATATATTCTACCTATTGTTAGAAATTTAGACTAATTGACCATAAAAATGCCTTTACTTTCTGAATAAATTAATACATTGTGTACAATTTAGTAAGCTAAGTGTGAGCCACCATTGTGTGTCTATCTCTGACTTAGCATTAATTTTTATATTGTAATTCTATTATTTTCTTTTTCATAGCTATTGGGTGCCTCTAAGTATGAGTTTGATAAATTATTCAGTTTTTTTTTTTTTTTTTTTTTTTTTTTTTGGTACTGGGGATTTAACTCAGGTTGCTTAACCACTGTACCACATCCCCAACCCTTTTTATTTTAAATTTTGAGACAAGTTCTCATTAAATTGCTTAGAGCTTGCTAAGTTGCTGGGGTTGGCTTTGAACTTGTGATTCTTTTGCCTTAGGCTTCTGAGTTGCTGGAATTACAGATGTACCACCATATCCACCTATATTTTGATTTTTATAACTTGCTATGGGAATGCTGGGTTACTATGACCCAGCATTTTTTAACTAGAAGTAGAAATTAAGTTTTTAAATCCTGAAACATTTAAATTTTTTAATTATGTCCATTTCAGAATGAAGGAAGAAAATGTTGAGCAAGATCACCCATTTTGGAACACATTTTGGGGGAAGCAAAAGAAAATTCATATTTTTAATTGGTTTCAGGCCAAAATATATTGTTTTTCTTTTCATCATAATGATAATATGTTCATTAAACAAAGCATAAAATAGGATGGAAAGTAGAAGCATATATATATATATATATATATATATATATATATATATATATGTGTGTGTTCAGATATGTGGTAGGCATTTCTGCATACTCTTATAAACTTAACCAAAATAGTACATTCTTAGCATAGAATTTTTTTTTTCTCAGCAAACTTTATTCATTTATGTTCCTGGGTTTGTCAGTTGCCATCACCTCCGGTTTCCCTTTTGTAAAATTATCACAATTGCTTCAAATTCTGGTTTGATAAATATTTATAGCTATGAATCACATGAAGATGAACATTCTTGGAGGTAACTCCTGGTTTGCAGTTATACATGTTTCTGCTGAATAAACACAGGTAGACAGAATCTCCCAGTGAGGGCAGGCTGTTTGCTGAATTGGATTAATCCAATTTCACATGCCAGAAATGGAGGTATTTGCCATTGCTCCACTTCTTTCGTGCATGTACTACACTCTGCTCCCTTTACAAATGTTAGTTGTGCTGATGGTTGTGTCTTGCATTTCACTGGAGTTTGATTTTCCTTTTGCTTATTAGTAATGGATTATTATTATTTTTTTCTTTTCACCCTGGGCATTTGTGAAGTGCTCCTTTCTCTCTTCTCCATGAAAATTCTTCTTTCAAATTTTGACATTTTCTCAAATTTTCTGATTTTGTTTTTTTGTTTTTGTTTTTGTTTTTGTTTTTTTCACTTGGATAACTTCTTCAGGTATATTAGATTTCAGTATTTTTATTTGCAAAATTTCTTTGACTTCCTTGGAGAAAAAGTACATTTTCTTTTTATTTATTTTTTTGCTCACATACTCTTTATGCAGACTAACAGGTCTCATTCTGGCATATTTTTTACAAGCATATAATTTGATCAGTTGCACTTCCCACCAACACTTTTTAATCATGACAGTTTGATTTATCAATGTTTTCCACTATGGGTAATGGCTGTGTTAATAGAATTTTCTCATACTAAAATCATGAAGATTATTTGAATTGCTTTTGAAAGCATTGTGTGTATTATTTCATATTTAGATGTAAAGTATTTGAAATTGTTTTGTATTATAAATGATGGGCAGTAAATGTTAAGGAATCTGCTTTTTTTAAACAAATTAGAATTCGATTAAATCAGAAAGATTTATTATAGTCTGTCATATTCAAGTTGGTCCATGTGCCGGGCATGTGTTGAGATCTCCATGTGTAATGGTCCATTTATATATCACTAGGTCATATCATGCTGTCAGAATCCCTGCAGCATTAAAATAGCATTTGCTGGTAAATGGGTGAAGTTAGAGAATATCATGCTAAGCAAAATAAGCCAAACCCAAAAAATCAAAGGCCCAGTGTTTTCTCTGATATGGGGATTCTAGTCCACTGTAAGTGATGCGGGGGGAGGAGAATACAGTGACAGTCTGACTTAGTAACATGACCAAGAGAGATGAGACCCCACCTCAACTCCCCTTACCAGCCTTGAAGTCCACATTCCCTGCACAGTCCACTTGATGTCAAGCAAGAGTGCAACCTGGAATGTGGGACAATAGGAATGCAGGGGATTTCCTGGAGCCCAGTGGGTCTCCATTGCTTACCTGCATCTTTTCTCTGCATCACTGAGCTATGTATTTGCCATTTTGAGTACATTATAGTCTGGTGAATCGTTTCAAATAAACAAACTACAGAAAACAATGCAACTGCATTCATTTTCCAGTAGGTGTATTAATGACCCCCACATAGATAGGAAGATGTGTTTGATTGACGATATGGTCATTTTCAGAGACCATACATTTTCAGTGTATTTTTTTACTCAGATGAATAATGGGTTTCTTTCTTTCCTGTTTGAAAGTGGGAATTTCCACTCATGAGTTGCTGTAAAGCATGACCTTGAGGGACTGGTAGTAAAACAGAACATAGATGTACTCCAGGTTCCTGTAGGTGCACAGTGCCTCCCCCTTTGACTCAAATTTGGCCTTACATTGTTAAGAAAAAGAAAACCAAAGCCTTTTAAAAATAATTCAGAGGCAGACACAATGGCACAGGCCTGTAATCCCAGTTCCTTGGGAGACTGAAGGAGGAGGATCACTTCAAGACCAGCCTCTGCAACATAGGGAGACCCTGTCTCAAAGTAAAAAATAAAATAAAATAAATTAAATTAAATTTAAAAAAGTGCCAAGTGCTCTTCGGTTCCATCCCCTGTACAACTACAACATAATTCTTGAACAAATACGTATCTGTAACAATTCTTGGGCAAATATTGTTTCTATAAGTTGAGATGTAAAAGATCTGGTTTGTAAAGTAAAAGATAAGTAATTCATTTTTCACAAAAAGCATACCAAATCATTTCTGCAAATGGGTGCAAGAATACAAATGGGGGTTTTACCAGTGTGAGCAGACAGGATACACAATTCATTTAAGGCAATTGAAATAAAAGAAATTTAATGATAGAACCACTTACATGCTATATTCTTTTCTTATGTCTGCCTTAACAGATTACCTTTAACGGATGACTTACAGCAATACGAAATTAGTCTCTCATAGTTCTCTAGACCAGTATCCCAAATCACAGTGTGGTTGGGACTCGCCAACTCTGGTCTTTAGTGCAGAGTAACTCCCAGCCTCTCTCAGACTTCGGAGGCCCTTGTCTTCCTTGGGTCATGTTTGAATCACTCCAGTGTGGGCCTCCACCTTCACGTGATATTCTTCTCTCATTCTCTGTGTCTGTTTTCAAAATTTCTTCTGACTTCTGACTTGATGAGACCTCTGATCACTGGATTTGCTTCCTAACATGATGATCTCATTTTAAAATCCTTACCTAAGTACATCTGCAAAAACCCTTTTATCAAATAAGGTCACATTTGAAATTTCTGAGTAGAGATATACTTTGAGAAAACAGCATCCAACCCACTCAAAATGGGTATCGATAGTAAAAATTCTACAAACTTCCAATACTAAATAGTTATCACCAAAGCCACACTAGAAGTTACAACATAAGGGACTGAGGTTAACTGAGAACATTGAAATCTGGGCAGTAGAGGAGGGAACATACTCAGGATTTTTATAATTAAAGGAATATGATTTACCATCATAGAGCTATGAGTCAAATTCCACTGGTAAATACAAACATAATGAGCAGCATATTAATCTGGAGGAATCAGAAGATTAAAGAAAACTCATCCCAGATCATGATCCTAAACACTGGTTTATGACACAGTTAACCATCCTTAATGTGCTGCTCGGGAAAAATCTGGACTGTATAGTTAGCCATGAGAGGAAAGATTCATATTCAAAATAGATCTTATAATTGTGTTAATTTGTTCTCTGATTATACTAAAACCCTCACTTGAATGCTATAAAACAAAGATTCCTTGACATAATCAGGATCTTTACTAAATATTAACTATCATTATTTGAGAATATAGCAATAAAACTCATTTGTTTGTAGCAACATTATAAACCCATTAGCAAGTTATTTCTGTTTTTTTAAGTTTTTGCCTCATGTTAATACTTTAGCTAGTAGTTTTCTCAGTGACACCATGATGTCTTTGTTCCTCAGAGTGTATATGATGGGATTCAAAACTGGGATCAAAATGGTGTAGAAGAGAGAAATCAGTTTGCCCATTCTTTCAGATTGATTTGGTTTGGGCTGCAAGTAAGTGATACTAGCTGTTCCATAGAACAAGACCACAACCATCAGGTGAGAAGAGCAGGTGGAGAAGGCTTTAGCCCTCCCTGTGGCCGATGACAACTTCAGAATACTGGAGATGATTTTGCCATAGGAGGCGAGGGTCAACAAAAATGGAACCATTACAAACACCACTGCAACTACATAGACTGCCATCTCATTCACAAAAGTGTCACCACAAGCAAGATTGAGGACTGGAGGGATGTCACAGAAGAAGTGGTTAATTCTGTGAGATCCACAAAAGGGCAAGGAGAAAATCTGGTAGGTTTGTCCAATCACAGCTGGAACTGCACTGAGCCAAGAGGCGGCCACCAGCTGCATGCAGACCTTGTGACTCATGACTACAGGGTAGTGCAGAGGGTTACAAATGGCCACGTAGCGGTCATAGGCCATTGCTGTCAGGAGGAGGCACTCTGTGCCTCCGAGCAAGAGGACAAAACACATTTGTGTAGCACAGGCATACAAGGAAATATTTCCCCTCTGTGTACAAAGGTCCATGAGCATTCTTGGGATAGTGACAGTTACATAACAGATTTCCACAAGGGAAAAATTGCTTAGGAAGAAATACATGGGGTTTTGAAGAGCAGGGTCAGTTTGTGTAATTAGTATGATAATGCTATTGCACATCAGAATAGCCAGGTACATGAGTAAAAATATACCAAACAGCATCCACCGGAGATGGGGAATATCAGAAAATCCCAAGAGAACAAATTCCAGCATTGTCGTGTTTGATTTTTCTGTTTTAATTTGATCCCCATCTGCAGATATTACAAATTCAAGATGGTTAATTTATTTATCTTTGTAACTACATTGAATTCTTATGTTATCTAGCTTAGGTGAATGAATATACTTTATAAACCCTTAAATTATTTTTATAATTTGATTGCTCTTTTTCTATGAAATGAACTTTAAAGCTTCATATGCAGTTAAAAATGAAGATTGAATTTATTTATTAGATGTGACTATAATGATACCAATGTTATTGAGAAATGTGCAGTATTGTTTAGAACATTTGTGGAGAAATAATATTTTTATTATGTTTTCCTTAAGGTTGGAATTATGTTAAATACTTTTTCTCTTTTTTTTTTGAGTTTGTTATTTTTCACTGTATCAGTAGTGATATTTCACTTTCTTTTGCTACCCTCAAAGTTTTTATTCTATTCTTAGTCAAAATAATTTGTAATTTCTCCTTAAATACACCAATGAGAATATACATTCTTAAACCAATACTTTGTTTCTAAAGGAATAAATAGGTTTATTATTATTGTTAAACTTTATGCACCTCCACCACAAATTATTCTAAAAAATAAATACCTTAGTCTCAGCATGCTGTTTATTATCTTCTCCTTTTAATAACTGCTGTCCAGAGTATTAAAAATACTAATTGGGTCTGGTGGTGTTGCTCAGTGGTAGACTGCCTGCCTACCCTGTGTTAGTCCATTGGTTCAATGTACCCAGGATGAATACAAAATAATTAATAATTATACAATACAAATACTAATACAAAATAATAATAATTATTATTATTAATATTTAGCTCAATAAAGATGAGTAATTCTCTTATTGTTTTCATATTCCTTTCCTTCACATGTGAGAGTTTCATTTTCATATAATTTCCTGGTTAAAAAATACAGCTTCTTTTCTCTATTTTCCCTTCATAAAACTGTCTAATAATGATACAGCTTTGATTAAACCTAGATATGATTTACCCTGATCAGGGAACTGGCTAGCGCATAAAAATAGAATTGGCAGATAAAATGAAACAATACAAAACTCTCTTCCTCCTTCATGTTAAAATCACTGAAGGAAGAAGTCAGCAGTGTTTCTCAATTCCCATAAAGCTCTCTAAATAATTTTTCTCCAGAATTCCAAAATAAATATTTATGTACTTCTTATCTGTTCAGACTGATTATTCTTGTATACTTTCTAGGCCCTTTAGCTGAAGTTTTTGACTTAATAAACTGACAAATAAAAGTGACCAAATATCTTCATGTTTCAATATTTTTTGTACTTGTTTTCAAGTTTAGTTTAAATAAATCGTTTATCTCATAAGTGGCATTATCATTATTTACATATATTCAATATTATTCAATTTATAATATAAAATTTAAGATATGCATGTATTATATAAGTAATGAACTTTTAGGTTTGGATGTTAGATTTTCATGATTTTCTGTTTTATTAATTTACAATTATCGTTGAATAAAATAGTCTAACAACACAGATAAAGCCTACCTTTATAGATTTGCATGAAGCAGTCTATGACAGTGTTAAGTGACTTTTATTGTATAAACTTTTAGCTCTTTCTTGGGAAGTCACTCATTCTCTATCAGGTTCATTTGCAGGAAACATGAATTGTTCTTAAATAGCAATAGTCCTGCTAACCCTGGGGAACATCTTCTCTTGTGTATCAATTTAATTTCTAGAGGACTGCTTCTGTTTGGCAAGCATTCAGGTTCATTTTTCTCGGTTGTGGCTTTTGGATAGACTCATCCTTCTGTCCAGCCCCTCTGTGACCTAGAGCCTCCCTCTGAGGAAGGAATTTTGGTAGTGAAATATCACTTAACTGTCCAGCAATTCATGCCACAGGAAGTTAAAACCTTTCAAAGCATCATATTTAAGGACTTCAGCAAGTGAGGTGGATGTCCCTTCTTCACTTTTTTATTTATTTATTTATTTTTTCAGGTTCAGGCCATCCAGGCTTCTAGTAAATGTGACACATATTGTATAACATACAATTCTCAGCTTTGAGTCTCCCTATTTGGGTTGGTGAGAGACCTTTTTTTTTTTTTTTATTATTATTGTATACAAATGGGATACATGTTGTTTCTCTATTTGTACATGGAGTCAAGGCATACCATTTGTGTAATCATATGTTTACATAGGGCAATGATGTTTGATTCATAATTTTTTCCCTTCCCCCCACCCCTCCCACCACTCTTTTCGCTCTATACAGTCCTTCTTTCCTTCATTCTTACCACCCTCCTTATCCCTAACCCTAAACCTAACCCTAACCTTAACGCTAACCCCTCACACCCCCCATTATATGTCCTCATCCGCTTATCAGCGAGATCATTTGTCCTTTAGTTTTTTGAGATTGGCTTATCTCACTTACCATGATATTCTCCAATTTCATCCATTTGCCTGCAAATGCCATAATTTTATCATTCTTCATTGCGGAGTAATATTCCATTGTATATATATGTCACAGTTTCTTTATCCATTCATCAACTGAAGGGCATCTAGGTTGGTTCCACAATCTGGCTATGGTGAATTGAGCAGCAATGAACATTGATGTGGCTGTATCTCTGTAGTATGCTGATTTTAAGTCCTTTGGGTATAGGCCAAGGAGTGGGATAGCTGGGTCAAATGGTGGTTCCATTCCAAGCTTTCTGAGGAATCTCCATACTGCTTTTTTATTTATTTATTTATTTTTTCAGGTTCAGACCATCCAGGCCTCTAGTAAATGTGACACATATTGTGTAACATACAATTCTCAGCTTTGAGTCTCCCTATTTGGGTTGGTGAGAGACCTTTTCAAAGCTGGATCACTTGAACACTAAATTCATATTTGTGAAATTAAAGCACAACATGCATGCTGACAAATATCTAGGTATTTTAAAATTGGTGTAGTGCTGGCTACTCAGGCTTCAGTAAAAGTATGGTGCTTGAAAATCACAGACTATCCCCCAAATAAATATTTTAAACAAGATTAAGGCAGAAAGAAAAGAAGAAAGTTTCATCCAAACACCCTATCCTATTTAACTGTTTACAGGTATATGTGGAGAATAGTCTCAAGCAAGAAGTTATGAGCCTATAATCATAAGTATGTGGAATCGATTTTGTGCCTTCCTGTTTGGGTTTCCAGGAGCATGGACAGTGGGTTTCTAAAAGCACAATCCTTGGAGGTTTTGAATCTGCTTTCCTTTACTACTGCATACATCTACATTGCTGCTCCATACATTTTTTTTTAACAAACTGCATTTTGATTCATTGTACACAAATGGGGTACAACTGTTCATTTCTATGTTTGTGCACCATGTAGATTCACACCATTCATGTAATCATACATGTACATAGGGTAAAAATGTCTGTCTCATTTCACCATCTTTCATACCACCTCCCCCCTTTACTTTTTTATTATCAATTTTTTATTCCCTCTTGTGGTTTTTTCACTTATATCCACAAATAAGAACTGCACTCATGAATTACCACAATTTCAATTTTACTGCCATCTGGGACGCATTGAATGTCCATTCAGAATTAAAGCAGATTTATCTAATCTTCATTAGAAAGGATATCCTTCCCTAGAAAGGATGTTTATTATTCTATAAGACATATAAAATATCCAAGAAACTGGAAAAAATACCTGAGATATGCCAATGACTTAGCAAAACAAGCAAGTCCTTTACACAGTACAATTTTGCATGTAGCATCTAGGAAACTCGAGTTCCTTTAATCTGTACCCCACTGTAGAGTTCCCTAAGCCATTTTTGTAGTCGCTGTTGAATAACTAGCACTCAGAGAACTTAAAATTGAATACAGACCATATAGAGGAAACACACTGTAGAGAGCATCAACACATAATGCATATCACTTTAACCCGTATGACATTGGGGAAACTAGTTAGAGTCCACACATAAAACAGTATATGCTGATTAAAAATGATCTATAACTAAAGAAATCTGGTCATTCATTTCAAACTAAGTAGGATGGTGCTGAGGAACACTGCTTTATTTCAAAGACACAGGAACATTTTGGAGAGCATGAAACCACAGCACCAGCTTTTGGTCACTAATGGTGTTTTTTATTATTTCTCTCAAACACAGCAGATCCTTCCCTGATCTCACGGAGTTCAGTTTTTTAACATCTACAACCTTTTGTAACAAATTTCTCTATGGCCTAAGTCATCCCCTTCAGATTCAGAGACCAATGAACAACACCAACAGATTCTCACCAGCCTGCACTGGTATGCCCTGGGGTGCCTGGAAGTGGCTGTGCTGGTCTACTTTCCCTTTTTCTTAGGTCAGACAGCTGTTGCTGTGTGGATTTGAAGAACACTTACTCCAGAAAGAAATTCCAAGTGGTTTTCCTTTTGGCACCTGCTTCCATACCTAACCTTGTTCATCCTCGGTCTTGATTTCATCTAAATGGTATTTCAGCACTCAGAGCCTCCTGCACCCTGTTTCAGCAAGTTAGAATTTGCTTACAGATCAAAGAGTCAAAGTCTTTAAAACCTTGCTCTTTTGAGGTCTTTGCTTGCTGTACTTTCTTGGAATTAAAAAAATTTAATATAGTTACTTGACATCACCCTGGTGATTTTATTTTTAAAGTAGTTCTTACATATGCTTCTTTTTTTCAAATCAAATCTAGCCAATTATTATCAGTGTTAGAATGCTGTTACTAACACAATGAGATTTAAAATTCAATGAGATATCAGATATGTATGCTCCGATACCATCATCATAATGTATAGAATATTTGCATTTTCCATAAACTCCTCCTCATGCAAGTTTGGGACACCTCCTCCCTCCACTCTTCACCCTAGGAAAGCACTGACTGGCTTTCTTAACTTGTAAGTCATTCACAATTATTCAGAATGTACTCTTATGTGTGCAGTCTCTCCTTCAGGGTGAGGATGGAAGAGTCATCCAAGTTCCTGTGTATATCGTAGTTCACTAATTGTTGTTTCTGAATAAAAGTGCACTGACTAAATACACCACAATTTGCTTATTTCCTCAACTGACTTTTGATTAGCTCTAGCTTTGTGTAATTAAAAATGGAGATGTTGTATATTATCATGAATAAATTTTATATTTGCATATGTTTTCATTTCATTTCCTTAAAATAAGTGTTCTTTGGAGATATATTTTGGAGTGGAATGGTTGGGTAGAATTTCAGATTTCTGCTTAAAATTTTAGGACACTGTCAAATGTTTTTCAAAGTTGTTTTACCATTTCTGACAGTAGTGTATGAGGGTAACGATACCTCTCCAATTGGCACTGTTTGAATTGTCAACCTTTGCTCTTCTAATGCCTGGATTGAGATATATGAGCAGGGTGTGGTTGCTCCTGCCTGTAATCCCAGAGAACTGGGAGGTTGAGGCAGGAAGTTTGCAGGTTCAAAGCCAGTCTCAGCAACTTAGAGAGGCCATGAGGAACTTAGCAAATTGCTATGTCTAAAGAAAATCTTAATAATAAAATAAAATAAGGGGCTGGGAGTTGTCTCAGGGGTTAAGTGTCTCTGGGTTCAATCCCTGATACCAAAATTAATTAGTAATTAATTAATTAACACCTAACTCTTAGAATTGAATACTATCTTCTTTTTTAAAACAAAATTCACATTTTACTTAGACTGAAATAAACTCTACAAAATTGATTTTCTTCACCAAAAATGACAACAATATTTTCTGTATTATTTCAAGATAAAGAGCAAAACATTTATTGTGTAGGTTTTCCAGGTTTTGCTTATAAACCAAGACGAGGCAGTAGACATAGTCATGGAAAAGAAAACAGACAAGTTGTCCATATCAAAGGCCTCTGATTCTGTCTTCAGCATGAAGCAGAAGCGTTCAACATTTACCTGCTAAAATGAAGGTGTAGGCTTATGAAGATATAGATTCAAGAGGGTATGTAAACAGCAAGAACCAGATGTGGAAGAACAATGGCAGTCTCTTCCACTCAAACTTTGACAGTAACTTGTTCTTTAAGATCATTTGACAGAGACAAAATCTATTCTGAGATCTGTTTGGTGAGCACACAACTTTCTGGTTAATTCCCTTAACTGTCCATTTCAGATTTTAACACGCTTAAAACTCATAATAGTCAAAAGTCATCAGTAGGCTTCATTGTGACATTTCATAAGATGCATGCTTTTCTTACACATCCTCAAAATTTATTTCTTCAAAATTGATAACAATATCTGACAACTGGATCCATGGTAGTAGTACATTTTATATCTAAAAGACTTACTTAAAAAACAATTCCAGAGAGCTACTAGCAGATGTCACACAGAGGTGAAATGTGGTACTTCCAGTGTTGCCTTCTGGAAGAACAGCCACCTTCTCAAAGCATGAGAGCTCAACATAGGTACCATGTATATAGGCAGATTACCAATGACTGATGTATTCATGAAAGGCCTGTAGGCAAAGATATTCAGCGATTAAGTGACCTACATACGCCTTACAGAGAATGAAATGGAAACACAGAGGGAAAGGCAGAGCTTCCATCCACCATTTATGAAGCCCTCCATCTGCCTGATATCAAGTTTTTTCCTAATGTATATGAAAGTTCTGAAGGTTCTGTGTATTCTTCCTGGAATGAAGGTTGAGAATGAACATTATGAAAATGGATGAAAGCTTCTCAAAGCGTACTTGAGGAACACTTCGACAGACCAAAGGTCAAGTAACTTGGCTCTGTTTAACATAAATTTTGATACAAAACATGATCTGTTTTTAATGGTAGACACATATATCAAACTATATACAACTGAGTCAGAACTTCCTACAGATAATTCAGAAACTGTTGAAATAGTTAAAGGACTGTTAAACTGAACTTTCTCTTATATTTGTTTTTTGGAAGAAAACTATTTTCTTGAATTCAACATAATTAATATACTTTAAATATTTAGTAATGAAAAACTTGGAATGGTGATGATTGAGATTGTGTTTTCTCATTAGAATTGTGTATATACTTATGTAGTGATGTTTGTATACATACAGATATGGAATTTTGATTAAAATTTTCTTGGGAAGTTATATATTACTTTTTATTACTTGTGACATCTACATAAAAATAAACACATTGTTGCTATCACACATTGTATATCATATATTTTGTTTTTTATTACTTTATAACTTTATTAAATACAATTTTAAGATGGTCCCAAACTTTGTTTCCTCCTATGCATGCACTACCTCCTACTTATTCAAAGAATAATCTATATGTTGCTGTAAAATCATTTTACACTGGCTTGAGTGAGTTGCTAAGCAACTCAGTGAGACCCTATCTCTAAAGAAAATACACAATAGGGCTGGGTATGTTGCTCAGTGGTGGAGTGCCCCTGAGTTCAATTCCCAGTACTCCCCTCAAAAATCTTTTCACATTTTTCATAAAGAACAAACTTCAGTTGCTTTTAATTAAGGCTATTAGCATTGTAAACCTGACTGAATCACATAAACTTTTTAAAATTCAGGTTCGGCGGTCAGAGTCAGCAATCCAGGATTCAATGAGCAATAATTGAAAGACACTGTAGGAGGACTCCGTGTGGTTGGTTTCCAGGAGCTAATCCTTGGTCCCCAGCTGGCATTCTTCCAGAAAAATGCACCTGGAATTTACCACCACAAGGAACTCCATGCTTCAAACAACCTAGCTGAGCTAGAACCAAATACTCTCCCTCACAGTCTCCACACCGTGAATTCCGCCATGGAGACCCAAGCACAGAAACCAGCCACCCTGCATCAGATACCACCTACAGATGCTCTGAGATGATAAATTCCGGTTTCCTTCAAATGTTGAGTTTTTGGTCACTAACACACCACTAGAAAATCTGGCAGTACTTACAAAATATTGAAATTAGCCTTTACCTTTGTGGTGACCGAGTGGATTTGCATTTGATCTGGGGAAGGTGTCCTTGTCTCTATGTATGCCTAGTTGAGAATCCTTTCATTAAGATAGGACAGTGTGCTTTAGGATGTTCTGTGGAAGGTCCAAAACAACTGGTAATGTCACTCACTTCTTTATTGGTGGTTGTCAAAAGTCCTAATGTGTTTGACTGACAGCCTGGCTGCCATGATATGACATAACCAGGAGAGATGAGACCCCATATCTACTTCCCATACTCTCTCAGCCTCAAATCCAGATTCCCAGCATAGGACATCTGAGACCAAGCAAGAGTACAGCATGGTATGTGGGGAAATGGGGAAAGGCGGAAATTTCCTGATGCCGAGTGTCTCTCAGAGCCCAGATAATTGACTGAATTTTCCTTTATATCGCTGAACCATATTTCTTTTCATTAAACTAAAGCCTTAATGAATGTACTTGGCTTAATCTGGTGAGTCTCCAAATAATTGAAGAACAGAAAACAAAGCAATCATGTTTTTCTTTAGGTCTAATATTGACACAAATCGATAGAAAAATGTATTTGATCACTGATTTGGCAATTTTTACAGGTATGTATTTTCTTAATTATAATGACATGCTGAGATTTACATTCTTTCCTCCTTCTTAGGAAAGTGGGGTTTCCTCAGTGGATCTGCTCTAAAGGACTATCTTGAGGGGCTGAATACTGTTAGGGTATACATCTACTCCATACTCTAAGTCACTTCCCTTTGATAACCAGTTGGTCCATCAATGTTCCAGATACATACAGTTTCATAAACACTTTGGAACTAATGTGTGGCCTAATTGTGGAAAAAAAAATATTAATCCTATGAGATGGTATTTCATTGATTCAGTTCACTAAATAAAAGGATAATTAGTTTTATTTTACATAAAAGAAAAAAAAATGTCAATTTGTGAGCCAAAATGGGTAGACATATAGAAGAAAAGGTAGATGATACATTAGCTGAGACAGCTGGATACAAAACTCATTGTGGATCATTTAAATAAAAGACTTTAATCAGAGCATAATTTACATGGGATAGTTCATTCCTAGACCCAAATGAACACATCTACACAAATTGGTGACTGAAAACAATGTGATATCAATCTCTTATGTTCTCAAGGTCACTGTCCAAACTGGGTTTTATGGGGTCTCACCTCCTCCAAAGGCCTTAAGAGAGGGTCATTCCTTGGTTCTTGCAGCTTTGGGTGTTTCTTGTCTTCCTTGGTTTGTGCCTGAATCACTCCAGTCTCTTCCTCCATCTTCATACAATGTTCTCTGTGTCTGTTTTCTAAACTTCAGTATTTTGTGTCTTGTAAGAACACTTCCTTCAATTGGTGCCCGTCATAAATCTTATTTCAAAATCCTTACTAAACTACATCTGAAAAGACCTGTTTATTACAAACAGAATCACATTTTCATGGTTCAGATAGAAATATATTTTGTATTACCCAGCAAGACCTGAAGTTACCATAGGTGAGAATTAACCTAGCAGAAATCAGTGAGATCTGGAATAATAGAGAAGTGAACAGGATTTGCAGGCTTAAAATGACTAGGAATACAAGAAGAAATGGAGATGTAAAAATGAAAAAGAAAAAAGTTAAGATACGAAATGCTTTTTTTACCACCATCATGCCTTCTTCAGGGATTTTTCTTTGGCTAAACCCAACCATAAGATCAGAGAAGTGTAGCAAATGTATGCTAGAATGAGAGAGTTAGAAGAAATTAGGTAGAAGAATAAGGTGGTTTGCTAAAAATAATATAAATTGTTAAGTAGCTAAACACTTGTAGTATATTTGAAATATTTTCCTTCTGGAATTAAATGAGAAAACTACGAGCAAATTCTTGCTGAATTTTCAGATCTTTGCTTTATGTTCATAACTTAGTAGTTTCCTCAGTGCCATGGTGATATCCTTGTTCCTCAGAGTGTATATGATGGGATTCAAAGCTGGTATCAAAATGGTGTAGAAAAGAGACAGCAGTTTTCCCGTTCCCTCAGACTGATTTGACTTGGGTTGTAGGTAAGTGATGCTAGCTGTTCCATAGAACAAGACCACAACCATCAGATGAGAAGAGCAGGTGGAGAAGGCTTTAGCCCTCCCTCTGGCTGATGACAACTTCAGAATGTTGGAGATGATTTTGCCATAGGACACGGAGATCAAGATAAATGGAACCATGACAAACACCACTGCAACTACATAGACTGCCATCTCATTCACAAAAGTGTCACCACAAGCAAGCTTGAGGACTGGAGGGATGTCACAGAAGAAGTGGTTAATTCTGTTAGACCCACAAAAGGGCAAAGAGAAAATCTGGTAGGTTTGCCCAATTTCTACTGGGATCCCACTGACCCAGGAGGCAGCCACCAGCTGCATGCAGACCTTGTGACTCATGACTACAGGGTAGTGCAGAGGGTTACAAATGGCCACGTAGCGGTCATAGGCCATTGCTGTCAGGAGGAGGCACTCTGTGCCTCCGAGCAAGAGGACAAAACACATTTGTGTAGCACAGGCATACAAGGAAATATTTCCCCTCTGTGTGCAAAGGTCCATGAGCATTCTTGGCATAGTGGCTGTTACATAACAGATTTCCAACACTGAAAAGTTGCTAAGAAAAAAATACATAGGAGTTTGAAGAGCAGGGTCAGTTTTTGTTACTACTATGATAATGCTATTGCACGTCAGAATAGTCAAATATATGAATAAGAATATTCCAAACAGCATCCACTGTAAATGAAGAATATCGGAAAATCCCAAGAGAACGAATTCCATCAATACAGTGACATTCGATGTTTCTCTTCTAACTGGTTCTTCACCTGCACACATGGTAAATTTAACATAGTTAGTTTATTCCTATTTTGAAGCACATCAACCTCTTATGTTACCTGGAGTTAGGTCCATAAATACACTTTTATAACATCATAAATCATTTTACCATTATTATTGTTTCTACTAGTTAAAATTTGAAATTTCAGAGATCAAGTGATATGAATTTAAAATGGGTTCAAGAAATAAAAGCAAAAGAATTTTTTCAGAAACAGATTTTCATCATTTAATCCTTAAAAGGAAAATAATGTTACAGGGTTTTATTTTCCTGGATTTATTATTTCTTTATTGGCATTCTAATACTATTGTTTAATACCAAGTATTTCCCTTGAATTTTTACTTTAATTATTATTCAAAATGAATGTCATCTTTTTAATCTTAAAAATACAAAGTTTTTCACTAATTCATTATTATTGAGAAAATAAACAGAAGCATTATTATTACTCTGTTATTATTACCTGTTCATTGCTTATACTAAATAGGAGAAGCTTAATTCCAGCATGCGGTTCATTTACTTTCCCTAATAACAATCACAGTACCATGAACTGAAAATATTAATTCAGGCAGGGGATGTATTTCAGTGATGGGTGATGCTCTGGGTTTGGTACCCAGCACCATGCAAGAAAATAAATAAGTTTAATCATCCTTTGAGTTAATCAATAAACATGACCAATTACACACACTTTTTTTTTTGTATTTCTTACCTGTGTGAGGTTCTCCATTGTCATGTAATTGTCTTGTAAACAAATACAGCACCATTTCTTTATTTTCCTAAATTCTGCTTTGTTTGGTACTCTAGGTGTGATTTACTCTGGCCATTCAAGGGAATCAGACATAAGACAAAAATAAAACTGCTCAAATTAGGATCATTCCTGTGCTGCACTCAGCACTGCAGGACCATTCCCCCTGCATTTTCCCAATTCTTGTTTCCAACTTCCCAGATGAATAGTATACATTCCTTATATTCTGAAATCTATTACACCTGTACACCATTGAGTCCCATCAAGCTACGCTTTTGAATTAATAGGTCGATAGGTAAAAGTGTCCAGAAGCTAGTCCCTCATTTCTGTTAGTACTAGTTTTTAAGATTATCTTAAGTAAATACGGCTATTGTAAATGACATTATCATTATTAGACATGCATCTTATTTTATTCAATTGTATGATTAAGAAAGTTAAAATATAAGAGTTCTTTGAATGAATTAGGTCATTTTCATAGAATGATCTCAAAATTTCCTTGTTCCTCTTTATTACATTGTTCTTGATCTTCAAATTTAAAATATTTTTAAATAAAATGCTATTATCACCAAACTACACCATACCTTTATTAATGCGTCTGAGTGTCAGTGAATTTTAATCTAGAAACTTTTTAAGCTCTTCTTTTTCTGAGAAAGTCAGCGTTATTCTACAATATTTTTGCTTGATGCAAACCGGATTACTCTTAAGTAGCAATAGTCACACTCCTGGGGGAACATCTTCTCTCACATATCAATTTAGTTCCTAGAGGACTGCTTTTGTTTGGCAGTCATTCAGGTCCAGTTTGCAAGGCTATGTTTCCCAGATAGACGCTCCTTCTCCTCAGCTTCTCATTGGCATAGACCTTTGCCCATGAGAAGGAAACTGCCAGCAGTGAAATACTACTTACTTGTTCAGTATTACTTTTCAGAGGAAGTTAGTGTCTCTAACTGCTGCATTTATGTGCTTTAGTCGGGGTTGTGGATTTGCCTTCGATACCTTACTTATTCCCCACAATCCATACAGGTCCAGTCCCATAGCAAAATGTGCCATTTTTTCCCTACATACACACTCTTCTTGGAGTGTCTCCAAGATTTGAAGGGTCAAAGCCCTTTCCAGAGATGGAATTCTTTGAGAGTAAATTAACTTTTGTGGAAATTAAAGCAAAGTGTCCTTTCAATCTTTTTGTTCATTTATTACTGGGTGTCTGCTTTTTGGATGGCAAGTGTTCTTGATCCACTAAGATGCAAATACTTCAGTGGAATTATGTCTGAGCAACATTTTATTAATGCTATCTTTTGAAAAAATAGATTTTAAGGTGGCTTCATATGTATATATTTACTAGTTCTGTATTTGAGCTGTCTTTAAGAATTGTATTTCACCATAGTATTACAAAGATCTTCTCTTCTGATTTCTTCTAGATTATTTTATCATGTACATTTCACTTTTATGTCTGTGATCTATTTTGTATTGATACATGTATAAGATATGAGAAGAAGTTTGAGGCTTATTTTTCCTTGTGCAGATAATTGATTACTCCTGAAATATTCATTGAAAATGTTTTTCATTGCCCATGGGTTGCCCCAAAATCTTTATTAAAATTCAACTTGCAACATATGTATTTATCACTTTCTGGATTATCCATGGGTGTATATATTTACTATTTCACAATTGTTACTATTTTCTTCACATCACAGTGTTATTTGTTAATAAAATTGATTTTTCCCTCTTTTATCCCTTGAATTTTTATAAAAGTTTTAGAATAAATTTACCAATTTCTGTAGAATACATGGTGGATTCCCCCCCGCCTCCGCACTGGGATTCACATAAATATATAAGTCAAACCAGGAAGAAATACAGTTTAATAATTTTGAGTTTTGAGACTGACAGGCATGAGATTATTGAAGAGATAGGAAGAAGGAAAGGGGACATTCTTAAGGGAGAAAGTGGGTCTCTCAGAGAGGAAATGGTTGGTGCAACTCTCCTACCCTCTAGTTTGTTTGTTTTTGTGAAATTCTTTTCTTTTTTAAATTTTATTGTTCTTTTTAGATAAATATGACAATAGAGTATATTTTGACATTTAAACATGCATGGAGTATAACTTATTATAATTAGGATCCCATTCTCATGGTTGTACATGGTGCAGAATTTCATTTGTCAGGTGTTTATATACGAACATAGGAAAGTCATGCCTGATTCATTCTACTATCTTTCTATGTCCTCTAGTTTTACTGGAAAGTCCCAGGGAAGTTTTCAGAGAGTCCTGCTCAGGTCTACCTCTTAAGTTTTAACTGACAGCAAGATGATATCAGAGTTTCAAATCTCCATTTCAACTATATTTCATTTTGGCCCATGCTGACCAATTCTAACTGGAACCTGTTCTTACAGATTTTATGGGGAAATAATTCTCATCTCCCTGAATTCTGGCATTGGGTGTGTGTGAGGGTCACTTAAAACCTCTCTTCAGAGTAACTTGTGTTCTTTGTAGCTACATTTGGGGCTTGTATTTCTCCTGCAGACTATAGGTTGCTTGCTAAGGAATATAACATGACCTATTGATTGAAGCCAGGCAGGACTGCAGGTAAATTGCCTTTGAAAAGAAAGCATGTGGGGATCAGCACAATGGGCCCAGTTTATAAAATTATTTCCTTAGCTTCACATTTCTACCACTCCTGGTTGTCTTTTATCTATCAGAAGTGTATTGTAAAGTATTTAGAAAAGTCAAATATCTTGAAGTCATACCATTTAAATGTAATTAATATCCTCCCACAGGAATTTTAGGTAAACAGAATGAGCAACTTACTGTGTATTCCCATATCTCTCTTTGTACCTTATATAATCATGCGCAATTGCATAAGTTCACTCATGCAAAAGAATATATGCAATGGATATATTTGCCACATGCTTTAAAATAATTTACAACTATATTTGAATTCTTATTCTTATATGTCAATATATCTTTTTAGAAGTATTTTTACATGTATTAGTGATTTATAACTATCTAAGATTTTGTTTTTTTTTTCTGTTAATAAGGGTTACCAAATTATAACCTATGGGTAAGGCTCATTTAAAAAATAATCTTCTCAAACTAAGTTTTGAATAAAATATACATTATGTTTAACCAACTTTTCATCACTGTGACCACAACACCTAACATGAACAACTTAGAGAAGGGAGTTTATTTGGGGTCATGGATTCAGAAACTCAGTCCTCTAAGAACTGACTCCATAGATCTGGGTCCAAGGTGAGGAAGCACATCATAGGGGAAGGGCCTACCGGAGGTTAACCTCTCAACTCCTGGTCAGTCAGGAGGCAGAAAGAGGGAGAAGAGGGGCCAAGGGAAGACGAACCCTTCCAGGGCACGCCCTCAGCTGCCTACAGTTACCAGTCAGTCCATTCAAATTACTCTGGACTGGTTAGATTACAGCTCTCACAATCCAATCATTTCACCTCTGAATACTCCTACCTTATCAGCTACTTTGTGGGGACACCATCTGATCAAACCATAATACATTTTATTTGAAAATTTTTTGTTGTGTTACATTTAATATTTAAATCTATAAACTACTAGAATTGCTTTATGAGTAATTATGTAAAGTATGAATTGAGTTCTCTATTTTATTGTACATTTATAGTCACTTTAGGATAGGAAATTTTTAATAGGATAATTTAATAAAAATCACCTTTTTGACACTATCCTGCAGAGCTAATATTTTTCACATTCAAGTGTTTCCCCAGGTGTTAGGTGTTCCCATGCGTTGAACTCTCTAATGTAATGTCACTTTTTCCATTATTGGTTGTAAAACTGTATCACATAGTTTGGATTTCTACAACATTATAGTACATTGTGATGTCCTCTTAAAAAGTCTCTCTCTGTCTCTCTGTTTCTGATTCTCTCTATCTCACACACACACACACACACACACACACAAAATTATTCTATTTATTTAAATTCGTGATTCATTTGAGAAAGTTTACATACTTTAATTACTGATATTTTCATTGTGTGCACATGCTATTGGTATGAATTTACTTCCTTCCTTCTAAATTTTCCTCAAAATTATTTTATTATTTATTGGGTAGTTTTTCTGAAATTTATACTAAAATGAATTTTTATTATTTGATAATTTCCATTCTATTTCAGATAGTATTTAAGTTAGGTTTTGTTTTCTTGTTTTAGATATTTTAATATGTGGAATTAGTATTTTCTGGAATACTGCACATTTATTTTTGTTATTTGTGGTTTCAGCAATAAATGTAGGTGTGTATATATGTATATATTATGTATGTGTGTATACATATGTATAAACAAACAAAATAATCTCATATTTTAAACAAATATTCTTAGCTTCTGAGGTCATATTTTCTGCTTTTTACTAGTTATAACCATATTTTCTCAATTAAGTAAACCTGGCAGTTTACTTAAATATGTTTTTCAGAGAATCTCTCTGACAAATATCTAATATTTTAATTTTTAAATTATTTTATTTTTGCTCTACTATGTTTTATCATTTTTTGTTTTTATTCTTTTGTGTTATAGCAGTATTAAATATGATTCTAAGATTGCCAGATAACTATGCTTCCTATTATAACTACATCTCCTCTTTGCACAAGCAAACATTAATGTAAAATCATTTTGCGTGTATAATTTGGGTCTGTCAGTTAAGATTATTAATGGAAGACTATTTACATGGATCTACTCAAATCACATAAATATATATAAGTACAGTGGTCAAAGTCAAGAGGATTAGAGATTCATGGTAAGAGAAATGGGAGACACCAGAAGACATGAAATGTAGTTGGCTTCTAAAAGCCAAGACTTGACCCCCAGTTGAAATCCAGCCAGAAAAATTATACCTCAGTCTAAATCCTCAAGGAACTGGATTCTGCTAAAAAAACTAACTGAACTGGAAACAAATAATTTTCCCTGCACCCTCCAGGCAAGAACTTGTCTCAGCTACAATGTTCATTTCAGCTGAGATCCAAAGTGGTCCAGAACCCATCTACTCTGCACCAGATTCATAAACTGCAGAAAATATGAAAACATAAATGTGTTTTATATTGCTAAATTTGTGGTTGTGTGTAATGCAACATTAGAAAAATTATTTCAGTAGCATAAACAGTAGCATAAACCCGGCTCAGTGCCAGGTGCCACACTGAAGTCCTTGATGTTGCAAACCAGGCTGCCCCGGCTCAGTGCCAGGCTAGGGTGGGGTCTGCAGTACCCCAACAATTAAGTATTATAAAATTAGTAATATAAGGCAATAATATTTGCTACATTAATTGTCTCACAATGCTAACAATTTGGGAAGAAATTTTCTCAGTGCCTCTGTAACATCTTTGTTGCATAGACTGTATATCACTGGATTGAACACTGGGGTCAAAATGGTGTAGAAAAGAGACAACATCTTGTCTGTTCCTTCATACTGATTGGATTTGGTGTTTAAATAGGAAATACTGGCTGATCCATAGAATAAAAATACAATGATCAGGTGGGAAGAACAAGTGGAAAAGGCTCTGGTCCTTCCAGTGTTTGATGGCAGCTTCAGGATGGTTGAGATAATTCTGCTGTAGGACCCAAGGATCAACATAAAGGGAACAGTGACAAATAGCACAGCAAACACATAGACCACCATCTCATTCACAAAGATGTCCCCGCAGGGCAGTTTGAGCATTGGGGGAATGTCACAGAAGAAGTGGTTGATTTGGTTGGATTCACAGAAGGGCAGAGAGAAAATCTGGCAGGTTTGCCCTACCTGGACTGGCATTCCAATGACCCAGGAACCAACTACCAGCCGGACACAGACCTCGTGGCTCATGACTAAAGGGTAGTGCAGAGGGTCACAAATGGCCACATAGCGGTCATAGGCCATCACTGCCAGAAGGAAACATTCTGTGGCTCCCAGTATGAGGAAAAAGCACATTTGTGTAGCACAAGCAAAAATAGAAATATTTCCCTTCTGGGTCCAGAGATCCACAAGCATTCTGGGAAGAGTAACAGACACATAACAGATTTCCAGGAAAGAAAAATTACTGATAAAAAAGTACATGGGGGTCTGCAGAGAGGACTCTGCCCTCCTGATTAGAATGATGATACCATTCCCCAGCAGGATAACCAGATAGATGACTGAGAATGTTCCAAAGAGAAACCAGTGCAACCTGGGAATCTCAGAAAATCCCAAGAGAACAAATTCCACTACTAAAGTGAGATTAGTTTCTGTGATTTTCACATTTTCTTTCTGTGGATTTACAGTTCTTGACTGCATTTTCTTCATTGCGAATTGGCTTAGTATGTGAGTTTTGATCTTTATAATTTCTTAGTTTCATTCTGAAGTTTACATCCTGTTCTTCGGGGAAATTTGATGTGAAATGAAGAGTAATGAACACACCTAATAAAAATAAAAAGTAATGTGATTAATAAAATGTTTTTAAATATGAGCTGGTTATTTTAGATCGACTTTCTGAGGAGAGCACACAATAAGATCCATTGAGATGTAGGTTTTGATTAAATTATAATAACAGAAAAGATAATGCACATTAGTTTTGTTTTCCAAACTGTAAAATTCTTCTCCAGTCTCCCTTTCTCATGCTTTCATTTTTAAACAAGGAAATTTGTTCAACTTCTATATTTAGAAAAATTGTTTTTCTCTTTTCAAATACTGTTTATCCCCCTAGTCTCAAATATATCTAGGAAGTCTTTGCTTTTTGTCTATTTTATTTTCCTTCCATTCACACATATAATCTCAATCTCTCACACTATTATATTCCAATAGAACTTCCTTCTTCCATTATTTGTCCTAGAGGGAGCAGGTTCTGTATTTCCCCCCACACTTATGAGACTGTACACACTCCTTGTCTGAATTTACACCTAGGTCATTAGATCAGGAAATCTTTTGGAGGATCTTTCTAATCACCATCTCCCATATGGTAATAACTATGTCTCATTGTTATTAATCAACAACTTCAAGACATACAATTCATTTAATTCAACATATTTTTGTATTACCCAAATACATTCATAATTATTACTTTACCAGGTTAGCTAGAATTCAACATTCAACGTTCTTTATAAGTACTTCTAGATTTTTATCCCATTACAACAACTTTCCACTCACATGTCCTCCATTACAAAAGCTAATCCTTAATAAAAAAGCAAAGCCACATTTTCCTTCTTCTGACCATGGCCTGGGTCATCTGAGATAAACTTACTCAAGAAGAGTGCATATCTCTTTGTTCTCACGGTTAATTTTGCATGACTCTAAAGAGTAGAAATGCAAATAACTCTTAAATATCCTATGTCCTACCACCTTTTGTTGCAATTTGCATAAATAGTATTTTCTGTAACATCTACCTCACTCCATGGACACCACCTGCCCTCCCTATTAATTGCTTATCCTACCTTATTTTCTTGAATAGGAAGTAAGAATCAACTGATAAAAATTTAGAATATTCTCATTAAAAAATCCTCCTTCCTGCATTTGACTAAATAAGCTTTCTGTTTTTTATTGTCTTTCAGATCCATTCAGATGAAGTTCTCCATTGGAGTTTCCTCTGAAAGATCCTCAGCTGGTCATTCCACCACAATTCCGCCCTCCCCAGAAGAACATCGACAGTGATCTATTGTTACCACACCTACATGAACTCTGTCAGTCTGTCATGGCTTCTGGTGTACTAGCACTAAAGCTTTGGGAAGTGGGGATATAGTGGTTTTAATCTCTAGCAGGTGACTCCTTCTGGGGCTGCATTTCAAGTTCTCTAGAGCTATATAAACCTGAGCTAGCTCGCACATACCAATCAGTGCTTAAAAATTTCACATATGTTGCTTCTTCTCAGTTCCATTCCTGGTCCTTAGTTATATCTACTTTCTTACTTCTTGAATTGCCCTAGCAGCCTGGCCCCACAGCACTTCATTTTGCACAGAACAGCAGGTGAATATTTAAAAGATGTGAATCCATCATTAGACATCTCTGTTAGATGTAGTTCCGTGGATTCTCCTTGTACTTGAAATAATATTTAAACTCCTTTTCATTGATTACAAACTGATGTATAATTTGGTGCCTGGAAATCTTTTTAACTTCATCTGCTAAATTTCTCTGCTGATTTGCATTTTGTCAATATTGAGTTCTATCTCCTAAGAATGGAAACTTAAGGGTAGTCTACTTTTATTTCTTCTGACCATGAGGTTCATTGTGTGAATATTCCAAATTTATCTCAAATGCCACTTCATCAAAGACCAACACAATTATCTTTTTAAGATTATATTATTACTACTGAATTGTATTAATATAAGTAAGTTATTTGTTAATCATATACTTATTGCCTTCTGATTTAAAGTAACTTGTTTATACCCCTACTTTTCATTACATCTGAGAAATTAGATTCAAAAAGTTCACAAAATTTTCCCAGATTTTCACAGAATTTTGGATTCCAACTCTATTTTTTTCCTCTTACATACCCTTGGTTTGATATTTCAAAAATAAGTAGCTATACAGAGATCATTCTTTTTATTTTAAGTAGGTAATTTTCTTATGTATTTTGCTGGTTCTTTGGAAGAAACAGATATGAAAATTCTTCAAAATCTCTATTACCATTTGCATTAGTCAGGTTTGTGTAACTGTGGTCAAAATAACCAACATAACAACTTATGGGAGGAAAAGTTAATTTTGATTCATGATTCTAGAGGTTTAGTCCAGGGTGAGCACAGTCTATTGCTCTGGGTTGAAAGTGAGGCAAAACATCATGGTGGAAGGGCCTGGGTGAAGAATGCTCATCCATTCACAGCAGCCAGCAAGCACAGGGAGGGAGGGGGAAAGGGTCACAGGGAAGTTGGACCCTTCCAGGGCATTCCCCCAGTGATCCATCTCCTCCAGCCATGCCCCACCCGCCTAGAGTTAACGCCCACTTAGTTCATTCAAACTGGCATGACCTGATCATGTTATAGCACTCACAATCCAATTATTTCACCTCTTAATATCCCACCATTAACACAGGAGCTTGTGGGAATACCACATATCCAAACCATAAAACCATTATCAAGTTGATTGCATGCCATGTACTCTACCACTGAGCCTATATCCCAAGTCCTTTCTAATTTGTATTTTGAGTCAGCCTCACTAAGTTGCTGAGGCTGACATGGAACTCATGATCCTTCTGCCTTAACCTCCCATGCGCATCACTGCATCACTGCCTGTTATTTTTTGAACTGATTATTTTCTCATACTCCTGAAAATAAAACATTGTCTTAACATTGACATTTGAACATTTTCTGTGTTTTTGCCAGCTTGAAATATTTTCTTCTTCCTGTCTTATTTCCACATTGTTTCCTAAAAACGTTTTCATTATCACTTCACTTTATTATCAAAGGCTTTTAGATCTAGAAAGTAGAAATTAGTATTCACCATTTGACTCACTGCAGACAATTCAAATTACCTGCGGATATCATAACTCCTCCCTTGTCTTTACCTTAGGGAGAAAAATAAGTAGTGCATCTGTCCTTGGGAATGTTGTGAAGCAGATAGGTATTCTACATACACACTGTTGTGAGGAGGAAAACATCATTAGAACCTTGAGCAAACTGTGAATCCCAACTCAATTAGCCATCAGGCTAATTAGCTTCCTTAAAACCTCTTCCAATCAGTCTCTCCCACACCATAGTCTGCCCTATGAATATATTCACTGACTGGTCCTTGGAGTTCTCATTCACATGTTCACAAATCTTCTCTGCCCTTGTCATTACATTCTGTGAATGATTTTTATTTTTTTGAAGAATATAGGCAAAATTCTGTTCTACTGTTACTCTACCTGTGATCTTGAATTAAGTTGAAAGTAGAAATTAACATGAGAATTGGTTATTTTTTTACAAAGAGAGGTAATTACAAATACAGTGAGAATCTAGAAGCATAAACATGAATTTTCAAAGAGAAAAATAGCATTCTTTTTTATTGGTTAACTATAGATGATTTTGTTAAAAACCAAAACCCATTTGGAATTTTGCTCATTTTTAATCCTATAATATTCTGCTACCTTTCTTTTAAGCCCAAATTAAATATTCCCATGAACCACATCAAACAATACATAGAAAGTTTAGCAAATGTACTTATGTATTGGGTTCCAGCTCCTGCCATGTTTATGGTCTTATTGATTATAATCACATAAACAATGATAGGACATGGCTCAGATATAACAAATTGTTGCTTATGAGCTGCAGGAATTTATAATTTGGATGAAAGAATTGTTTCATATTTTCCTTACCAAACTGAGATTCCCTAAGGAAATGGATTTGTGTAGAAATTATTTTATTTATAATGGCAACATTTCCTTTATCAACATTGCATAACATACTTAATATTCAATGCAACATTCTTCGATTTTAGTTTTCATATTTTTAAAATGAAAAATTTTAACATCATTGTAATCATTAAAAACAGATAAATGAGTTAGGAATTTACATATTTCAGATTCTTAAAACATATTAGTTTAAATTATTAATTCAGAAAGTAAAATAACTGTGGGACAAATAGTGGATTCAATTTAAGACCAAAATATACTCATGATTTTAGATGTTTGATATTATTTATTAAATTGAGATCCTGAAATTAACAGTCCTGAAAAATAGAATATCAACATATGAGCAGTTTACCTTTTCAGTTTTAAAGTTGCTTTCTTCTCATTGACATTTTTATATTTTGTAAATATTTAAATACACTGAGGTCTGAATCACTTTCATAGAGGAGCTCCACTTGCCTTTGAAGTAGTTAGTGCTCTTTGCAGAAGAAATAGTCACTTCTTTCCAATGGGGATATCTCATCTCCCTTGTGGCACATAAATTGCTAACTAACTAACTCCACAAGTTTAAGATTAATTTAGTATGTTTTGCAAAATATTTGCTCCATAACAGACAAGACTTTCCTGACATCTCTCCATGGACTATAATTTCATAAAATATTTTTTTCCAAATAGAGTCAGCACATGCATGTCTTCGAAGAGACATTCCTCGTATGATGAGACCTAAAGGAAAATATTGACATTATTTTTTGCCTGAATTTCTTACTGATCTTAATTTATTTTCTCTAATTTTTGTGGATAGAACTTTTTAGCAAATGATGGCTCTTTATGAAATAATCTGAACAAGTCCAGTTTATATTCTCATCTTTGAGGGGTACTCATTAGTTTTGTAGCAGTGGACATTTATGGTTGTGGGGTAATTGCTCTGAAGATAAAAGCAATTTGATCTTAAAGAAACTAAAATTACTCTATTCAGAGTATGGTATTCTCTCAGACAGCAGGGGAGTCCCTAAATTAAAAAAAAAAAATTGTTTATTAATGAACCTTAAAAGAACTAAAAACAAGTAACATCTGTAAAAATTTAAAATGCTTCTATCTCATTGCAAACTTTGATAATTTAGCATTTCTCAGTTCCAACTCTTCTACATTGTTCTTTATGGAAAGAAACACTCCAAGCTCCAAGCATGAAGTTAGAGCTTCTATCTTCCGTTGACTTCTTTACTTTCTATTGAGTTTTGTTTCAATATCAGTATGTGATTGTTTCTGCGATGGGATTATTTTCCAGGGCTGCACCCTGCTCACATTTGCTATGTCAGGAGATGCTTCTCCAAGGTTCATCCTCACTTCCTTTCCTTAACCATAGGATGCTGCTTCCTTTCAGCTCTTTCACTACACTAGAATTTGGAAATGATTGATGCTTTTAAATCTTTTACGCCTAATAGCAGAGACAAAGTACCCCCTGCCTCCACTCCCAGGGAGGTGGAACTGGATACCAGGGAGGTGGAACAGGATATCAGTTGACAAAAGGATGCTTGGTGTTTCTAACCCTAGATAATGTTCCCCTTTGTTCTCCACTGATTTCAAGCATAGTTCTTAGCAGATAGCAGGTACTAGTGGGAACTTTGTGACTGAATTTTGGCCTCTATGACTGTGATAATATTGCATGCTCTTCAGAGAAAAATGACATCTAAATGTACAACACAGGTATAGTGAGAACCGTGATTTTCTGACACAAACTCTGTAGCCAGAAAAAAATAAGACATACCATATTTTCTTTTCCACACATACAATAACTTTCTACCAGCTGGAGAGATCCCATAAAGGGATTCTGCTGAAGCTGGAAAATGTTATTATTAACAACCGAAGATACATTTATTTATGGAAAGACTAAGGAAACAAGATATGCTGTCAGTAGTGTGTGATACTACCAAAGAACCAAATAATTTTCAGATGCTATTTTTGCATTAATTCTTGTTTTCAATAGTTTCCTTTGACGGTTGTGACTTTGGTTTTACTTTTGATGATTATCTGCTTCATATTCAATGTATAGTGATGGCTTCCTCAATCTACTGTATATGTACGTTCAGATTTTCTTTTTTTCCATTTCTTGTTTTTTTTTCCCCACAATAGAGTGATAAGTTTTATATTTCCATGCAGTAGTTTTTGGAAGCTTAATGTTGTTGACAGTAACATGAGAAATGCCAGAATTTTTTAAAATCTTGGTGGCAGTCTTTAAGCTCATCTTTCCTGGGGTCTTACCAAGTGCTGCAATGCCCCAGTCATGAATTAACTAGTAATCAGTAACCACAGATGAATCACCACAGATCTCTGGCGTGATCTCTGGCTTCTACAGTGAGTTCTCATAGAAACAAATCACCTGGATGATTTTCCCGGCATACTCAACCAAACACACTGAGATTGTTGTGGGTCTCAAAAGCAGCTTGGTATGAAGTATTGAGCACTCCGGGGTTAAGAAAGTAGGAAAAATATCTGTAGGGGAGACAGAAGGGACTTTATTTGCTGTACTAAATATATAGGTAATTTCATTAATGTTGTGACCATCTATTATCTTTCCAAGATCACACGACCAAAAAAAAAAAAAAAATTTAAAACCTATGTGTAAAATATGTAGCCTTTTTATTCCTCTTACTGGCAGATATATTATGTTCACATTGTCTATTTATTAAAGTTTCATTCAACATCACTGCATATAGTGTGCCTATACTTTTCTGTGTTAGTGTCTACCTTTTAATTTGAATGCTTCATGTATTTGAATTAAGGTCATTATAATACACTACCATTTCCTATTTGTTTCTTCTTCTTCTTCTTCTTCTTCTTTTTTTTTTTTTTTTTTTTGGTTTGTTTTGCTTGTCTCCTCTCTTCTGTTATTTTTAAGCTAATTCAATTATTTTCCATTTCATTTTTTTGCTGCCTTTTTACATACAATGCTATAATTTTGTGATGGTTTCAGTGTTAAAAAGTATCAATGTGTATGTATACTTAACTCTCCATCCTTTACAATTGATGCTTTCCTCTGGCTCTTTCTTTTGATCCTCCATATCTCACATCTCACACTTCAAAAAGGTAATAATCTTATAACAGTATAATTCTCTTTGCCCATATTTCATCCTTTGGATGGTGGTATCATTTTATATATGTTAATGTTATAAGTTTTTTACTTATGCTATTATTTAAGTAGTCAGTTATTTCGTGTTGATGTGGACAGAAGAATTTTATTTTATGTTCATTCTAATAAAAAATTGAGAGGAATATGTATGTTGACATTTTCCACTTTTAAAAGAAAAACTTTGTTCAAAATAAATTTTAGAGAGTTTGAATGGACAAAGAATGATATATGAATTAAACAACACTCAAAAAAAGAGAGGTTCTGAGAGTTCCCCTCTAGTGCCATGGCAGTGGGACTTCAAAGTTTAACAGAAAAGGAAGATAAAGAAATTACTTAATTGACTATAGCTAATCATTTGCCTTACTTGGGTATGTTTCAATTGAAGGTTGTTAATGATATAAGTAATTGACTGTTTGGTGGACTATGAAATTCTTCCAGGTAAAACTTAGCATGGTCAAAAGATTTACTTTGTGATTATTCCTTTTCAAGATGGTGAGCAGATTAGTAAATTGGGCCCCGTGATTCTTGCTTCCTGGTACTCAAACTTTTGTTGATTATGAGAATTGTGACCCAGAAGTAATAAGAATGAAGGCTTGAGGGGACCTTGGGCATTAACAAGACCATGTCCATCACAGGCTCAGGGGTGTAAAAGTAAAAATTTCTTTGAAAAGAGACAATGGGGACACCCTACTTATATAAGGGGACCCAACAAAGTTGTTACCCTGTGCTCTGCCACCTTGACAGTCATGGACCCAGAAGACTTGGGTACTCAAAAGGGCAGCAGACTTCACATTGACTGTGTGAAGCTCATTCTGCAGGATAGTGGAGTTAATTGGTTCTAGAAGCTTCCACTGAGATTTCAAAGGAAAGATTGGGAGGTCAGGCAAAGTGCAGTAGGGTCACAGTTCCAGGGGTTTTCCCCAGAGAGAGTGATATGTGAAGATGTGAAAAGGAAGCTGCAGCTGCAGTGCAGACCCTAAGATTAAGAGATGCCAGCAACTTGGGATGTCTGCTGAGGAAAGCTACAGGAATTGAGCAGAAACAAGTTGAGAGAGGTCATCAAGGCCACAGGGGTGAAGCTACACAAGCATTTTGGAGTAAACATCACGATGATGAAGCCAGAATTAGGGACAGGCAGTTGGTGTATAAATAGGGGATCAGGTGAAATTGAGGAAATGGAAGCCATGAAAGTCATGAAAGCCATCTGCCTCTGGAAGTTGGAGACTGCCCTTGGGAGAATGGAATGTCAAGGATCTCCAGAGCCCACTGATTACCAAATTTACCTGCGCTTGTCAGGAACTATAGGCAGGGAGCTGCTCAGTAATGCCCCCTGGGCCCTTACTTGGCTGAATCACTTTGGCCCTCCTGCTGCCCCATTCGATTCTCACTTTATGCATCTCACTTGCAAAACCCAGACTAGTCACGTAGGCAGGAAGGAGAAATAAGAGGGGAGAGAACTGGAGAACAAGAGACCTTAACCTATAAAAGATGTAGGGCGTGCTCACTTCTTCAGATTCCAGAACATCAGCCAAGGCCCCCTTCTCCTTCCTGGGAGAAGTCTGTATTACTACCTTTAAATAAAATCTACTGGTTTCAAGATGGCCGACTAGAGGGCAGCTGCATTTCATGTTGCTCCAGGACTCAAGATTCAAAAGAGGAGATAGTGAGTGACTTTGGACCAACTCAAAGCCGCCGGGTGAGTTTCTCCCATTGGGGAGGCGTCCCGGATGGGGCGGTAGCCCCGGAACGCAGGGAACTTTGTGAAGTAGAGTGGCTCCGCGAGTCGTCCCTCCCCCCACTGGAGCGGTAAACACGGACAGCGGGGAACTTTGCAGAGGAGGCCGTGCAGCACAGCGCTTGGTTTTGGAGCAATCTGCCGGGGCTGCCAGAGGAAGAATTGGGCGATTGGGCGGCGAGCTATTTGGACTCAGCAACCGCCTGAACAACGGCGGGGGAGCTGTCCTGAGGAGGTTGAGGTTCACAGTGAGTTGCTTGGTCTCCAAGCGCACACACAGAACACCGGGTGGCTGCCTGGAGGAAGAGATGAGCGGCGGGTCACTGGGGCTTGGAGCATATGTATGAGGCTCCAAGTGACTGCTCAAAGGACGGGTCGCATAGCCAGGCAATCAGGTGCAAAGCACGGTCCGGTCTGGGGACCTAGGCACCTTTTGTTAAAAGAGCTACACAGAGACAAGCTGAGGGGCAGAGCGAAGGTTCCAGGACTGCGGGCAGCTTCTCTAAGAAGGGACAACCTAAGGAGACTCGTCTGCGAAGGGCAGAGCTCCCAGGCCCAGGAGGTAGGTCCGGGCCCCTGGGAACGTTGCCTGGGAAGGCTGCCCTGCCCAGGTGGTAGTTGTGGACTGAGGGGAACCTCTAGGAGGGGAACTGACCAGCGAGACCTCCCATCTGGTGAGTCTTCCCCAATGGGTGAGGATTTCCCACAAGGACGGTAAAACCAGAGACACAGGTCCAAACAGGCCTTGTCTCAGCCCGCAACCTAGTTCCCCTTTGGATGACCATTGGTCAACAAGTAGAGGCACCTCTGCCCACTAGCAGGGAATATACCACCTGAAGACCACCACCCCTAGAGAGGCAGCTTCCTTGGGGAACACCGCAGTATCAACTTCCTCTAAGACTTCAGGCTACTGAAGGATAAGAGGGGATACACTAGCAATCTTCAGGGACATTATAAGTCAATAGAGGAAATCTGCAACATCTCAGCAGTCCACTGATACCTGAACGACATGAGAAAACAAAGGAAGAAAATGCCTCAAACAAATCTGGATGTTACATCAATAAAATCCAATGACAGCATGGCAGAAGAAATGTCAGAAAGGGAGTTCAGAATGTACATAATTAACATGATAAGGGAAGCAAACGATGAAATGAAAGAGCAAATGCAGGCATTGAATGAACACACCAATCGACAGTTAAAAGAGCAAATACAGGAAGCAAAAGACCATTTCAATAAAGAGTTAGAGATATTGAAAAAAAACCAAAGAGAAATCCTTGAAATGAAGGAAACAATAAACCAAATTAAGAACTCCATAGAAAGCACAACCAATTAGATAGAACACCTGGAAGACAGAACCTCAGATATTGAAGACAAAATATTTAACCTCGAAAACAAAGTCGAACAAACAGAGAAGATGGTAAAAAATCATGAACAGAATCTCCAAGAACTATGGGATATCATGAAAAGTCCAAACTTGAGAATTATTGGGATTGAGGAAGGCTTAGAGAAACAAACCAAAGGAATGAACAACCTATTCAATGAGATAATATCAGAAAATTTCCCAAATCTGAAGAATGAAATGCAAAATCAAGTTCAAGAGGCTTATAGGACTCCAAATGCACAAAATTACAACAGACCCACACCAAGGCACATTATAATGAAAATACCTAACATACAAAATAAAGACAGAATCTTAAAGGCTGTGAGAGAAAAGAACCAAATTACATTCAGGGGGAAACCAATACAGATATCAGCAGATTTTTCAATCCAGACCTTAAAAGCTAGAAGGGCCTGGAAAAATATTTTTCAAGCCCTAAAAGAAAATGGATGCCAACCAAGAATCTTATACCCAGCAAAACTTACCTTCAGATTTGACAATGAAATAAAATCCTTCCATGGTAAACAAAAGCTAAAAGAATATACAAAAAGAAAGCCAGCATTACAGAACATTCTCAGCAAAATATTCCATGAAGAAGGGATGAAAAACAAAGAAGCAAATCAGCAAAGGGAGGAGCTATCCTAAAGGAACTCTCAAATAAAGAGGAAACAAGTCGTGTCAAAAATAAACAAATAAATGAATAAAATGAGTCAAATGACCGGGAATACAAATCATATCTCAATAATAACCCTGAATATTAATGGCCTGAATTCATCAACAAAAGACATAGACTGGCAGATTGGATAAAAAAGAAAGATCCAACAATATGTTGCCTGCAAGAGACTCATCTCTTAGAAAGAGATACCCAAAGACTAAAGGTGAAAGGATGGGAAAAAACTTACCATGCACATGGACCCAGCAAAAAAGCTGGGGTATCCATCCTCATTTCAGATAAAGTGGACTTCAAGCCAAAGTTAGTCAGAAGGGATAAAGGACATTTCATACTGCTTAAGGGAACCATAAATCAGCAAGACATAACAATCATAAATATCTATGCCCCAAACAGTGACTCACCCATGTATGTCAAACAAATCCTTCTCAATCTCAGAAACCAAACAGACCACAATACAATAATACTAGGTGATTTTAACACACCTCTCTCACCACTGGACAGATCTTCCAAACAAAAATTGAACAAAGAAACCATAGATCTCAACAACACAATCAATAATTTAGACGTAACAGACATTTATAGAATATACCATCCAACGAAGAGTGAATACACTTTCTTTTCAGCAGCACATGGATCCTTCTCTAAAATAGACCATATATTATGCCACAAAGCTTATGTTAGCAAATACAAGAAGATAGAGACACTTCCTTGTATTTTATCAGATCATAATGGATTGAAATTAGAAATAAATGAAAGAGTAAAAAACAGAAATTACTCCAACACCTGGAGATTAAACAATATGCTATTATATGATGAATGGATAACAGAAGATATTAGGAAGGAAATTAAAAAATGCTTAGAGGTAAATGAGAACAAAGAACCATCATATCAAAAACTCTGGGACACTATGAAAGCAGTACTTAGAGGAAAATTTATTTCATGGAGCGCATTCAAAAAAAGAAGTAAAACTCAACAAATAAATGACCTAACACTACAGCTCAAAGCCCTAGAAAAAGAAGAACAGACCAACACCAAAAGTAGTAGAAGACAGGAAATAGTTAAACTCAGAGCTGAAATCAATGAAATTGAAACAAAAGAAACAATACAAAAAATTGACAAAATAAATAGTTGGTTCTTCGAAAAAATAAACAAAATTGATAAACCTTTAGCCACACTAACAAAGAGAAGACGAGAGAAAACCCAAATCACCAAAATTCGGAATGAACAAGGAAATATCACAACAGACACGATTGAAATACAAAACATAATTAGAAGCTATTTTGAAAATCTATACTCCAACAAAATAGAAAATTTCGAAGATATCAACAAGTTTCTAGAGACGTATGAATTGCCTAAACTAAACAAGGAGGACATACACAATTTAAATAGACCAATTTCAAGTAATGAAATAGAAGAAGTCATCAAAAGCCTACCAACGAAGAAAAGTCCAGGACCTGATGGTTTCTCAGCCGAGTTCTACAAAACCTTTAAAGAAGAGCTCATTCCAATACTTTTCAAAGTATTCCATAAAATAGAAGAGGAGGGAACCCTCCCAAACTCATTCTATGAAGCCAATATCACCCTGATACCTAAACCAGACAGAGATACATAGAGGAAATAAAATATCAGACCAATTTTCTTAATGAACATCGATGCAAAAATTCTGAACAAAATTTTAGCAAATCGCATACAAAAACATATTAAAAAGATAGTGCACCATGATCAAGTGGGTTTCATCCCAGGGATGCAAGGTTGGTTCAACATCAGGAAATCAATAATTGTAATTCACCATATCAACAGACTTAAAGTCAAGAATCACATGATTATTTCAATAGATGCAGAAAAAGCATTTGATAAAATACAGCACCCCTTCATGCTCAAAACACTAGAAAAAATAGGGATAGTGGGAACGTTCTTTAACATTGTAAAGGCCATCTATGCTAAGCCCATGGCTAATATCATTCTTAATGGTGAAAAACTGAAAGCATTCCCCCTAAAATCTGGAACAAGGCAGAAATGCCCTCTCTCACCACTCCTATTCAATATCGTCCTTGAAACTCTAGCCAGAGCAATTAGACAGACCAAAGAAATTAAAGGGATACGAATTGGAAAAGAAGAACTCAAACTATCCCTATTTGCTGATGATATGATTATATACTTAGAGGAACCAGGAAATTCCAACAGAAAACTCTAAGAGCTCATAAGTCAATTTAGTAAAGTAGCGGGATATAAGATCAATGCTCATAAATCCAATGCATTTTTATACATAAGTGATGAATCTTCAGAAAAAGAAGTTAGGAAAACTACCCCATTCACAATAGCCTCCAAAATTAAAATACTTGGGAATCAATCTCACAAAAGAAATGAAAGACCTCTACAATGAGAACTACAGAACACTAAAGAAAGAAATTAAAGAACACCTTAGAAGATGGAAAGATCTCCCATGTTCCTGGATAGACAGAATTAATATTGTCAAATGGCCATACTACCAAAAGTGCTATACAGATTCAATGCAATTCCAATTAAAATCCGAATGATGTATCTTACAGAAATAGAACAAGCAATCATGAAATTCATCTGGAAGAATAAGAAACCCAGAATTGCTAAAGCAATCCTTAGCAGGAAAAATGAAGCAGGGGGTATTGCAATACCAGAACTTCAACTGTACTACAAAGCAATAGTAACAAAAACGGCATGGTATTGGTACCAAAATAGACAGGTAGATCAATGGTACAGAATAGAGGACATGGACACAAACCCAAATAAATATAATTTTCTCATACTAGACAAAGGGGCCAAAAATATACAATGGAGAAAAGATAGCCTCTTCAACAAATGGTGCTGGGAAAATTGGAAATCCATATGCAACAGAATGAAACTAAACCCATATCTCTCACTGTGCACGAAACTAAACTCAAAATGGATTAAGGACCTCGGAATCAGACCAGAGACCCTGCATCTTATAGAAGAAAAAGTAGGTCTAGATCTTCAACATGTCGGCTTAGGACCAGACGTCCTCAACAGGACTCCCATAGCACAAGAAATAAAAGCAAGAATCAACAACTGGGATAGGTTCAAACTAAAAAGCTTTCTCTCAGCAAAGGAAACTATTAGCAATGTGAATAAACAGCCTACAGAGTGGGAGAAAATCTTTGCCAATCATACTTCAGATAGAACACTAATCTCCAGAATCTATAAAGAACTCAAAAAACTCAACACCAAGACTACAAATAACCCAATCGACAAGTGGTCTAAGGAAATGAACAGACACTTCACAGAAGAAGACCTACAAACAATCAACAAACGTATGGAGAAATGTTCAACATCTCTAGTAATAAGAGAAATGCAAATCAAAACCACCCTAAGATTCCATCTCACCCCAATCAGAATGGCGATTATCAAGAATACAAGCAACAACAGGTGTTGGCGAGGATGTGGGGAGAAAGGTACACTCATACATTGCTGGTGGGGTTGCAAATTAGTGCAGCCACTCTGGAAGGCAGTAAGGAGATTCCTTAGAAAACTTGGAATGGAACTACCATTTGACCCAGCTATCCCACTCCTTGGCCTATACCCAAAGGACTTAAAATCAGCATACTACAGAGATACAGCCACATCAATGTTCATTGCTGCTCAAATCACCATAGCCAGATTGTGGAATCAACCTAGATGCCCTTCAGTTGATGAATGGATAAAGAAACTGTGGCATATATATACAATGGAATATTACTCAACCATAAAGAATGATAAAATTATGGCTTTTGCAGGCAAATGGACGAAATTGGAGAATATCATGCTAAGTGAGATAAGCCAATCTCAAAAAACCCAAGGAAGAATGATCTGGCTGATAAGTGGATGATGATACATAATGGGGCATGGGAGGGGTTAGTTTTAGGGTTAGAGTGAGGGTTAGGGAGGGGGGCAAGAATGGGGGAAGGAAGGACTGTATAGAGGGAAAAGAGGGATGGGAGGAGTGGGGGGAAGTGGAAAAATAACAGAATGAATCAACCAATATCACCCTATGTAAATTTATGATTACACAAATGGTATGCCTTTACTCTATGTACAAACAGAGAAACAACATGTATCCCATTTGTTTACAAAAAAAAAAAAAAAAAATCCGCTTAACATGCTTGCCTTGGCGTACTTCTCTGATGTTATACTTCAACACCTGAGAAAGCAGAACTTGTCACTGGGAAATGGCAGTATCAATGACATGGACCCTAGACATTGGATGAGAAACTACAAGAGTTTTGCTTTGGGTCTCAGATGAGATTTTGGATTAGGAATTTTGGGAAGTGCTGAAACTGTCCAGACTTTAAGGACTCTTGAAAGTGGACTAAATATATTTTGCATTACAAGATGGGTATACAATTTTAGGGACCAGGGACAGGATGTTACGATTTTGGATATCTGGTGTCCCCAAAAGCAAGTATGTGAGAATATGTGAGAATATTCTGAGGTACAATGATTAGATTTTAAGAGTTGTGATCTAATCAGTGGGTTAATTTCCTTATATGGATTGACTGGGTGGTAACTATACACAGGGTGTGGCTGAAGAAGGTAGATCAATGGCACCAAGCTTGGAGGATATTTATTTTGTCCTTAGTGAGCTTAGCTCTTGCACTATTTCCTGTTATGTCTAGAAATGTCTTCTTCCACCATGATATTCTGCCTCTTTTTTAGGCCCAAATCTGTGGAGCTGTCAATCTCGGACTTAAACTCTGAAACAATGAGTCTGAATAAACTTTTCCTCCGCTACACTGTTTATGTCAGAACTTTTGGTCACTGAAATGAAAAAGCTGATAAAACTATTTCAAAGCATCCTACAGTTATTTTAGTACAATAAACTATCTCTTCTGTTTTCTAGATACTTACAAATTAGTTCAGATCTTATGTAAACACTGGTTAGATTATAACTATTTTATTTATAGATTTCAAGAAATCACACAAATCCAAAAATATTTTCAAGTTGACTAGATATTTTGAATTCATTTTTTTTTTTTTTTTTTGAGGAGGTAGGAAGTGGGTGTTGAAACGAGGACACTCCACCAATGAGCTACACCCCCAATCTGTTTTTTATTTATTTTATTTATTTTATTTTGAGACAGGATTTCACTAAGCAGTGTAAGCTGGCCTGGATCTTAAGCTTCTCCTATAGTTTCAGCCTCCTGAGTTGCTGGAATTACAGGTGTGTGGCACCATGCCGGCTTCAATCTGTTTCTAAAATGATTTACGTATTTTAGTAATCCCTTGTTTTCGTCAGTTTTTTTTGCTGCTGTGACTAAAAAGGTCTGACCAACACAATTGTAGAGGAGAAGTTTATTTGAGGGCTCATGGTTTCAGAGGTCCTTGACCATAGAAGGTCAGCTCCATTCCTTAGGGTTCCGGGTGAGGTTGAACATCATGGCAGAAGAGTGTGGCACATGGAAGCAACTTGCATCATCAGGAAGCAGAGAGAGAGACTCCATTCTCCAGATACAAAACACATACCCCAAAGCCACACCCCAGTTCCAAACTTCTCCAGCCACACCCTACCACTTCAATTAATCCCATCAGGGATAAAGACACTGATTGGGTTAAGACTCTTACAACCCAATCATTTCTCCCTCTGAACCTTCCTGCATTGTCTCACATGTGCGCTTTTGGAGGACACCTCACATCCAAACCATAACATCCCTCATTAAAAATACCAGGAAAAAGTCACTATAAATCAAAGAGGTGATTGTAAATAATTTATCAGAGATGTCTAAAACTCATAAAGAGTCAGAGTAGAGAGTATCTCTGAAGTGCTAGGGAATATTATAAAGTCTTTAGGTAAGGGGCGAAAGTAAAGGAAATGTGGCATAACTGAAAGTATGTTTTATGCTAAACATTGTGTTAACTGCATTCTAAGTCCTTGTTTCATTTTTTCTTTATCTCAATTTTCATATATCTGAACCAACTACTTATTTTCTGGGGAATAAGAAACTTAGGGCCAAATTTGACCATACTGTTTTTTTGTTTTTGTTTTTGCTTTGTTTGTTTGTTTTTGCCATTTATTGTCATATCTCCTTTTCCTTTCTTTGGTGTTTGGTTGTTTTATTTTGGCTAAACCTCAGTCAGGTAAGATTGCCTTTTACATTTTGAAAGGGTTTTATTCTCAGTAGAGATACTAGTACTAACATAATATTGGAACAAAAAGAAAACATATTTACTTTGTGTAATTTAAGAAACATTTTTGTGAACACTGCTGGATGAAGTCTGTGCCAAGTATTTTAGCAGTCTAAATGATCTCTCGTCAGTCAACACTTGCTATCTAAATATTTTTTTGTCACCTACGATCATGTGGGTGCACTCATCCTCAGCATCTATGTGACTATGCATAAGTTAGTCCACAGATTTTGGCTGATCATTCTCCTTGTCCACCATAATCCCTGGCATAAATTAAGTGCTAATAAGATGTTGAATTAATGCTAATGGAATTCATTCAAGGTAGAAAATATCCTCAAAAACACCATTCTCTCAAAAGTGGGAAGAGATATAAAGCTCCAGTTTAAGCAAAATACAACACACTTTTGTTTTTAAGTGCTGGAGATCAAACTCAAGGCCTCATGCATGCTAAACACATGCTGCAGAATGAAATTATATGACTTCCTTTTTGGGGAAAATAAATGATTCCATAGTTAGATAACTAGGAAAAAAACTGTCATTGATATACAAATGTCAAGCTGCAATACAAAATTTTCTTTTGGATTTCAATTTACATTATTTTGTGGAATTAATGTAGTTGCTCAAGACTTTCCTGATAAATATCCTTTTTGGACAATAATTTTGAGAGAGTCATAGAGAATGAAAGACAGGTATGTACTGATTTCAAGACTAACTGTGAAGATACATTATCTAAATGGTGTGTGGTATTGGTAAAGAATGGACTAATAGATCAGTGGAATAGAATTGAAATCAAAAATAGACACACAAAAATAGAGTTGAAAATGTAGTCTGATGTTAGAATGAAGTAAAATCAGCAAAATGGAGCAAAGATACGCTTCTCACCAAATCTTACTGCAAGAACTGTACATTCACTCATTAAAAAGAAAAGAAGGTAAACAGTCTTAATATCCTTAAATAACTCAAGTGGGTGTAGTACTAAAATGTAAAGCAAAACAATAAAAGTCTTAGAAGATAGAAAAAGTCAAAATGACTTAGGGTTTGTCAATCAATTGTTAGGTACAAAAAGGCTAAATGGAAGATCCATGAAAGTGAACAGTAAACTATAATTTATTAATATTAAATTTTGGCTCTGAATAAGACATATTAAGAACAAGTGAACCCATGTCATACATGGGGGAATATTTTCAAAGATATACTTGATATACTGTTTTTCAAAAAGTATGAAGTACCCTTTAAATTCAATAATAAGAAATAAAACTGATTAAAAACTGTCAAAGACTATCAAACCCTTCAAAGGAGAAGTCATAAAGATGGCAGGTAAGCAGAATGAAAGATGGTCCATCACAAGGTCATTAGTGAAATGCAAGTTAAAACAACAAGGAGATCCAATTACATACCTATAATAATGGCCAAAATCCAGAACACTGACAATACTAAGTGCTGAAGAGAATGTAAACCAATAGGACTGCTCATGCAGATTGTGGGGATGCAAAATGTTACTTTACCTTACACTTAAGATAGAATCCATCAGTCATGCTCCTTGTTATTTACCCACAGTAACTGAAAACTTTTGTCCACAAAGAATCCTAAACATGAATATTTATAGCATTCTAGCACATTGGTTCATAATTGTCAAAACATGGACTCAATCATGAAACTCTTCTGTAAATGAAGGCATAAATAAATTGTGGTGAATACAGAAAATGTAATATTGTACAGTAATAGGAAGAAATGAGTGATCAAGTTATAAAAAGACACTGAAAAAATATATATCCCTGAGTGAAATAAAGCAATGTGGGAAAACTATGTGTTGTATGATTCCAAGTATATGACATTCTGTAAAACAGAAAATGAGAGAGACAATAAAATGATTAATGTCTTCAACTGGATAAGGGTAAGAAGGGATGAACAGGTAGAGTACAGAGAATTTTGAAGGCAGTGAAAGCACATTTAATGATGATATAAAGGTGAGCTATACACTTTTTCAAACCAAAAAAAAAAATGCATAACTTCAATAATGAAGCATACTGCGAATTATATACTTTTGGTGATAGTGATCAGTCCATTTAAGCTCACAATTGTAAGAAATATACCATTCTGGTGATGCTTTTGATAGTAGGGACATGCTGTACTGTGTAGGAGCATGCTGTATGGGAAATCTCTGCTCCTTTTCCTCATTTTAACCAAATTTACTGTTGACCTAAACCGTTCTCCAACACAGAACATTTTTTTAAAGTAAATAATGTCATTAAGTAATTAATATCTTTACTAATGTCATTAGTAAAGAAAATGTGTCTGTGGTATATAGGACTTTATACGCATGCTTTATTTTCATCATTTGTCTCATTTTCTTTTATTAGTAAAATCAGAAACATACATGGATATATAAAAGAGAAAGTGCTTTTTAAACATGTGACATTGTATCTATGATTTTTATGAATTTTTTAATTTAATGATGTAAATTGACACTTTCAAAAACATTCCCACAAAACAATATTAGCAAAAAATCTTATGTCATAGTCAAGCTGTAAATAACACATTGTTTTCTCTCTAGGAATAGATAAATGTTTTGTTCACATTTTCATTTGTTCAATGAATACCTTTTAGCCTATACTGTATGAAAGGAATGTTTTAGGTGGGAATGCAGAGCACTGAAATATTAGTAAAGTTTCCTTTCCTCCTGCTGTCTATTTAAATTCTAGTAAAGACAATTGATATTAAGTAATATAAGAAATACATAACAGGTTATATTTAGTGCTAACATTTAAGATGCCACAAGAAGGAGAATTGGAAGTTTGTGGAAGATCTCACTGATTAAATGTCAATTGAATGAAACATGGAAAGAGTGACTGCCTATGGGAAGATTGGCATAGGCAAAGGGGCAGGTAGAGGGAACCTAAGAGGCTCCAGCAGCAGGAGGCCAGGATGGTTGCAAGAGATATGACTAACCATATTCAACAGAAAAACAATCAATACTACATGATTTTCATTTTTGAAGACAAAATCCCTTCCATTGAAACATAGTTCATTTTTCAAAACAAATATTTCAAAATTTATTTATTTGGTACCTAAGATTGCACCCAGGGGCACTTAACCACAGAGCAACATCCCTAGCCCATTTTTATTTATTATTTAACTTTTTTTTTTTTTTTTAATTTAGAGACAACGTTCCTCTGAGTTGCTTTCTCACTAAGTTGCTGAGACTGGCTTTGAACTTACAGTCCTCCTGTTTCAGCTTCCTGGGCCCCTGGAATTACAGACGGGTGCCACCAGGCCCGGCCATATTTCAAAATTTAAATACTCAGTGTTACAATTGTCTTAGTCTAGTCAAGTGCTACAACAAATACCTTAGACCTGGGCACTTATAAACAGCAGTAATCTTATTTTTTTCAGTATAGAGACTAAGAAGTCAGTGTTTACTTTCTTTCTTTGTCTTTTTTCTTCCTTCCTTCTTTTCTTTTCTTTCTTTCCTCCTTTCCTTCTTTCCATCTTTCCTTTTTTCTTTCTTTCTTTCTTTTTCTTTCTTTCTTCTCTCTCTCTCTCCCTCTCTCTCTCTCTCTCCTCTCCCTTTCTTCCTCCCTCCCTTCCTTCCTTCTTTCATCAATACATGAGAGTGTTCATGTCTGAGGATATCATGTGTATACATGTATGCACTCACATTAGTTGCCCTGCTTGGTCCCTGGACTTCCCTGTGACTGAAATTGATCTCAAAGCAATCACCTGAGAGTTAGGAAGTAGTCTATAGATTGGCCTGGTGTGAATTTTTTTACAAAATTGAGGTGCCCTGGTGATTGCTGGACTCTTATTATCTTCTCTCTTGGGTCTTTAACCTCTGAATACAACACAGAATGCACAATGTAAACACAGAGCAAGAGAGGGAGTTCCAGAACTACAGGTAGTGAGTAAAGAAAAAAGCCAAGAAGTAACGTGAGCTATAGACTACCATCAAAGTGGAACATCATGAAATGTGGAAGGTATAAAAGAGAAAAGGCGAAAAAATCTAATTTAAAGGGTTATTTAATTTTATTTATTTTTTTTTAAAAAATGACCCATTCCTAAATCTGTGGATTATGAGAGCTGTGGTTGCATTTTGAATGTTAAGGAACAAGAATCTGATTCTCTAGAAGGGCCACCAAAATTGTTTTCTCTATGTTGTTTTGCACTCTGTGTCTTCCCATTGTATGCCTGTAAAGGACTTAGTAAGTCAAGCAGGAATCAAGATGAAGGTACACATTTACATCGGGGGAAAGAATGCTGCATCTATTTTAACTACCCTTCCTGGTATCCGCTAAAGATTTTGTGCCCCTGCTACTTTCCAATGAGCAAACAGATGTGTTCTCCTGTATTGGGACAGTTTTCCCACCACAGTGAAAGGAGGAGGGCACTCTGAAATAGGCTGGCTCCTTCTATGTCTTAAGAGAAGGCACTTACATGGTGCAGACTTGGTCTTGACATGATTTAGGCATTCCAAAACCATGCTTTACCACAGAGGCAGTCTTCCAAGATTCCTGCAGTATTTATGGTTCCCATGCTTACACAGTGATGAATCTTTTTCCTTAATAAGTGAAAAGATATTATTCTTCTCCATTAAGCCCCTTCCTTATTGTTTGAGCTACCTGTAAAGTCAGTTTGTCTACTTTGTCTCGGCTATGTGTTTAAAAAGCCTGCTTCTGCCAGGTGCGGAGGCACACACCTGTAATCCCAGTGCCCCAGGAGGCTGAGGTAGGAGGATCAAGAGTTCAAAGCGAGCCTCAGCAATGGCAAGGCACTAGCATCTCAGTGAGATCCTGTCTCTATAAAATACAAGATAGGACTGAGGATATGACTCAGTGGACAAGTGTCCTGAGTTCAATCCCCAGTACCCAACCAAGAAAAGTGAATGAAACCAAATATGGTAGGTAGTATCACTACATTAAATTTCTCTTAGCTGGGACTAGAGTATTTTAGAGGCCTTATAAAAGTCTGTTGTAAAAATCTAAAAGTGTTCAGCTCTTGAGCATATTTTTCTGGAGTCTGCATTTGAATTACCTCTTCTCTTTCTCTCTGCATGCCCAGACCCTTCTCAGTCACCCTACAGAGAAGATGGAGAGGCATGTGCATGTTTTTGTACACGTACAAGTGCATAGAAATAAAATGTAGAATTAAAAAAAAAAAGCCTGCTTCTGTGAGGAATGTTTATAATTGTACAGAAACCAAAACTAGCTGATGGGTAAGTGTTCTTCCTCTGGAGTGAAATGCTTTGAACTCACCAAGCTACATATTAAAAGTCTGCTTTTCCTATTTTGATCAATATTCTTGATAAATTGCTATAAAAGTAGATCAAATAATGATTGACTTTAACAGAACTATATACACTACTATCAAGTCCTGATGTCTCTTTCTTTTTATAAACCTACTTCATTAATTATTAAGCAAATAATGATTGTGAGTATATGGAGCATTAATAGTTAAATATTTGCCATTAGTCACCTTTCAATCTAATGCATATAATTAAATAATATTACTTTCAGGACAATACATTGGGCTCTGGAGATATAAAGGTGAATAATCTTTACTTTGTGAAAAATAAAATGGAGACATTATTCTAAACTCTTAAAAATAACAATAGAAACAATGGCAATAATCTTTGATGACTCCAATATGTTATTGTAGACACTTTATTTTCTTGAATCAAGCCTTGTAGGTGGCTGCATGTTAGTCATAAGAAAATATTAATTTGGGGATTAACTTACTGTTTGAAAATAAAAGTAGAGTTGATTTCATGTAGAATAAAAATTGATAATACTAATTCAAAATAACTCGGGGTTCTAAGCTAAATCGATTTACGGAGATTGTGATAAATAAGAACACATTCCATAGGTTCCTGCTTCATGAGTCATAACATGATCCATTTAAGATGAAACTTTTTCAGTGCCTTCATAAAATCTTGGTTTCTCAAACAATATATCATTGGGTTAAACATAGGTGTCACAATGGTATAAAACAGAGAAAGGAATTTGTCTGCTCCTGCTGAATAACTGGACTTTGGTTTCAAATACGTAATGATGCCTGATCCAAAGAACAAAGCCACCACCATGAGGTGGGAAGAACAGGTGGAGAAGGCCTTTTGTCGCCCAGAGGCTGATGGTAGCTTCAGGATGGTTGAGATTATTCTTACGTAAGATCCAAGTATCAAGAGAAAAGGAATAGTGACCACTAGAAGAGCAATCACATAAATCAACATCTCGATCACCAAAGTGTCCCCACAGACCAGTGCAAGCACTGGAGGTATGTCACAGAAAAAGTGATTCAGCTGGTTAGGGCCACAGAAAGGTAGAGAGAAGATCAAGTAGGTGAACCCCATGTGTACTGGGATCCCACTGACCCAACAGCCCGCAGCCAGTTGGATGCACAGCCTGTTGCTCATGACGGTGGGATAGAGCAAGGGACGACAAATGGCAACATACCTGTCATAAGCCATTGCAGTCAGGATCAAGCACTCAGTGGCTCCCAAGACCAGAAAGAAGTATATTTGAGTAGCACAGGCTACAAAGGAAATAATTTCTATTTTGTCTACAGAGGTCTGTTAATAATCTTGGGACAGTGACTGACACATAGCATATTTCCAAAAAAGAAAAATTCCCTAGGAAAAAATACATGGGGGTCTTGAGAGAAGGCTCAACATTGGTTATTATGATAATGAGGCCATTTCCCATCAGGATAATTACATAGATTATCAGAAACACCCCAAAAAGAAACTCTTGTACATTGGGAACATCAGAAAACCCAAGGAAGATAAATTCCACCAGTGTACTGTGATTCTTCTGTGGAAGATTTTGTCCTGTGGATTCCATTTATGAACAACGTGATTTCAAGATACAGAAGTCACTTCAATCCGCTGGGTTTGGTGGCAAAATGGTACATAGTAATAGTGGCAAATCCACAGGCATGGAAGAGACGTCCAGTCTGTTTGTATATCTTGTATATTCGCCGATATATTTCAAATTCAATGCCCTAAATTTCCACAATGTAAAAAAAAGCAATTTTAAATTCTGTTCCTGCTTGTAATTAATGTCATAATCATGTGACTCACCAAACCAAGCAAAACAGACAGCAATAAAATAAGAGGAAAAAACGAGCAGGTATCCTATGTTAGGATCTGAGATGTTCCCATCAGTATTTAACATCATCTAATGAGCAAAGGTTTTCCTTTCCAATCAGTATGGACTTTATTTGCCTTTCATTTATATTTTTTTCCCTTCCCAACCACTTCTAATTTGCACTTTATTTATGTCCTTCTTTCATGTTTGATTTGACATTTTCTCTGTAAGCTGAATCCTAGATTGTCAAATGGCAAGATAGTCTGCACCTAAGATTCCACTGCCCTGCCCAGTTCAATCCATCCTGAATCTGCATAACCAAACCACTAAATATCTTGGAAAATGACTTAGACACTGCTCAGAAAAGTGAGAAATGTTACTCTGTCTCCATCACAAAAAAATTCTACTAAATTAGTTATGCATATATACATTAGAAATAATGCATTGTAGTGAATCATATGTGCACTGTAAGATCAGAATGTGAAATGAACTAAATAGGTTTTGCTTGTCATATGCTTTAAACCCCAGATAATCTTAATAATTCCACTTAAATTGTAAAATATAGGCCATATAAAACATCATTAGGGAAGTTTAGGACTTTAAACGGCTAATTAGACCTCCAAAGGGAAAATTAAATGTGCAAAAGAATTTATGTAAGGATCACATCTTTCACCAGTCAAAATGTAACACTTTCCACAGCTTACTTCTCTTCTAATGCTAAATGTGAGTGTCTGACTCATGATGTATACAGCACAGTGCTACATGCAGTGCAGACTGAGCCTACTCAGCTCCTTCAAGAATTAAGCATTTTTAGACCAGAGATGTTCGAGCTCTCCTCTGCTCCATGGGATTCTATCACATTTATTTTTGTTTTTTCAGTTGCCATCCAGCCTGTGTCCTCCAATAATGCTGAACTGCAACCTCTCCTTCAGATGATCCCTTCTCCACACTTGATGGTATTATGAGTTTTGCACTCTCTCTGGCATTTCTGAGGCTCAAAACTCATCTTCACTTCCTACCCAATACAACTTCCCTTTCTTCTCTTAAAACCCACAGCTCCTCACCCTTCCATAAATGCTCAACAATCCAAATACTGACGATTTCTACTCTCAGTGTTTCTACTTCTCTCCCCCACCAATCCTCTCTTCTCATCCTTCTTTTCCACAAATTCTTAAAGCACCATCCCACCTCTTCCTTGCTTACAATTTAGAAGCATCAAGAGGAAGGGTCAACAAACTGGAAAATTTTGGATTAAAATAATATGTTCTATAAACCGACATGCTTAAAATCCTTTCTTAACTAATTCTGTTTTCTTTTCTTTCTTTTCTTTTTTTCTGATTTCTGTCTTTTTCTTTTCATAGTTTGGTAATTATTTTCCCATTTTAGCTCTTCTTTAAATTTCCAAAAATGTACATCATCTTCCATATTTATAAGACATGCCTTTTAAAAAAATAAACTAAAATAAAAACAATATCGAATCTTCAGTGACTCGGTATATTTGGCCTAATATATAAAGCATATATGTGTACCTTGTACTTTGTAGACCATATAGTGTGTTAAGTAATAAAGGTACCAATGATCAAAGAACATGTATTTTCTGTCTTCACAGAGCTTGTGGGCTTTTAATAGAGATGTCAGACAGGTTTGGGGTCTTAAATTAGATATGCCAAAGTTTAGAGAGAAATTAAAAGTTGTTTTTGGAGAGTCAAACAATTACTTAGGGAAAGGGCAGCTAATGTAGGACTTTTTATAGATTTTGGGATATAACAAAATAATTTTGTTAATTTTTAAAAGGGGGATTAAAATATTTTCTGGAAGAAAAATAGACTTCATATCCTTATTCAACACTATATTTTAGCAAGTATGTATTTGCCAACACAGATGAGTGCTTCATAAATACTTCCTGATTAATAATGATGGGAATGAAGATTTCCCACAGATCTCAGCAGTTATGCTCAATTTCACTAGATACAGGTATTCATGGACCAATGGACTTGATATTAAGTGCCTTAAAAATGGAAAATAGGTGTACTAAGGTAATATGCCCTTATTGAAATTTTAGGTGCTTAATTTCCCTTATTTTAAAACATTTGCAGTAATAAAAATAGGTGACTCAAGAAGTTTTGAGAAATGAGTGAACTAAAGTATGTTAACAACTTGATTTAAATTAGGCAACTGTAGTCCAAGTAGATGTTGCTTTTATGATTATTATACATATTGTATTTATAATTATCATTTTAGAATATGCTCTTTTTCTGTCCTCTTAAAGTCTGCTCACCATTTGTTCTACTCTGTAATAGATTTTGCTCAATCTAGGACAGAAAAGAATGTACAAGGCAGTGTTTTAGCAACAATGCTGAGCAGAAATTAATGAAGTAATTCTGTGCTGGTGGAGGAAAACAGCAACAGGACCTCGGGAAAAATCATTTTAACTTACTGGGTTTTTTTTTAAAAATCAGTCTTTATAGTTGTATAGTTGTTTTTTGAATTCAAAAGAACTCATAAAAATGTAGTATTGGCAAAGTGAAATTTAAAAATCTGAACCAAAGCCTACATAATATATGAAAACATTCCCAGAAATAACCTTCTTTGATAGTTTTCTTTTCTCAACTGGGTCTATATTCTCCGTCAGCAATTAATGACACTTTGGCATTTCTAATGTGGAAACTTAAGTAGCTCCATCAGGTTGTTTTGAAAACATTTTTTCTTTATCATCCTTTGCCAATTCTATTTTCTATTTTAACAGGGACTAGCATATCTAAAGGAAAAATATAGAAAGGCCTCATTAATTGTCCTTTTTATTTTTCATTGATGCTGACAATTTAAAAAATGTATTATGTGCTAAACACTATCTTCATGAGTTTACTTGCGTTATCTAATTTATCAAACTCTGACTGAAGTAGGTGGTTATTGTATTCACATCTTGCATGAGGCACAGAGAAGTTAAGTAGCTTGCCCAGTATGATGAAGGCAGCATGTGTCCTAACTGAATTCAAACTCAGAAGGGTAATGCTAATACATATATATATATGTGTGTGTGTGTGTGTGTGTGTGTGTGTGTGTGTATAATAAACATATAAATGCAATGGGATTCATAGAAAATTAATTTAAAAAGTATCATTTTGGATTTGGTAGTCTGAAAAATATTAATAAAACCTTGAGAAAAAATAACCCATTCAGATCTACATAATAATTTTGTAGAACTCAATTACTATTACAAAATGAGAGACTAATTACTTCTTCATGGATACAGTCTGCATAGTTTCATAGAAGGATACACAAAGTAAATCCTAAAGATGAGCAGAAGTTTGGTTACCAGTTGTCACAACCAGTATACACTACTACAAATATTTTGCCTCTTTTGAATCCTATAGGCTATACCTTACATAGTTGGATATTTATTGAATATTTAAATTAAAAAATTAGAAAATCCTAGATGCATGAATTCCATGACTACTTTTCATTTTAGCTGACCGAAGATTCATAGCAACCAGAAATACCCACTTTACTTTCTCTTTTCTATTACTACTAATACATCATGGTGTCATTTCCCAGTACTCACCTATACAAAACTGAGACTCAAGACATTACATTTGTCTTTTAAAATTACTTTGTTTCCTCTTTCATAAATACCTGTAAATAAAGATAAATTCCCTCCATGACATGAACAGAGAAGGCTTCAGCACATAAAAACCCAGATTGTATATGAACTCATAGCTTCCAAGTTGTATCCCTTGAGGTTGAGAAATGACCAACAGAGGCAGGAATTAAGGAGATGTTTGAAAAAGCAATGAAAAATTTCAGATCAAGAGGACCATTTTTCCACATAGCAACTATAGGTAAAAACAAGGAACTGTAATCTTGATAATTGCTAACAGGGTGGATTTTAAGTGTTCTTATCATGACTAATGATAAGCCTGTAACATTCAGAAAGAAATCTGGTTGAAAGTATTTTCTTCGATGAATATTGATCCATGAGATTAAAAATAATACTCTACAATAAAATCAATAATGCTTACCTATTACCTATATTGTGAAGAAATTATATGGTACCTCTTTTAATAAGAATATGATTTTATGTAAGGTAAATTTTTTCAGGAACATTATTCAAGTAACAAATCAAGCTTTTTATTTCCCCATGAAACACATTCCTTAATTTTAAGTAAGTTATAATGCATTTTAGATAGGAAATAGCTCCTTATTTGTTATAAGGTCATCTTGTCTCCAGGACATGTTGCATTTTTAAATTCAATAATTTATCAAGTGAGGAGTTCATAAATAATCCACACAGGCTTTGATTGGATTAGTGCTTCATCGTCATTTCTGTCTCTGTGGAATATGGTCTGAGGGAAACAGCTTCCTGACCATTTCTCCTACCTTTCTCCTCATACTCTCTGCATTTGGAGAGTAGAGTGATTCCCCTACTGGAAAAGATTGTGTAAGACTTTCACAGTTTTCATATAGGTCTGTATCTACATATGAAATCTGATAATATTAAATTAAAAATAAACAACATTTTAAAAATATTTATTTTTAACAGAACTTATACATATGCCATGCACTTAAAATTGAAATATGTACACATTGTGAAGCAGTTGAATTGATCTAAATAACATATGCATACCTTCACACACTTCTTAATATTTGTGGTGAGAATACTTAAAATCTACTCTATTAACAACTATGAAAATACAATTCCTTGTTGCTAACTGTGGTCACCATGTTGTACAAGGAATTTATTACTCCAATCTGTCTACAGTCTTGTATCATTTGTCAAACATCTCCCCAACTTCCACCTCTCTCAGTCCCTATAATCACCATTCTAGAATACCATTTCTCAACCTCAAAGAATTCAACTTGGAAATCCTGAGTTTAACATAAGCCAGGTTGTTTATGAGCTAAGGCCCTCTTTTTTCATGCTGTGGCAATAATTAATCTTTATTTACAGGTATCTACACCTGGGAAAAAACTAGTTTAAAAAAGAGGATTTAGTACATTGAGTCTCCATTGTCTATGGATGAGTTCAGGAAAATGACATTATGATATATTAAAACTAATGTAAGAGAGAAAGTGGCATGAGGTTTTCCTGTCATTATGAATCTTTGGTCAGTTTACATGAAAAACAATTATGCAATTCATGAATCTAGTTTATTTTTTTCCATTTATTTATTTGAACAGTCAATACATGTCTAACTATATAAGGTATCATTCTATAAGATTCAGAAGAGACAGAATGTTTCTGCACGTAGATTGGTACAATACCTGGTCACCAAATACTTGCTCATTTTGATTTTTCATTTTGATGTGTCATTTCATGAAAGTAAATACCCATAAAGGAATTAGTTTCTCAGTTTTAGATTAGGAATTGCAATCTACAATTATCATGAAATCACCTTGCAATCGTGAGTGATTTCCTAGCTCTTCAACTTTTGTTGATATCATTGAAAATATCAAATCTTTTATACTCACGAGGTATTTCAGCTTATGACTTTATTCCTGCAGAAAACTTTAAATATCTGAGACATGGCCACATATCCATTCAATAGAACTTCTATTTGACCCCAAGCATACTATTTTAATTTTTATTTCATATTTTAATGTTTTTCTTCTTTTCATGATTTCCTGGAATACCACCCATTTTTCTTCTATATTGATGCACATCTAGTTCCAAGCACCAAGCCATGATCACAGAACACTCTGGTTTTCTTAGTAGTTATAAGAATAGTGTTTAATCTCTCCAAATCACTCACCATTTGTATTGTGTTTTCTTGTGTTGGTAGCAGTAAAATGTCAATTAAAGAATTATAAAGTAAGAATAGATTATACTTTACTGTGAACAAAAGGAGAAGCAGAGACACTTAGGCTATTGCAATAATCTGTGCAGGAGAAGACAGTGACCAAAATCAGGGTTGAATAGTATATATATTATGAAAAGTGGTTTTAAGGTTTACCTAGTGACCATGCCAAACCTTTAGTTCTCTTTTATTTTCATTGTATCACATAAAATTAGTCACTTAGAAAAACTGACCTATTTATCATTGTGCATCTCTTTGAACCATTTCATCTAGTCAGTCACCAAATCATGCTGACCCTTGTATAAACTGGAAAACTCTTGGAGCACAGTCCACCTCCTTGTGGGTAACACTTTATACCTCACCTTTAGGGGCCAGTTGAGACTCAAGTCTACTTAAAGTTTTGGAAGGCAGGACGTCAAGGCTTATTGTTTTCTTGCTTGGCCACTTTCTCAGGAGAAACTGTTACCATTTTCTCAGTTAGTGGAAGATTAATACCCTCAGACAAAAGTGGAACAGCAGATGCTGGGATGGATAAAGACCCTTCTAACAGTGTGAGTTGGGATGTCATTGACACAGGATGGGAAGGTCACTGCCCCTGGTGTGGAGAGAGGTATTAGATATTGAAAATGAAAACTCTCCAAGATACTGTGGCCTGGGAAAAGGGAGTGAAAAGGCAGCCATGCACTGACAGCCTTCATTTCCCAAGACAAATGTTTTCCAGGTGCTGGCTGCAGATGACGGGGAGGTGTTTTATCACCCCTGTAGTAATAGTCTCTGGAAGGCATTAGTCTCCTGAAGAGTGAACCTCTCCAAATGCTGCTCACAGACCCCCAGTCCAAAGAGTTCAAATTCCTGAATGCCCAAGAAAATGGAATTGCTCACTAGACCACCTCTCTAAATAACTTACATAAACCCAGTCCCTTTCTTTGTTTAGTGGCTCATTTTCTACCAGGAAAGTGGGTCCATCAGAACCACGACTCCATTCCTGAATAAAGGTTTTGGTTGATTTGTGAAGTTTGCATGTCCTGGTCTTTTTGCACTAACAAAGGGGATCTTCTTTTGGGAGTAGTGAGGTCAGTTCTGCTGTGCACCAGGAGCACAATTGTACTACTGGGTTGGGGGACCTCTTCCTCTGCCTATCAGATTTTAGGAGCTCAATATTGCCAGTTTCATTAGGATCATCCCACATAAACCTAAACCAAAATAAATAATCCCGTTCTGTCCAGGATAATACCCTCTCTCTAAAGTAAGCTGCTTTCAAGGGTGACAGTTCCATTATGTGTTATAATTCAGGCAATCGCATAATGATTTGCCTTGTGTTTTATTCTCAGCAATTGCAGCCCTCTTTTTCTCTTCTGTCTTCACTTTATCCAGTGACATTATATTCCTTAGCTTCATGTGTCTTAGTTTTCCAAAAATATTCAAAAGTATATCCAGGGTCACCAAGTCCTTGGCTACGTGTAAGTGGTTGATTAGGACTATCCAGATAATTTGTGTATCTCTGCAAGCAGTTCTTGCCATATATTCTTAGTATGTAACAGTTCTTAGCAGTTTCATGTCTAATCAGATTATAGAACCAATTCCAGTAACTTCAAAATCAATTAAGAAAGTCTATCATTAAAATTCAGTTCCTCTAGAGCCACTCCTGGTACCCAAACCAGCATTAGTCAGGGCTTTTCAGAGTGACAGAACCATCAGGACATATAGCTAGAGAGATAGAGGAGAGGAGATTTATTAAAGTGAGTGTATCGCATGATTATGGACGCTGAAAAACCCCATGCTGGTGCTCCACAAACTGGAAAACCAGGAAAGCTGATAGTGTGGCTTAGTTCAAGTCTGAGGTCCACAGAAACAGAGATACCAATGGTTTAATTTTCAGTCCAAAGCCAAAGGTGTGAGAAACAGGAGCCGGAGTAGGGGATAAGAAGGAAGAGTATTAGAGAAAAGCCAGTGTCCAAAGCCCAGAGAACTCAGAGTTCTGATCTCCAATGGCAAAATAAGAAGGGTACACCAGCTTCAGGGGAGAGTGAGGAAGGATTTGCTTCTCCTGCGCCTTTTTGTTTTATCTTGGTCTCCAGTGGATTAAATGATGGCCACAGTGAAGTTATATGTTCCTCATGAGTCCATCAACTCACTTGCCAACTAATTCCAGATACATCCTTACAGAAACACTCCAAAATTATGCTTCACCAGGTATCTAGATATCACTGAACCAGTTAAATTGAATTAACCTTCATAGCATCATAGTATAAGTTCATGTCAGTTGATTCCATTAGACCCTACATAAGGAAATAAAACAGGTGTCATTGAAATTAGCCATAGTCGATCTTTACCAAATGATAAGGATGTGTTGTTTGGTTCCTTTTGACTAGTACTCTCCATATCTATAATTTTAGATGATTTTGACACAGTTCCTCTTCTGTAATATATGATTTAGCCATAATGGTTTGTGAAGTGAAATATAAATCCTTATTTTATATGTTCATGTTGTTTATACTTTTTTTTTTTTTGCTTCACAGCTAAATAAATCTATTCCTGTGCCTTCTTTGAGTCAGTATCTATTTTTATTATTTCTGCTTCTCTTAACAGTATATTAGTGAAATTGATGTACAAATTTAGCTAATAAATTCCATTTTTTAAATTTGTAGTCATGCATTTCATAATGATTTTTTTTATCAATAATGGATGTCATGTATATGATGGTGGAACTGTGAGACTATAATGGAAGTGAAAAATTACTATGTCTTAGTACACAATTGAAGAAGAGGAAAGAGAAAAGGAAACTGTAGAAGAAAAGAAATTCACAGGGAAGTTCACAGTGAAAGTTTGAGAGGTTTTGCTGACCTCAACAAGCTCTTTAAAAAGTTGAAGGAATGGGTCCCAACACCAAGTGATTTTCATTGACAGATAGGAATTTTCATATGCTTTATTTTTTATAAGTAAATAATGCAAAAAATGAACCAACTAAGAAACCCACCATGGACATATTTATAAAGAATGGCACCTCCTCAAGAAAAGGCTCAGACAGGTCCTTGGGAGGAATCCAGCAGAGGGCATTGCTACCAGAGGTGGTGACCTCCTTGTGTGTGCCTACCCCTGAAGACCTTCCACTGGGGTGGAAGTTGAGGTGGAAGGCAGTGACCCCTGTGTAGGTCTATGTGTACATGTGTCTGTGTCTTCAGTTCTGACAAAAATTTTAAAATAAATAAAATAAAATCTTTAAAATATGAAAATGTTTGTAGAATAAGGATGAAAATTTAAAAAAAAATGTTTTGTACAGTATGCAATGCATTTGTGTTTTAAGTTGTATTACCACAGAGTCAAAAAAATTTTTTAAATATACAGTAAAAATGTTACTTAAAGGGAAGCTTAGTTCAATATTAAATTTATAAAAATCTATAAATTGAACAGAACATAAGGCACAGCATTTATAAAGCACACAGGAGTGTATCATGGCATGAAAGTCATTCACCTTTCCTCAACACTCACTGACTTGTCCAGAAAAACTTCCAGTGCTAAAAATTCCATTTACGGTAAAGAGCATTATTCAGATAGTCCATTTTATGCTGTATTTGCATACTGTATTTATACATCTTTATACTGTATGTTTACTCTAGCTTTTCTATACTTGGGTGTCTGTGGAGAGCGGTGACTTGATTGAACCATGGTTTCTGATTGCCTCATAGCTGTTTTTGTTCTGGGAACTTCCTATGCAAAAATACACGTCAAGATGTCCCAGTTGCTATGGTGATGCCAGCCTGAGAAGGCTACCAGCAAAGGCGAGGAGCTGTGTCAGAACCTGGAGCTCAGGCACCAACTCCTGGGGAGAGAGAATACCCCTAATATCTTGGCAGTTCTGTGTTTCTGTTTGTCTTTTCTCAATCCCCCATCAGCGCTTGTCAGGTGTTTCCTGAATTAATAGCCATGGCAGAGAGATGGGGCCACAGCAGGTGTCCTTAATTCACACAATCCATTGTGTAACAATTACTACAGTTTTCAGTACAGGAACACACTGCACAGGATAATAGGCTACATTGTGTACCATATGTATACAATGGGCTACACCATTTAGGTTTGTGTAAATATACACTGCAATGTTTGCACAATCACAAAATCCCCTACTGATGCCTTTCTCAAACTGTATCTTGTTTACTAAATGAGCCATGACTTTATTTTACGAAATATAGTTAAATAGCAGTTTTCTGACTTCACACATTGTCTTTTGCTTGCATTCTATATATATTTTAAAAAGCAATTATTTTTTTTTTGTCTTCCTCTTTACCAGATGACATGTTTTTGCATAAACTCAATTGCATTGTATCTTTTGGTTTTTTCCCATACTTTGGGCCAATTTTGAATTACATTCTTCACATAATATTGTTCATCTCTATGCTTCAAATCATATTGAATGTGCATGAACATGCTGTCTTGATTTTATTTATCCATTGTGAAGTTAAATGGGATTATTGCTTTATCTAATCTGGGCATCTGTTAGTGCCAAAAAATGTTTGACTTTATAAGCTTTATATACCAATGAATATGATGTATATGTTAACTTATATTTAACATGCTAAATACAAGATTATTTTACATGTTGTTACAGATCTTTTCTATGCATTTTCTGCTTAATGTAGAAATCTAGATACTAATATTATCTTTTTAAATTTTATTTTGACCCATGTGGTTGCTATGTTTAATTCTTTCATTCTTCCAAATTCTTTTCCAATTTTCATGACATTTACATGTTTGGTTAACTAGCTTTTGCTTGACCTTAGTTAATAATCACTGATGAAGATGTGGACCAAAATACTTTATCCTAATCATACAAATTTCAAATTCCTGCATTCATTTTAATAACTACTCAAAAACAATTAAGTGAACACGAATTGAAATTTTGAAAGTCAGAAAGCAATACAGTATAGAAAAAAGAGAAAAGCAGAGCATCCATAATAGAGGATCCAGTGGATATTATCAACTTCTAAAGAAATAAAAGAATAAGAAAATTACTTTTAATGTAATAACAATTTTTCAATATTTTTTCAAGTAAATTTTAAATTAAGAAAAAATATTTAGAACATTTTTCACATAAATGTACTGAATGACAAGCAAGAAAATACATGACAAAATAAAGCAGAATGAACTCTTTGTGACAGGATATAATGAATATTATGTTCATGTTACAGATTAACACAATCATCACTTTTTATCTGGTGTAACTTCAGCAGGAAGGGCAAGGCTTGTGGGAAATTTCTTTCTAAAAACTGTACTTGTGCCTGTCCGTACCCCACCTCAGTTTCCTCCGGAGGAGTTTACTAAAACAATTTCCTCACTACCTATATATTAGTAATGCTTACCTTTAATATTAAAATTGATTTTAATTGATATTTATTGCTAATTATAAGAACATTTCAGTGAAATACACTAACTTTTTTTTTTTTTTTAATGTTACATCCATTCACTGAACATTGACCAACTTCCTTTGGAATGTGTGTGCATATGACTGTGTATATATATGTCAATTTGGAAAAGAAAAAGGGAAAAGAGGGTGTGAATCAATCCCTTCACCCTTCTATAACAAAATAGCTTTCACTGGGTCACTTATAGATAATTGAAACTCATTATTACAGTTTTGGAGCTTGGAAAATCCAAAATCAAGGCATCAACCCATTCCGTGTCTGGTGAGGTCTTGTTCTCTGTTTCAAAGTTGGCGGTTTCTTTCTGGGTACTCATAGGGTGACCCCCTTCCATCTTTTATAAGATCATTCATCTGTTCTCACATGAATTAAACACCTCCTGAATGTTTCACCTCTTAGCTGCATCACACTGGTCATTAAAATTCAACATATGGATTTTAGAAGAATACATTGAGACTCTTTTAGTTGACTATTTCATTGTGGTGACCAAAATACCTGATGAACAATTTCAGAAGAAGACAAGTTTATTTTGGAGCTCATAGCTTCAGAGGTCTCAGTCCATAGACAGCCAACTCCACTTTTTGGGCCTTAAAGTGAGGCAGATCATCGTGGCAAAAGGTGTGGAGGAAAGCAGCTGGGGACATGGCATCAGAAAGTAGAGAAAGAGACTCCACTTGCCAGATAGAAAATATGTGCCACAAAGGCACACCCCAGGGACCCACCTCCTCCAGCCACACCCTAGTTTCCTACAATCACCACCCAGTTAATCCCTATCAGGGAATTAATTCACCATTGGGTTAACACTCTCATAACCCAATCATTTCACCTCTAAACCTTCTTGCATTGCCTCACTCATGAACTTTTAGGGGACATATCATATATAAACCATAACACAGACTATAGCAGGGAGACTAGAAAATTTTGAGGAGAGTGCAAAGGAATGAATGGCAAATTGTAACTGATGCTTTCTAATTGGATGGTAATTTGTTTGATAGCATGCTTGTGAACAAAATCATACCTTTTCTTTAATGAATACATATGTGTATACAGGGGAAGAGAAATTAAAATGTATGTAATTCAGTGTTTATTAAACTACAGACATTTGATGTTAAGTATCCCTCCAAGTTTAAAAAATTAAATTATAGTATTAGTACATAGTGTAGCACCATTTATTAAGTGATTTCAGCTGTTGTGGCTGCTGCATGACTCCCTGTTCTTAAAACACAAAATGGTCTTCTAATTTCCCTTGTCCAGCACAGAAGGATCTTCTAGGTAGCATGTAGACAGAACAAGAAACTATTACAATGCCACCAACGATGTGTCATCCAGAGAAGACTGGCAAGGCACACTCAAATATGTCTTCCAAGGTTTTGAGAAAAGTACACTCTTGGGGACCCAGATTGCCTGGCATCTTGACATCATTTTGTATCCCTTAAATTTTATGTCCCATGGTGGTGTTGGGAGATGATGGTTCAGCACCCATCCAAGTGTCTCCCTTGATGGTATTGGGAGATGATACATTATGCACCCGTTAAGGTATACCCCAGATTTGAACTGTGGCTGTTTCATCATTAGCAGTCTCATTCCATACTGAGATAATGTCTTCCCCAAAGTGGACAGTGATCACCACCCACAGTCTCCTCCTTCCCTTGCTTGAACAGGATGATTCCTTCAGCCATGGGTCTAGCACTTCTTCAGGTGACCTGTATTTTCCATCCTTTTAATTTGCATCTTCTCCCCACATGGGTTTAATTCCTTCTTTGAAAAGATGGAAGCCACCCTAGGACATTTCTTGTGCCTATAACATCCACAGAACTGTTCCACAAGGCAAAGGTGGCCATCTGACTGACACTGTGTTCCTTTCTCTAGGAACTCTAAGGCCTGCCAGTGTCCTCCTGGAGTAGCCGGAAGTTTCATTGTCCTGCAGGGGATGCTCTCCCAGTCTAAGGCGATGCTCTCCTTTGCTCTGCTCCCTGTCTCATTCCGTTTTTACCTTCTCACCATCTTTCTGTGTGCCAATGTCCTCATTCTGATCATGATCCTCACCGTTGCCATCATTTAAGGTGATGATTTTGTTTATCCTTTTGTGGGCCATGGATGTCATCTAGTGACATCCATTTGCTGGGTGAGGAGATATAATTTAAGTTGAATGCATGTTCTGTTATAGTGAAGTATTTATGAGTCCCCTACAAATAATGAATGGTGAAAATGGTACCTGTGGAAAAATAAATGGAATATTATTTGTGGCTAATTTAATGTGACATTATGTCTTTGGCTTACAGACTTAAAATACCTTTTTTCCTAGTCAAGATTTATTGTGAATAAACCATATTTCTGAAGACCTAGAGAAGAGAGAAGCATTATTATAAAGTGAAGATTCCATACTCTTTTATTAAGTTGATAATTTACCTTATATCTAGTTAGACAATGATACTTAAATATTAAGAGAGTGTTTTATTTAGAAAATATTCTAATAAAAATCCTTATACTTTATAATGTAACCACCATTTGACTTAGTTATCCCACTCTTTGGTATGTATCCAAAGGATTTAAAATCAGCATTCTAAGCCTGGCTCAGTGGTTCACATCTGTAATCCCAGTGGCATGGAAGGCTGAGGCAAGAGGATTACAAGTTCAAAGCCAGTCTCAGTAAAGTGAGGCACTAAACAACTCAGTGAGACTCTGTCTCTAAATAAAATACAAAATAGGGCTGGGGATGTGATTCAGAGGTCAAGTGCCCTGGAGTTCAATCCCCAGTAGTCCCCCTCAAAAAAATCAGCATTCTATAGTGACGCAGTCACATCAAAGTTTATAGCAGCTAAATTCACAATAATTAGACTATGGTGCCAAACAGGTGAATGGATAAAGAAAATATAGTATATATAAACAATGGAGTATTATTCAGTATTATAAAGAAGAATGACATTATGGCCTTTGCTGGTAAACAGATGAAACTGAGATACTACCATGCTAAGTGAAATAAGCCAATCCTCAAAAAACAAGCTGAATGTTCTCTCTGATATGCAGAAGATAATCCAAAACAAATAGGAATGGAGGTGTGGGAGAGAGAATGCAAAAGAGGGAGAGGGTATTTCATCAAAATAGAGGAAAGATTAGTGAAATAGATGAAGGGTTTTGAAGAAGAGGAAAAATGGACAGGAAAAGGGAAGAGTGGTGGAATGAATCTGACTGAACTTTCATATGGGTATGCATGGATGTGACATTGTGGGTCCCTGCATCAGGTGTGTCCAGAGGACACTAATTTAAAAAGCTATTAAGTGTCAATGGATTGTAGAGGGATTGGTGGAATGGGGGGAGGTAAGTGGAGGAAGTGCTGGGGACTGAATTTGGTGTAGGTTGTGTTCCATGCTTTGTGATTAAGTCAGGTGTATCCTGATGTTGTACATAACTAAAAATAAATAAATTTTAAAAATCCTTAGACTCAAACTAAACTTTGAAATTAAATTGAAAAATTGATTTAATTCAGATTTTTAGCCAAATAATCACAGAAGGAAAATTTTTTTCCTGTTAGTTTTAATCCATAAGCCTTATTTACTTCTTTTTTCCTGAGAACCTATATAAGAAAATTTAATATTAGTGTCATAACTATTAGAAAAGATAAGTTAATTTATCCTTATTCAGGGAGTAACTGAAATTAAGTTTCAGATAATGTAGATTAAGTTGACAAACAACATTATTTGACTGTTGGGTGAAAGACAACTCTGAGCAGAGTTGTTTCATAAATGAGTGGACTGAAGGAAAGGGAAATAGGAAAAAAAAAACACAGATTGGTCGATATAAAGTCACTTTCCTTTTAGGGTTAAAACAGGGAGAACTTCATTATTAACTGCCTGGGATTGACTGGAATCTCCTGGTTACTTAGAAAAGTAGTTTGTTTCAAAGTTCAGTATGATGACATTGCATACTGTGACTCAGTTCTGGTTTGGTCTTGTCCCCTGGGAGTGCAGAAAACTTGTGCAGAATGATGACCTCTCATAAACTGTAACATCTCCTTTGTCATTGTGTGTGTGTTTGTGTGTGTGTGTGTGTGTGTGTGTGTGAGAGAGAGAGAGAGAGAGAGAGAGAGAGAGAGAGAGAGAGTTGGAAAACCTCTCCTTTTATTTTTTTTTTTGTAAGTTTAACTTCTAATCTAGCTCTATTTCTGATTGATATTAATGAGAATGGGAAGTCAACTAATATCCATTGTACAATGGTTAAAAAAATACTACACCTGAGAAAATAGAAGAATGGATGAGAAAACCTAATTTATTTTTTATAATTTCAAAATTGTTTTGGCTTTTTGTAACTATCATTTGTAATCCTAATACTATAGTACTATGAAACTACAGATTTTATAGACCAAATTTCCAAATAAAACAAGTTGATATAAACTATATTCAATGTCTGTGTGTAAGATCCTATTTGCATAGGGAACTCATAAGACATCAAGTACTTTATTATATTTTTACATGTAAATGCTCAATTAGTCTATATATAAATCTTTGAGGTTGACATTACTACTCACTGTTTTTCAGATAAGAAATACAAAACTCAAAATTGTTCAATGACTTACCAACAGACAAAACATTAGAAAGTAAAAGAAGTAATCAACTTGAATGTGATCATCCACATATTTAACACTTAGCTACTTAATTCCTATCCAGTTCTTTTTTAGTCACTTAGAAAACTAATGATATATATTATATAAAAATACATTGGTGGGTATAATATTCATTTATGTGTGTTTATCTTCTAGTGAATCCATTCCTACCATCTTTAATGTCAGTAGAAAACATTTGCATTTTCATCTTATGAAGACCTGAAACATCAGGAAGATACTGATGAGAATCTCTACTTATAAAGTTCCCACTGTCATGCTATTAAGCATTACCTCCCAGAGGTGATGTCAGCAAGGTGGCAGATTAACAGATCCCTGGCATTATATATGGCTTCATCTATATTATCCAAAACTTAATTCCAGCTACTCACTGGAAAATTCAATAGCAACTGCCCATGGACAAAACAATATTGGTGAAAATGTAAAAATGTAGGAATAAGACTGAAGACACTTGCTGTTGTTCTGTTGTGAGTGAGGGAGAAAGTAAGGGAGAGGGAGAGAAAAAATTAAAGCTGCATTAGAAGGCGAGAGGAAAGTTTAACCTTGTCCCATGTTGGCCCTCCCCGAGGTTGGCACAGAACCAGGCAAAGACGGTTCCCCTGAGTTTAGGTGTTTCTGGAGGGAAAAGATCCTGAGGAAGACACACACCTTCCTCAGTGACAAGGCAATTTCTAGACTTATACATGTCAACTTATCAAACTAAGTGAGTAAGTATCTGACACATGGACATCCCAAATCATATCAGGAGCACCAGCACCAGACATGGGAGTTTATCAACTTCACCAGATGAAGATCCCTCACTTGAGACCATAAATGGAAGAGCTCCCTGAGACTGAACACAGTGACAACTTTACCATGACCCTGGTCACTCATCTCAATCCTTGACAGGGAAAATCACCACAGCAATGAACCTCTGATTTCCTATCTCCACCAGGCTTTAGCAAAGTGCTGTTTCTCATGCTTGTGATGGCCATGCAAGACCCATTTTAAAGACACCTCAAGCTGACAATCTGAAGCTGAAACTGGTATTTGTCTCTGTCTTCTGCTTTGACAACTCTGTGAAGTGACTCATTAAATTCCATACCTGACCACCTGCAGTGACTCCTTTGACTGCGCTTATATCTGTTTTATATCTCTATCTGCTTGTGCTCTCGGCATAGTATCCTGTAACCCTTCAGCTGCCTTAACCCTTTATTAGTTTTCTGTGACCAATTTATATATCATTTGTGGAAAGTGTTCAGCATTACTTATCATCAGGGAAATTCCATCTGGGGCAGAATGAGATATCACCTCATGTCTGTTCAGATCACTTTTCATCAAAATACAAGCAGTAAAAGTGTTAGTTAATAATGTTAATATTATTCATTTAAAAAAGGAGATGACATTTGTAACAACAATGGTGAACCTGGAGGACATCACATTAAGTGAAATAAGTCAGACAGACAAATTCTGCAAGATCACACTTATGTATGGAAGCTTGGGGGAAAACATGAGCTCACATTCGCAGAGAATAGAACGATGGTTACCAGTGACTGGGAGTGGTGGAAATGGGCTGATCCTGGTCAAAGAGTACAGGGTTCTGATCATTTGGATGAGTAAGTCTACATATTTAATATACATGACATGATGACTATAGTTAACAGTGTTCTATTGTAAACTAGAAATTTGCTGCATAGATTTTAGTTGCTCAGTCTCTGATCATGACCGATGTGATTTCTGTTATTCTTTCACGTACTACAAAAGTGAATTATAGACTTTTGAGAATGGGCCTTATTCTTTACTGTGATATTCTCAGATTCAACCAAGTTGTTGCATTTATCAATTGTTGTCTTTTCTTTTTTGATTTACAAATAAGTAATTTATTCTATTGATATATCACTAGTTGATGAACATGGGTTTGGTCTCCTGTTCACATCATTTGGGAATAAAACTCTTCCATGTGGATTTTCCTATATTTACTGAACTATTAAAAATAATAATTGCATATATTTAGTGTGTACAGTGATATGTTGAAGTATATATTTTATGAAATGATTGCCACAATCAAGTTAATTAACATAGTCATTATTTCATATATTCCTTTGTGTGTTCATGGTGAAAACACTTGAGATTAATTCTTCTAGCAAACAAGTGTATGACATATTACTAACTATAAATTACTTCCTTATGACTGAAGATTGGTAACTTCTGACCAAACTTTCCCCTTGCCCTCTTCCCCAGTCACTATTAACAATCATTCTATTCTCTGTTACTATGAGTTCAATCTGTTTTTTATTCCAAATATGAATGAAATCATGAAATAGTTTTCTTGGCTCATTTTACTTGGCTTAATGGACTTAAGATTCATCCATGTTGTTGAGATTGACAGAATTTTTTTCTTTTTAACAGTAATGGGAGTCCATTGTGGGGTGTGTGTGTGTGTGTGTGTGTGTGTGTGAGTTTCTTTATCCATTCACTTAAACAGGCAGAATTTTATCATGTTCCCATATCTTGATGTTGTTAACAATGCTCCACTGAAAATGGGAGTACAGTATCTCTTTGGATCTACTTTTATATCCTTTGAATGATACAGCCATGTGCCTAGGTTACCAGTAGTGGAAGTACCAACATACATTTCTAATGGAAAGTGGTGTCTTATCAGGAACCCTAAGGCAAGATGTACAGTATCTCCTCTGGAATCAGAAAGTGAAGGATAATTATGGATTTGAAAAGTTTTTGTATGCCCTTGAAGGTGAATTCTGTTTAAAGAAAAGCCTATCTGAAGTCTATTCAATTATTAAGAATATACATTTTAAAATCTTAACCTAGTTTCATATTTAGGGCTTATTTTCTTATATATTTCTAATAGCTTTAAACAGTCACTTCTGAGGGGTCTTTACATAATGATTGATCTCATCTTAAAATTTGCTATTTAAATGTCTTCAAATACTTTAACTGGACAATACAAATGATATATTCTATATGTTCCCTATATATTCTATATATTAGATTAGACATTTCAAGTTAATAAAAATAACATATATAATGCACATAGATTTAATAAATTATAGAATTAAGCTTAATAACCCTCAATACTTATAGCTTAGTATTATAGCAATTCAATACAATATTAATATCAATACTAATTTAACTTTTGAGTCCAAATCAAATTCACTGTATACATACAAATGGATAACAAGACTCTTAAATATTTAAATAATTAAATTACAATTTTGTAATAATTAGATATTACAAATAATACAAGCATAAAATATCAATGTGCTCAGATTCTTTGTTAATACACCCAGAAATTTGGTAGTATGGTCATGATTTTCTTATAATTTATGGCATTTAATTTTATATCTTGCTATGTGTGAAAAGATAGTAATCAAAAATTACTATTTCCAGTTACATAATGTTATTTCAAAACTACAAAATTTGAAAGTGGTTTTTCTCTATCTCTTTTGACAAAAATCTGAATTACAGTTATACATTTTCTGTTTTGTAAATAACTCAATGCATTGCACATTTATTTTATTCAGTGTTTTGTACTAAATTTAACTGATATGCCTTACTATTTTATCTTAAATACACATCCGAAGAAAATTTTCTATGAAAACTTTGTTTTTTATATTTCCATACTCATATTTTTCCTTCTGATTTTCTTATAAAATAATGAAGATATTAATCTTCTTGAAAAGTTCATAAAGGGATTGAACTCTGTATCTGACATGTGTGACCCAAAGGTATATTATAATTTATGAGAAGGAGAGTCAGTTTCATGTTTTCATCCACTTATTCAACTATTACAAGAGATAGAGGAACAGAGAAACAATATGTAAAAAGAAGTTTGAATGAGCACTTCTTAAAGTATTAAATACCTTTGTTAGTCATCAAGTAACATGTTAAACATGCGTTCTTGTTCTTTTTGGTAGAAATTTCCATATCTCAATTTCATTGCATGATATGAAATTGTTTCATTCTCAATGGTTAAAAATAAAATAAAACTTTCATATCAAAAATAGATTTATGTACTTAATTATAAAAACCTTCTTAATTGTATTCACAAACATTACCCAAGTAGAATTTATAACCTCCAATTGCCTGTCTATACCTTTTTCACTTTGTAAGTAAACTATCTTTGTCTGGTGCAGTGGTGCATGCCTGTAAGCCCAGAGGCTCTGGAGGCTGAGGCAGGAGAATCACAAGTTCAAAGCCAGCCTCAGAAAAATTGAGGTGCTAAGCAACTCAGTGAGACTCTGTCTTTAAATAAGATACAAAATAGGACTGGGGATGTGGCTCAGTGGACAATTGCCCCTGAGATCAATCCCTGGTATTCACAAATAAATAAATAAATAAACTATCTTAGAGAGCAAAACAATAATAATTGACTATTTCAATGTAAAATTTTTTTATCAAAGTGTAGGCATTCATTAAATGTTTGGGAGTACAAAAATGAATAAATGAAAAGATTTTACTATATTTTAAAATATATTTGAAAATAGCTGTTAGTTTTATAAATGATTAGGTTCATGTCTCATCCTTCTTAGATTGCAAGCATTTTTGTGAATTTCATTTTTGCAATGACTAACTTCAGAACTCTAATATTTCCCTCTAATAAAGTTCTTTGTGTTAAAAAGGCAAATGCATGTTTTCAGTCACTAATTGAGAATATAAGATATTGGTACTTTTGTAGTCATTCCTGTTGCTGAAACACTTTCATGAGTTGCTTTTGCTGTAAAAGAATGAAAAATATTTTGATTCATTAAACATAATGTAATGACTATTAATTTCTCTTGAGATTCATTAAGAAATAAAATACTTAGGAAACAGTCTGATACTGTACCCTGCATTTTCTCCAATATGAAAAGGAATAATTCTCAATTCTCAAAGGGATTCATTACTTTGAAATGCAAAAGTTTTGGAGGAATTCTAATTTCATCCCCATAAGTTCATTAATTCCCTCTCAGGACAAACATTGCTAATCAGACTCATCCTTTCAGCAATAATTTCTCTTTATATTCTTTGAGTTCAACTTAAAAAAAAATCACTAATCATTATTGTTAATGAGACTCATTGGGCATTCACTTTTGTATGCTTTTTAATCAGTTTCAAAGGGAGTGGCATTTACTTTGGAAATCACCGATTAAAAGTTGAAATGATAATGATTTCAAAAACGGTGGACAAACATCTTTATTTAGAGCAGCTTTATTGAAGGTAAAATTGAAGTACAATAAAATGCACATATTGAAGTATGCAATGTGATTAGTTTTGTCATATATGTAATGAATCAATCAATATAAAAAGCATTTCCATTACTTTTTTACAATTTGAAATCATGCTGCTTCCTGTATGATTTATTACATTAGAAATAAATGACCTTAAGATATTTAGAAACCCAGTCCCACATGTTAACTACTTTGTAATTAAATGGCACACTTATAAATTTCTCAGAGGTCAAGGATGAAAGTACAAGAATAGTAAATAAAAAGTGCTTTGAAGTAAGTGATAATAAAAACTTAAAATATCAGAACCTCTGGGATGATACAATATGCAGATGAACATTTATAACTTAAACTACATGTATCAGAAAGAAGCTAGAATAACAATCAAATTATTTTCAAATTATGTAGTAAGAAGGACAAAAGAAGAGTAGGAGCAGAAATACATGAGAGATTATTATAGTTAAAATTTGATAAAAATCAAACAAATCTAATCATGAAAAAAGCAAGATCATAAAAATTAATATCAATGGAGCTATCAAAAGGGAGCTATCAAAATAAACTTACAGATGCTAAAAATGTATTAAGGGAATATTACAACTGTATGCCAACATATGTGATAGCTTACATAACATGGTCTATATTAGAGAAGGATCTGTGTGCTGTTGAGAAGAAAGTATATTCAGTCATTGATAGATGAAATATTCTACATATGTCTGTTAAGTCTAAATTATCAATTGTACTTTTTACTTCTATAGGAGATGAATCTCTTAGAGAGCATACTGTTGGGTCTTGTTTTTTAATCCCATCTGCCAATCTATGACTTATGATTGATGAGTTTAGGCCATTAATGTTTAAGGTTATTTCTGAGATATGATTTGTATTCATAGTTATTTGGGTTTATTTCTAGTTTTTAATTTGAATTAGTTTCTTCTTTGATTGACAATTCCTTTACTGTACTTCCTCCCTTTGCTGGTTTTCACTTTTGTTTTCATTTCAACTTCATTGAATATTTTGATGAGAATGTTCTATAGTGCAAGTTTTCTAGTTGCAAATTCTTTTAACTTTTTTTTAATCATGGAAGATGTTTATTTCTTCTTAACATCTGAAGCTTAATTTTGCTGGTTATATGATTCTTGGTTGGTATCTTATATTTTTTATAGAGCTTGGTGTATGTTATTCCTGGACCTCCCAGTTTTGAGTTTTGGGTTAAGAAATTAGCTGAGAGGTGAATTGTTTTCTCCCTATATGTAATCTGATTTTTTTTTTTCTTGCAGCCTTTAAAATTTCATCCTTGTTCCTTATGCTATGCATTTTCTTTATAAAGTGTATTGGTACGGGTCTGCTGTAATTTTGTACATTTGGAGTCCTTGTAGGCCTCTTGTATTTGATTTTTCATTTAATTCTTTAATTTGAGAAGTTTTCTGATATTATTTCATTGAAAAGATGTGCATTTCCTTGGTTTGTATCTCAGTGCCTTCATGTATCCTAGTAAGTCTTACATTTGCTCTTTTCATGTTATCCCATAGTTCTTGGAAGTTCTGTTCATGGTTTCTTAACATCTTCTTTCTGTGGTCAACACTGTTTTCAAGATCATATATTGTGTCTTCATGGACTGAGGTTCTGCCTTCCAAAGGGTTTAGTTGGTTGGTGATGCTTTCTATTGAATTTTTAATTTGTTTTATTATTTCCTTCATTTTGAGATTTCTGATTTTTTTCTTCAGAATCTCTGCCCATTTATTGAAGTGATATTTCACTTCCTTTATTTTCTCTGATTTTATTTCTGACTTCATCCTATACCTCACAGATCTGTTTAACTATGTACATTCTAAGCTGCTTCTCTGACATTTCTTCCACTGTGGTATCAATGGATTCTGTTATTGGAGTATCTTGGTATATTTGGGGCAATTTGTTCCCTTGCTTTTTTATGTTGTTTGTATGTCTACCCATCTAACAGTAAGGATCTGAGGCAGGAGAGTTTCTACCCGTGGACCTAAAGTGTCCCTGCAGGTTTCCTGTACCTCACTCTTTACGAGGAGACAAATAACAACAACAACTAATGCGAACAATGTACAGCATTAAACCTAATAGTTCCTACTATGATGTCGATGATGTTAATTATCACAATAAACAGAAATGTTATGATCAGTTATTGCCTACAATACAAAGAGCAAGTTTGCAAAATGGTTTATGATTTCAAATGGTAGACAGGGAGAGAGGTTAAGTGATATAGGATGTGATAATTATGCAGGATGACAGAAGAAGTAAAAAATTAAAGAGTGAAAGAGAACAATAGAGATCGATTGTTAGCAGTAGGAAAGAGAGAATCATGGGAAACAGAAGAAAAAATATATATATAAAGTAAAAATTTAAAAAATTAAAAAGAAAAAGAAAAAATACAAAACAAAACTAAAATATACTAATCAAACATCCTAATTCACAAAAAGACTAATCCATGAAAAATAACTGGCTTCAAAAATGCTAGAAATGAAAAAATATATTAATATGTATAAATGCCCATGAACCTTTATAGTCACAATTGAATAGACAAAAAAATTAAGGGGAAAAAAAAGAAATCGATGAAAAGTTACAGAATTATTTCCACTGGCATTCAAAAGATTCTCAGTTTCTCTTCTCAGCAGTTTTGGGTGGGGTCACCTGGAGTGTGATGCTCCACCTCTGGATTGCTGAAGTGAGAGAGGTAATCCCATAGTTGGAATTCCTGGAGGCAGGGTTTAGGCTTAGGTGAGCTCCAGCCTCTTTTCTCAATGCCAGTTGGTCTGGAGATTTTCAGTCAGCACACCTTCAGTGCCCAGTTCTTGCTGGTCTGTGCTGGAAGACTGTACCCAGAGACCTCCCCTGAGTTCCACTCCTGTGGTGTGGAACCCAATTCTTAGCTCCCTACATCACCTTCAGATCCCACATTTCCTGGTCTCAGGTTCAGTCTCCAAACAATGTCTCCCACCCCCACCCTTCCAAGTTCTTGGCCACATGGGTCTCTCCCAACAGGTCCTGCAAGCAACAGGATGGGAGGGGGAGGGGGAGAGCCAGGTGGATTTCTGTGATCAGCTTTCCCCTGTGTAAACTTCTCTCCATGTTTGATTGTCTTCTGGTCACTTAAGCACACCCTGTGTTGTACTGTATGTGTTTATTGGACCTGTATTTTGAACCAAACTTGATTTGCCAGGAACTGGCCCCCCTAGTTGCTGGGCCCTAAGCAATGGCTATGAAATGGTTCTTTCCTTTGTCCTCTGCACACCACCTAGAGAGATTTCAGCTTCTTTCCCCTCACACAAATATCATGCAGCACATCTTTCAGGTTTGCTGGGCAATGTCCTTGATCTCTAAATGCTCTGTACCCAGACACTCCTCAGGCATCCCAAAAATGTGGATTCCTTTAATTCCCTTATTTCTCCATTTGCTTCCAGAGGGAACTTTCTGACTGGTACTTCCAGTTCTCCCCCTGCCCATCGCTTCTCACTTTATGCAAAACCGGGCCTAATCACATAGGTAGGAAGAAAAGAGATAAGGGGGAAAGAATGGGGGAATAAAACCTATAAAAAGGACAAGATTTGCTCAGTCCAGTGGATTCTGCCTTTGGGTCCCCTTCTTCCACCTGGGAGAAGTCTGCTTTTACTTTTCTTTAATAAAACTTACTTCTACTCTATGCTTGCCTCGGAGTGCTTCTCTGGCATTATACTTCAACACCTGAGGAAGCAGGACTCGTCACCGATAAATGGCAGTATCAGTAGTGGCTGTGCAGCTAGGGATTTCTTTTTAATTTTATTATATTCAACTCCTGAGTACCTGATTTGCTTCGAATGTCCAGTTTTAAATTCCAATAAAGTCCCTCTGCTTTTTTTTGCTCCCCCTCTGTCTGCAGTCAGGAAAGTGGACCTCCTCTATTCTGCCATCTTGAAAACCTCCTTTAATGCTTCCTGTGCAATTTCACGGTCAAAATATTATGATTTCAGTTGCTTGAATTTTAGTTCCAAAAGATTTATGATAGCAAGCATATTTTTATCTACTTTTTTAAAATAAGCAATGATTCAGTAAAAGCTAGATAAAAGGCATTCAGAGATTTAGTCACAATTTTAGTTAGAGCTTAAAATGAATTTATTCCTTATGATCCAGTAGTGGTAATCACTTAAAATTTTTGTAAATGATAATGTTGCTCAATGTCACCAATTCCAGAAACATGGTAACAATTCACTTGAGGCTTTAGGTGGCAAATAAATAAATAAATGGAATTTTTTAAAAATGTAAGAAATAGACCCATATAAAGAGATAAAATGAAAAATTATGACAATTATCAAAAACTGGGTTGCATTCCTCACTGACACAGAAAATACATTTTTTTAATATTAAATAGATTTTATTTAAAGGTAACTTTAAGGAATCCCACAGAAAGCATGTCAGACAAGGGAAATCACATAAGGGAGTTTATTAAGCAAACAGAGTGTCTCCCTGCAGGGTAAGAGAAAAAATGAGAGGAAAAGAAAGGGAAAGAGAAAGGGAGCATGCAAGAGAGAGAGTGGAAAGTGAGGAGGAGAAAGAAAGTGAGTCAGGGGGAGAGAAAAACAAGAGAGAAAAGATGGCAGGGTAGCTACCCTTAAGCAGTTGAATTCCGCTGGGCTAACACGGGACCAATAACGGAGAAGGATACTTGCAAGCTGACTGATGAACCAATAGCTAGCTAGGATGTTCACAGACTGACAGTAGTTGGGAGGCGGGGAAAGGGCTGCAACGGAAAGGGCAGGGAGAGCAGCTTTGTACATTACAGTAATAATACAGACTTCTTCAGGGAGGGAGAAGGGGCTCATGGCTGATGTTCTAGAATTCTGAGAAGTGAGTGCACCCTACCTCTTTTATTGATTAGGGTCTTCTTTGTTCTGTTCTTCTTCCCTTATCTCCTTCCTGCCTATGAGACTAGGCCCAGGACTTGCCAGTGATATAGCAAAAAATGGTGAGCAGCAGATGGCAGGGAGAAGGGCCAAGTGGAGATTCAGGTGGGGACCCAGGAGACATTAATTAGCAATTCTCTGCCTGCAGCATTATGGAGGAGTAGTTAAGCAGGTAATCTTGGTGATCAAAAGGGCTTCCACTTCCTGGTGAGAAATTATTGACTTCTGTCATCTTCATGACATTCATTGACATGTTCCAGAGACTGTAACACTTATTTTATATTAATCTCAGCTTGGTAGTCATCTCTTTTTGTTTCTCACTCATAGAAGCACCCACCCCAGATGACTTTACAACCTGCTCTTCCCCAACCGAACTTGTACCTCGAACCCCTTGATTGACAGGATTTCTAAAAGGGAACTCCACCTGCTTGTCCCATGTGCCACCCATGTTCAGCTTGAAGCAACCAGAGCGGTTGTCATCCCATTTCCTTACACCAGTAAGGAGTTCCTAAAACAGGGAGTGGAGAGGGGCCAGAATTGAGGACAGGCAGTTAGTGTGGAATAGGAAATCTAGTCAAATCGAGGAGTGGAGGCCATCAGAGTCTGGGACATTGGAGACCACCCCTGGGAGACTGAAATGTCAGTGTCTCCCGATCCCATTTGAAAATATAATTTTTTCCAAGGAAAAAATTTATAATAATTTCCTTAAGAAAACACATGCTATTGGCATCGATCTGCTATTTTGCTGCCACCATGATTCTCCCTCCCAGACACCACTTTGCAACCTAGATTGTTAGTCCGTGAACTTCCTAGCCAGTAATTGGTCCAGATTGTTAACCTGAGAACCTCCTCACCAGTCATTGGTCCATTGTTATTAGCCCTCGAAATTCGAGTACTTAAGAATAGCTCCTCTGCCATTATCTCCCTCCCCCTCTCCTCCTCACTCTCGCGCTTTTCTCTCTCTCTCTCTGCCCCTCTCCTCTCTGCCTCTCTCTCCCCCCTCCTCATTCTCACTCTCTCTCACTCACTCTTACTCTCACTCTCTCACTCTCTCTCTCATCCTGTGGGCAGACACTCTGCCTGTCCGTTTAATAAAATCTCTTGCTTGAGTTCCTGCATCCGGACTGGTTTCTGGATGCTTTCACACATAACAATACATACTCTAAGTTTTATATGAAAAACTATTAAAAAAATCACTAAAATATCTTAATGTATATAAACAATGACATGTTTTTAAGAATAACTCATATGATAATACAATTTTTACAAGACTGTTCTGTAAATACAACAGAATTCAAAGTAAAATTTCAAAATGTCCTGAATGGAAGTGACAAGCAGGTTGTAAGGCTTTTCAGGAATAACCCAGAATAGAAAGAGTCAAGACCGTGCTGAAGAAACTTGGAGCAAGCATCTATGAATAACATCCTGGGAAGGAAACCTCCCCAGTGAAGGTTTAACACTGACAGATGACCACAACATGAAGCCCAGCAACAGATCCCCACATAAACAAAAGATTAAGTATTTTATTAATTTCCATCAACTGTCATTTGGAATTTTTGTATGTGCTCCTTATGAATTTTTACAGCGGATGCTTACTTTTGTACACCTGGGACTTTGGGATATGATGTGTCACTTTGAACTCAGGCATGGAGGGGTTGAAGGCTGAATAACTAAACAGACAAATAGGCTTTGCTTGCCTCTGCAACTGATCCCCATTAAAACCCTGGATTTGAAGACTTGGGCAAGGTTCTCTAATTGGCAATACTTGACATGTGTTGTGAGACTACATTGCTGGCACAATTGAGTGTGGTCTGTGAGATTCCAATTAGGACAACTGGAAGCTCATGACTTCTTTTTGCAGGACACTGCCCCTTCTTTTTCCTTGGGGCAGTGTTTTTTCAGAGCAAGCTCACTGTGCACTGGTTACCGTCTTATCTGAACACCATGAGACACAGTACTCATGTGCATAATGAATTATATGAAGTAGGTTTATTACTTATAGATAGGCAAAAAGGACTGCAAAAGCTTAGGATTTATTGAAAACTAGTCTCCAAAGGAAATCTTTCTGGAGTAAATGGGGACCTCACTGCACAGGACCCATTTGCCCCAGTGCTAAGAGACCTCACAATCAACCCATGCTGCACTGAGAGCTTGCTTGTGATGCCATCTCTGTAGACACTTTCCAACGTAGGAAAGCATGGTTTCTCTAATGTGCACGATGGTGATTTTACTGAGGTGAAAACCAAGAACACCACTGGGCCTCTTATGCTTCACAACTGAAACTCAGGAGATAAAGATGGCCTTTTTATAGTTCCCTGGAAACTACGGCTTAGGTGTTAGGAGCCCGAATGAACTGTGGGGTCCTCCGTCTGAGCCATCTCTAAGCAGAAGTGTGCCCCTCAGAGAACTCTGTGTCATCTTACCAGTATGAAACCACTTTGTTGCCTTGGCAGCATCCTGCTCAAAGAGAATTCTGTGATACCATGGAATTTATTGGTTCAGACAGTCCTAGGTTTAAACGCAACTCTCCAGGTGGAAAGAGATAGCCCTGTGTCCCGAAAGCCTTGAGGAGGCAGCTACCTGGAGGAGGAAGAATTACCATACAAGAGAAAAGTCTCCAATCAGGCCCATTTCCCCACAGCCTCTTGCTTCTTGTTTATCTTGAAAAACTTTTTCTCATAATTAATCCCTCTTTGATATGTTTTGCTATACATAAAGCATTGGCTGGTTTTTTCTGTTATGGATTCCTTGCATCAGGTCTGATCCACCCACCAGGTCCCCTCTGTGAAACTATTTTCTTTGTCATCTGTCTTTATTTCTAAATATCATTTTAGACTTTTAATTCCCCAGCTGACTCAACCTCTGTTTGGTTTACTGATGGTTCACTGTGCCAGGCACGGGGATACTTAGGTATATGTGTTACTGTTGTTTAGCCAAAAAAAATCTATTCCTGGCTTTTGAGTCTTGAGAAAGCAAAGCAGGAGAGATTATGCACAGCAGTATTGTTATGTGTGAAGCAAACTCTGGCATTGTGAGATCCCTGTTCTCCTTTTGTTTCTTAGTTACCAACAGTTTTCCCAGTTCCCTATCATTTCTGAGTTGTCTAATACCCTTTCAGCAAACTAATTTTCTGCCGTAACTGAGCAGAGGTGTTTGTAAATATTGTTATTTGTAAAGCATAATAGTACCCTTAACCCTTATGATTAAAAACCCACAGTGTACATAAACAGGAAAATTTTCTTTACATTTACATTTTTAAAAGACAAATTGGAAATGTGTTCCATTATATTTTTTCAGACTCGCAGATTTATTTAATAAAAAGAAGATATAGAAAGAAAGAAAATAATTTGGGTAGCTTCTCTTACTCTAAAATTGTTCCATCTCTTAATTCCTCACTTACATAGTTTTTCTTCTGATTGAAGAATAAGGACCTTTTTTCTTTTCCTATATTGATCATGCATCTTCTACTAGCAATATACTGATTTCAATTTTTCTGCCAGGCATTATAAAGAGGTAGGGCATTCATCCTATTTATCCATTCTTCAATCTGTACACTGTAAACATAGTTAGATCCACACTGCTACTGTCAATACTTACAGGATGAAAACATCTAGACCTTCAGTTTGGAGTATTAAAAAACACTGCTGCAAATACTTTCACATTTTCTAAAGAAAGTTAACAATCATGAAACAATACCACCTACTGAACAAGATTCTAAGTCCTTACGTGTATTAACTCAATCCTCACAAGAATCTGATAAGGTAAGCAACTGCTGTCACAATTTTAAATTTATAAAATTTGTATTTAAAAGGTAGCTCAAGATCTTTCGAGCTGTGAAATAGTAAAATATTCAGAACCTGGTTGTCTGAGTGATCAGTTCTTACATCTGCAGCTCAGCCCTTAAGGTTTATTTCATTCACTCAGATAATGGGGAAGCAAAAATTAGGGTGCCAGAGACTCTTCTCAATAGTATTGAGCTTGCACTTCAGAATTTCCTCACATAACCGCATACTCGACATATTTATGTGTGTTTGAATCACAGTAGAGACTGATAGAAACCATAGGATGTCTAGGAAAAATTATTTTTTTCTACTGATAGTTAGAATTAAAGATTTTTGTGGTGGTTTAATAAAATATCTGGAGCAATCGAGACATTTGCTTGTCATAAACTGTCTAACCCGTAGTCAATTGTGTGTCCATTCTTTTTCTTTTCTTTTTTTCTCTTTCTTTCTTTCTTTTTTTTTAATTTTTTCTCATTGAAAAGACATCATCTAAACCACAGCCCTGAGAAGAGAGTTACTGCCAATAAAGTGTTCTGTGGGGAGGGGGTTTCTCTTGGGATAACGTCTCATATGAACACACTAGAAGATAAATACTCATCTCTTATAAAACTTATTATAAAACATAGAGAAAATAATTTAATCTCCTATACAAAACAAATTATACAATCCAAAGTTCTAAATGATGGGAAGGTAAGTGATTTATTCCACAAAGCATCAACAAAATATCTGCTACAAGTGTTACAATAATAATGGACTTATTTGAGATAAAATGCTTCTTTGGGTTTTGCTCAGTTCGTGGGTGTACGTGAGGTGGGAAAGCAACCTGAGATTAATGGTGATATATGCCTTCCAGCCTTCTGGAGTGTTCAGCTATGAACATTTTTTCATTGTGATGGGGAGAGTAAATAGGAAAGCTAACAGCCTTTGGCAAGGGACAAAATGTTTTATGCAATTAAATCACCCAATGGAGGTGGCATAGTTAATTTCTGCACTGGAGGGAACACAATTCCCTGAATTCGCTTGAAGGTGGAAAACTCAAGAGAATGTAGAAAGACCAAAGATGATGTGGCCCAAATGTAGAGAACTCATGTTATACCCTCTATGAAAATAAATTTAAAAAATTAAAAATTGTATTTTCAGTAGCCAAAAAAAAAAAAAACACACATACCCCCTCAACACCTTAAAGTTATTAATTAATGTAGAAAGATTATAATTTTTACATATATAGCATGAACAAACGACTTGCTCTCAAAAATATTTCAGGGAAAATAAATCTTTATTTACATAATTTTGATGGAAGCAACCCCAATCAAATTCTCAGTTTAAGAAGAGCTGAGTTTGTTGACATTTTTCAAGTATAGATTTTTAGGAATCTTCAATTTAAAAACTATTTTAATACAAATTTAACTGTGTGGCTTTTATAAAGCACAGAAAACTGCACTTTTTAAAGAAATTAGTTACAAATTAAATAAATATGAATTACCAACTACTTCACATTTTAAATATTAATGGTTAATAGAGATATGTTTCCCTTTTATTAGGCTAACAATTAATTCTGAATTTAGCTAGTGTGACGTAGATAGGAAAAAAGGTATTTATAGTTTGTTATAGTTACTTTTAGTATTTCAAAATTTTACTGAAGTCCTCTAGTATACTCCAAAATATGTCTTAGGGGTTGCATAGATATGTAATATCAAATTAAAGATTTACTCAACATCTTTTACTGCTCTTCAACATATAAGTATGTGAAACAAAATGGATTTGTGATAAAAATATTTTAAATGCACATTTTGAAGTTTTTAATATATATGGTTGTTCTCTCTTCACCAAATTTGGATCTAGTTATATTCATTCATACTAGATAAATTTCAGTTTTTGCAAATTTTATAGTTAAAAATGCTACATAGATATTATATATATAATTCTATAGTTAAAATATATATTATGTATATATATAAAATATTGTATATTTATATTTCTGTGTGCTACTAAATTTTAAAGTGATTTGTTTATGTATCAATTTTGTTTGTTTTGCAATCATCCCTTTCAGTTTTATTCATTACTTTTTTTAGGGGGTACTTTAAATGATTGTTAAAGAGATATTATATTAAAGCTACAAAACTTATACTGATCTATCACTTAGGGTAGAATGTTGCACTTACTCATGCGTCTTTTTATATACTTGATATAAAGACATTTTGATATTGTTCACAGATCTATTAGCTAATTACTTGTGAGTTTCTGCTTTTTTACAGTTCTATTTGTTACTATTTTCCATTCAAGAGAATGCAAATGCAACTTCTCAGTTTTTTCTTTCATTTACTTTTTTCCATTTGATTTTAAACCTCAGAATGCAACACCATTTTGTCCGGAAAGAAAAAGAAAGAAAAAAAGAAATATAGAGAGAGGAAGAGAAAGAGAGAGGAAGGAATAAAGAGAAAGAGGAAGAAAAAAAGGGAGGGAGGGAAGGAAGGAAGGTAGAAAGGAAGGAAGGAAGGAAGGAAGGAAGGAAGGAAGGAAGGAAGGAAGGAGAGGAAGAAAGGAAGGAAGGAATCAAGTCTGAGAATGAAAATGCTTTATAAAGTTTTGAAATGACATTTGCACATTTGCCCTGGTATTTAAGAGTTGAGGTTCCTTCACTATAGTTTCTAATGTCCTTTGCCTTCTTTCTCTGTCAAGCTCTTAGTTATGGACATAACAGCTGTTCTTTAAACAGTTATTTTTCTGGACATCACACAAAATATTGTTCTACCTGAAAGACAAGAAAAGGAAATAAATCTTGGGAGATGAAAACAATAAGTACAGGGCATAAGTAAAAGTTTAAGATCTTGTAAACAATGCATTCAGATAAACACACGACCATACAGCTGCACATGCACACGTATATAACAATTCAGAAATATTCTTACATGAGATCAGAGTTCTTATATCAAGGAAACCAAAGACAAGATGAATCTTCTTAGGAACTATATGAATATTTCAAGCTATTGAGTCAAATAAAAATGGATCAATTTATTATTTTTTTGTGGATTTGATTTAATGAATGCTCTTATATTTTACGAGCAGTTACATGAATGATACTAATACTTTATTGCTCTACAACAGAGTGGCTAAATATCTATACTCAGATCACACAAACAGTTAAATAGCAAAGTCAAGATTTATTTATCTATTTACTTATTGAGTCCTGGGTATTGAACCTGGGGTGCTCTATTACTATGCTATATCCCCAATCTTTTTATTTTTATTTTTTAATTTCATGCAAGGTCTTGCTAAATTTCTGAGACTGGCCTTGAACTTGCAACCCTAGTACCTCAGGCTCCTGAGTCACTGGGATTACATCTATGTACCTTTATGCCTAAAACTAAGACTTTAAACTCAGACATGACTTGAATTATTATTATGTTCTTAACTAATATATTATTACTCCACCCAAGACCACAGATATTCAGTAAATATTGTAGTTAAATTGTGAATGTATTTTCTAAAGGTTGTCTCAAATCTCCTTTACATGGAAGAATATGGTTTAATTCTGTAAAAATAAGGTTTGCTCCCAAAGATTTTGTTAACTCTTATTGTTCTACCAGATCTTATCACATGAGCCTCATTCAACCCCTAATATTAGCTAAAGTATTTAAAGAGTTAATGCATCATGAAAAAAACACCTTCTAAATAACTTTCAAGAATCAAAAATCATAATTAATTGCCTTTTTAAACAAATGATGTAAGCCAAAACAACAAAACAATGTCACAAAAATGGTATGTATGTGCTCTCATTAACCTTCTATTTGCTTCCTTGGAAGGGAGAATAAAGATTTTGACTCTTCCATAACTCAAGTCAATTCACAGCATCTGATACCAACTATCTCCAGTGAGAAAAACAAGAAAACAAAGAGGATGTTGAAGAGTAATTATACCAGGCCAACTGAGTTCCTGTTTGTTGGATTCACAGATTCTGTCCCCCTCAGACTCACACTATTCTTGGTGTTTTTCATAGTGTATGCCGTAACTCTGGTGGGCAATGTGGGTTTAATAGTCCTAGCTAATATCCAGTCAAGCCTGCAAACCCCCATGTATTACTTTCTTAGCAACCTCTCTTTCTTAGACATCAGCTATTCCATAGCAATTGCTCCAAAAATGCTGGTGAACTTCTTAGTTTCCAGGAAGATCATCTCTTTCTATGGCTGTGCCCTGTAGATGTTTTTCTTTGCTTGTTTTGCGGATATGGAGTGCCTGGTCTTGGCAGCATGGCCTATGACTGCTATGCAACCATCTGCAACCCGTTGCTCTATCCTACACTGATGTCTCAGAGACTCTGCATCAGCCTCATCCTGTTGGCTTACTTCAGTGGAGGTATGACTTCGCTGGTGCATGTGTCCCTCACATTTAGGCTGCCGTTCGGTGGCTCCAATGTGGTCAACCATTTTTTCTGTGACATCCCACCTCTCCTGGCTTTGTCATGTGCAGATACCCACATCAATGAGCTTCTGCTCTTTATCTTGTGTGGCAGCATCCAGGCCAGCACTTTTATGGTAATATTTGTCTCTTACTTCTGCATCCTCATGACGGTTCTGAGCATCAAGTCCTCGGGAGGCAGAAGCAAAACCTTCTCCACCTGTGCTTCCCATCTCCTAATGGTCACCTTATTCTATGGGACACTCCTATTTATGTACCTACGTCCCACCACTAACTATTCCCCAGAAACTGACAAGGTAGTTGCAGTGTTTTATACTGTGGTCTTTCCCATGTTTACCCAATAATCTACAGTATCAGAAATAAGGATGTCAAAAAGACCCACAAAAATCTGTGTGGAGAAAAGTGTATTTTCAAATGAATAGCAATTTGAATTATTTGCTAATATTTGAGACTCAGTCTGTCCTTCCAGTTTCCTCCTCCTCTTTTTCCTAATCATCAGAAATTATGCCCCAAACATATTATGGGTAAACTATTATAAATTTACGACTGTAGGTTGTTTGGGGAAGAACAGGAATTTTAATAGTTTACTTCTTTACAATCAAAGAGAATTTAATATTTTCCCACTTAGTCGTGTCCTTCAGTTTATTTCATCAGTATTTCATGGCTTTCAGTTTAGAGATTTTTTGACTTTTTGTTTAAATTTCGTTAAGTATTGATTTTTTTTTTCCTGCAACTGGTGTAAATGATATTTTTCTTGATTTTTTTTCCCCAATAACTTGTAGTATATGGCTGGTAGTATATGAAAATGCTACTACTGATTTATCCATGATGATTTTGTGTCTGGGAACTTTGCAACTTTGCCTCATTTACAAGCCCTAATAGGTTTTTTGTTTGCGTGTTTGTTTTTATAGTGTTGATTTAGGGCTTTTTGTATATAACACTATGTCATCTGCAATTAGGGAGAATCTAACTTTTGCTGTTCCAAACTGTATTCCTTTTATTTCTTTCCTTTGCCTAATGGCTGTGACTAGGACTTCCAGTACTTTTTTTGAATAGAAGCAAAATTAATTGGTGTTTTAGTTTTGTTCCAGATCTCACAGAAAAAGCTTTCAACCTTTTCCAGTCAATGGGATATTAGCTGGTTGTCATATATGGACTTTATTGCGGTGAGGTAGATTGATTTTTTTTTAATCCAGTAGCATTTTTATTTATTCATGCTAATTCACCTGGAAAGATGTCTGCTGCATTGTATTTAAATGTTTATGAACATCAATGTCAGAATAAATCTATCTCAATGGATATTCAATATCCCACATAACTTAATATAGCCTCATAATAATTCCCACACCAAAACAGTGATTTATTTTGTAAATTTTGATCCATTATTACTCCTATATTATGTTTTTCTCAGTTTTCAAGTGTAGGAGATAAAGAGAAATTTTACTTAGCCTCAGTGGGAGGTGGTCACCTGAAAAATAAAACAAATTTCATTTTGGGGGGCGGGGTACTGGGGATTAAATTCAGGGGCACACAAACACTGAGCCACATCCCAATCCCTATGATTTGTTTTTTATTTAGAGACAGGGTCTCACTGAGTTGCTTAGTGCCTGGTTTTTCCTGAGGCTGACTTTGAATTCATAATCCTGGGAGTTGCTTAGCACCTCACTTTTGCTGACGCTGGCTTTGAACTCACAATCTCCTGCCTCAGCCTCAGGGGTTCACAGTTTCAGAGGCTCCAGTTCATAGACAGTCAACTCCATCTCTTGGGACTCAAGGTAAAACAGCACATCATGACAAACTTGTGTAGAGGGAAAGTGGCTCAGGATATGACCAGGAAGCAGAGACACACCAAGCTCAGCTCACAAAATATATGCCCCAGAGGCATGTCCCCAATTAACCACCTGCTCCAGTGGCACCCCACCTGCCTGCAGTCACCACTAAGTCAGTCCCTATCAGGAGATTAACTCATTGATTAGGGTAATGCTCTCATAAACCAACCACCTCACCTCTAAACCTTCTCCCATTGAGCTATTGGGAGATACTTAGTATCTAAAACATAACAGCTTGATATTACGTTGCTGAGTATTTTTGCATCTATATTTAGCAGGGATATTTACCTGTATTTTCTTTCTTTTTGTCTTAATTTCTTTGGTATATTTTTTGTTTGTGTATTTGTATTTTTTTTTTTGTATCTTTGATTTGCCATCAGTATCTTGTGGGAATGAGTCTGAAAGAATTTCCTCCCTATCCTTTATAAAATTTTGGTATATCCTTTTCAAAATTTTGGTATAGATCAAGTAGAATTATTAGTTCTTCAAACGCCCGATTGAATTCAGTAGTAAAGTCAACAGATTCTGGGCTTTTCTTTTTATTTTCCTCCTTTTTTTAAAAATTTTGATTCACTGTTCCCATTTGGGGTACCACTTTCGTTTCTCTAGTTGTGTACGAAGTAGAGCCACACCATTTGTGTAATCATACATGTACATAGGGTGATGATGTTTGTCTCATTTCATTATCTATCCTTCCCCCCACCCCTCCCCACCCCTTATTTTCCTCTATACAGTCCATCCTTTCTCCATTCTTGCCTCCCTCTGCCCGGTTATGTATCATCATCCACTTATCAGAAAAATCATTTGACCTTTGGTTTTTTTGGGACTGGTTTTTTTCACTTAGTATGATATTCTCCAGTTCCATTCATTTACCTGTAAATGCCATAATTTTATTCTTCTTTATGGCTGACTAATATTCCATTGTGTGTATATACCACAATTTCTTTGATAAGAGATGTTTTGTTACTGAATCAATCTCCCTTCATTAGATCATTCTGTGCAGTTTCTGTTTTTTAGTACTCCACCATTGAACTTGGCTATAGGCCGAACTCAGCAGCAGCCCCTGCAGGTGGCCCAGGGAAACTCTCCTGCCTGCTGAACTGCATTCAGATACCTCCTTAGACCAGGCCAGGTATAATTGTTGAAACGGATGGGATGTGGACAAATTAAGTACATAATAAAAACATTCTTGGTATCCCCACATGCAATAGAGCTGAGAGACCCTGGAGAAAAAATGCTCAGTATAGAAATGATTGTTCCCATAATTCTGCAGAGCCAGCTAGTGAATCAGTTTGCCATATTTTTGAAGACGTTATTTTCTTGGGTGTAATACCACTTTTGACCATAAAACTATATTTACAGAGCAACTGCTGCCACTTCACAAGAAGAACATGCCAGCTCCCTTAGTATTTGAGTCGATGTCTCTGACCAAATAAAACTCTTAACCTTTCCTTTGTTCTCTGGATATGCCAGACGACTGGATAGTCTTCCTGTGTCCTGGATTGTAATATTATTCTTTATTCCCAAATAGAAGTTGTTTTATTAGAGAATCTTCCTTGTGTTTGTGAGTGATCTTGACAATGAAAGTTTTAATTGTGTTTTCTAACAAATGAGAAGGGCTTGTAAAATAAATGCAAATATTAACACATAGAAATGAATTTTAATTGTAAAATCATTGTTTTAACATAAGAGAAACTTATGTTATTTGCATTTTCAACATCATTTACCTCTTGCATATGTTTACAATAGTTCTAAGCAGGCGGAGTTTCCTGAAACTCACCCCTGTGTCCTCTTAGGAAACCAATGGCTGTTTTCCCCATTCGCATCATTTTTCATAGAAGTTTCCTTTTTTTCTGATCAACCAACATTTATCAGTACTTCCCTAACCATGTAGCACATTTCCATACTTTTGCATCTGAGTTCATTATATTTGTCAGACAAGTAGAACTCACACACATACTGACCCCACACAAGGAGTGACAGCAATAGGGTCATCATATGGAATTCAAGTCCACTACATATCCACTGGTTTTTCCATGTCACCATGGAATTGTGGTAAGAAAAGTGATACAGGCTTTGTCTTTTGAAAACTTCTGACTTATGAGCTTCCTCAGAAGCTTGATCCTTAACCTGAAATAAATGTTGCATTGTGTCACCTTCTCTCTTCTTCACTGCAAATACTGATATATCTGTGACTTCATCTGACTTAAAGGAATATCTTAAGGAATCTTTTTCTTAATGAGGATATGATCTTCATAAATACAAATATTGCTGTCCTGGTGCCCATGGCTCCTCTGGTAATAATATAAGAAATAAAGAGAAAGAAATTAGACTACTACCATAATAGCATATTTAAAAATGCCCAGGCAGCTTATACCAGCTTTCAAAATTACCTAGATGATAACTGATATGTTTAGCATTTCTTAAAACATTTAAAAGCTAAAATTTTCAAAGGCTTCATTATACTAAAGTATAAAAATATCCTGAGGCATTTGATATATCTTTGCACCAGTAATGAAAGAAGCAATTTGAGGCATGTGTCAGTGATGAGATGACATTTAATTTTACTGCTTTTTTTCTGATCTTCTTTTGAAACCCTATTTTCTTTATTCACCTAACACCATTCATCTGTTGATGGTTTTGAGAAATTCTAAATTTCATTTTCTCTTTTGACATAGTAATATCTTTCATTTCTTATTCCCAAACACTCTAATGTTATTTTGGAAACTTCACCATTGTTTGTAATTTTTTATACTTCTTTGGACTTTGTACAATGTTTGGATTGTCATTGTCATTTCTTTTATTTCTATGCATATCATAGCCAAGACATGTTAATTAATCAACAGCAGAAATTATAAGATATCTGCCATTCTCTCAAACACACACAGTTGATAAATGTAATTGAATTATTAGAGAGTCAAATACAGAATTATGTTACAGCCAATAAACCTATGTGAAAGAGATGCAAAAATCCCCTGCAATATTATTAATTCCCTACAATTTCAGCAGAATAAAAGTTATAAGGAAATTATAGGACACAGGACACTGTGCCTGTCCCCCCCACCTGCCACACACCCACATTGTGGCTCCCCAGCTTCTTTGAAGTCTAGTGCAGAAAGTTTGAATTATTCCTGAGGGTGTGACCACCATCAATGGAAGGATAGCTCCCTTCATGAGACACCTACAGGGGACTGGAGGCCCTTTAACCGAGTACCTCTATTTACTTACTTACATCCTACACCCTTCCCCATCCTCTTCATTCACAACTAGAAATACTGTAAATAGTAATTGAACTCATCCTGTTTATTACAATAATGTTAAAGTCTTTATAGAGGCTATCTGGTTCAGGTCTGCATTTTCTCTGTATTGGGTGCTGCTAATGTTGACCTCCCCCTCAAAGGAGAAGTACTGGAAAACTTCAGGGTCACAATAAACCTGCAGGGGGGAATCTTCAACCTCAGATCTTCACTGCTGGAGGGGAACATAAAAAAAAACAATATGAAAAAACAGGGGAAGAAAATGTGTCTAAGAAAACAGGATGCTATTTCCATAGACTCCAATGACAGCATGGCAATAGAAATGACAGAAAAATAGTATAGAATCTGCATAAAATAAAATGATCTGTGAGGCAAAAGATAAAAGAGCAACTGTAGGCAATGCATGATCACTCCAATAAACAGTTAAAAGAGCAGGAAGCAAAAGAATACTTAAATAGATAAAGATTCTGAAAAAAAAATAATTGCAAGAAATCATAGATCAAATTAAAAACTCAATAGAAAGCATCACCAACAGAATAGATCTCGTGGAAGACAGAATCTCAGACAATGAAGAAAAATATTTAATCTTGAAAATAAAGTTGAACAAAAATGAGATGTTAAGAAATTATGAACAGAACCTCCAAAAATTATGGGATATCATGAAAAGATCAAATTTAAGAATTACTGGAATTGAGGAAGGCAGAGATAAAAACCAAAGGAATGCAAAACCTGTTCAATGAAATAATAGTAAACATTTTCCCAAACCTAAAAAATGAAATGGAAAATCAAATACAAGAAGCTTACAGAACACTAGGTGTACAAAATTACCACAGATCCACACCAACTCATAAATAAAATGCCTCACACAAAAAACAAAGAGAGGATGTTAAAGGCTGCAAGAGATGAGCATAACATTACTTATAAAGGGAAACCAATACAGATACCAGCAGATTTCTCAGCCCAGTCCCTAAAAGCAACAAGGGCCTGGAAAAGAATATTTAAAGCAATGAAAGAACATGGATGCCAACCAAGAATCCTATATCCAGCAAAACGAACCTTCAGATTTGATGATGAAATAAAATCTTTCCACAATAAACAAAAGTAAAATGAATTTACAGATAGAAATCCTGCCCTACAGAAAATTTTCAGCAAAATATTTCATGAGGAGAAAGTGAAAAGCAACAATATAATTCAACAAAGGGAGAAACTGCACTAAAGGAAAAGTCAATCAAAAGAGAAACCAAGACAAGTTAAAAACCAAAAATAAGCCAAAATGACCTGGAATACAAATCATATCACAATAATAACCCTGAATGTCAATGGCCTAAACTCAATAATCAAAAGACAGACTGACAGATTGAATTAAAAGAAAGACCCAACAATATTCTGCCTTCAAGAGACTCACCTCATAGAAAAAGATGCCCACAGACTAAAGGTGAAAGGATGGGGAAAAACATACCATGCACATGAACTCAGTAATAAAGCAGAGGTTTCCATCCTCATATCAGATAAAGTGGACTTTAAACCTAACTTAGAAGGAATAAAGAAGGACATTTCATATGCTTCAGGGAATCATAAACCAGCAAAATATAACAATTTTAAATATTTATGCCCCAAACAATAGAGCAACTATGTACATCAAGCAAACCCTTCTCAATTTTAAGAATCAAATAGACCAAAACACAATAGTGGGGGACTTTAAAACACTGCTCTCACCAATGGATAGATCCTCCAAACAAAAACTGGACAAAGAAACTATAGAACTATTTAAAACAATCAATGATATAGACTTAATGGACATTTAGAGTATTTCATCCATCATTGAGCAAATACTTTCTTCTCAGCAGCTCATGGATCCTTCTCCAAAATAGGCCATATGCTATGCCACAAAGAAGCCATTAGTAAATGCAAAAAAAACAGAGATACTACCTTGTATCCTATCAGACCCTAATGGAATACAATTAGAAATCAAAGATAAAACAACAAACAAAAACTACTCATAAACCTGGAGACTAAAAAATATGCTATTGAATGATGGAATGATAACAGAAGACATCAGGGAAGAAATAAATAAGTTCTTAGAGATAAATAAGAACAAAGACACAACATATCAAAATCTCCGGGACACTCTGAAAGCAGTACTAAGAGGAAAGTGCATTGCACTGAGCTAATACATTACAAAAATAAAAAGTCAACAACTAAATGACTTAACATTACATCTCTAAGTCCTAGAAAAAGCAGAACAGATCAACACCAAAAATAGTAGAAGACAGGAAATAATTAAAATCAGAGCTGAATCAATGAAATTGAAACAAGAGAAACAATTCAAAAAATTGACAAAACAAAAAGTTGGTTCTTAGAAAAAGTAAACAAAATTGATATAACCTTAGCCACACTAATAAAGAGGAGAGAGAGAAAATGCAAATTTGTGATGAAAAAGGAAAGATCACAGCAGACACCATTGAAATACATAACATAATTAAAAGCTACTTTGAAAATCTATATTCCAAAAAATAGAAAATATCAAAGACATTGACAAATTTTTAGAGATATATGATCCTTCCAAACTGAATCAGGAAGATGTACACAATTTAAACAGATCATTTTCAAGCACCAAAATAGAAGACCTCAAAAGCCTACCAACCAAGAAAAGCTCAGGACCAGATGAATTCTCAGTGGAATTCTACAAGACCTTTAAAGAAGATCTAATACCAATACTACTCAAAGTATTCCATGAAACAGAAAAGGAGGGAACACTTCCACACTCACTTTTATGAAGCTAGTATCACTCTGATACCAAAACCAGACAAAGATTCATTGAGGAAAGAAAACTTTAGACCAATATCCCTAATGAACAAAAATCCTTAACAAAATTCTGGGAAATTTCATACAAAAACATATTAAAAAGATAGTGCACCATGATCAAGTGGGGTTTATCCCATGGATGCAAGTTTGGTTCAACATTCAGAAATCAATAAATGTAATTCATCACAACAATAGACTTAAAGTTAAGAATTACATGGTTATTTCAATAGGTGCTGAGAAAGCATTAGATAAAGTAGAGCACTACTTCATGCTGAAAATGCTAGAAAAAATAGGAATAGTAGGAACATACCCTCAACTTTGTAAAGGCTATCTATGCTAAGCCCACAGTCAACATCATTCTTAATGGAGAAAAACTGAAAGCATTCCCTCTAAAAACTGGAACAAGACAGGGATGCCCTCTTTCACCACTTCTATTCAACTTTGTCCTTGAAACACTAGCCAGAGAAATCAGACAGATGAACGAATTAAAAGGGATATAAATAGGAAAAAACAACTCAAGCTGTCACTATTTGCTGATGACATGATTTTATGTCACTAGAAAACACTCCACTAGAAAACTTCTAGAACTAATAAATGAATTCAGCAAAGTAGCAGGTTATAAAATCAATATGCATAAATCTATTGCATTTCTATTCATATGTGATGAATCCTCTGAAAGAAAAATTAGGAAAACCACTCCATTCACAATAGCCTCAAAAAAAAAAAAAAAATCCTCGGGAATCAATCTAACAAAAGAGGGGAAAGACCTCTACAATGAAAATTGCAGAACACAAAGAAAGAAATTGAAGAAAACCTTAGAAGATGGATCCCATGTTCTTGGATAGGCAGAATTAATATTGTCAAAATGGTCATTCTACCAAAGGTACTATACAGATTCAATGCAATTCCAATTAAAATCCCAATGACATTCCTCAGAAATAGATAAGGAAAACATGAACTTCATCTGGAAGAATAAGAGACCACGAATAGCCAAAACAATCTTGAGCAGGAAAAGTGAAGCAGGAGGTGTCACAATACCAGACCTTAAACTATACTACAGAGCAATAGTAACAAAAACAGCGTGGTATTGGCACCAAAATAGACAGGCAGACAAATAGTACATAATAGAAGACACAGAGATGAATCCACATAAATACAGTCACCTCATACTAGACAAAGGAGCCAAAAACATACAATTGAGAAAAGATAACCTGTTCAACAAATGGTGCTGGGAAAACTGGAAATCCATATGCAGTAAAATGAAATTAAACTTTTATCTCTCACACTGCACAAAACTCAACTCAAAATGGAGGAATTAGACCAGAGATCCCTGCACCTAATAGAAGACAAAGTAGGCCTAAATTGTCATCATGTTGGCTTAGAATCAGACTTCCTTAACAAGACTCCCAAAGTACAAGAAATCAAATCAAGAAACAATAAATGAAATGAACTCAAACTAAAAAACTTTTTCTCTCTCTGGGGGAACTTTAGATTACTGTAGAAGGAAATGAACAGGAAGTGGTATTAAAAATGGTGTAATGAGACAGACATCATTACCCTATGTACATGTATGATTGCACGAATGGTATGAATCTACATCATGTACAACCATACAAACAAAATGATGTACCACATTTGTGTACAATGAATCAAAATGCAGTTTGTAAAAAATTAAAAGATAAATAAAAAATACAAAAAAAGGCTTTTTCTCAGCAAAGGATACAATCAATAATGTGAAGAGAGAGCCTACAGAGTGGGAGAAAATCTTTTCCACACACACTTCAGATAGAGCACTTATCTCCAAAATTTATAAAAAACTTACAAAACTTTACACCAAAAATACAAAGAACCCAATCAATAAATGGGCCACAGGAACTGGACAGACACTTTACAGAAGAAGACATACAGGCAATAAATAAATATATGAAAAAGTGTTCAACATCTCTAGTAATTAGAAAATGCAAATTAAAACAACTCTAAGATTTCATCTTTCTCCAGTTAGAATGGCTATTATCAAGAACACAACACGCTCCACAAATCTATGAAGCCTACTGAATTATTAGGGGAAAAGCATACATTATAAATATAAACTGGCCAGGAATAGGTCACACAACTCAATTAATTCTGTGTATTTGTTCTGTATGTAGACTGTCAAAACCTTTAATTCCATGAGTTTTGGGCTAAAAAGTTTTCAGAGTATGATATAATACATTGCCTCATAGGAATTTCCATAATGAACCAATTAGGAGGCACATCTGTAAATGCTCCCATTTCACAGCAAAATTAAAGAACTTCAGCTATTTCTTTATGAGAACATTCGTGCATTTGTCTGAGAGGCATCTATATGTAAGCAGAACACTTTTAGTTCTTGGAATTGCATCTGTTATCTGTATTGTATGCTTATTGCAAGATTGAGTTTAAACATTCAGGTTTTTAAAACTGTCTTGCATGAAGAAAATGCTAGTTTTAACATTCTATCAAAGTAAAAGTTACAGCATCTACTGAACAATGGATGAGAGGATATGCAGGTCTAAGATTAGTTCCAGTCTCCAGAGACCCGAAGGATGCTAATGATCCAACTTGTGGACAACTGAGATTCAAGTCAGTATGATGAGCTACACCCACCCTCTTTCCCCAAAAGTACATTAACTAGAGATAAAACATCTCTACTACCATCAATAAGTCCTTTAAGCATTATGAAGTCCCATCTCCAGTAGATGCTCTGCTAACTTTGGGCTTTGCTGAGTTGTAAGTATATTTAGGAAGTTGTTATGTGGTTTTTATTTTTATAATAAGCTTCTGATATTTCTTTTTATCTCTTGGTACAGAAAGAAAATTACAGGTAGTATGATATCAGCATTTTCTCAAACAGAAAAATATTTTTTTTCCTAATGTAGTTTATCTTTCAGTGATCTTTTCATTTTGTGAAAGGGGTACTACTTACATGATAATTATTTTCTTTTAAGTGCATAAATGTTTAAATTATTTAATACTTAGTGCATATAGTACCTAAAAATTAGTTGAATATTTATGGTAATTTCTTTAAAATGGAATATCTAAAGATCGTAAATTATTGTAGCTCTAGTATGATGAAAAATCACTGTTTTCCAAGTTAGTATAATAATAATATTTGAAAATCATTGGATCCAACTTTGTTTTATGAGTCTCATAAAAATATTTTAATTATTTTCTATGTTCCTTGACTTTGTTACCCCGTCTGGTATATAACCCAGTCACTTCATTCCCAGGGCTCAGATCTTGGTTTTGCTACAGCAGCCTCCTGGTTCTTCCCACTACAAGCCTAATGGGCCTGAAAAAATAGTCTTCAAAATGATGTATGTTGTTTTAAATGTGACCATCCAAAATAGTTTTGTGACTTTCAGTCTGTTATACTTATTGTTGTTAATTGTAGGTTTTTTATGTTATGATTGTCATTAAGTTTTATATCTCTTGTTTGTATTTTGATTTTTTGCCTCTTTTATCCAATAAATATTTCAATTATAAACCACTCAGTGTACGCTTTCTTAAAGAACAAGTACATATGTAAACCTGCAAATTTATGTAATTATGAATACATATAACATGTCTCATATAACATTTAATTGCCTCAATTGTTTTGCATATTTTACTACAATAAGAACATTAAATATAACATTTTCATTCAATATATTGTGGGAAGCTCATTTATAAATATTACTTCTGCATAACCATATCTTGTGGGCAAAGCCACATGAGAACATGCAGAAGCTGCTTCTATTTTGGTGAACAATTGAGGTTCTACAGTAGGGAGATACCATTATTTTAATTATCATTTAACTGTTCTCATAGGTTTTTGACTGGGTTTCATTTTTTACTATAATTAAAATTATCTTAATTTTATGATTTGTCTCATCAATATTCTTAACTATACTCAATCACTGATAATTAGGTATTTTCTAGTGTTCTTCTGAAGTTATAAGTCAAAATAAATCACTGTGAAGGAATTTCTATCTACTTATACTTCTCTATTGTGTCATGACATCTAAAATACTGATCTGAAAATTAGAAAAATCATATCAGAGTATGACTTTTGGTTCTATAAATGTTATTTCCAGGATTTTTTTCCCCTAAGGCAATGTCTCTAAATTACTAATGGGAAAATTGCAAACTGCTGACTTGGTTCCTTTTTTGTGGTTTATTGTAGATGGAATAGAACTCTACATAAACTCGGTCATTGTTCTATGACACCCCAGTGATGTGAGGTTCCTGTTACACTAAACATCCATGCAGAGGAAGGAGGTTGGCATTTAAATAACTCCCAATTATCACTTTACTTCAAAAGTGCTTGTTGGTTTTTCATCTACTTCTTCTTATATCTCTAATGTCTAATATGTTTCCTTACATACTGATGCACTCTTTGAATAACAAACATATGATATATTGCTGTTAATGAAATAGAGTTCCATAGAATATATGACAAATTTGTACTCACATGAACTAAAACCTAGGAGGAGAGTAGGACCAACATGAAGAAGAAAAGTCACTTGTCTTTTACAAAACTGCTTTTGTATAAATCACCACAAATAACATAAATGCTGGACTGAGAATGTGTGGTAATTTAAATCTATAAATATTTTGTACAAACATTCACAGAATGGGCAAATTATGGGGAGAATGTTCTCCTTTCTCTGGGTTTTGGTGGGATAGATTTTGGTGCTCTTGATGGATTCCCAAGAGCTGGGAGGATCTGTCATTGTTACTATCAGGTAGCTAGGAATAAGTTATCTGTATAAATTCTAACTCTTATTAAATATTCTATTAGTTCATCTCAAATATTATATTATTCTATGTTGAAAATTTTTATATCTCACAATCAAACATCGAATGCCAAACCAATTTAAATAAGAGCAAAATGTAGTTCAATGAAATTCTTGATTTTTCTTTTTTTTAACATCTAAATAAATTTTTATTTAGCAGTAACAGAAGGGCTATCATCAAAAAAAATTCAAAGCTTCTGTGAGTGATAATGGCAAGGAGTGAGAACTCAAGTCAGACTGGGAATAAATACTTGCAAAAGCACTTGTGATAAAAGCCTATTATCTTAAATGATAAACCTGATTTAAAAATAAGTCAAAGACCTGAACAGATACCACAGCAAGAAAATATACAGATGCCAAATAAAATATGAAAAGATGCTCCACAACATGTGTTCCCAGAAAAATGCAAACAGCAAGTGCAACAACAGGAAGATGACTTCATTTCCCTTTCAGATAGGTCAAGATCCAGAATACAGATGCGTGCACACACACGCGCACACACACACACACACACACACACACACACACACAGGCAAAGTGCTGACCAAAGTGTGACTCAACAGGAGATGTCATTCACTGCTGGTGAGAATGCAAAATAGTACTGCTATTTTGGAAGATAACGAGGCTGTTTCTTAGAAAACTAAACATACCCTTAATAGTAAATTTGGTTTTAAGTGAAAAATGTTTCTGCCATATTTTATGGGGGGCTACTGATTACACTTAAGAAAAGAATAAAAACAGGGTCTTGAACTGACAAATATCATCCAGAGAGAAAAGGATAATTATGGCTCAGTTGGTTGGAGGTGATTATTTCTCACTGTTTTTTTTTTCTTCCTTCCTTCCTTCCTTCCTTCCTTCCTTCCTTCCTTCCTTCCTTCCTTCCTTCCTTCCTTCCTTCCTTCCTTCCTTCCATCTTTCTTCTTTCTCTTCCTGATTTTGCTTTTCTGCTGTACTTATGTAAACTGTTACGTCTTTACAAAGATATAATTCCACTTGCCTTGCCTCATCCTTCATGCTATTGTCCTATTTTATTTCTACATTTATGTGAAAACCCTCAACATTTTCATTGATTTTGGTTTTTCTTTAAAAAGTATATTAAGAAGAGAAGAAAAATATGTTTAATGTTTCTGATAATCTTCAATTTTATTAACCCTTTTTTTTGCAATGTTTAATCTGCTATTAAGCCCATCTGGTGTAAAGCTCATGTTTTTGTTTGTGTTTTGTTTCTTCGTGTGTGTGTATGTGTGTGTGTGTGTGTGTTGCGCACATGTGTGTATGTGTTTAATTGTAGTACTGGGATTGAACCCATGGGTTTTCAAAGTAACTGAGTTATGTCCCAGGCCTTTTTGTTTTTATTTTGAGAAAGGGCCTTGCTGAATTGCAGAGGCTAGCCTTGAACTTGTGATCCTCCTGTCTCAGCCTCTTGAGATGCAGGGATTACAGATGTGTGCCACCATAGCTGCCTTCATTCTTATCTTTGATATTGTATTTTTAGTATTAGGACTTCTACTTGATTCTTCTTTTAGTTTCCATTTCTTTATTACTTGTTTTCCTTTAAATCCTTGAAAATACATGCACACACATCAGTTGTTTATAATTCCTTGTCTATTAATTTTAATAAATGTATCACATCCATTTCTATTGTCTATTATTTCTAGATATGGATCATAAATATATATTCCTTGCATATTCTTATATTCAGACATAGTCCTTGTATGTCGTATTTTTATTGCTGGATTACTGATACACTAAGGAAATTTAATTTTGTTTTCATCATCTATTTTTTTGTTGTCAATTTTTAAGACGGGGTTTCATTAGGTTGTCCAAGCTAGCTTTGAATCCTCTTGTTTAAGCCTCTTTGATGGGCTTGTTCCACCACATCCAGCCTGTTGTCTTCTTTCAAAGGGTGACACATTTTTCTATAGGCATTTAAATTGCTGGAGGACCCTCTTGATTCTTATAGGCCTATTTATACTTTGATTTTATGCCTTGTTATTTTGTTTTTAGGCTATGGCTCTTTAACTCTAGAGTGTGGTCTCTATTTTTAGAGTATTGGTTTGTTTGTTTTTTATCTGTTCTTGTTAGGTATATGTGACAGTAGAATATATTTTGACATATTGTGCATTCCTGGTATATAACCTGTTCTAATTCTGATGGCATATCGTGGTTGTACATGATGTGGAAATACTCTGGTCCCCAAATATGAATTTAGGAAAGTTGTATCTGATTCATTCTACTGTCTTTCCTATTCCCATAACCCTTCCTTCCCTCCATTCTACTTTTTCTAATCAAATAAACTTGTATTCTTCCCACTGCCCACTTTATTGTGTGTAAGCATTCACACATCATAGAGAACATTCACCTTTGTTTCTTTGGGATTTGCTTATTTCATTTAGCATGAAAATCTCTAGTCGCATCCATTTACCAGCAAACCAAAAGCAATAATTTCATTCTTCTTTATGACTGAATAATATTCTGTTGTGTACATATGCCACATTTTCTTTATCCATTCATCTATTGAAATGCACCTACTTTGGTTCCCATAGTTTTTCTATAATGAATTGAGTTGCTATAAACTCTGATGTGGCTGTGTCACTGTAGTATGCTGATATTAAATCCTTTGGGTATATGCCATGTAGTGGGATAACTGGGTCAAATGGTGGTTCCATTCTAAGTTTTCTGAGGAATTCCATACTGCTTTCCAGAGTGATTGCACCAATTTGCAGTCCCACAGCAATGTATGAGTGTACCCTTCCCCCCACATCCTCACCAATATTTATTGTTACTTGTGTTCTTGATAATTGCCATTCTGACTAGAGTGAGGCAGACATCAGTGTAACCTCAATTTTCATTTCTCCAATTGCCAGATATTGAATATTTTTTCATATATTTGTTGAGCATTCATCTTTCTTCTTCTATGAAGTTCCTATTCAGTTCCTTTGCCTATTTATTGATTAGATTCCTTTGTTGTTGTTGTTGTTAAGTTTTTTGAGTTCTTTGTATATCCTGGAGAGTAATGCTCTATCTGAGGTACAGGTGGCGAAGATTTTCTCCCATTCTGTAGACTCTCTCTTCGTGTTCTTGATTGTTTCCTTTGCTATGAAGAAACTATTTAGCTTGATACCATCCCATATATTGTTTCTTGATTTTATCTCTTGCTCTTTTGGAGTCATGTTGAGGAAGTAAGTTCATAAGTCTACATGTTGGAGAGTTGGGCCTATTCTTTCTTCTAATAGATGCAGGGTGTCTGGTCTAATGCCTACATCCTTGATCCACTTTAAGTTGATTATTTTTCAGGGTGAGATAGGGGTTCAATTTTATTGTAGTGTATATACATTTCCAGTTTTTCTTGCACCATTTATTGAAGAGGCTTTTTTCCAATGTATGTTTATGGCACCTTTGACTAGAATGAGATTACTGTATATATGTGGTTTGTCTTTGTGTATTCTCTTTTGTTCCATTGATTTCAATTCTTTTTTATTGGAGGGGAGGGATGGGTACCAGAGACTGAACTTGGGCACTGGTCCAATGAGCCACATCCCCAGCCTTATTTTGTATTTATTTAGTGACAGGGTCTTACTGAGTTGCTTAGCACCTCGTTATTGCTGGGGCTGACTTTGAACTAGTGATATGCCTGCCTCAGCCTCCCGAGCTGCAGGGATTACAGGCTTGTACCAAAGTCCCTGGCTTAGCCTTTCGATTCTTTTTTTCCAATACCATGCTGTTTTTGTTAATATAGCTCTGTAGTATAACTTAAGGTCTGGCGTTGTGATGCCTCCTGTATCAATGTTTTTGTTCAGGATTACTTTGACTATTCTGGGCCTTTTATTTTTCCAAATAAATTCCAAGACTGCTCTTATTATTTCTGTAAAGAATGTTATTAAAATTTTAATAGGAATTGCACTAAATCTTTATCACACTTTTGGTAGTATGGCCATTATGACAATATTAATTCTGCCTATCTGCTAATATGGGAGATCTTTCCATTTTCTCAGGACTTCTTCAATTCCTTTCTTTAGTGTTATGTAGTTTCATTTTAGAGTCTTTCACCTCTTATTAGGTTGATTCCCAAGAATTCTTGAGGGTTCAAATATATCTTCACATATTCTACATCATAGAAAAAACAGTTCAACTCGACAAATAACTCAAATGCATGTAGACACACACCCACATAGTTCTTAAAATAAGCATTTACTTTAATTTCAATATATTTCTCCCGTTTTCTTAATTCTCATCTCAAAATGTATGCACAGTGGGACAAGTTCTGTTCAGTTTTATCACTGCCACTTTGTGGTAAAATAGTCATCTCTCTCAAAGATTATTCAGACAGTCTTCTAAATGTGTTCCTTGTCTCTGCTCTAGACTTAACTACAGTCGGTTCTCCAAGAAAGTCTATAGCAAAACCTATAAAAGTAAGGTTTTTCTGTGATTCTTTCTGAAAAGCTGTTTGTCAATTCATGAGAGAGTTTCCAAAATTACAAGGGGCTTTTAGTGCATTGTTGTCTATTTCCCATCAATCACTGTCCCTCTTCTTTTTGGTTTGGTCAATTTATTCAGTCCTACTATTTTGCAAAATTCCACCTGTTGGAATTTGAATTGGCTGGAACCTTCTTTCTTCAAATATCCACATACCTAATTAAGCCACTTCCATCAATTTTCTACTCAGCTTTCTCCCTCTGTATAGTTCCCTACTGAAATTTACATCTGTTAGAGTGAAAGATGGTTCCCAGTATCAGACAAGTACTGATCCTTGGTATCAATGGATGTTCTCTTATATTGAAAAAATAATTTGTCAGGTGTGAGCCTATCCAAGATAACAAGATAGGGAGATTATCCTGTATTATCAGCATGGAAACTAAATATAAACACAAGTGCTCTTGTAAGAGGGAGGCAAAGAGAGATTTTGCTACAAAAGTAGAAGAATGTGGTACAGAAATGAAGGAAAGGTTCTGCTGCTCTGTGTATGGAGGACATCTCCACAAGCTCAAAGGGCAATGCAATGGGTTTTCCCCTGTGGCCTCTGGAAAGAATGGGACACTACTGACTCTTAGGTTTAAACCTAATGAAATAATTTCAGAATTCTGACCTGAGAACTGTAAGAAAGTAAATGTTTGCTATTTTAAGTCACCAATTTTTTGCTCAATTGTGATAACAGCAAAAGGAAACTAATATGTAATATATTTCTTTTCTACAATTTCTTTTCACTTCCTTTCCTTACTTATATCTTACAGTATCAATCACCACTGCCTTATATCAATATACAAATTATTTGTTTCCCTAAGGGACTATGAGCTCTTGAAGGCAGGACACTTGTCTTGTTCACTGCTTCATGTCTAGAAAATACAATGTTTATTGACATAGAGCAGTAAATAGTGCATATTTATTGAATGCATGAAAGTACATGTGGATAAACTAATTTGTTGATGTTTTGCCATAATTATTGTTGAATTGTAACATATCATGTCAAAGAAGAAAGAGCTTGTGAAACTAAGTGACTGCCTATGTTTCTGAAAACAAAACAAATCTGATAGTTTTGGTGCTCACGTGACACCTTGCTTCTCTACAGTGGGTTTTCAAGTTTTTTGTGTTAATGTTGAAAAAGGCACGAAAGTACAATAACAAAATTATATGAAGATAACAAATGGAAGGATTTTCACTTTAAATGACACTCCTAATTTTTGAACAGTTTTAATAATTAATAGCAAATAAAAGACTTTATTTATTTTCTCATCACTCAACTCTGCTAGTCCCTGTCTGCACAGTCCATGATCTTCAAAGTGGTTAGAAGATCAGGCAAAAAGAGGTCTGTGGTTTGAGATTTGGAAAGGAAGAGTCTATGGATTATGGAAGTCAGTGTCTTGAGCTTATCTGGGAGGGAAAAATAAATAGGTAACAAATTGCCACAGAATAAGTGACAATTTGTTTTCTCTGGATCTGAGTCATCTCATAGTCCATGGAAAATATGTCACAGAAGGAGACAGAAATTTGGTATCCAGGATCTGGATATGAATGTCAACATACTTGTTAATAATTTTTGAGATAAAAAGGTTTCTTCTTATGTTTATGTGGAAATTGATAACTGGAGAATAAAATAAGTGGGCTGGGTTTGTAGCTCAGTGGTAAAGTGCTTGCTTACCACTCATGAGACCCTGGGTACAAGCCTCAGCATAAAAATAAATAAATAATTGGAAATACTGAAATTTTGAGTCATACTATACAGGTTGCCTAACACACTTACGATGCACTGCTGAAGTCAATCTCTTTTCTTCATCTATGTACAGGGTACCCTAATTATCTCATGTCTGATGGATACTGGATTATGGAGGTCATTTTTTTTTTTCATCTAAGTGACATCTTCTTGTTCAGCTACTAAGGAGCCATATCCACCTGAATGCATGGGAGGCTGGAATCATTCAGGGGTGGAGGAATTCCTTCTGGTAGGGTTAACCGAAAATCCTAACTTGCAGATCCCTCTCTTCTTACTCTTTGCCCTGATTTATTTTATCACTCTGACAGGTAATTGGGGGATGATTGTCTTAATCAGGTTAAACACCCAGCTTCACACTCCAATGTACTTCTGAAGCCAGAATTAAGGACAGGTAGTTAGTGTAGAAATAGGGAATCGGGTCAATTCGAGGAAATGAAGCCATGAAGCCATCTGCCTTTGGAAGTTGGAGACTGCCCCTGGAAGATTGGAATGTCAAGGATCTCCGGAGCCCATTGATTACCAAATTTACCTGCCTTTATCAAGGAGTGCAAGCATGGAGCTGCTAATTAATGCCCCCTGGGCCCTTACCTGCCTGAATCACCTTGGCCCTCCCCCTGCCCATGGTTTCTCAGTAATGCAAAACCAGGCCTAGTCACGTAGGCAGGAAGGAGAGAGATAAGGGAGGAGAGAATTGGAGAACAAAAGAGACTTTAACCTATAAAAGATGTAGGGTGCGCTCTCTTCTGGGGACTTTTAGAACATCAGCCATGGCCCCCTTCTCCCTGCCGGGAGAAGTCTGTATTATTCCCTTTAAATAAACCTGCTTAATATGCTTGCCTTGGCGTGCTTCTCTAGTGCTTAATCTTCAACATTAGAAGAAGCAGAACTCGTCACCGGTAAACGGCGGTATCACTTCTTCCTTAGCAATCTCTCTTTTTGTGATATCTGCTACTCCACAGTTTTCGCTCCTAAGATGCTGGCCAACCTCCTTTCCAAACATAAGTCCAGTACATTTTCTGGCTGTGTTCTACAGAGCTTCTTTTTTGCAGTGTATGTGACCACAGAGGGCATGCTCTTGTCTATGATGGCTTATGACAGGTATGTGGCAATAGCCAATCCCTTGATGTATACAGTCATTATGACCCAAAGTGTCTGTATTCAGATGGTCCTTGCATCTTACTTGGGTGGTCTCATTAATTCACTGACACACACCATAGGTTTGCTCCGACTAGACTTCTGTGGTCCTAACATTGTAGATCATTACTTCTGTGACATTCCTCCTCTCCTGAGGCTTTCCTGCTCTGATGCCCGTACCAATGAGATGCTGCTCTTGTTCTTCTCTGGGGTCATTCCAGTGGTCACTTTCATCATCATCATGGTCTCCTATGTGCACATCATTGTTGCCATCCAGAGAATCCGCTCTGCTGAGGGGAGGCGCAAAGCCTTCTCCACCTGTGTCTCCCACCTGACTGCTGTGACCTTGTTATATGGATCTGTTTCCTTCAGCTACGTCCAGCCAAGCTCTAAGTATTCCTTGGAACAGGAGAAGGTGTCTGCTGTGTTTTACACCTTGGTGATCCCCATGCTGAACCCACTCGTTTATAGCCTGAGGAATAAGGATGTGAAAGATGCAGCAAAAAAATCATTTCTGTGGAAGAGAAACCCCACTTGACTCCATCTTGATTGTGGACTTGCTCACCTAAATTTACAAAGAGACTTTATCTTACAAATAAACTTTATTTAAAGTTGTATCTAGATAGCATCATAAACAAAACTGGAACAGCGATACTGTTAAGCTACTTGGAATAGTAATTTTGAATTTGACTACTGAGCTATTCATTATTTCGATAATATCGTAGCTTCACTCTTTCAAAAGCTGAAAAATATTTCTAATAAACTCTCTTGCTAAATCCGAATGTACTCACCATGGTTTTAAAAGACTGTGATAGTAATTCAAATAAAAATAATAGTTTAATGATAGTGATTTATCAAAAATATTCGTGTCTTGTAGAAGAACTAAAATTTTTCATTTTCATGACTTTCTTAGATCATATCATATTTTTGTTCTAATAGTATTATCATTCAAATAAAGTTTAATATTCTCATTTTTATATTTATATTATTCATAATAGAAGTCTAAAATGACTATAGAAATATGATTCATTATTTGTAGTTTACTTATTCAACATATTTCTTTACAGTACCTCTACTGTTCTAGTTACACTGCACCTTACAAACCTAGAGATTTGAGCACCAGAGCCAAGGGTATTAGAGGAACAAAGCATAGAGGTACCTGGTAAGTGGGAAGTAAGCAATATTTGAAGATGTTTGGCTCTAAGATGGATTTTTTTAAAACAGTAGACAATAAGAATGACAGGTCATTTAGGATCATATATTTCAAGTACCTTTAGTGGGATAGCATTTTTAAGACTCTCAATGGCTAATAAATGAAGCTCAAAATGAAATGCAAAATAATGCTTTAGGAAATTGCTTTTGTGATGTCATTGTTTTCAACATATTCAAAGTCAAGAAATGAATAATTTAGGGGAGAAAAGTAAAAAAAAACTCTGAGTTATATAAAGTTACTGCAGGTGAATAATAAAAGTGTATACATTTTAGAGTTATTTCATAAATAGGACCTGGCAAAGCATTAGATTTCTGGGTTTTGGTTTTGTTATTAGAGAAATGTTTCATAGTGATTTTGAACTTTTGTCCCTTCAATAATAAATTTGAACCTGAAAAATTATTAGATTTTCTGATTTGGGATTTTGTTATTAGAGGAAAAGGTTGATAAGGATTTTGAAACTGTGTCACTACAATAATAAAATTTTCATGAGGAAAAAAGGAAAACAGGGCAAGGGCCTGGGGACATAATTCAGTTGGGAGGGTGCTTGCCTGGAAAGCAGGAGGTCCTGGGTTCAACCCCAGAACCACACACACACACACAAAAAAAGGAAATGGTAAGAACGTGGCATCATTATAACTTCTAAATGAAGAGGTTTGGGGTAGATGGTATGGCCAAGAACAAAACCTAAGAGGTGTCCTGCATTAATGTCCTGCATTAGTCAAGAAACAGCAAAGAGTTTGGAACTGTAGCAAAGAAAGGACAGAAAACATGTTTTAAAGTGCGTCAGATCAGATGGTGTGTAGTGAAGAATCCAAGGGGGCGTAGGATCTGAATGAAAAAAAAGGAAAATTTCCCAATTTACTTGTTGGAAAAGTCATTCTGACTCAATAATCATTAAATCATAGAATGTATTTGTGTAAATGCAACAGAATGACAAGAGTGGAGATAAGAACCCAAAAGAGTTTGCACAGAAATTCAACTAAGTTCTCATTGTCATGTTAGTAAGACTGTCATAGCAAAACTTGTGAGAAGCACATTGCAGGATGTTTGGGTGAAAAGAATCAAAGATGACTTCAAGATATTTTCAACAGATGAGCAAATATGGGATGATTAAAATATATGAAGTTTATAAAATATGTATTATTTTTAAGGATATATATGATAATTACAAAGTTTCTCATGCACTAAGGCCAAAAAAAGAAAAACATCAGGCTTAGTACAAATCAGAGAATTATGTGTACAAGTTCTCTATCAGTAGGTAATAAATGTAAATTTTTAAACTAATTTTTTTACTCGACAAACTAATTAAATCAGTTTTAATTTTTGTAAGCAGGTGGATAGATCACTAATATATCCACAGATTTTACTGCTTTATATTATCTCTTAAAAGCTGAAATATGTAGCATAGAAAAAATATGAAAAATGCATTATTCTGTGAAATTCAAATAATTTATATATTTAAGCTACAAAAGAGTAAAAAAATTGTAAGATACAAAATAATATAGTGAACAGGGTTTGCACACTATCTGAAGACAATCAAGGCACTACCTTGTACTAGATCTTGAACTTTGAGAAAGCATGTATATGAACTTCATATTTGAAAATAACATTGTATCATTATTAATAGTATGCAAAAAGTATATATATGTATAAATATACAAATCTGTGTGTACAGATTTTAAGATACAGATTAATAAAAAGTTGACACATCAATTATAGGTATTGTAGGTAGTAGTTTTAGATAAGGAATTTATGAGTGATCACAAAAATACTTAACTTATTTATTCTTGAATGACTTCTGAAAAACTGCAATGTTTTCAAATTTCAAGAATATGAAAATATGGGATAAAGTGTTTATAAAGTGAGAGGAATATTCTTTTCTTCTGGATGAATGAAATCAGTGGTGACCCAAACCATTATATCCACAAAAATAAGGGGAGTAGCAAGATTCAAAAGAAGTGAATGACTGCTATGTACAAAGAGCATGGGTATATACAGCGAGTACTTCAGAAAGGTGTGACCTTGGAGGGATGAGACAGATTTTTATCACTGTGATTCAGGGAACATTTGGAAACCCAGGGTTGTCATTCATGGAGGCTCTACCAGAGTTCAGAAGAAATCAGCTGAGCAGTTGGCAGAAGCATCCTAGGTTTGACTCCACAGGGCTACATTTTCCTTCAGGACATAAGTTGAAATCTGGCCTGAACAGGCCTGGAGACTAAATAGAGTGGCATACAGAGAGACAGACAAATAAATAAACAAATAGAAAAAAAGGTAGCATGATATGGGTACATAGGAGACATGACAGATTAATAGACAAAAGAAAGGAGGGAAGGAAGAGAGAAAAATGGATCGATGATGGACTCAAGTGAACAACTTTAGAAGAGCAGAGAAGAGCTTTGGTAGTGTTCAAAATAATACAGGAAATACAGAATGCCCAAAATGAGCACTTCAGCTGTCTAGAAGACAAAGATTTGCTAGAGGGAAGGAACAGCGATAAATATAAAGAAGATTTTCCCTTTATAACAGTTGCCAGGCTTGTATCCCTCTGCACACCAGGTAGAGAGGGTGAGAATATTCTTTTAAAAAACACAAGTGAAAACATAAGGGAGATCAGTTTAGTATAGGGAGAGATGGAAGGAGAAGGAGGAGGAAACATGGAAAATGAGAGGAACAGTGGAATGACTCAGAAGCAGGACAAGTGGAAGAAGCATGAGGTTGGATACTGAGCCCCTGCAAGCCTGAACAATTAATAATTAAATTTGTACCTATCTGGGAATGTGAAACCCTTCCTTGAAAAACGTAATGTCATCTTCAGGTTCTGTGTTGTTTTCATTCATGGGGAAATAGTCAAAAAGAGAGAAAACACATAAAACACAACAGGTCCCAGAATGTCTGCATGTTAGTGTTAGAAAAGGCTTTGACAAATTGCATAATTAACATATCAAAGAAAATAAATAGTTGGAAACATTGTTTAAGGTAAAGTAACTTAAGGAAAATTTAAATACATGAAAATGAAAACATGAAATTGTGTGACAAAAAATTATTCAGACTCTGAAATTAAGAACTTTTGAAAATAAGAGCATGCCGGACAACGTAAAAAGAGTATTGATAAACTCCAGCATATATCAATATAAATGATCTAAACTGAAGCACAGGGAGAAAATATGTACAAAACCAGGTCAAAGAAACATGAAATTCAATCACATGCTGTGAAAAACATTTAGGTGAATTCCCAAAGGATGAGGAGAGGATGGATAGAATGCAGACTTGAAATACAAGCAGATTTTAAATACAATAAGAAAAACTGACTACATTTTTCCTCAACCAATAATTTTAACAAACATATTCAAAAGGAGAAAAGATGCCTTGCTCTTAGCAGAGTTATTCAAATATTTAAAACTGATAACAAAATTGTCCATCGCTGAATGAATACTCATTTTTATGTATTCACACAGTGGTTATGTAAACAGAATTATACAAAAAATGTAGTGATGTACACAACAATGTAGATGCCTCACACTAATGTTAGGCTCAATAAAAGAAGACACAAAAATGAACATATGTAACCTTCATTTGTATAAGATTTAACAATATGTATATCACAGTTAAAATATTCTGTTCAGGGAGACATATTTATGAGTGCTGGAAAGGATCATGATTTAGCTGGTAATCAATCATACTGACATAAGTACTATATAAATAGTTTTAATATAAAATGAACATAAACTAAACTGTGCATGTTTTTAAAAAGTCCAAAGAGGAAAACATGACAATATAGACTCTCAATGAAGATAAGAGAAAAGCAAAAAGAAAAGTAAATGTTAAGTTCATGTAAAGTTCCACATAATGATTGAATTTGATTGCACAGTAGCAGAAAGGGTTTAAAATAAATAAAATATAAATAAGTATGCAAACTACAGGTTCCATTATTGGAGCTAAATTATGTAAAGTTCTAACATTAGAAGGATAGTTACAACAGGAAGAAGTGCCATTATGTTTATATTTCAAAAATGCACAATTTAAAATGTGAAGCACATCACAAAAAATAAAGTCAATGTGAAAGTTAGGATCAAAATATAAATCAAAGTTATTTTAAAAACTTAATAGGCATGACATTTTTAAACTAAAACTCTATACATTTTGATCACTATGGAGAAAAATAATATATTGAATCATATTGTTATTTAAGATGAATTTATAGAGTGAAAAAGGAAGCTACACATCCAGTAGAAATATTCTTTGCACATATAATACATATGGTTTTACAAACATACATGTATATATACACACATACATATTTTATATGTATATGTATATATATCCATACCAAAATCAACCAGATTAATAAAACAGAATTTGGAATATAAAAATCAAAACAGTACCACAACCATGTCACACAACAGATATCAAAATGATTTCCACCAAATATAAAAATGAAGTTCCTTAACTTCATTAATCATGAGGGAAAAGAAAATTAAAGTCACAAGAAACTCCATTTGTCCTAACACCAGAATGGATACAACGCAATAGGTAAATCATAGGAAGTATTGATGAAGATGTGGCTCAACCAGAAATTCTCATGAAGCACGAATGGGAAACCTTCCTGGAATCTCAATTGACATTTCAAAACACTTTCCAGGTAAATTTGGAAAAATGTTGAAAGTTATCTAAGAATGCTTCACAGACTACAGCATATCTGTATTATATTGTATATATTAAATGGTTTTTAGCAACAACATTATGGTGCCTAAAAAGAAAGAGAAAATATGCGATTGTTGCTTAGGGGAAAACTACAGAAAGTAAAATCTATCTCTGAATAACCTAAGTGTCAGATTGAGAAAAAAAAAAAAAAGATTTCAAAATTACTCTTAAAGGTAATATGTTCAAATAACTGAAAGAAATATGAAGAATTGCAGGAAAATGGGAACAATTTCTTATCAAATAAATTTTTTTAAATTTAAACATTTTAATTTGTTATTTTTTTAGATTTACATGATATAGAGTATATTTGGCATATTATATATACATGAAGTATAACTTATTCAAATTAAGATACCATTCATGTGGTTGTATACGATGTTGAGATTCACTGGTGGTATATTCACATATGAACATAGGGAAGTTATGCCTGATTCATTCTACTGTCTTTCTTATTCCCATCCCACCACCCTTCCTTTCATTCCTCTTTGTCTAATCCACTGAACTTCCTTTCTTTCCCGGTCTCTTTTGTTGTGTGTTAACATCTGCATATGAAAGAGAACCTTAGACCTTTGGTTTTTTTTTGGGGGGACTGCATATTTCACTTAGTACGAAGTCTGCAGAACCATCCATTTATCAGCAAAAGTCATAGTCATTCTTTTTAATGGCAGTGTACTATTCCATTGCATTTATTTACCACATTTTCTTTATCCATTAATCTATTGAAGGACAACGAGATTAGTTCCATACCTTAGCTATTGTGAATTGAATTGTTATAAACTTTGATGTGTCTGTGTCAATACAGCATGCTGATTTTAAGTACTTTGGGTATAAACTGGAGAGTGGGATATCTGGCTTCTACTTTTTTGAGTAATCTCCACACTGCTTTCCAGAGTGCTTGCACCAATGTTCAGTCTCATAAGCAATGTATGAGTGTACCCCTTTCCCACATCCTCACCAACATTTATTGTCACTTATATTCTTGATAATTACCATTCTCACTGGAGTGAGATAGAACCTTAGTGTAGTTTTAAGTTGCATTTCTCTTATTGCTAGATGTTGAACATTTTTTTCATGTATTTGTTGATCATTCATCTTTCTTCTTCTGTGAAGTGCCTGTTCAGTTCCTCTGCCCATTTATTGATTGGTTTATTTTGTTGTTAATTTTTTTGAGATCATTGTATATCCTGGAGATTAATGCTCTGAGGTTCAGGTGGCAAAGATTTTCACCCATTCTGTAGGCTCTCTCTTCTTGCTCTTGGTTGTTTCCTTTGTTGTGATAAAGCTTCTAGTTCGATACCATCCCAGTTATTGATTCTTGATTTCACTTCTTGTGCTTTAGAAGTCTTGTTGAGAAAGTCAGTTCCTAAGCCAAAATGCTGGAGGGTTGGACCTATACTTTCTTCTAGTAAGTGCAGGGTCTCTGGTCTAATACCTAGGTCCTTGATCCACTTTAAGTTGAGTTCTACGTAGAGTGAGAGATGAGGGTTAAAATTCATTATGCTACACATGCATTTCCAGTTTTCCCAGCACCATCTGTTGCAGAGGTGATTATTTCTGCAAAGTACATTTATGGGGCCTTTGTGTAGTATAAGGTAACTGTATTTATGAGGGTTTGTCTCTGTGTCTTCTACTCTGTTCTGTTGGTCTTCATGTCTGTCTTAGTACCAATACCATGATTGTTTTGTTACTATAGCTCTGAAGTAATTTAAGTCTGGTATTGTACGGCCTCCTACTTGACTCTTCTCACTAAGGATTGCTTTGGCTATTCAGGACCTCTTGTTTTTTCCAAATGAATTTCATGACTGCTCTTTCTATTTCTATGAAGACTGTCATTGGAATTTTAATAGGAATTGCATTAAATCCGTATTGAACCTCAGTAGTATGAACATTTTAACAATATTAATTCTTCCTATCCATGAACATGAGGGATCTTTCCAGTTTGTAAAATATTCTTCAGTTTCTTTCTTTAGTGTTCTGTAATTCAAATAGAAAATTTTACTTCAAAAAAGGATTAGCTGAGGCTGGGGTTGTAGCTCAGTGGTAGAGCACTTGCCTAGCATGTGTGAGACACTGAGTTCAATCCTCAGCACCCACATAAAAATAAAATAATAGAAAATAAAACAAAAGCATTGTATCCATCTAAATTTAATTTTTAAAAGGGATTACTGCCAGGCCCGGTGGTGCACGCCTGTAATCCTAGCACCTTGGGAGGCTGAGGCAGAAGATCACAAGTTCAAACCCAGTCACAGCAAATGTGAGGCGCTAAGAAACTCAGCTAGCACCTACCTCTAAATAAAACATAAAACAGGACTGGGGATGTGGCTCAGTCTTATCTCTAATAAGATTCTTTGTGTTAAAAAAACAAACATGTAATTAAAGATAAAATGTAGGAAAAAGAGATATTTTGGGTAGGCTTTTTTAATGCTGAAATTCACAGGTGGGTTGCTTTTTTACATATGGAAGAGTGAAATATGTGATTGATTACAAATTGTGATCTTTATTGATTTTTTTAAAGACTCAATAAGAAATAAAAGAGAAGCCATTGAGTTCAGTCCCTGATATCAACCCCCGCCCCCCAAAAAAGGGATTGCTAAAAATGCCAAATGGGAATTCTATGTCCAACAGTATAACTGAAATCCCTAGAGGATTTGAGAACACAGTTGGTATGACAGAAGAAATTATTACTAAACTTGAAAATAGAAGAAGAGAAATTATCTCTTTTGTAGAACAACAACACAAAGAGCAAGAAAATCAATAGGATCTCATAGACACTTGGGCAATCATAAAACATAAAACAGATACATATATGAGGTCTCAAGGGAGATAATGAGAGAAAGAAAAAACTGAAATTATCTGATATAAAAATAGCCATAACTTTTGCAATTAGCATTCAAGTGGGTGTTGAAGTCTCTGACATGCAAGGTGAGCTACATATTTTCACTTCCCATTTACTCAAATAATAAGAGAGAAAAAGAAAATTCAGTGTCAAATATTTTATATTTTATTTCTTTTTTTACTTTCTATTTTTTGTAATTTATTTATTTGTTTTTTATTTTTACAGCCTGCATTTTGATTTATTGTACACAAATGGGGTACTTCTTTTTGTTTCTATGGTTGAGCATGATGTAGATTCATACCATTCGTGTAATCATACATGTGCCTAGGATAATGATGTCTGTCTCATTCCACCATCTTTCATACCCCCACCCCCCTCTCCCTTTACAGAATCTAACATTTCTTATAAAATCTTTAAAGAATCAATATAAAACGTTATATAAAAGGAAGTTTTTAAATGATACTTTTCAAATGAATATCTTTGTTAGTCATTGAGGCACATGATAAACATACACTTTTAGGTTGCTGTTGTTCTTGACTCAGATTTTAGCATATCTTGATTTTATTGTTTGAGAATTTTATTCCTCTATGGCTAAAACATAAACAAATCAAAATCAAAACTCCATATAAAACATATATTGGAGTCCAATATACAAAAACCTATTAAATCATACTCACCACATTGAATTTATAATTTATATCTTTCTCTTTCTTTTCTTCTCTAGTATGGTTTTGTAGAGCACACACTTTTATAGTTATTAAATAGGCAACATAACCATCATATATATATATATATATATATATATATATATATATATATTCATTCAATAAATACACATGATTTTCAAATGAACAGATTTGAACATATATTTTAAAGGAAAGCCTAAAAATCTTTAAGTCAGATTCACAAATAGTGCATTCATATTCCATGACATCATAGATTTGTAACATTTCTACATATGCCAATTATGTAAGGATTAATCATGAGATAAAATATTTTACTCTAATAAGATTCTTTGTGTTAAAAAAAACAAACATGTAATTAAAGATAAAATGTAGGAAAAAGAGGTATTTTGGGTAGGCTTTTTTAATGCTGAAATTCACCGGTGGGTTGCTTTTTTACATATGGAAGAGTTGAAATATGTGATTGATTACAAATTGTGATCTTTATTGATTTTTTTAAAGACTCAATAAGAAATAAAAGAGAAGCCATTTGACAGTAGACTTATTCCCAAAGAAAAAAGGAATAGTTCACAATTTTCAAAGGGATTTATTACACTAAATTATAAAAATTTCTTGAGGCATCAATTTCTTTATATGTATATTTGTATTAATTATGAAGTATGTGAATTGCAGTATGTGGCATTGTTTAGAGGATATTTAATTTTATTACTTTTTCCCTTATTTGCATCTGAAAACCTACTTTCATTATGCATCTAATAGCATTCATTCATTGACTGTTTCAATGGTTCTGAATTATTTTATCTTTTGACATAGTAATATTTTTCATTTTGTATACCCAAACACTGTAAATTTATTATGTTGGGACCTTCAATCAGCTGGTAATTTTTCATACTTCTTTGTATTTTGTACAATATTTTAACTGGTCTTAATTGTCATTATTTTCTTCTCCACATTTCATATCTAAGTCATGCTAATGAATTAACAGTAGAACTTACACATTATCTTCCACCCTGTCTCAAACACACAAATAGTTCTTATATTTATTTGAATTAATAAAGAGGACTAAATACAAATTATGTTACAGCCAATAAGCTTATGTGAAAGATATGCAAAAATCTCCCTGCTCTATTATTATTTCCCTATGTTTTCAGCAGAATGAAAGTTACAAGGGAATCCTGAACACACTCCATAGATCTATGGTGCCTACTGAATTATTAGAGAGGGGAAAAGCATACGCATAGCCAGGAGCAGGCCACACAACTCAGTTAATTCTGTGTATTTGTTGAGTATGTAGACTGTTATAAAACTTTAATTCAGTGAGTTGTGATTCAAGTTTTGAGTATGATATAACGCGTTAATTTATATTAATTTCATAATGAACCAAGTAGATAAGGCATCTATAAATGCTCCCATTTCAAAGAAAAATAAAGAACTTCAGTGAGTTCTTCATTAGAACATTTGTCTGAGTAACATCTGTATATAATTAGAATGTGTTTTTTATTTCCTGGAATTGCATCTGTAAACTGTATTTTGTATGTTATTGCAAAACTGATTTTTAGAGAAAATACAGGTTTTCCAAACTGTCCTTCATATAAAACACTACAATTTTAACATTTTATCAAAGGCAAAGTTATGGCATCTACTGAATAATGGATGAGAGGAACATGCAGATCTATGATCAATTCCACTCTCCAGAGACCAGAGGATGCTAATGATTCAACTTGTGGACTACTGAGATTCATATCCACATGAGGAGCTACACACTCTCTTTCCCTAAAAGAACAGTACCTAAAGATAAAACATCTCCACAGGCATCAATATTAGTCCTTTCAGAATTACTGAAAAACTGGTCTCCAGTAGACACTCTGCTAACTTTGGGCTTTGCTGAGTTGTAAGTATATGTAGGAAGTCATTCTGTCCATTTATTATAAGCTATTGATATTTATTTTTATGTTTTGATACCAAAAGAAACTTTCAAGAGTTGTATCATATCAGCATTTTCCCAAAAAGAAAAAAAAAAACTTTTTTATCCTAACATGTAGTTTGTTTTTCAATGATTTTCACTGGTTTTTCCTTTTTTAAGGAGGGTACCATTTATGTGATTTCTATATCAAATATTTTCTTTTGGGTGTAAATGCATAAATGTTTAAATTATTAAATATTTTGTTCATATAGCACCTAAAATTATTTGAAAATTTATGGAAATTCCTTTAAAATGGAATATCTGAGGATTATATATTACCTTATCTATAGTATGATGCAAACCACTTTTTTTCAACTTAGTAAAATAGTGTTCAGAAATCATTTGGATCTAACTTTCTTTTAAGATTGTTATAAAAATATTTTAATTTTTGCTATTTTCCTTGAGTTTTTCACTACATCCTATCTATAACACAATTATTTAATTGCTAGAGCTCAGATCTTGTTTTTGCTATAGCAAACTGCTTCTTCTTCCATCTCCAATGCTAATGGGCCTGACTGAAATATTCTTCACAATAAGGTACATTGTTTTAAATTTGATTATTTAAACTATACTTTTGTAACTTTCAGTCTGTAACAGTTACTCTTGTTGATTTTAGGTTTTAAAGTTATAATGATAATCACTGTTAAGTTTTTTATTTCCTGTTTGTAATTTGAGTTTTTGCTTCTTTTGTCCAATATTTTAATCATAAACCATTCATTGTATGCTTTCTTAAGTATAAATGCATATTTATACCTGAAATTTATTTAACTATGAAAATATGTAACACATTAAGTATAACATTTAATCAGATCAACTGTTTTGCATATATTTTATTATAATGTGAAAATTACATAAAATACATAGCTATATTATTTTCATTAAGTAATTTGGGGTAAATGCTCTTATAAATATTACATCTGCATAATCATATCTTGTGGGCAAAGCCACACGAGAGCATGCAGGATGCTTCTATTTTGGTGAACAATTGAGACCCTATGGTAGAAATATACCAGTATTTCGATAATCATTTAACTTTTCTCATAGGCTTTTGGCTGAGTTCCATGTTTTACTATGATTGAAATGATCTTAATTCTGTGATTTCTCTCACCAATACTCTTAACTACACTTAGTCACTGATAATTATATATTTTCACATGGTGTTTAGAGTTATAAGTCAAAATAAATCACTGTGCAGGAACACACCATCTACTTCAACTTTCCCATTTTGTCATGACATGTAAGATACTGACCTGAAAATTTAGAAAAGTCACATCAGAGTATACTTTTGGTCCTATAAATGTTATTTCCAGGATTTTTTTTCCCTAAGAGACTATTCAGAGTTATTAGGATTTGAGAAGAGTCTTTAATTTTTCAGGAAGGCAACACTAAGTGGTAGTAAAAACCCTGCATTTAGTGTCAGAATGAATTTCTGTTCTGACTGTAATTTGAATGTCAAAGGAACAAATCATCCAGCAACCTTGGTAACATGTTTCTCTGCTTGTGGTTTTCTACTGTGGTATCAATAAACAAGGCAGAGATGTTACTGAAGACCTAAGGTAGTCACACTCCTCCTCCTTTCCCCTCTCTGCCTCATATGGTTCCTGTTCCTCCGTGTTCTGATGGTGAGACCTGTCCATCAGCACCATGACTCAGGCCATTTTGAATGCTCTAGTTGAAGACTTACCCTGGTAAAATTGGCAAGTACTCATCTATTTCTCTGAATGATTAAAATCACAAATGCTGATGACTTGGTTCCCATTCGTGGTTTGTTGTACTGGAACTCAGTCATTGTTCCATGACACCCCAGTGATGTGATGTCCCTCTTACACCAAGCAACCTTGCAGAGGAAAGGGATTGGCATTTAAATAACACACAAGTGTTCCTTTACTTTAGAAGTACTTTGATTTGTTTTTCAGGTTGATTTTTGTAATCACAATCCTCTTTGATTTTGTCCTTTGCACTTTGGTTTTATTAACAATGAACACAAAATCTTCTTGCGACTTCCAAGTACTTTATTTCTTCTTTTCTTTCTATAGATTCAATGTTCTTTCAAAGGTCATGGATCTAAAACACAGATAGAATCTGATTGGTTTCCTCAATTTTTGAGGGATGAAGCTATGTGTGTAGAATGAAGATTTTTACTTTGACTTAACAATAAATGCTGACCTCAGTAAAGGTAGAGTTCCATGAGGATACAACTCATTTATACATCTTAAATCTCTAATACCTATTATGTTTCCTTACACAGAGGATGCAATCTTTGAATGAGAAACATATTATATAATATTGTTGTGAATGAGGTACATTTTCCATAGAACATTTGTCCTTAAATAAATTAAAACCTAGGAGGAAGGTAGGACAAACAAGAAGCAGAAAAAAATGCATTATTTTATATAAAACTGCTTTTGTATAAACCACCACAAATAACTTAAGACTAGATTGAGAATGTGTGGTAATTTAAACCTGTAAGTTATTTTCTACAAACACTTACAATATGGGCAAACTATAGAGAGAATGTCCTCCCTTCTCTGGGTTTTGGCAGAACAGATTGTGCTGCTCTTAATGGACTCTAGACAGCAGAAAGGATCTGTCATTGTTACTATCAGACAATAAAGAATAAATTATTTACACAGAGTTTACCTTATTAAATATTCTATTACATCATCTCAGATATTGTACTGCTATATGTTGAAGAATTTTCCATCTCACAATCAAACATCAAATGCTAAATTATCATGAGTATAGTTCAATAGAACTTGATTTTTCAAATTTATTTCTTCATATCTGACATTTAGGAAAAAAATACAATTCCAGAAACATTCACAAATGCACATCCACACACACACTCACACATCCCCTAAAATGGCGATTTATTTTAAGTTCAATTTATTTCTCCCGTCTTCACATTTCACAATTCAAAATGGATGACAGAGAGACCACTTCTGGGACATTTTCCCACTACCCCTTTTTTGTAAGATACAGTCATTGCTCTCAAAGATTATTGAGACTGCCTTCCAAATGTCTTCCTTGCTTCTATTCTTAACTTAGTGGAGTCTGTTCTCCCAGAAAATTCTAGAGCAAAAACCTGTACAACTATGGTTCAGATCATGTGATCCTTTCTGCAAAGCTACTCCTCATCTTGTAAGAGAGTTTCCAAAATGACAAGGTGCTCCCAGAGCAATGCTGTCTATTTCTCATCAGTCACTCTCGCTCTACTTTTTGGTTTGGTCAATTTATTTAGTCCTCCCATAGTGCAAAATTCCACCATTAGCACTTTTAAGTTGCTAGAACATTCTTTCTTCAGAGAGTCACATATCCATCCATTCACTATGATGGGATCCACAGATGTTACCTTATATGGAAAAGGGATTTGTCAGGTGTGAACCCATCCAAGATAACAGGATAGGAAGATTATGCTGTATTATCACCATGGAAACTAAATATAAACACAAGTGCTCTTGTAAGAGGGAGGCAAAGAGAGATTTTGCTACAAAAGGAGAAGAATGTGGTACAGAAATGAAGGAAAGGTTCTGCTGCTCTGTGTATGGAGGACATCTCCACAAGCTCAAAAGGCAATGCAATGGGTTTTCGCCTGTGGCCTCTGGAAAGAGTGGGACTCCACTGACCCTTAGGCTTAAACCTAATGAACTAATTTCAGAATTCTACCTGAGAACTGTAAGAAAGTAAATGTTTGCTATTTTAAATCACGAATTTTTGTGTTCAATTGTGATAACAACAAAAGGAAACTAATATGTAATATAATAGATTTTCTTTTCTATAATTTCTTTTCACTTCCTTTCCTTACTTGTATCTTACAGTATCAATCACCACTGCTTATATCAATATAAAAATTCTTTGTTTCCCTAAGGGACTATGAGCTCTTGAAGGCAGGACACTTGTCTTGTTCACTGCTTCATGTCTAGAAAATACAATGTTTATTGACATAGAGCAGTAAATAGTGTGTATTTATTGAATGCGTGAAAGTACATGTGGATAAACTAATTTGTTGATGTTTTGTCATAATTATTTTTTATTTGGTAACATAATATGTCAAAGAAGAAAGAGCTTGTGAAAATAAGTGACTGCCTATGTTTCTGAAAACAAAACAAATCTGATAGTTTTGGTACTCACATGATACCTTGCTTCTCTACAGTGGGTTTCCAAGTTTTTTTGTGTTAATGTTGAAAAAGGCACCAAAGTGCAATAACAAAATTATATGAAGATAACAAATGGAAGGATTTTCAATTTAAATGACACTCCTAATTTTGAACAGCCTTAATATTAAACAGCAAATAAAATACTCTACTTTATTTCTCCTGAGTTAATTTTGCTAGTCCCTGTCTGCACAGTCCCTGATCTTCAAAGCGGTGAGAAGTTCAGGCAAAAAAGAAGTCTGTGTTTTGAGTTTTGGGAAGGAATGGTCTGTGGGATTGTGGAAGTCAGAGGCATAGGATAAGGAAAGATTTGTTTTCTCTGAATCTTGCCCATGAAAGATGAGAGTAGGCATATGTCACAGAAGGGGACAGAAATTTGGTATCCAGGATCTGGGTATGAATGTCAAGTATACCTATTAATGTTTTTTTAATAAAATGGTTTCTTCTCATCTTTGATGTGGAAATTGATAAGTGGAGTATAAAATAATGAGGACTGGGGTTGCAGCTGAGTGGTAAAGTGCTTGCCTAGAACTCATGAGGCCCTGGGTTCAAGTATCAGCACCACATAAAGATAAATAATTGGAAATACTGAAATTTTAAGTCATACTATACAGGTTGCCTAACACACTTACCATGCACTGCTGAAGTCAATCTCTTTTCTTCATCTATGTACAGGGTACCCTAATTATCTCATGTCTGATGGATACTGGATTACAGAGGTCATTTCTTTTTTCATCTAGGTGACATCTTCTTGTTCTACTACTAAGGAACCATATCCACCTGAATGCATGGGAGGCTGGAATCATTCAGGGGTGGAGGAATTCCTTCTGGTAGGGTTAACCGAAAATCCTAACTTGCAGATCCCTCTCTTCTTACTCTTTGCCCTGATGTATCTCATCACTCTGACAGGTAATTGGGGGATGATTGTCTTAATCAGGTTAAACACCCAGCTTCACACTCCAATGTACTTCTTCCTTAGCAATCTCTCTTTTTGTGATATCTGCTACTCCACAGTTTTCGCTCCTAAGATGCTGGTCAACTTCCTTTCCAAACATAAGTCCAGTACATTTTCTGGCTGTGTTCTACAGAGCTTCTTTTTTGCAGTGTATGTGACCACAGAGGGCATGCTCTTGTCTATGATGGCTTTATGACAGGTATGTGGCAATAGCCAATCCCTTGATGTATACAGTCATTATGACCCAAAGTGTCTGTATTCAGATGGTCCTTGCATCTTACTTGGGTGGTCTCATTAATTCACTGACACACACCATAGGTTTGCTCCGACTAGACTTCTGTGGTCCTAACGTTGTAGATCATTACTTCTGTGACATTCCTCCTCTCCTGAGGCTTTCCTGCTCTGATGCCCGTACCAATGAGATGCTGCTCTTGTTCTTCTCTGGGGTCATTCCAGTGGTCACTTTCATCATCATCATGGTCTCCTATGTGCGCATCTTTGTTGCCATCCAGAGAATCCACTCTGCTGAGGGGAGGCGCAAAGCCTTCTCCACTTGTGTCTCCCACCTGACTGCTGTGACCTTATTCTATGGATCTGTGACCTTCAGCTACATCCAGCCAAGCTCACAGTATTCCTTGGAACAGGAGAAGGTGTCTGCTGTGTTTTACACCTTGGTGATCCCCATGCTGAACCCACTCATTTATAGCCTGAGGAATAAGGATGTGAAAGATGTAGCAAAAAAATCATTTCTGTGGAAGAGAAACCCCACTTGACTCCATCCTGATTGTGGACTTGCTGACCTAACATTGCCTTCCAAAGAGACTTTGTTTAAAGTTGTATCTAGCATCTCAAACAAAACTAGAACAGAGATATTATTAAGCTACTTGGGACAGAAATTTTGAATTTGACCTGAAGATTGAAAAATCACTCTACTGAGCCATTCATTTTTTGTGGAGTGTAGTAGCTTCCCACTTTCCTAAGCTGAAGAGTGTTTCTAATAAACTCTCATGCTAATCTGATGGTGCTCACCATCATTTTAAAAGAATCTGATAGTGATTCATATAAAAAGATATTCTAATAATAGTGTGTGGGGGTCCTCTCTGCCATGTCACATGGATGCAAAAAGGTTAACTGCTGGAGGATGATGTTGCCAGTATATCACTCAATTACCCAAAAGTCTTATCTTCTCAGTAGACACACAAGAGCCAATACTCTTTTTAAATGTGAGGGGGCATGGCAGGTCTGGCCATACCAGCTCTGGTCTCTAACAACAACAACTTTATTTATAGTATCCAGGAAAAGGGGGCAAGGACCAGGAATAGCTTCTGTGCTGGACAGGATAGGGTGCAGTTAGGGGAGTTATTCTCTTAAGGGGGAATACTCCAGAAGGAGACAGGGAACCACTCCCACACAGCCCCACATGCTTCCTGGCAGTTTCTAGAAGTCAGGCCTCTGCGTCCCATGGTTCAACCTAGTCTGATTCGGCTAAATAAGGATGGCTTCCCACAGGGATTTCTCAAATATATTGGTGTCAAAGAAGAATTAAAATGTTTCATTTTCATGATTCTTAGCTCAAACCACATTATTCATTTTTAAAATGTCATTATTCAAATAAAGTTTTATATTTTCCCTTTTATATTTATATTATTCATAATAGAAGTCTAAAATGACTAAAGAAATATGACTCTATTTGTAGTTTACTTATTCAACATATTTCTTTTGAGTACCTTTACTGTTCTAGTTACACTGCATCATACAAATATAGAGATTTGAGCAATAGAATCATAGGTATTGTAGAAACAAAGCATAGAGGTACCTGGTAAATGGAAAATAAGCAATATTTGAAGATTTTTGACTCTAAAAAAGAATTTGTTTTTAAAAGCAATAGACAATAAGAATGGCAGACTGTACAGGACCAGATGTATCAAGTACCTTTAGAGGGGTACCATGTTTTAACACTGTCTCAATGGTTAATAATTGAAGTCCTAAATGAAATGCTTTAGGAAATGTTTTCATTTTGTCATTTTTATCAACCTATTGGGAGTCAAAGAAACAAATGATCTGGTGGTGGGGGGGAACAAAACAAAACTTTGAGACATATAAAAGTTATTATTGGTGATTAATAGAGAAAATGTTCTATATTTTAGAGCTCTTTCATGAAAATCATAAAGAGATCCTGGCAAATCATTAGATTTCTAGGGTTTGGTTTTGTTATTTGAGAAATGGTTCATAGTGATTTTGAACCTGTGTCACTTTGATAAATTTGAATCTGAAAAATGATCAGATTTGTGAACTTAGGTTTTGTTATCAAAGGAATTTGTTGATCAGTATTTTGGAATTGTGTCCCAGCAATAATAAAATAATCAGGAGGGAAAAAGGGAAATGGTAAGAATGTGGTATCATTACAACTTCTAACAGAAGAGGTTTTTGGGAAGAGTGTGCAGTGGAGAATAGAGTCTAAGAGGTGAAAGATGTCCCGCATTAGTCAAGAAATGGGGAAAAGTTTGGACAGGCAGCAAAGAGAGAATAGAAAGTACATTGTAAGTGTGTCAGATCAGATGTTATATAGTGACCAATGCATGGAGATGTGGGATCTGAATGAGGAGAAAGCCAAATTTCCCAATTTACATATTGGAAAGTCAGCCTGACTCAATAATAAATGAATCATGGTGTGTGTTAGTATAAATGCCACAGAATGGCAAGAGTGGAGATAAAAGCCCCAAAAGAGGTTGCACAGAAATTCAGCTAAGTTTTCACTGCCATGTTAGCAAGGTTGTTAAAGCAAAACTTGTGAGAAGCACATTGCAGAATGTTTGGATGAACAGAATCAAAGATGATTCCAAGATATTTTCAGTAGATGAACAAATATGATGTAAGAAAAACATCTAAAGTTTATAAAACAAATCAGAGAATTATTGTTCAAGTCCTATATCCTTGGACAATAAAGGTAAATTTGTCAAACTCAATTTTTTACTTGAAAAAATGAAATAATTTAATCACCATACACCTTTGTTAGTTTGTGGGTAGATCTCTATTTATCAATAGATTTCACTGACTTTATTATCAATTAAAAGCTGAAATATGTAAGGTGGGAAAATATGCAAAATGCACAATTCTGTGAAGCTCACAGAATTTATATATTTAAGTTACACTACAATCAAAAATTGCAAAATAAAAAATAATGCAGCATAGTGAACAAGGTTTGCAAATTACCTTAAGAAGATCAAAGTACTACTTTATATTAGATGTTAAATTTGAGAAAGTATTGACATGTATTACTTACTAGAACAGACCATTATATTATTGTTGTTATATATACATAAAGTATATATATATATATATATACATATACATATATATGTATATTTGTGTGTTTACACAGTTAATAGTATAGAGGTTAATAAAGAGATTGAGAATGTAATAAAGCAATTATAGCTATTGCAGGTGGTGGCTTTAGGTAAGAATATGAGTAATCAAAATATACTTAACTCTTTTATTGATTTAAAAACATCTTCTGTAAAATCGAAATGTTTTGAAATTTCCAAGGTTAGGGAAATATGGGGCAAAGTGATTGTAAAGTGACAAGAACATTTTTTTTTTTTTTCTGCGTGGATGGAATCATTTGTGACCCAAACTATTTTCTCTACAAAAATAAGGAGAAAAGCAAAATTCAACCTGCAGAAATCATCCCTAGGAAAGGAGTGAATGCCTGCTAAAGAAAAAGAGCATGGGTGTAGCGAGTACTTCAGAAGGTGTGACCATGGAGGAATGAGATGGCTTTTTATCACTGTGACTCAGGGAACATTGATTAAAAACAGCAATGTCATTCATGAGTGCTCTGCCACAGTTCAGAGGAATTCAGTAGAGCAGTTGGCAGAAGCTTCCTAGGTTTGACCCCACGTGGCTGAATTTTCCCTTCAGGACATTAGGTGAAATCTGGCCTGAATAGGCCTGGAGACTAAATGAAGTGACATATACATACAGACAGACAAATAAATAGAGAGTAGAACAAAGGTAGCATGATATGGGTAGAAATGAGACATGAGGGATGATAGACAAAAGAAAGGAGGGAAGGAGGAAAGAAGAATGGATCAATGATGGACACAAGCGAACAACTTTAGAAGAGCAGAGAAGAGCTTTGGTAGTGTCCAAAATAATGCAGATGATAAAGAATGTGACCTGGGTGGACTACCGATTTGAGCACTTGCCCTGTGCGTACTCTGGGAAAGGAAACCAGAGAGGAGTTTTGAGCTGTTATGTAGGCTGGGGAGATGAATTGGATTCCATCCTGACTTAAACACAGAGCTGGTTTTTTCCATGAGAATTTTTTTTGTGGGAGGAATATAAATGACTGGCTCAGGCCACAAAGACTGTCTAAAAAGTGCACTCCAGCTGTGCCTAGAAGATAAAGACTTGCTAGAGGGAAGGACCAGCAGTAAATATAAATGACATTTTCCCCTCTGCACACCAGGCAGAGAGGGTAAGAAATTTCTTTCACAAAACACAAGTGAAAATATAAGGGAGATCAGTGCAGTATAGGGAGAGACGGAGGGGGCGGGAGGAGGAACAGATGGAAAATGAGAGGAACAGTGGAATGAAATGAACTAAATTATGGTAGGAACAGATATGAACACACCAGAGTGCATTTCACCTTTGTATATATCTATAAAGCACTCATTACAAAAACAATGAATCAATAGAAGGAAGACCAGTAGAACAGAGGAAGGGGAACAGGGGGAGAGAGAAGAGGAAGAGAAGGGCAAGTAGTGGGCCTGAAATGGAACAATTATTTTCCATGTCTGCGTGAGTATATCAGAACAAACCCCACTATCATGTATAGCTCTCATGCACAAATAAATCACACACACGAGAACTGCTCTGAAGTCTCCAAACTAAGTTGAAGGACAGCATGGTCTTTCTCAGTGTCCAGGTGCTCTGTTGACAATGTCCCACCACCTAGAGGCCTGCACCAAATGCAGCCAGTGGCCTGAACACCGAGAGGCAAAGGGAAGAAAAATGAGGCCACTGCTCCAAAGATTGGAAATTCAGTCTCCTGCCCTGTTTAAGGGCTGAAGAGAGTGAGAGGGACAGAGACAGAGGGAGGTCAGCTTCTTAATCAAAAGCCAAAAACTTCCGATTCTAAGAAACTCAGAAATAGGGACAAGTGGAAGAAATATGAGTTCAGACTCTGAGCTCCTGCAAGCCTGAACAATTAGTAATTAAATTTCTACCTATCGGGGAATGTGAAGCCCTTCCTTGAAAAACATAATGTCATCTTCAGGTTCTGTGTTACTTTCATGCATGGGGAAATAGCCCATGAGAGAGAAAACACAGGAAATACACTTTACAAGCACTCCAGAATGCCTGCATGCTGGAGTTAGAAAAGGCTTTGACCAGTTGCATAATTAATATATAGAAGAAAATAAAGAGTTGGAAAAATTGTTTAAGGAGAAGTAATTTAAGGAAAATTTAAATGTGTGGAATGGGAAACATGAAATCGTGTGACAAAAAACCATACAAACTGTAAATAAGAACTTCTGAAAGTAAGAGAGTGTCAGAGAAAGTAAAAGCAGTATTGATGCACTCCAACACACATCAATATAAATCATCTAAACTGAGGCACAGAGAGAAGAAAAAATTACAAAACTGTAATTTTTTACAGTCAAAGAATCCCAAACTATATAACATGTTGTGAAAAACATTTAGTTAAATTCCGAAAGGAAGATGAGAGAACGGATAGAAAGCAGATTTTGAATACATTAAGACAAATTAAAAACATTTTTCCTAAAACAATGACAACAACAAACATACTCAAAAGGAGAAAAGAAGCCTTGCTCTTAGCAGTCTTATTCACAATATTTAAAACTAATAAAAAGTTATCCATTATTGAATGAATATGTATTTTCATATATTCACAAAGTGGCTATATATACAGAATTATAAAAATAAAATACTGATATACACAATAATGTAGATACATTGTACTAACATTATACATTAAAAGAAGACACAAAAATGTACAGTTTCAACATTTCATTTGTATAAGATTTAACAATAGGTACATCTAAGTTATTATGTTCATGAAGGCACAGTTAGGAGTGTGGGAAAAGATCATGCTTTGGCTGGTGATAATACTGACATAAGTAAACATAAAATGTGAATAGTCTATAAACAAAAAATTAACATACACCACACTGTGCATGTTTTAAAAAAGTCCAAAGAGGAAAACATGGCAACAGAGAATATCAATTCAGATAAGAAAGAAAGCAAACAGGAAGGTAAATGTTAAGTTTATGGGTGATTACATGTAATGTTTGGAATTGACTGTACAGCAACAGTGAGGGTTTAAAATAAATAGAATCTAAATGATTATGCAAAATACGGGTTTCATTAATGGAGTTAAATTTTTTAAAGTTATAACATTTCAAAGAAAGTGACAACAGGAAAAAGTGCCATTATACTTAGTATTTCAGAAATGCATAATTTTAAATGTAAAGTTAGTCACCAAAAATAAAGTCAATATGAAAGTTAGAATCAAAATATAAACTGAGGTTATTTTAAAAACTTAATAGGCATGAAATTTCTTAAATTAAACTCCATAAATTTTAGTCACTAAGGAGGCAAATAATACATTGAGCTATAGTGATATTTCAAATTATAGAGTGAGAAAGCAAGCTAGAAATATTCTTTGTATATATAATACATATTTTTACAAACAGGTATGTATATATATATATATATATATATATATATATATATATATATATACATATATCCATAGTAAAACCAACCAGATTAATAAACCTGAACAGATGACTGAATGCAAAAATCAAAACAGTGCCAAAATTATACCACATAACAGATATCAAAATGATTTCCTCCAAAAATAAAAATGAATTTCCTTAACTTCATTAGTCATGTGGGAAAAGAAAAGTAAAGCCACAAGAACTTCCATTATTCTCACACCAGAAAGGATATAACACAATAGGTAAATCATAGGAAGTGTGGGTGAAGATGTGGCTTAACCAGGAATTCTCGTGATGCACTAATGGGAAAGTTTCCTGGAAACTCAAATAACATTTGGAACCACTTTTCAGGAAATTTTGGAAAAATGATTGAAAATTATCTAATAAAGTTGCAGAGTACAGCAAATCTACAATAAATTTCATATATCAAAAGGTTTTCAGCAACAATATTATTATGGCTACAAAGAGAAAATATGTGATTGTTGCTTAGGAGAAAATTATAGAAGGTAAAAACTATCTCTGAATAACCTAAGTATCAGATTGAAAAAAAAAAGATTTCAAAGGTGCTGTTCTAAGTAATATGTTAAAAACACCTGAGGAATTAATGAAGAATTTTGGGAAAAATCAGAACAATTTCTTTTAAAATAGAAATTTTTTAACTTAAAAAATTTTAATTTCTTCTTTTTAGATTTACATGACAGTATATTTTAACATATTATACATTCATGAAGTGTGACTCATTCAAATTAGCATACCATTCTTGTGGTTGTACATGATGTTAAGGTTGACAGGTGGTGTACTCATATATGAACATAAGAAAATTGCATCTGATTCATTCTACTGTCTTCTTTATTCCCATCCCCACAACCTTCCCTTCATTCCCCTTGGTGGAATCCACTGAACTTCTATTCTTCCCCTCCACCTCTTATGGTGTGTTAACATCTGCTTATCAAAGAGAACATTTAACCTTTGGTTTTTTGGTGGATTGGCTTACTTCACCTACCATGAAGTCTCCAGATCCAGCCATTTACTGTCAAAAGTCATAAAGTCATTCTTTTCTATGGCAGCGTACTTACTATTCCATGGTGTATATATGCCCCATTTTCTTTATTCATTCTTTTTTTTTTTATTGTAAACAAATGGGATACATGTTGTTTCTCTGTACATGGCGTAAAGGCATACCATTTGTGTAATCATAAATTTACATAGGGTAATGTTGTTTGATTCATTCTGCCATTTTTTCCCTTCCCCCCCAACCCTCCCACCCCTCCCCTCCCTCTATACAGTCCTTCCTTCCTCCATTCCTGCCCCCCTCCCTAAACCCAACTCCAATCCCAACACTAACCCCTCCCACCCCCCATTATGTGTCATCATCCACTTATTAGCGATATCATTCTTCCTTTGGTTTTTTGAGATTGGCTTATCTCACTTAGCATGATATTCTCCAGTTTCATCCATTTGCCTGCAAATGCCATAATTTTATCATTCTTTATGACTGAGTAATATTCCATTGTGTATATATATATATATATATATATATATATACCACATTTTCTTTATCCATTCATCAATTGAAGGACATGTAGGTTGGTTCCACAATCTGGCTATTGTGAACTGAGAAGCTATGAACATTGATGTGGCTGTATCTCTGTAATATGCCCAAAGGACTTAAAATCAGTTTATTCATTCATTTTTAAAGGGCACATAGGTTGGTTCCATAGCCTAGATATTGTGAATTGAACTGCTGTAAATTTTATGAGGGCGTGTCACAGTAGTATGCTAATTTTAAGCCCTTTGGGTACATGCCAAGGAGTGATTTAACTGCATCTAATATGGTTCCATTCCAAGTTTACTGAGGAACCTTTTGAAAGTGGTGCACCACCAGTTTGCAATCCTACCAGCAATGTATGAGTGTACCTTTTATCCATATTCTCACTAACATAAATTATTACTTGTATTGTTGATAATTACCATTCTGACTAGAGTGAGATGGAATTTCAGTGTAGTTTTAATTTGCATTTCTCTAACGGCAGAGATATTGAACATTTTTCATGTATTTGGGGACCATTCCTATTTCTTCTTCTGTGAAATGCTTGTTCAGTACCTCTGCCCATTTATTGACTGGGTTATTTGTTTCCTTGGTATTAAGTTTTTTGAGGTCTTCGTTTATACTTGAGATTAATGTTCTATCTGAGGTGCAGGTGGTAAAGATTTTCACCCATTTGTAGGCTCTCTCTTCATGCTCTTGGTTGTTTCCTTGGCTGGTATGAAGCTTTTTAGTTTGATACCATCCCATTCTAGATTTTATTTCTTGTACTTTAGAAGTCTTGTTGAGGAATTCTGTTCCTAAGTTGACATAATGGAGAGTTGGCTCTACCCTTTTTTCTAATATGTGCAGGGTCTCAGGCCTAATGCCTAGATCCTTAATTCACTTTGAGTTGAGTTTTGCTCAGGGTGAGATATGGGTACATTTCATTTTGCTACATATGGATTTCCAACTTTCCCAGCACCATATATTGCAAAAGCTATCTTTTTCTGCAAAGTATGTTCATAGTGACTTTGTGTAGTTTAAAATAACTGTATATATATGGGTTTGTCTCTGTGTCTCCTATTCCGTTCCTTTGGTCTTCATGTCTGTGTTGCTGTCAATACCATTGTGTTCTTGTTACTATAGCTCTGTAGTATACTTTAAGGTCTGTTATTGTGATGCCGTCTTCTTGGTTCTTCTCACTAAGGATTGCTCTGCCTATTCTGGGCCTCCTGTTTTTCCTAATGAATTTCATAAATGCTTTTTCTATTTATATGAATAATTTCATTAGACTTTTAATGTGAATTGCATTAAATCTGTATTGTGCTCTTGGTAGTATGAACATTTTGATAATATTAATTCTTCCTATCCAAAAACATGGGAGATCTTTCCGTTTTCCAAGTTCTTCTTCAATGTCTTTCCTTAGTGCTCTATAGTTCAAATAGAAAATTTTACTTCAAAAAGGGATTAACAAAAATAACAAATGGGAATTCTCAAGTCAAAAAGTACACCTGATATCCCTAGAGGATATAAGAACAGACTTGGTATGACAAAAGAAATGATTTCTAAAGTTGAAAATAGATCAAAAGAAATGATCTCATTTGAACAACAACAACAATAACACAAAGAACAAGGAAAGGAATATAATCTCAGAGACTCTTGAGTCATCATAAAGCATAAAACATATACATACATATAAGAGGCCCTGGGGAAAATAATAATAGAAAGAAAAAACTTAAATTATCTGATATAAAAATAGGCATAATTTTTTTACTATTGGTTGAAAAATTCTATTCAAAATTTTACTGGGTATTTCCATTACACAACATACACTAAAATAATCCAGGTATAGGTAGGCCTAAATATTAAGGGAGACAATACAAAAATGAATTAAATAGTAAGTGTAGGATGAATGAACAATAAAGAGCAGAAGAAATAAAGGTATCCAAGTTGAAAAGAAGTACTACTGTCATTTTTAGTAGATACTGTTTTGTACATAGTCAATTCTAAGCAACTGTGCAAAATGAATGTACAAACTTTAACAATGTCTAAGCAATTGGGCAAAATCAATGTACTAACTTTAACAATGTACCATATGAAAGGATTGTAAGTCTCCATTCCTAGATATTTATACAAAATAACTACACACTTATGTTCAAATAAAACTTTTAGGGCTGGGGATATAGCTTGGTTGGTAGAGTGTTTGCCTTGCAAGCACAAGGCCCTGGGTTCAAATCCCCAGCGCCACACACACACAAAAAGTTACAAAACTTTTAATGGTTACACAGTATTTTTCAGAATGTCTGAATATGATGAACACCTCAATTGTCCATTCACAAGTGATGATGTGATGGGATCAACAAAGTGTTCAAAATCCACACAATGGAATATTACTCAACAATGAAAATGGACAGATAATGACTCATTCAACTATATTAATGACCCTCAGTGCATTATTATTGAAAATGTCCTGATGAAAATCAACACATGCTACACAGTTTGACCTCCACAACCATGGGTTCTTCATCTGTGGATTCAAACCATATTGGATGGAAAATATTTTTAAAACATTGTGTTTGTACTAAAAATATTCACTTGTTTTCTTATCATTGTTCCCTTAATAACACAATATAGCAGCCCTTTGAATAGTACTTAGGTTGTATTGTCTATCACAAGTAATCTAGAAAGATTACTTGTACATGGGAAGATGTACATAAGTTATGTGCAAGTATCACACTATTTTATAAAAGTACTGCAATAAAAGTACTTAGGAATACTTATGAAAGGGAATTGAACACTCATAGATTCTGGTTTCTGAAGAGGAATCCTAGAACCAATTCTGCATGGATACTGAGGGGCATCTGTGTCATCTAATTTTATGAAACTCTACAAAAGCAAATCTCACATAGGTCTATAAAAAATTCAGCACTTCCTTGGGCTAGAAGTAGAGGTAGAGAGTTCTTGGGAAGAAAAAAGAGATTTGAGGGTAATGGAAGTGATGTATTTTTGGTTATGGCAAATACAAATACAGATTTGTCAAAACCCCTTAAGTTATGCTCTTGCAAAGACTACAGCTTATTGTATCATGTTTATTCCTCAATATCTTTTACTCAAAAATAGAATCATTTTCTAAAATATTACCATGTAATAAGTAATATAGCTTCTAAATAATTTTATATAAAAACCTTTCAAGACAAAATATGTACAAATATAATCTAAATAAATTTCAAACAATGTTAATATAAGTTATATATACCAAATTCATCTACAGCCCAATAAGTACTCTAAACATCAATCCCTATAAATTTAAAAGTTTTTATTGCTGTTGAAGTCACTAGATCTTTGTTTCCAGGTCCTGTTGAGTATTTAATGATTGTCATAGGGACACTTTACAATACTATGTGTGTCTAAATATAGCATCACATCTAAGTTTAAGGAGTTAATGGAGCATACAGAAGACAGAGGACCTGATTTAGACACAGTAAGGTAATTATTCATTTGTTCTCTGTTATTGTTCTTGTCAACTGCAAATGCAGACATTTGCAAATTCTTTTCAGAAGCTTTTACCCTTAATCAACAATTTTCTAAGAGATAATATCAGTGTGATAAACGTAATTGACTTATTGTTCACATATGAACTGGAATAAATTATGCTTTTCAAAAATAAAACCAAGCAAAGACTGCACCAGTACCAGACTGTTTTTTGCCTCCTAAAGTAATGGATCCTCAATTATCCATACTCAACCTCAGAAATCACCCAAATCACTTCTCTTTGCCCATTAGCATTTAATTTGGGGAATTTATAAATTTGCTCTAAAGAAAAAGAAATTTACTTTCTTTAGCATAAAGAATGAGGGTGGATTTTTATTTACATGCATATGTAAGAAAACGTTGTGAGACTAGTTTAAACTGAAGGCAAAAACCACAGAATTTCTACAAGGACTCACTAGACTGGAGGAACATGCATTCAAAAGGTGGATGCTGGTGTTAGCTTCAAGGGAACCTACTGAAGTATGCGTTCTAATTTTTTTTTCATGACATTCATGTTGCCCAAGGGAGGCAAGGAATGGAAATTTTTTTCTATTAGATCTTGCACCAGTCTTTAAAGTCCACTGAAGTACTTGTTTTTGTGCTTGTTTCTTTATTTTTGTTTTTGCTTTTCTTTCTAACACTTAGGCTAATGCTTAGCCCTAAAGTACAGAGCTGGAATTACTATAAATTCTACTGCTTTTGATTTTTCTTTAAAAGTCATGTGTACTATTTTTCCCCACTGTTGCTTCACATTTCCTTCTGTTTTTTTTTTTTTTTTAAATATTCAGGAAATGAAATACCTTAGGGAAGCCATTATGTTTTTGAGAGTTCTCTTAATCCATCAGGAACAAGCAATTTTTAATAATGTTTGTATTCTATTCATTTAATCAGCAGTTAATTCTAAGGAGAATAGTCCCATTTGAATTAAGGAAACTATATAACTGAATCTTTAATCTAAACTTATTTTTGACAGGATAGTTTTTAAGCATCTTGATCTAACTTTCATACCAAGGAGTCTGTGCCTGTGACTCTCCTACTCCAAAGGATAAGTTTGAATTCCAATCCTGCAACCTCTTACTACTAGCCTTACTCCATTTTCACATCATTATAAAAGTAAGATATGCTTAAATGACTTTTTAGCATTGAGTCTTGATTTTTGTTTTGGGGAAATATAGAGAAATATAGCATGGGAATGGGCAGTCAGAAATTCCTAAATTAGCTGAGGAGTTGAGTATTTTTTTCTTCCACTTGTAAATTAAATTCTCTCATTCAAATCTTACATAAATACCTTCCACAACACAGTTAAAATGTTTTGAATGAAGTAGAGAAATGCTCTGAGATTATTCAGATAAATGATTTAAATAACAGGGGCAGACAAAAACTGTAATTTAGCTACCCCTTATACAAAGCTCTTTGTCTATCTCAACATCTACCTGCTGGTATATCTTCTGGAGTTATTTTAAACATCTATGTTTCAATTCATTGGAATATTCTTACAAAAGGAAGAATTGATTCTAATTCATCACTAAATATCCCCATGGGTACTGTTCTCCTAGACCATAGATAATCTATATCTAGCGTAGTTATCTCATTTCTCATTATTTCAATATTCTTGGTTCTTTTTTCTAACTTAACTAATGTTTAAAGAGCTCCAAAATGAAAGGATGATCAAACCAGAACAAACATCATCCTTTACTTCATTTTGTGGAGGTAAAGTTCCCAATATCTTAATATTTAAAACATTTATTTGTATTTGTGCCTGGTTCAGAGGAAGCAAGGGGCGTTTCCCCTCACCCCACCCCACCCCTTGTGGAAGATTCCTCTGCCCAGGTCTCCTCACAAGAAAGGGCTGAAGGAAGCTGTGTGCTTGGCCTTGACCACACAGGTAGACAGAACCCGTGCTGGACCCGTCCCTGTCCAACAGACTGGTGCCTTGTGCCCAGCATTCTCTGGGTTCTGCAGAGGTTTTTGAAATAAAGAAGAATGTTTCACTAAAACCAGCAGACAAACCCAGGAAACACAATGTTCTGAGGAATTAGAACCAAGGTCAGGAAAATAAGACACCCTTTTTGGAATCGGGCAGAGGAATGAGTGGGAGAAATTTGAGTGCAGTTTGAAGACTGTGAAAGGAAATAGAGAACCAATTCAGCTTATCCAGCTGGATGCTGGGGAACAATACTTCGGAATATGATTTGGAATAAATAAGAATGAACATCTTCTTCATTTGATTCCCCTCAAAAATGAGCCCTGGTACTACTCCAGGTGAGTCTGGACCAACCCTGTGAAAATACAGAAGTCTTGTCCTAAAATGCCCTTTTGCTGTTTATTCATATTTTTCACATTTACATGTAAATATAAAAAGATGGTTGATTTTTTTTTTTCTTGTCAAATGTGGTACCATTCAAAGATAATATGCATTGGTCATGTGGAAAAGATTATATACTCTAAAAATTATGGATATCATACCCTTGCTCTCAATTTACTCCAACGCCCTATTGTTAACAGGTACCGAGAAATGCAAACACATGTCTTCTATCAATTTTACTTCGGTTACTGAATTCATCCTTTTGGGACTGACGGATGGCGCTGAGCTGAAGGCACTTCTCTTCGTGTTATTTCTGCTGATCGATGCCATTTCCTTGGTGGGCAACCTGGGAATGCTCTTCCTAATCCAAATAACTCCCAGACTCCGCACGCCCATGTATCATTTCCTCAGCTGTCTGTCCTTTGTCGATGCCTGCTATTCTTCAGTTTTTGCTCCCAAATTACTGCTAAACTTCTTTGTTAAACAGGAGACCATCTCTTTCTCGGCATGCATTGTACAGTGTTTTTTGTTTGTGACCCTCCTTACCACCGAGGGCTTTCTGCTGGCAGCAATGGCTTATGATCGCTACGTGGCCATTGGGAACCCTTTATTGTATACAGTGGCTATGACTAAAGGAGTTTGCACAGTGCTCGTACTTGGATCCTGCGTGGGCGGCTTAATCAACTCACTAACACACACAATCGGCTTAGTGAAGCTGACCTTCTGTGGGCCAAATGTCATCAGGCACTTCTTCTGTGACCTTCCTCCCCTGTTGCAGCTGTCGTGTTCTGACACAGCCATGAATGAATTCTTGCTTTTAATCTTCTCTGGCGTTATCGCCATGATCACTTTCTTGACCGTGATCATCTCCTATGTCTTCATCCTGGCAGCCATCCTGAGGATCCGCTCAGCGGCAGGGAGGCGCAAAGCCTTCTCCACCTGCGCCTCGCATCTCACAGCCGTGACTCTGTTCTACGGCTCCATAACCTTTAGCTATATTCAGCCAAGCTCGCAATACTCCTTAGAGCAAGAAAAGGTGGTGTCCGTGTTCTACACCCTGGTGATTCCCATGTTGAACCCACTGATTTACAGCTTAAGAAACAAGGAAGTGAAGGATGCTGTAAAATGGGCTATAGACATGAAACATTTTTGTCATTGATTTCATGTAAGTCCAAAAAGAGGACAGAAAACTGCTTTCTCTAATAATGCCAGTAAAGACTTTTATTGGCGTATATTAATTATAGAGTTGTGAGTTTCATTCTGGCATATCCGTACTTGCACATAGTATGATATGATCTGTGCCACTCCCCAGTACTGAAGTCCCTCCAGAAACCCCATAGCTTATTCAATTGGATCACAGCCGTGTAAAGAGGTCTAGAAGAATAATGTGCACTAGGACACATGGCTAGTTATTGTGTTAACTAACCTAAAACTAGACTAAGATTTTGGGTAGTTATCTTAGACAATTGATGATGTTTTCATTCCTCTGTATGAGCAGAAATTAAATATATACGCATTTGTTATACATAGATACATATATAAAATATAAACATTCAAACACATCAGAGACAAACATAAGTTATAAATGATATAATACTATATCTCTTGATCCCTCTGTTGAGTATAAAAATAACTAAAGTATTTTTAAAACATAAAATATTCAGACTGGCACCGTGTCACATTCCTGCAATCCTGGCAGCTTAGGAGGCTAAGGCAGAAAATTGTAACTTCAAGGCCAACCTCAGCAATTTAGTGAGACCCTAACTAAATTAGACCCTTCTTGTAGAAAAATTAAAAAAAAAAAAAAAAAAAACTGGGAATGTAGCTCAGTGGTAAAGTACCTCTGGGTTCCATCCGACTACCATGTATTCACACACACACACACACACATACACACACACACACACATTGATACTTGCATTACCCAGAAAATGGACAGGTGTTTGTTTCAACAATTAACACTCTGGTATTCTTTAAAATAAATGTAAAATAAATATGCCCATTTTGAGAATACTCAGGAAAGGATCTGTTGATCTTAGACCAACTTACAATTCACAGTAGTTAATCTGAATAATTTTCCACTCCTGGCATCAGTTTCCACTGATATACCTAAAATTGAGCAAGACAGCCTGCTGCAGGTCTATAACTGTTCTACACAGAAAGATCATTAAAATCAGCCCAAATTCTCACTCTGAAGAATTTTACTTTGTGTTTTATTTTATTTTATTTTGCATACCAGGGATTGAACTCAGGGGCAGTCCACCACTGATCCACATCGCCAAGTCTATTTTTTATTTAATTTAGAGACAGGGTCCAACTGAGTTGCTTAGTACCTCATGGTTGCTGAGGCTGACTTTCAACTCATGATCCTCCTACCTCAGCCTCCAGAGCTGCTGGGTCAATGACATGGTGTTATCTCCTTACAGTAGGACCTAATGGAATCAACTAACATGAACTCACGCTATGATGCTCTGAAGGTTAATTGTACGTGTCCATTTGACTGGTTCAGGGATACCTAGACAGCTGCTAAAGCATGGGTTCACAGGTGTGTGGCACTGAGTCCCACTCACTTTGTGTTTTAAAAGGATGATTTCAAGTCCATTAGGAAATCTATAGTAATCGGATTTGTCCCTCCCTTTTGAAGGATCTTCCAGCATTGTTTTCAGACATTAAGCAAAAAAGTCCCTGGGGAGGTATGCTAGGTTGGGGAAATCTGTGAATCCAGTGGGGTTTTTTTTGTTTGTTGTTTCTTTCTTTGTTTTTTTTAATCTTCCACTTGAATTCAATGCAAGTGCATCATCATAAAACCAAACTCACAGGTACTAATTGTTTCATAGTGAGCTCTTCTCAAGCTGCTGTAAATGATCCTATCTGGAAAAAAATGCAATATCCTAGAGAAAAATTTACTTACAAATAAAATGGTATTAACATTTTCCAGTCAGTTTTAAATATTGATACAACTGGAGGCAAATGGACCAAGCCCCATAAAGTCATAATTTAGACCCACTAAATATTAATTTGCATTTGTATGGGGCAAATGAAAGTAAACTTTTATTTTTTTCTTCTCAGAAGCAGTTCCTTTATATAAGTAAATATTACCAATATCCTTATAAATAATAGCAAAGTAGCATTTTGAAATGCTAACTATATTAGATAAATTATACAAAGATTGATATTAAAATTTAATTATCAGAATGAACTATTAATTATAATACCAACAACAACATACAACACTTGTGTAGCCCTTCAAAATTTGCAGGACTATTGAATATATTATTTGAAAATGGGCTCCAAAGGGTCATATCTATTTGATATTTATATATATGAGCTCTTCATATAAGTGCATTTTTATGAGTTGTATCTTTCAGACAGAAAAGAAAAATAAATTAATAATGAGACTATATAAACCAAATTTTATGTACCCCTCACAATATTTCAGGAGCATTTGATAAATTATATCCAAAAGGATTAAACACAAAGAATGTTATGCAAACAAAATAATTGAAGATAAAAACAATAAATTGAACTACTGACAATTTTGTTTACAATAAACAAGTTAAAAAGGAAGAGGCCAGTTCTCAAGAATGCACATAAAATAACACAATTCCCTAAGGTATATGTGTGTGAGAGGAACTAATATTTTATAGGAAAAAAATGACATTTTTGTCTCACACCAACCTTTAATCCAAGCTAATCAATAATTATAAATATACTATAAACAAAACCTAGGACACAAATGGTGTGACTCTACTTCGTGTACAACCAGAGAAACAACAATTGTACCCCATTTGTGTACTTGAATCAAAATAAATAAATTAAAAAAAAACCCTAGGCATTTCCATGTAAAAAAATGAAATGAAAATTACTGTCTCAGAATTCTCATAAAATTTCGGAGACTGGTGGAAGATTTTTGTAATATAAATGAAAATAATTAACATTTTCCTACTTTTAAAACAAAGTTATAGAATAACTTATATACTATGGGTTTATTATGAAATTAAGTGAAATTTAATTTAGCATATTCCAAATATTCTGAGGTAGTGGATAGAATTAATAGTAGGAAATAAATGAGCTGCATCAAAGAAATACCTGATGCAACTCTATTGATCAATAAGCAAAATGTTAAAAAGATGATCTGAGAGTCCACACTTGTTGGCCCAGTCTCTTCACTCCATGTCTCAAATTGGATATTATTCAGTGTAAATAATTGGAGGAGTCAGGGCTCAGCAGGTGTTCTTCCTACATGAGTTTCCTTTAGGTTCTCAGGGAATGTCTATTAAATATGTGTTAAGTTTTTATCCCAATATATAACCCTAAAGTTTGTGTTTAGAAATTCCCCTACCTCAAAAAGACAAATAAGTTTCTGGAGTTATCTGGACTGGTTGTGGTTACATTCATATCTTGGTCGTGTTTATTACTTACATAGAAACCAGAGTCTGTTGAATGAGTTCATGATCCTGAAATTCAAAGTTTGGGCTTGCTTCATCAAGCAATAATTAAACATAATCATTTAGTGATTATGTTGAGCCCAACTATGAGGACAATTGTCCTTGATGAAATGTGGCCTATATTCAAATTCCATCTCTCCAAACCATGAACATCTAAAGATTATATAGCCATTCCATCCAACTCTAATATAACATAGAATGCACTCTAAAAATACTCTGACTAAATACAATAATGGTAATTTTTGATTTAAGAGAGAGACAACCTCTCTTCTCAGAGCATACATCATTTAGATGTGTCTTATGAAGTCTGAGAATTCTATATTCTCATTCTTCTTTCTTGGACATGTTGGTATTCAGTTTTTGTTAGAATACCCTCCTGTGACTAAAGGTTTCTATGAGCAAACCTGGACAATTTCTTTAATTACCCTGAGCCACCAGCAACGTGAATCAGAACGTTAATCAATTGTAATAAATGATTAAAGAAAATAATTGGACATATAAAACACCTAATAAATAAATATTCACAATTAGAAACCTTTCTGATATTTTTCCCAGGAAAAAAAAAGTAATAATTTCAACAAAATTGATTATAATATTTTCTGTGTCCATATTCACCAATTTTTTTTCGCTACTGCTTCATTTTAAAATCACCACAAATTATCACTACTGTGTTTGTTGGATTGTTTGTATATGATATAATATTTGTTTTTAAATTATTCTTATTACATCTCTTTGCATGACATTTAGCCCACCATTTCACCATTTTTCTCACATTTTATATTTTTATTCTATTCTTCAGTTACCTGTCTACTCAAAACTACTTTCATATTCAACCAGTATAATGAGAAAAAAGGTTGAACCTGATTTTTCAGTTATCTTAATTGGCTAATTTATCCCTAATATTAAAAGCAACCTACTGCATGAAAATACACATGAATTCATGTACATAAGCACACACACTTGAAATTCTGTTTACAGATTACTTCTGCTATTTTGCATGGCATTACATTGAAACTGTATGTGTAATATGTGTTCCCTGTAATCACTTCCAATAATAATATACTTTTAAAATTTTATAATCAGCAACCTATAGAATTTAGGACTTTAAAAATAATACACTAGATTATGCATAATATGCACATATAATTAAAAGATATAAATTATAATTTTAAAAGCACACATTTAATTTTTTACACTTAAGTTTTCCCTTGTAGAGCTTATATAGGTAAGACCAGAACACCTGTGATATTTCCCTTCTAAAGTTGAGAAAACATTAAATGCATGAATTACTACCCTTGGGAAGAGTGCTAGAACCTTAATTTCCTCATGTCTATCTGTGGCTGTTTTCATGAAACCCAGTGTTCACAAAGCACTGGGGATCCCATCCTCTGTAGACCCAAATCCAAATATAAACCCAACAGTCAGGAAGTTAAGAGGAAAGGGCTAAGAATTCCTCTCCACACCAGGTAGGTGTCCTGCTCATGTGTTCTCAAAAAGGGTTTATAAATGCTTTCTCTGGTCTCCAAAAACAAAAGTTCTAAATCCATGCAGGGATTACAATATGAAGTAAGGTCATCTGCTTCCAATCCATTCCAATTACTGAAATATGCAAAATGGAATTAGGGCATTGCCTGCCAGGTGGCTTTCTTGAAACAGAGAGTGGGTTTATTCCACACTTCCTCAATTAGCTGTATATGAAGTTTTATAGCCTTAATTTTTGTGAGATTCAAAAAATTGGTAACTGAATTTATCCTCCTGGGTCTAACTGAGAATCCTGCACTCAATATTGTTCTCTTTGTGCTGTTTCTCTTGATCTATGTCATTACTGTGGTGGGAAATGTTTGGATTATCATGGTGATTGTGTCCAGTGATCAGCTTCATTCTCCCAAATACTTTTTTCTGAGCCACTTGGCTTTCTTGGATTTTTGCTATTCCTCAGTCTTCATTCCTAAAATGTTGCTGAACTACCTTGCAGGACAGAGAGTCATCTCCTATCATGGTTGTCTCCTTCAATATTCCTTCGTCAGCCTGTTCCTGACTACAGAGTGCTTCCTTCTGGCTGCCATGGCCTATGATCGATACCTTGCCATTTGCTACCCGCTGCATTACAAAGGTCTCATGACCCCCATATTCTGCACCTGCCTAGTGACTACTTCTTACCTGCTGGGTTGTGCCAACTCACTTACCCACCTGAGTGGCTTGCTCAGGCTGTCTTTTTGTGGGCCCAATGTTATTGACCATTATTTCTGTGATATTCCTTTGCTCTTTCGACTTTCCTGTTCTGACAGCCACCACAGTGAGCTTTTATTCCTTATCCTCTCTGGAGCAACCTCAGTGACGACCTTTTTGTTGGTAGCTAGTTCTTACCTGGGAATTCTTATCATGGTCCTGAAAATGAACTCTTCCAGGGGTAGGTACAAAGCCTTATGCACCTGCTCCTCCCACCTGACCGTGGTAACTCTCTTCTATGGAACAGTGATGTCTACCTACTTGGGAACCAGCGCTCACTATCAGCAGGACAGAGAGAAAATTCTGTCTGTGTTTTATACTCTTTTGCTGCCAATACTAAATCTTCTAATATATAGCATAAGAAACAGAGAAGCCAAAGAAGCCATGAAAAGAATAATTAAGAGAAAAATATTGTCCCATTGAATATCAGATTTTAAGAATGTTTTAAGGAATGTTTATTGATCCTTCAAACAGTGAAAACAATACCTACAACTTGTGGTGTGCAAGGAAAGTAATCTGAAGCAGTTTATGTGCAAAGATGCATTAATTATTGTTTTCAGGAACATGCATGCACACATTCACCTTCACCCATGTGAACACACATACACATGTTTACATGAAAATATTTTCCTTTAATCTCTTGGTTCACCATTGAAAGGCCTGTGATGTAAACTGGCAAAAGACAGATTAGCAGAAGTGAAATTAATATGCAACTGGATCAATAATTAGAGACAGAGGTTTATATACTCAATAGGGAAAAGGAAGACAGGAGAAAAAATGTTTCATGGGAAGAATGGGCTTTAATGGAACAAATTGGAGACAAAGAAGTTTGTTATAGTGTTCCTTTTCTTTTATGCAGGTGCAAGTGGGCTTCTCTGTCTTGTTCCTGGCAGAAAAAAAAAAAAAAAAAAACAACAGCTGCTCACCCTCCAAGGGAATTCATGGCAGTTTTTCTATCCTCTCCTTCCTGCAGTGAAGCAGCCTTGGAGAGAACTAATTCAGTCCCATTCCCGGCAATTTCTATGTTTAGTCACATAAAGAAACCTCTAAAAGTCTTCTTTGTGTATCTGTTGAATCTCATGTCTTCAAATATAAATAAAATTTTTGTTCTAATAATCTAACTTTCTATGTAACACATTGAGATCACTTTCTATGAGTTAAATATTGAGGAACCCACCAGCAACAGCACAAACACACACACACACACACACACACACACACACACACACACACACCTCTAGAGGAGAATTGGTCATGGAGTGGAAGTTGAACCTTTCCCTTTACATTTAGAATCCTCTATGACTGAACCATTTCATAAATGAGGACACCAAGGGTTCAGGGACTTGAAAATTTACCTGAGAGAGGACAACATCAAATATGTGAACTGGAATTCAAACACACAGTACCTGCACACTTCTATGCAGATCTCCTCCCCATTTTACAACAACAAGTACAATATTATGCATGTATTATACATGCCGTCTTTTACCTGAAACTCTTGAAAACTGAACTATTTGATTTAAAATTTTCATAGGTACAGAAATGGTTCTTTTTTATGGCCACTCTATGTCAGCCAATTTTACAGACATAACAACATAATAACACAAAGGTATTTTATTATATTAGAGTAGATTAGAATTCATGAAAAATCAGACTTCAGGAAACTTCCATAAAACAGTCAATACATTTGAAAGTGACAATAGTTTTACTTTTTAACAAAATAGTGTTTAGAACGCTATGTTGCATATGTTCTTGTATTATTTCAAATGATGATTATTTTCTGGTCTTTTCAGCATTTTAACCCAATCCAGAGTCATCATTATGCCCAGAATTGAAATGAGAGCAAACAGATTTTGTTAACTACCACTTTTGCAATATATAGTAAATAAGGTTTGGAGTTTGTGAAAAGAATGTTTATATCTTATGATACTAAAGTGGTTTTAAATAATAATTTATAATGATAAAATACATTTTAGCTAAAATCTATGAAAGTGTAACCTTATTCCTAGTGCTTGACATTTAAATTAATGGAAAAGTAATGACGTTAAGTGAAAACATTTTTCATTTTTCTATTAGCCCACAGTTTCTTCCAAAATAATTTGTCAAATATATTGATTACATATACCTATAACAGTACACTATGTGCCAAAATATAAGTAATTGCTGTTATCATTATAACCAAGCTTTCAAATACAAGATCAGTTTGCCTGAAAGGAGAATCCTTACAATATGACAAGCAGCTTTCTGAATGACATTCCATAATCACACACTAAAACTTAAATCTGCATTGCGTATGCTCACACACTCATTTCTTGGTGTTAGAAATTTGAATTTTTACATCAGACCAGGTAATTCATGGCATAATTAAGTGGTTACAGGAGCTGCTGCTTTGACTGTAGCTTCACTTGCTGTAGTTTCAATATGCTGTCTGTAAGGAAAAGACGGGACATGGTCAAGATATTTTCAGAGAAAGAGCTCTAGTTTATTGCTAGTTATTATTATTCATCAATTCCTGTGCCTAATTCATAAATTAAACTGTGTCATAGATATTCATGGATGGGGAAATAGCACATTTATCTCTTTGTACACAGGAGTTCTACGTCAGTGGATTCAACCAGCCACAGCTTGAAAATATGCAGGAAAAGATAAATAAAGAAGAATGATGTGGTAATAAAAAATAAATATAAAATGCAATATAACAAATAGCTGTATACTATTTACATTTTATTAGGCATTATAAATAATTAAAAGTAATATTACAAGCAATGATTTAAAGTATGTGGGATTTAAACATAGGTTATGCACAAATATTACACCATTTTATGTAAGTGACTTAGGTATTCATGGATGTAGGTATTGGTAGTGGATCTTGAAACCAAACCACTATGAATGCCAAGGGAAGACTCTGTAGGATAGAATATGTAGGTGTGTGTGTGTATGTGTATTTGGATTAGTCCTAGTTACTTATTAGACATTCTGAATTCCAGTTTACCTCTCTTTTATAGTAAGTACTGTGAAACATTAATTTGTTGCTTAAGCTAACCAAGGTAGCTAAGAATATCTGAGTACAGATACAATCATATGTTTATTTGACATCTGAACATTATACATCTATCTCCCAAATAAGCTCTCTTTCTCAAAGTTCTTCAGGCCTTTCAAACTCAGTTATTCTGAGTTTTCTATTAGTTTTACAGTATATTTTCTATTAGTTTTACAGTATATTTTCTGGATAAAGTGTTTCCATACACTCGGTCAATAAACACAAGCTGGATACCCAGAAGATCCACCTTAATTCATTTCTTTTCCTTTCTCCCAATATTTATTGGGTTATAGCTGATAAATGGTGGTTTTTAAATGCCCTTCTAAATAGCTTCCTTTAGTAATCATCATCACTCCTGTCTCAATTCAGGTCCTGGTATTCTCTAGGAATAGTCTTCTAAGTCCTTCCCTTGAGCCTGCCTCCTTCCCTAGAAGTATCCCCAGTTCTACCTCAGAGCAAAGTTTTTACCTATCATACTTTCCTTAATGCCACACATTGTCTCTCCTGTTAATAAAAATCCCTTTGATTATTTGCACTTGCCTTTAGATTTCACATCCACTCCTACCGCCTTCCTGTTTCAGAATAAAAGCTCGATCTGTAGTAAACAAGTTGCTGTTTTCAGTTTACCATGGTGTCAGTTGTTCCTTCCTTGCCCTAGCATACATGCATCATTCTGTTTAAAAAATTTCCCTCCAATGTAATGATCCTTATCCCAAATACAGAGCAAGAGTGCCCAACTCTCGAAATGATTTTCTTCGTAATGTTCTTGAGAAAAATGGGATTCCTTCCTCCATTTTTTTTTTTTTTTTATCATTGCCCCTTCCACCCTAAAAGAAGCAGGTTGTGAAATTTTGTTTTCACTTCTAACTCCTTTTCTGAATTCTTTATTCCTGGTGTCTTTATAGGAGGCAAGGACTCCATTGTTCTGGTATTATTAGGAAAGTGACTATCACTCAGTAGGGGCTCCATACTCACTGGTCGAATAACTTTGTGAGTTAAATGTCTCACAGAATGGCTTTATCAGCTACCATGCACTAGCATATTTGCTGTTGAAGAGTAAATGAGCTGGGATTGCTGGTGCACGCCTGTAATCCCAGGTACTCAGGAAACGGAGGCAGGAGGATCACAAGTTCGAGGTTAGCCTTGGCAATTTAGTGAGATTCTATCTCAGAATAAAATAGAATAGACTGGGGAGGTAGCTCAGTACTAGAATGCTCTGGGTTCAATTCCTGGTATATATATAAAACTGAATCAATAACAACTAAAAAATACAGGAGTTTTTATATTATTAATAAAAGTTAGCCACTTTTTGGAGTAAGGCCTTCAATATATTTAGGTATGGGTATAATATATAAAGATTAAGGAACTCTTATTGATAATTATAAAATAAATATCAAATAATGTAATAATTGACTTCTCATACTCTACTAAAATTGGAACTTGATAACATGTAAATGGTCAAGTAGTTAAGGTTATGAAGAAATTAAGAGTCAAAAAGCAGTATTTATAAAAATAAGAAATTGCTTGGCTACTTCACATTACTTCCTAATAATATATGGTGGAAAGCCATCATTTTGGTCCCAGAACACTACATCATTACTTGTAGTTCTTTTGGGGGGGGTGGTGTGAGTACTTGGTATTGAACCTAGGGGTGCTTTACCACTGGGCTATATCCCCAGCACTCTTTATTTTATTTTATTTTTAAGACAGGTTCTCACTAGATTGCCCAGTCTGGCCTTGAACTCACAATCCTCCTGCCTCAGCCTCTGCAATGGCTGGGACTACAGGTGTGCACCACCATGACTGGATACTTGTGGCTATTTATCTAAAGAAAACAAATCAGTGTTTGTTTTCTTCTTTAACTCTGAGAACTAAGCTTGATGATGAGCATGTCCTACCTGCATCCCTTGGACCCCATAGGGGACAGGTCTTGCCTTTCGAAGTGGTCCACCACAGTCTAAACCTTTTAGGTGCTTTCATAACGTGACGAGAGACATCCTCCATATCATCCCTCCCTTATTTCCTTGACAGTTTCCTTGGTAGTGTATCTGTGCTACTCATTGACTCGTTTTTCTCAGGATGTCCTTCTGTAATACGTGTCATACTGTAACTGACTAGTATGTGCAGCACATTTTGAGATCCTCAAACCTAAGGGATCACTTCAGTTCCTGTGGGACACCTGCATTGAGTCAGGAGAGTGGGGTGGTCGTTCACCTGCATCTTGGGGCACATAAAGGTTGGTCCCTTTTTTAATCTTGGTTTTGGTAAAATTCACACTCAGTAAATTATCCTCTCCTTTTATAAGTGGCTTTTGCACATGCTTTTATACATTCTGCTAAATTGTGACTTTGCCTATTAATTATCTTTCTGTGGCAAAACTACTGATCCCAATGATTCTACTCTCTTAGGTATCTAAGCCTGTAAAAAAACCTCAGTCTGTGGTTAATGAAAGTTTTCCAGATCAAAATTTTTCAAATTATCTTTTATATTTTCTTTCAATTTACTATTTTCTAACCTTTATGCTTACTTCTTGTTTATTTATCTTTTGGGAAGTGTGGTAAGGCAAGAAGCATTGTGATTGTACATTTGAAATTTTTTTAAATGTTTTAATTTCTGCCACCTTTGATTCAATTTCACTGAATTTTTATTTTTGTGTGTTTTAATTTGATCTTCTTTTTATTATGCCAGAGTATTTACATGTCTCACAATCATTGCTCATCTTTGAGGTGGCTCCCTGAAAAGCATTCTTTGGCTCTGTCGTCCACTCTTTGTACAGGTGGCGCCTCACATTCACTCTAAAAGGTGTTGAAACCCATTGCATTATACCTTGTCTCTTTTATCATATTCTCGTCTCTCCATGTGTTTATCATGCCTGATATTATTTCTCTCCATTTCTCTCCTAAATTGTAATATTTTTAGATTGTTGTAAGTACCAATACCGAACAACAAATACTATCATTATGGACAACTATAATGTACTGATAAAAAATGCGGAAAGAGAACAAAAATAAAAACTAAAATAAACTTAAAAAATAGTGGACCCTCAAATGTAATTGTGATTATAAATATGTAAATGATTATGTAAATCATCTCACTATTCTAAAATTCAATTTGCTTATATGTAAAATGACAAATTATACTGTCAATTCCAAGTGGGCTGTTATGAGGAGCATCTGGAAAATAGATGAAAAGGAGAAAATCTCTCATGCCTTCCTAGTCTATCAATATTAAACTAATTTACTATAGCCCTAGCAGTGCAGGTTAGTGTGAGTGTGCAGGGGTCCACATGCTAGTGTTTATTGTATGTGTGTTCTTTAAAGCAAACTATAGAGCGACTCTCTCACTTCATGAAGTTACATGATTTATGAGGTTTTACAGTTTTACCTTTTTCATCTCTACATCTGTGCCATTGCTTGTATTCATCATAATACTTTTGACTATTAATCCTTTGAGAAACTCAAAATTGATATTTTAGTCACTGCAAACAAAGCAGTTTATAATCTGAACAGAAAAAAATGTCAATGCATTTGAACGATTGCAAATTGATCTACTAGATATTGCAAGAAACATTGTGATTGTACATTACTATAGCTCAACATAATTAACAGCTTTTTTCAGTATAAAGTGACTGATATTGCCAACATAAGCAAACTGGGCAGCTTATGCCCAGTTTGTTATAAATTTTTTAAGTTTATGTTATAAATTTTTAACCAAAGCCTAAAGAAAAGAACTCTAGTTATTGCATAAATGTGTGCATTAATGTGTTCTTTCAGAGTCCTTTCCATTTTATTATTTAACAAATGATCATATTGTTTTTGAACCAGGAGGTAATTGGAGCACCTTCCCATTGGAGCATCTACTGTGGGAATATTTCCTCAACAGTTAAGTAAGGGGATATATATTTTCTAAATGAATCATATTCATAAGGTGATTAAAACTGTATTTGCTGTTCCTCAGGTAAGAGAAATTTTCAGAACACTATCAGAATATTTTAGGAAAACTAAAAATGAAGATTGAATATATTCTTTTGTTATAATTCTTCATACATTACATATGTAGTATAAAATGTATGTGTGTGTGTGTGTGTGTGTGTGTGTGTGTGTGTGTATTGCTGAGAATCAATCCCGAGGCCTCTGGTATGCTAAGCAACTACTCTATCATTAAGCTGGATCTCTAGGCCCAAAGTCCTTTAACTCTTCCTATTACATAGGTGAACAAAGTATATTCATCAGAATCTAATTTATACAAGGATCCACCAAAGAATTCAAAATGAATATGTCAGGGAAAGCAACAGAGAAAATAGAAAATGCCGAATTTATGTTTGTATAGATAAATTTAAAAAGTTTCAAATAGACTGCATGCTTTCAATTCAACATGGAAGAAAATGACCCAGTTTAAACTATGAACAAGCAGGAATTAATCAATAAAAAGAAAACGCACATTTGCCTTGTACACATATTTGGATTATCTATTTTGTTTTACTGAGAAAAACAATAATTCTGTTAATTTTGCTTTGTTATTTATATAATCCAGAAGCCACTCAGAACTACTAGTGACTTCTAATACTTCTTTCATTGAATCTTTATAAAAATCCAAATATATCAAGGAGTAAGTCTTGCTTTATTTCAGTGGGGATGGAGGGGATGGTGATATCACTCACAGAAGGGAGTTGAAGTCTAAGAGGTGGCAATGCAAGACTCTCAAAAGGGCATGCACCATGAGTGAGACATTGTATTGGCCCCTGCCTCTGGGATTTAGCTTTAAGAGTCACCTCAAAAGTAAAATAATTGCTCACAAAAGTTCATTGATGTACTAAGTCTTCCAAAAATCACTGTTTTCTCTTCCTTGGCAAAGTTAAAATATCAACAACAAACCTAAGATATTTGGAGTTTTTGCCATGTATTCAAATTGTACTTCAAGATATGGATTTATATTAATTTCAAAAGTTGACCACATTTTATTAAATTGTTCAAGAATCAATGTCCTGGTCTCTTGAGAACACTAAGTTCTTTTAAAATGAGTTAATAATTTTCAAAACAGACCTAGAATAACTCCTCTTTTGGCATCTAGTAGCAAGGAAGTTAAAAACAATTTGATCACAGTGTAGCACATGGACTATGTAAGTTTTGGAAGGCAGGAGCAGTGTGGTTAAAGGGAGATTGGATTTGATTAGTACATATTAAAATGTGACACTCAACTCTGCTAATATGTACCATTAATATCTATTAACCAAATTTGGAGAAAAATAGAAAGAAATGTCAGTTTTAAGAGAAACTAGGTTGAAGAACTTAACATCTTAGCCTATTATCATTTCATATGCCCAAAGCATAATGAAGCCCATTATGAAATACAGTTGCACAAATTCATAGTGTATTTTTGGTGTCAACATATCACCCAATGTACAAAACCTCTATATTCTCTGAAAAAAAACTCAAGAGGCATCAAGAGTGTGCAGTGGAAAAAGTCATAATCAAATATGGAATCCAGTATTTATTGGATTAAATCCTGATAGAATAATGTTTGAGTGTGTATTAAACAACAAATAAACCTGTAGTTAAAGAATGAAATACCAAACTCAGGGTTCTGATAACATACATATTTTCAATGATTTAGTTATAATCCTAATTTAGTGACCCAATATTTGTTAATTAGAACAAAATGTCTAATAATAAAATGTTCTACTATGTAGTTGTCTTAAATGTATAACCAAAACTGGCACACTAAAAACTTTGCTTTCTGTCATTTTCCTTTTTTTTTTTTTGGTATGTTGAATCAGTCTATCTGGCTGTGTATCATTACTCTGCTTGTTCAATCAAGTATATTGATATTTTAAAAGAGGAAAAAAAATCACTGGGGAGAAATCCTATCACATACGGTTTTTAACCATGACATTGAGTGATGAACTTTTATTTTCATATTCCAAATCCTGTGTTACTTACCTTGACCTCAGTACATTATCTAACTGATAGCAAGAATTATATGAGGCTTGACCTTTCTCTTGTGAATCCTAATCACATTTAAAAATGGGCACATTTCATACTATTGAACAAAGTTGTATTTAATTTTTTTTCCTGTACCTCACTTGCATGTACTTTCTTTGGTCAAGCAGTCAAAACTCTAAGAGAAGGGGAGTCATCTGATCACAACACAAACACACATGACTGTATGCAGAAAATGACAATAGAGATGTCAAATTTCCATCACCCTCATTAACTAGGAATGTATTATACCTTCTTAAGTGATACATTATTGCATACAGATTAACTTTATATTATTCCAACCTCTCTATTCTTATTCCCTCTACAGTATATAGAAGCAATCACTAAGAACCACCACTGTGTAAGTTTTTCCAAATTTTTTATAAAATGAATTTTGTTGTGCTATTAAATACATAAATTATATACCAATATATACACATACACACACACATATATATAAACACATGTTAATTGAGTTATACAGACTTAATATTTACACAGTTGATTTATGATATTCACATTAGATTTTAATTGGCTTTTTTAATTGGCTTTTTTTAATTAGCAAAAGAAAACTTACCAACAAAATGAACCATATTTTTTTGGAAATTCTAAATTTATTAATGTGATACAGTACCATCATTTTCTGTAAATTTCTCTTTATTCAAAAGTTTGCCTTTGATTTTTTTCCTGATTAATCCATTTGAGTATATGTTGTTCCCTAATTTTGTAGAAATATTTATTTATTAGACATTTAATTTTTTTTCTCCAAATGACTGTAACTTTAACACTCCTACCAGGAGCATAAGAATGTTTTATTTACTTCATTGCTTAATCATCATTTGGTAAAGACTTAAATTTTTGTTATTTTTCAAGTGTTGTGGACAGTTTTATATAATTTTACATTTTCATTTTTCGGACCATTGTTAATACATATATGTTGTTCATAGAGGTATCTTTTATTGTGTCTGTATGTATATTTGTGTCCATTTTTTAATGGAGTTTCACTATATCATTAAAAGCACAAGTGTACCTATTTTCTCCAGTCTGTGACTTATTCTTTTACTCTATTTGTGGGATCTTATCATGCAGACCTTTAAGGTTATAAATCCGCAGACTAATAAATCTTTGTGAGTTTGACTTGTGTTTGAGGATCTCTTAGATGATGAGTGATAAACTCATTCTTCACTTGTAAAGTGTGGGTATGCACTATGAAAAACATCAATGACCTTGGCAGCTTTGACATTTGAGGGACCCTCAGGAGGAGAAAGTTCTCCAGATGTGAGAAAGAAAACACCGGGATATTGTTTGAAGACTCATGAAAAGAGAGACTTTCTATGTGTGCTGCTGAAACGTGAGCATTACATTTACACATCTCCTTTAGGAAAGCACCCTGTGAATATACTGTATGTTCCAAAGTTATTGTGCTGCTGGAAATATAGTATAATGTCCTGCCTTGGGAAAGAGAATGATTTTCCACAAAGTCATAATTAAAAATCATAAAAAAGAATAAAGAAGACCAGAAAGGACAAAGGAAAGAAGGGAAGGAAGGAAGAGGGAGTGGCTGAGGGAAGGGGTAGAGAGGAAGGCATCCATCTTACTCAAGAGCATTTTTTCACTTCTTTGCCTTTATTGTTTCTAACAATTCTTTGAAAAAATATTATCCTGATATTGACAATTCTTCATAATCCTGGCAACCAATCCCAGAAGATTGTTGAAATGTCGCTTCCTCTCATTCTGTCACTCTAGTCCATCACTAATCTAATCTATTACTATTTTTAATCCAAATATCTCTTTCTCTTACTGATAGAATTGACATCAATCTATTGAAACTGGAACTTGACTTATATTCATGACTCTAAGTAGCTAATAGATTATCATTTGCGGCAGATCATGTGCACTCAAGACTGACTCAAATTTCCTATTGTTTGGGGTACATAAAAATTAACAAATAAATGCAACAAATCAGTGCAAAACTATAATAAAATTGATCCTGAAAGTAGTGCAGTCTTATGGACTAATAGAAACTGAATTTACATATAGATAACACTTTGACACATTGTTTAACAATAAGACTAATGAAGACAGATTTATTCTAATTCTTCTTTTATTTAAACATTTACTCTTAATTTTAATTTTTATATTTTGCTATACAAATTATTTGTTAACTTAAATTCAAATATTATTTTTGTTATTTATGAAATATTTTAATTGAATCTTAATGAATAGTTACATTGCTATTATTTCATGGAATGAATCTACAAGAAATACCTAAAAATATAAAAGTTTTAAAAAATGGATGGAATTAGAGAATATCATGCTAAGTGAAATAAGCCAATCCCAAAATACCAAAGGCCAAACAAATATTTTCCCTAAGTGGATGATGATATAAAATGGGGGTGGGGAGGTAGGGGGTGAGAGAAGAATGGAGGAAATTAATTATGTAGAGGGAAATGAGAGCAGGGAGCAGGTATGAAAAATGGTGGAATGAGACAAACATCATTACCCTATGTACATGTATGATTGCACGAATGGTATGAATCTACATTGTGTACAACCATAGAAATGAAAAGATGTACCCCATTTGTGTACAATGAATCAAAATGCAAAATGCAGTCTGCAAAAATAAAAAAAATTAAAAAATTAAACTGAAAAAAAAAATAAGAGGTCAATAATGTCAGATGCTGTGGAGTGGTAATCAATGAGAATGGAATAAGAGCAAGAGAATTTGTCTGGCTTAATTTTAAATAACACTAGAATTTCAAGTTACATGTATTACTTTTATAATCATAAATAAATTAGCTATTTCCATTTGGAAAAAAATCATGTTTCATATTTTTTCAGAATAATTCTACTGATTTTCACCTGAGTTTTGAAGGAGTGCAAAAACAGAGCATGTAAATAATTTGGATTTCCAAAAGAAATGAAATAACCAACAATTTTGCTAAAATAAGACATTTCAATACCAAGTGTTTAATAAATTTGAATAAAATGTGTGCTTTCATAAAATTTTCATGATCTCTCTTCCTCCTGAAATATTAATTCTACCAAGAATCATCACAAAAAAGCCTAGTGGAGGGATAGTTGTTTGTTTATAAAATTAGTTCCTAAAATATTAGAACACAGGGAGGTTGCTACTCTGTAAGATCAACATAAATCAGCATTTTATATGTAGATACTTACTTTAAATAAAATTTTATTAATGCCTTTTTGTTATTTATTCTCTGTTATAGAATTTATAATGCTTTAATTCTGAAAGAGCATAGATTATAGCAAATCATTTTACACAGGTACTGAAAGGTCTAGAATTCTGACGTCTTTTTTTCCTATGATGTGAACACTGACATCACATGGGTTTGGATGTTAGAATCTTTTGGTTTTTTTATTTTTTTATTTTTCCTGCTCACTTTGTGTTTCGATATGATTTAACACTAAATAGCTAAGGCTTTAGGAATGGCATGTATTGAGTCAGACAACACACCAGCACCTTGCAACTGATCCTGCACGAGCATCCTACCCTTGACCTACCATCTTGTCATTTTCTCCTGAACTTCTGCTTGCCCATTATATACTGACAAGAAATGATATAACAATGTAGTGTATTTTCCCTTGATATATAATGTTGTTCATTATTTTCATAGCAGCATGAACGACGATCTGAATATCTTCAAGCTTGTACTATGAGATTTCAGCATGAATAATGTCACTGAAGTTACCGTGTTTGTACTCAAGGGCTTCACAGACAGCAAAGAACTGCAGATCGTTCTCTTCTTCTTGTTTCTACCAGTTTACCTTTTCACTCTCATAGGTAATTTAGGATTGATTATATTGGTCTCTGGGGATTCCAGGCTCTGCAACCCAATGTACTATTTTCTGAGTGCTTTATCATTCTTGGATGCCTGCTTTTCTACTGTTATTACTGCAAAAATGTTAATAGATTTTCTTTCAAAAACAAGTCATTTCATTCCTTGGATGTGCAGCACAAATGTTCCTTGCTGTTACTTTTGGAACCACAGAGTGCTTTCTCTTGGCAGCCATGGCTTATGATCGCTATGTGGCCATCTACAACCCACTTCTCTATTCAGTGAGCATGTCACCCAGGGTCTATGTGCCACTCATCATCGCTCCCTACATTGGAGGAATGCTACACGCTAGTATTCACACAGTGGCCACTTTTAGCCTGTCCTTCTGTGGGTCCAATGAAATTAGACATATATTCTGTGATATTCCTCCTCTACTGGCCATTTCCTGTTCTGACACTCACATAAATGAGCTTCTGCTCTTCCTCTTTGTGAGCTCCATTGAGATAGTCACCATCCTGATTGTCCTGATCTCCTATGGCTTCATCCTGTTGGCCATTCTGAAGATGCATTCTGCTGAAGGGAGGAAGAAAGTGTTCTCTACCTGTGGCTCCCACCTGACTGGAGTGTCCATTTATCATGGGACCATCCTCTTCATGTACATGAGACCAAGTTCCAGCTATGCTTTGGAGCATGACATGATTGTGTCGATATTTTACACCATTGTGATTCCCATGCTGAATCCTATCATCTACAGCTTGAGAAACAAAGATGTTAAGGAAGCAATGAATAGAATGTTTGGGAAAAGTTAGTGTATGGATAAACTGAATTTTTCAAATAAAAGTTTGAAGTGACAAAAATGAAGAATAAATTCAAGATGCCCTTATTGCCTGTTCTGAGAAACAAAGGTAGTATTTTATTTTAGTGGTGTTTTTCTTTCTTTTTTTTTTTTCTTTTTAACATTTTGAAATAAAGATAATAGTCACCCTGGAATCTATGCAGATTTTACACATGTAATAAAGTATTGTATATTTGTTTCTTTTAAGTTCACACACACACATACCTGTGTAAACATATATGCACATGTAAGTTGATAGCTATTGTTTCCTATGGCCACCTTCACAGAACACCCTAGGCTAGGTTCCTTCAACAAGAAATTCATTTGAATTCGGTTCCATAGGCTACATGTCTAACACCAATGTGTTGGCAGGTTGATACAATCTGAGGATGCCTCCATGATTTATAGATACCCATCTTTCCCCATTTTTTCTTATGATCTTTCCTCTGTATATACATCTGTGTCTTAATCTCCACTTTTTTGTAAGGACATTGGACAAATTGAATTAAGACCCACACAGGAGTTCTCTTAAATAATTATTTGTTTAAAGAAACTATTTCTGAATGCAGTCACATTCTGAAGTATATGAGGAGTTTAAATTTCAGCATATAAACATACAGATACAGAAAGAGGCATATATACAGTTTTTATAAGAAACCATACAGTGTTATCCTTCACCTCCATAGAACTCAAATTGTATGGGTTGCCATCATTGCAATTATATAAAACTTTACATATTATATCTGAATATTTTATCAAATATGCATTCAATTAGAAAACTACAGATCACAAAGACCCTGTAATCCTACCCACCTGTCTATTCAATGGTGTCTGACACCTGTTCAGAGTATTGTTCTCCAGGTTCATGTCTATGCAGCAAGCTAATTTCAGTCTGTGGTTCAGACACCACAGATAACCTGCTCAGATTCCTGGGTGTCATCATGGAACTGATTTGTGAGAATGCATTTCTTCCTTTCAATGCTATGGTCAAAGCATGGGTATAAATGCCATTTCTTACACTCACAGAAGACAGTTGATGTTAGCATTTATCAGGGTTATACTTAAACTCAAGAAAAACGAAAGGGAAGTATCACTCAGAGAGAAAGGTACAGTTGATTGCAAATTTGGTTCTTATAGAACTGAGCCTCCATTCACCATTATGAGATTCTGCAGGATCAGAGCCTACTCTGCCTTTTTCCTTGCTATTGAACTATGGCCCATTTGTCCCTACTATTCAGTGAGGTTCTCATGAATGCTACCATTCCCCATTGCCCAGGCCCAAAATCAAAAGGACAGGAAAAGGTCCATATTGTGCTTACATTTAGCAGATCTCATTTTCATTGCACTGACGCATCTCTTCTAAAAGTAATTTAAGGGGCTGTGTCCTTTCTCCCTGCTCCATCCTTCTCTTCCTCACGTTCAGTTTCCTATCTTCCTTCATATACATTCTTAGGTTCATTATTATTATTACTTCTATATGATCATAATGCACTAACTAAGACAATAGCAATGTTGGGAGATCAGTAGAGTAGAGCAGGTGGATCAAGAGGAGGAAGGAGAGGGGAGGGAAAGAACCAGGGAATGAGATTGAGTAAATTATGTTAATGCATGAATATGGCATAATGAATCCTATTATTATGCATAATAATGATGCATCATAAAAAAGAGAGCAAAGTCTTTGTTTCAATCGTCTCCAACATGTTTTAATTTCAACAGTACATTGTGGTCAGATTACAGCATGCAATTTAATTCCATGTCCATAAATTGGGACTAAGTTTAAACAACACCTCAAAAATACAATTACCTAACATCTCGTAGCACAAAATATTGTAACTTTTTTGTCTTTGTCTCTCCTGTTTGGAAGAGTTTCTCTATCTTTCACTTAGTTACACCCCTAGGTTTCCCTTATTAATTAAGGTCTCATTGAATACATTGCAATCATTGAAATTTACCTCCATTGTATTATTTCATCTTCTTTTTTTCTTAAATGTGTTTTTTGCTATCTTCACTATTTTATATAACACCTATTTAGATAAATATTTCTTCCACTGACTATTTTACAAAGCCGAAGCCAATGATACATAATCTTGCTCAATAAATATCTTAATAAGTGAATACTTTAGTTAGGAAACTGTCAAATACAGTTTATTTCAATTAAGAAAAAATAAGGAATTTAATTTAAATATTAATTATTTACAGATTTCCTTGTTATTCTTTTCTCTTTTAGTTTTCCTTCTTTCTTGTTAGTCAAATTTTGCCATTCTTTCCTAGATTTCTGAAATGTATGTGTGTGTGTGTGTGTGCATATATAATGAATGACATGTTTTGGCATTCCACATATTTTAATAAATCTTATTCTAAATATTAATATTTTTATTTCCTTCTTATTTCTTTTTGCTTCAGAATGGTTATGCAGTTTATTCTTAAATGCCTAATGGGGATGATTCCAGAAGTTCTGTTTTTAATTTATTTAATTTTGTTAGTTGTAGATGGACACAATACCTTTATTTTGTTTATTTAGTCTTTTAATGTGGTGCAGGGTATCAAATCCAGGGCCTCGCACATGCTAGGCAAGTGCTCTTCCACTGAGCCACAACTCCAGTCCAAGAGGTTCTGTTTTTAATTTTATTTTCTTTTGTTTTTTCTAAACAGAATTCAGTTCATGCTATTTTCTATATTGGATCCCCTTTGCAGCTAATGTATGACAATTTCCCATGATTATTTCATGGAATCAGAAGACAGTCCTCTCTTATTTGGTGTTTAATATAAATGTATCTACAAATAACTTTATACGGTGTAGATTGTTGTCTATGTCTTCAATATGTTGTCGACTGAAATTTTCTTCGAGATGTATTAGGTTTTCCTAAGGTTCGCGGTCCTCTCATGTATTTCTTCCTTCACATTTCCTGTATAAAAAAATTCCCTGTTTTAAAATGCCAGTTTCTACATTGCTGCTTGAAAAGATAAAACTCACTTCTAAGTCATCCATGTGAATTAAATTTAATTATCACAAAGTCCTCTTTTTTTGTTTAGTTTGATTCTCCTTCCTACATTCTGTATCTGATATTAAAATCACAATCAGTGCTTTTTGTTTGCAGATGGCATCTAAAATATATTTTTATCCAGTCTTCTGATTAACTTCTCTCTATACATTGTAGTATTTTTGACCTTTAAGGAACTGCACTAAGAAGAGTGGAGTAACATCCCTCCCATCAGAAGCATCAATTTTAACTACTGTCAATGCAGAAAAATTACCTTCAGAAGAGACAGGAAACCAAGCTGCAGATGGCAGCACCAGGGTGCTGCCCAATAATAAGGAAAGATGCACTGCAGAGGAGAGGCTGGACAACTTTGCATTACCCACATTCCCAGCTCCCTCAACCACTGGCAACACAGAAGGGTCTGTTAACTTTGGGCATTGGGATGTGAACACAGGCCCTCACCTATAACACCAACACTGGTCCCTCCCAGTAAAACTCAGCATTGAGCAGACCCACAGCCCTGTATTCCAGTCCAAGACCACAGACTTAGACTCCAGACCTACCCTGGTGCCAGGTGGTCCGCCTAGTCCCCAACTTCAGGCTGACCTGGAGACCTAGATCTCCACTGTCATCAGCAGGCTGACAGCAGCAGCCACCACGTTCATTCAGCCCAGAGCAGCCAGCAAGTTTCAGAGACACCTGGCTGCAGACATGCTGCATCACTCTACTCATTGAACATTTAGGAGGGAAAAGTTAAAAAAAAATAAAAAAATACATATACAAACACAGTATAGCAACTCTTTTTTTTTTAAAGTTTTTTTTTGTTTATTTATTTATTATTAACGTTTACATAGGGTAATGATGTTTATTTTTTTTCCCTTCCCCCCCACCCCTCCCACCCCTCTTTTCCCTCTATACAGTCCTTCTTTCCTTCATTCTTACCGCTCTCCTTAGCCTAACTCTAAACCTAACCCTAAACCTAATGCTAACCCCTCCCAACCCCCATTATATGTCCTCATCCGCTTATCAGCGAGATCATTCGTACTTTAGTTTTTTGAGATTGGCTTATCTCACTTAGCATGATATTCTCCAATTTCGTCCATTTGCCTACAAATGCCATAATTTTATCATTCTTCATTGCAGAGTAACTATTCCATTGTATAAATATGCCACAGTTTCTTTATTCATTCATCAACTGAAGGGCATCTAGGTTGGTTCCACAATCTGGCTATGGTGAATTGAGCAGCAATGAACATTGATGTGGCTGTATCTCTGTAGTATGCTGATTTTAAGTCCTTTGGGTATAGGCCAAGGAGTGGGATAGCTGGGTCAAATGGTGTTTCCATTCCAAGCTTTCTGAGGAATCTCCACACTGCTTTCCAGAGTGGCTGCACTAATTTGCAACCCCACCAGCAATGTATGAGTGTTCCTTTTTCACCACATCCTCGCCAACACCTATTGTTGCTTGTGTTCTTGATAATCGCCATTCTAATTGGGGTGAGATGAAATCTTAGGGTAGTTTTGATTTGCATTTCCCTTATTACTAGGGATGTTGAACATTTTTTCATATATCTGTTGATTACTTGTACATCTTCTTCTGTGAAGTGTCTGTTCATTTCCTTAGCCCATTTGTTGATTGGATTATTTGTATTCTTGGTGTAGAGTTTTTTGAGTTCTTTATAGATTCTGGAAATTAGCGCTCTATCTGAGGTATGGTTGGCAAAGATATTCTCCCACTCTGTAGGCTCTCTCTTCACATTTCTGATAGTTTCCTTTGCTGAGAGAAAGCTTTTTAGTTTGAATCTATCCCAGTTGTTGATTCTTGCTTTTATTTATTGTGCTATGGGAGTCCTGTTAAGGAAGTCTGATCCTAAGCCAATAAGTTGAAGATTTGGACCTACTTTTTCTTCTATAAGATGCAGGGTCTCTGGTCTGATTCCGAGGTCCTTGATCCATTTTGAGTTGAGTTTTGTGTAGGGTGAGAGATAGGAGTTTAATTTCATTCCATTGCATATGGTTTTCCAGTTTTCCAGCACCATTTGTTGAAGAGGCTATCTTTTCTCCATTGCATATTGTTGGAACCTTTGTCTAGTATGAGAAAATTGTATTTATTTGGGTTTGTGTCCATGTCCTCTATTCTGTACCATTGATCTACCTGTCTATTTTGGTACCAATACCATGCTGTTTTTGTTACTATTGCTTTGTAGTAGAGTTGAAGATCTGGTATTGCAATACCCCCTGCTTCGCTCTTGCTACTGAGGATTGCTTTAGCTATTCTAGGTTTTTTATTCTTCCAGATGAATTTCATAATTGCTTGCTCTATTTCTGCAAGGTACATCATTGGGATTTTAATTGGAATTGCATTGAATCTGTATAGCACTTTAGGTAGTATAGCCATTTTGACAATATTAATTCTGCCTATCCAGGAACATGGGAGATCTTTCCATCTTCTAAGGTTTTCTTGAATTTCTTTCTTTAGTGTTCTGTAGTTCTCATTGTAGAGGTCTTTCACCTCTTTTGTGAGATTGATTCCCAAGTATTTTATTTTTTCTGAAGCTATTGTGAATGGGGTAGTTTTCCTAATTTCTCTTTCTGAAGATTCATCACTTATGTATAAAAATGCATTGGATTTATGAGCATTGATCTTGTAACCTGCTACTTTACTGAATTCACTTATGAGTTCTAAAAGTTTTCTGGTGGAATTTCCAGGTTCCTCTAAATATATAATCATGTCATCAGCGAACAGGGATAGTTTGAGTTCTTCTTTTCCTATTCGTATCCCTTTAATTTCTTTGGTTTGTCTGATTGCTCTGGCTAGAGTCTCAAGGACGATGTTGAATAGAAGTGGTGAAAGAGGGCATCCCTGCCTTGTTCCAGTTTTTAGGGGGAACGCTTTCAGTTTTTCACCATTTAGAATGATATTAGCCATGGGCTTAGCGTAGATTGCCTTTATAATGTTTAGGAATGTTCCCACTACCCCAATTTTTTCTAGTGTTTTGAGCATGAAGGGATGCTGTATTTTATCGAATGCTTTTTCTGCATCTATTGAAATAATCATGTGATTCTTAACTTTAAGTCTGTTGATATGGTGAATGACATTTATTGATTTCTGAATGTTGAACCAACCTTGCATCCCTGGGATAAAACCCACTTGATCGTGGTGCACTATCTTTTTAATGTTTTTGTATGCGATTTGCTAAAATTTTGTTGAGAATTTTTGCATCGATGTTCATTAAGGATACTGGTCTGAAATTTTCTTTCCTCGATGTGTCTCTGTCTGGTTTAGGTATCAGGGTGATATTGGCTTCATAGAACAAGTTTGGGAGGGTTCCCTCCTCTTCTATTTCATGGAATAGTTTGAGGAGTATTGGAATGAGCTCTTCTTTAAAGGTTTTGTAGAACTCGGCTGAGAACCCATCTGGTCCTGGACTTTTCTTTGTTGGTAGGCTTTTGATGACCTCTTCTATTTCATTGCTTGAAATTGGTTTATTTAAATTGTGTATGTCCTCCTCGTTCAGTTTAGGTAATTCATATGTCTCTAGAAATTTGTTGATGTCTTCGAGGTTTTCTTTTTTTGGGGGTATAGATTTTCGAAATAGCTTCTAATTATGTTTTGTATTTCACTCGTGTCTGTTGTGATGTTTCCTTGTTCATTCCGAATTTTAGTAATTTGAGTTTTCTCCCTCTTTCTCTTTGTTAGTGTGGCTAAGGGTTTATCAATTTTATTTATTTTTTCAAAGAACCAACTATTTATTTTGTTAATTTTTCCGATTGTTTCTTTTGTTTTGATTTCGTTGATTCGGCTCTGATTTTAACTATTTCCTGTCTTGTACTTCTTTTGGTATTGGTCTGCTCTTTGAGCTGTAGTGTTAAGTCATTTATTTGTTGATTTCTACTTCTTCTTTTGAATGCACCCCATGAAATAAATCTTCCTCTAAGTACTGCTTTCATAGTGTCCCAGAGATTTTGATATGATGTGTCTTTGTTCTCGTTTACTTCTAAGAATTTTTTTATTTCCCTCCTGATGTCTTCTGTTATCCATTCATCATATAATAGTGTATTATTTAGTCTCCAGGTATTGGAGAAGTTTCTGTTTTTATAACATACCATTTGCCTGGCACTAGGTATTACAAGTAATTACGAGTTACATTTTAAGCAATGATTTTAAGTGCATGAGAGGATACACATAAGTTATACGCAAGTACTACACACTTTACCTGAAAGACTTGAGCATCTGTGGAGTTTGGTATGGGAAGTGAGCCTAGTCCAAGACGCCAAGGAAGGCCAAGGAGAACTGTATGGGAGAGAATGTACATATGTGCACTAGACCTCATTACTGATTAAACATTCTGAATTTCAGCACAGGTCTTTTTTTATTTAACACACTGTGAAACATTAATGTGTTACTGACTAATCAAGACAGCTAAGAATCTCTGAGACACATTCTACCTCTAAACCCAAAATGGTTTCATTTCTCAATGTCTTTCAAGTTTCTCAAACAATATTCTGAAACTGATGTCATTACTGTCCTTGAACCTATATTATTATATTTTTTTCTGGATAAAACCTTTCCATATATTCAGTCAACACAAGCCAGATATCTGGAACATAAGCCTAGTTGCTAATAGTTTTACCAATACTATGATAAAGCATTACCACTGACCATTTGTTTTATCATAACTCAATTGCATCAAGTCTCACATGTAATAGAGTTTTACGAGTCAAAGATTATTGTACTAGATATTTATTTTATCATGCATGAATAATACTTCCACATGATTATTATTGAATATTGATATGACTGTTTCTAAATATTATTGAAAGCTTTGTTTCAAAAACAAAAAAGGAAAAAAAAAAGACATAGCCTGGAAAGAAACCTGATAAAGGTTCATGATAGTGGAAATATACTGCTCTTCTAAATAATAGTAGAAGCAGCAGCACTAGTAAGAGTAGATCCAAGTCCCTGTATTTACTATTCATGGAACTCAGTGTGGTGGATGAGGGAAAGATAAAAAATGTAAAAATAGGTGGAAGATAGCTACAAGACAAGGGTTCTTCCTTAGGTGACTGAATCCTGGGTAAGTCTAAATTAAGCATCTTCTTTCCATAACTCCTGTGTATGTACGTATATGTATTATGTATAGGTTACTCATACTGAGAGTTTCTTTATATGTTTAAAGTATCAAGTAGATCTTAAGGAAAATGGTTTTAGTGACAAGCAAGACAACCTGCCTGCGTTGAGGAAAAACTTGTTGAATGAATATATAGAACCACTTGTGAGCATATGGCACACTGAATAATTAAAGATGCATAACACAGCTCAAGTCTCTTTGGGTTACTGTGCTAAATGTAGGAAACAAACTTGGTGTAACTTTTCATGTCAGTTTCAGTTTCCTTTATTTATCATACATTGAGATCAATTTAATTAGAAAAGTATGTTTCTACTTTCTTTGAGAGCACCTTTTTTTTTTTCAGGTTTCATTCACTTTATTTTTTTTTGTATAAAAACTCATATGTTGTAGCCACAGCTGGAGCCTGGGTCCTCTGTACAGAGACTCTGGTGTGGGTTTTCACAAGATGGTCAGTGAATTGCTGATAGGGAGACTTGGTGAACACAGTTTCTTTCCAGAGATCGGGAGTCAAATAGCTGTATGTCTTGGAGATGGTATCAAAGGTGGCCTTAGTGAAATTGCCCAAGGTGGCAGTGCAGCCCCTGGCAGAAGTCATCAATACCAGCCATCAGCAGCAGCTTCTTGGGCCCAGGGGCTGAGACAATGCCAGTACCTCTGGGGGCAGGGATGAGCCGCACCAGCACAGAAGCACAACGTCCAGTCACCTTGCAAGGGACAGTGTGAGGCTTGCCAATCTTGTTCCCCCAGTAGTCTCGCTGCGCAGGAACAATGGAGAGCTTGGCCAGGATAATGGCCCCTCGGATAGCTGTGGCTACCTCCTTGGAGCACTTTACTCCCAGTCCAACATGACCATTGTAGTCCCTGATAGCTACAAAGGCCTGAAACCTGGTCCCTGGCCAGCACGAGTCTGCTTCTGTACAGGCATGATCTTCAAAACCTCATTCTTGAGTGACGCCCCCAGGAAAAAGTCGATGATCTCAGACTCCTCAATAGGCAAAGAGAAGAGGTAGATCTCCTCCAAGGACTTGATCTTCATGTCCTTGACCAGGCGGCCCAGCTTGGTGACAGGGATCCACTCCTTGTCTTCGGCCTTGCCTCTGTGAGCGCTGTGGCCTCCGCCTGGCAGACTGCTTGAAGTCTCCGCGGAAGCCGATGGGGCCACCCATTCTGGGGCCCCTGGGCCCTCCTGCTGCACCGGCATCATCCACCATCTGGTGTTTTCCCAGAGAAGAGGCGGGAGAACCTTATAGTTAAACCCTTAGTTTTATATATTTGTAGCCTTCTTATCACTGATGTGGAAACTACTATTCCACAATGAATTTGTCATTACCTGAGGTTATATATGCTTTGTCTTGGAAACAAGCCTGCTTTCTAATTATACACATGAAACAATTAGAACTATTTTATCAATTAAAGTCCTCAAGTGGACTTAATTCAGCAACAGTGACAACTGGTAAAGATAGCATAAAGAATGTTTGCATTGCTATGTAATAGTAAAGGACTTTTGTAATTTTCCCTTTTACGATAAAATCTATCCAAGCTTTATTGGGCCAAAAAGAATATTAGATGTGTCCATGTGAGATTTTATTAAGATCTTAAAATTATCTGATCATCTAACCATTAGAAGCTAAGAAAATAAGACTTCAATTTAAAAAATGTCACTAAAGTCACAAATTATAGCTTCTTCCCCTACATGGGTTTTAATTTTCTAAGAAAATAATATAACTAATTCCAGTAAATGAATTACTAAGTATATAACTTTGGACCTAATGGTAGTCTTGGGGAGAAGAAGGTATATCTATAAAGAAATCTCTTTACATCATTATAGATGGTTATTTTTAACAGTGCTACCAAGTCTATGTAATGATAAGTTTGATTTTTTTTGCTAGTGTCTGCTAGTTCTGTAAAAATAAAACTCATGTACAAGTCACAAATAACTTGAAGTCACTAAATATTAATGTTCCACCCACAAGGTTCTCAGCTGGAGACTGTCAACTCTGATACTGGGTCTTTTGACTTGAGTCCATCTTCTCACTTTCCTCCTCTACTTTATCAGGTAAAATCAAAGCCCTGAGTTATAATGGCTGGGAACAATTTCACTCAGGTGACTCTTTTTGTCCTCTCTGGATTTGCAAATCACCCTGAATTACAGGTCAGTCTTTTCTTAGTATTTCTCTTCATTTATATTTTCACTGTTTTGGGGAACCTGGTACTCATCCTGCTAATCAGAACCGACTCTCGGCTGCACACACCTATGTACTTCTTTCTTAGCAATTTAGCTCTCATTGACATATTTTATTCCTCTACTGTGACACCCAAGGCGCTGGTAAATTTCCAATCCAAACAGAAATCCATCTCCTTTATGGGTTGCTTTGTTCAAATGTACTTTTTTGTTGGTTTGGTGTGCAGTGACTCTTTTCTTCTGGGATTAATGGTCTATGATCGTTATGTAGCGATCTGCAATCCTTTATTGTATGGGGCAATCATGTCCCAGAAAGTGTGCGCCTGGTTAGGAGCAGTGCCCTATGCCATGGGTTTCACAGACTCGCTGATCTCCATCTGCATGATAAGCAGTTTGGGCTTCTGTGATTCCAGCATCAATCACTTTTTCTGTGGCACCACAGCTCTTTTGGCTCTGTCCTGTAGAGAGGCATTTGGCACGGAATTGGTGATCTTTATTTTAGCAGCATTCGCTCTTCTTAGTTCACTCCTCCTCATCACAGTGACTTACGTCAGCATCATCTCAGCCATCCTGAGGATCCAGTCTGCAGCAGGCAGGTGGAAGGCCTTCTCCACCTGTGCCTCCCACCTCACGGGGGTAACCATCTTCTATGGGTCCCTGATTTTCACATACTTGCAGCCTGACAACACATCATCCCTGACCCAGGCACAAGTGGCATCTGTGTTCTATACCATTGTCATTCCAATGCTGAACCTTTGATCTACAGTCTGAGGAACAAAGATGTGAAAAATGCTTTCCTGCGAGTCATGCATGGAAGACTTTTCCCACAGCAGATCTTTTGCGTTACTCTTTAAACTGTAAGCCTTTGATTACTCCACTGTTTAGGAAAGATCTCAAACCATGTGACACGAACTAAATGAGAATGTAGAGCCTTGAAATGTGGAATGTGAATTATTTAATTTGTTCCTGTGGACCGCTGAGTCTCTACACTGGAAAATTTTCTCAGCAAATTCATTTCACAAGGAACTAAGAATGTGCATATGTGAGCATGTCGTCTCATTGAAAGAGGTTTTAAAAAGGGCTAATTTGACACTTAAAATAGTTTAACATTCTGTGTTCTTGAATATTAGTAAGAATAGAAAATAACAGATATAAGCATGAGTTTTACTAGGAATCCAAAATAGCATCTCATCACCCAGCACCCAAGATGAACCAGTACAGAACTTTAAAAAAACATATTGTTCACAGGGTGAAATGAAGATTGAAATTATTTTCTAGCAACCACCCATGTGGATAACAGAAATCAGGAAACAAATTAGATTGATGTCTTGATATCATGGAGTCATTTTCTCATAACTGTCAAATGTTTTATCATTTGTCTGTGAAACATAATTTTTAATGACAGGTGGTATATAGTACCAAAGGGAGAAAAATCTGTGTATGTATGTGTGTGTGTGTGTGTGTGTGTGTACATGTATATGTACAGATTAGTTTATTTTCTTACCTGATAACTTTCTGAGGTATGACTCTCCCAAACTAAACTTTACAATGTAATATTTTGCATCATAAACTTTTATAGGTAACAACTTAGAAACATGCTGCTGCATTATTTTAAGGATGCATGAGTCTACTTCACAAATCACTTTCTTTTCAAATCCTAGATAAATCTCTTTTCCCTAATTACAGTCTCGGGTTAATATTTGTTCTTACAAAAATATTTGTTCTAACACCATCATTTGAAAATATTTAATGGATATTTAATGGATTACATTTCACTTCTTTTCTAATTTTGCTACTGTGATCTTTATTCTTGCATTATTTTATGTATATGAAACCTCATGGCTTTTATATCTCAATATATTACCCTAATTCTAATTGCATATAAATTTATTTGGATTGCATTGAGTGCATATTATTCAATGAATAATCGCAAATATCAGGAAAATGAAACTGTATAAGTTATGTATCTAATAACCTGGTTTATCTAATTTTTGATCAATAAACTATGCATCCAACTGTTCTGTTTCATATTATTGATAATTTATTGTCAGTGTGCATCAGGGAGCAATAACATTCTACACTTTTTTTTTAACTCCTTGAAAGAGATAGCAGTCTATATTATTTGCCCAAAGTTATGCTGAAATTTTCATATATACTTTTATTCAGTATGATCCTCACCTAGGCCCCTGGCTCACCTCCACTTTCTTTCCTCCAATCCCCTTCTCTGCACCTCCCCTCTATGCTCCATAGTGCATCCCTTTCCAGAGGGTGTCTCACCTTTTCTTCAGTCAATCTGCTTTATTCTCCGAGTCCTGATGTGGTCTCACGGATGTGGTCTCTCCCTTATCAAATAGCTAAGTTCTACAATCTTTGGGAGTACTCCCATCCCCAGCAGTAACATAGGTTGTGAACTTTATAAGATATCTTTTTTGCTTAATAATTTTAGGCAGGGAGAATGTCCCACCTTTATAATCTGTTATGTATCCTTAGTTTCTGTCCCTTTTGTTGGGTGTGGGGTGCCTTTGTAATGTTCTTGATAACCACTTATCTTCTTGGACTTTGTGTTCTATTTCACCAACTTTAAGATAACTTTTCTTTCAACTTTAGTAAATGTTCTTAATTGCTTTACTGTCGGGGTTGCGTACGGACCCCTGGCCCTAGGTGGAGCCTGGCCAAGATGGCGCCTGGCAAGCTGCCAGTGCAGTTGAAAAACTGCTATTCTGCACGTATACAACTAACTTCACCTTGAGGAAGTCTCAGTAATTGGTCAAGGCCTCTGCATGATTCTTGCGTGATTCTTAGGTGCTTCAAGTTATACCCATATACGTCTATCTTTTCCCCACATATCGTGAATATTCTAATTAGTTGATATAACCTATATAAGTGACAATAACTTCCCAGAAAGGGAAGAAATAAAAAGAAGAATCAGCTGTTAATAGGGAAGTTTGCCACCCATCACGTCTCCGGGTCGTTCTTGCTGGCAGGAGCGACAAGTGGTGCCGAAACCCGGGAATCTTACGTGCCGCGGAGAGGTGAGTGAGGTGAGCAACGGATCGGTGAAAGTGTGCACCCAGATCTGTCAGTGGACAGGGAGGTTTCCTAGAGACGATAATATTGTGATTGTGATAAAGTTCCTAGGAACGAGAGGTGAAAGTTTCCTCAAAAAATGGGAAACGAGGTTGCTAGATATAGAATGGAAGGTCCCTTGAAAGAAATTCTTAAAGCTAACGGCACTCCCTTAAAGACAAACTGCTTGGGCATTTTTAAAGCAGGTAGAGGAGATTTCACCTTGGTTTCTGGAAGAAGGATTGTTAACTATCCCACAGTGGGAACACCCGGGGGAAGATTTAAAGCGCTGTCCGGTAACGCTCCCAGGGACGTTAGCAGTTTGGTCATTAGTCAGAACTTGTTTGCGTTCGCCTCGGGAGGCTTTACAAAAGGCAGTTGCGCAGGGAGAGGAAGCGTTAGAAAAGGTAAAAGAAGAGTCACAAAAGGGCTCTGTTAGCGCTCAGTCAGATTCTGATGAGAGCGAAGAGGGACTCTCAGAGATGGAGTTAAATAAAATTAGTAAAGAAACAAAGTGTTCTCAAGCTGGTTCAATTAGTCAACAGGCATTAAGGGAATTGGAGGGCATAGGGCAGCAGCTAGAAGACAAAAAAAAGGCGTTACAAAAAAAAAAGAGTTACTCAAAAGAGTTGAGCTTACAAAAATATGCAGTGGCGCAGTGGAAAAAAAAAAAAAAAGGGAGAAAGTACAAATAAAACCACAAACAGAGCACAAAGAGAAAAATCAGTTTAGGGGAGGGTCCCCCTAGGCAGAGAGCTCAGCAGCTCCATTCCTTAAAAGTAGTAAAAAATAATGTTTTCTGATTTTCTGCATTCAAACCTAACCTGATTTCTCAACCAGGCAAAAAAGGGGTTAAAAAGTCCTGGGTGATCCTCCCTCCCCCTGCCACATTGGAATGTAACTACAGCGTCTCAAGGAGAAAAGGGGGGTAACCTAAAGATAAGAAGAAAAGAAGAAAAAAAAAAAAAAGTGTCCGTTTTAACTCCTGGGCCGCTACAAAAAACTAACTTATTCTTCAGGATTCTTGTTTTGTTTTTTCTTTAATGCTGTATTTTTGAGCTCATAATTTTGATCCTACATACCTAGGTTAATGATTTTATTTTTGATCAGTTCTATTTTTTATTCAACTGAAGTTTTTAAACAGCTGTTTCATTGCAATGAACATTTACCTATAAAGTTACAAGGCCTTTAATTTTGTGTTATGTTTTTATGTTGTGCTGTCTAATGTCATGTTTTGTCAAAACTGAGAGCTCTAAAAATTAAAATTTAAAAATGGATCCAAATACTTTTATTCACATGATTTAAAAAGGTTCAATTTAAATTGGGTAAACTAATAAAAGTAAAATATCTTTAAAAATAACTTACAAGTCTCCAGGTGGTCAAACTAATGAAATGTTAATGTTAAACAATGTCTAATATCAATTGCTTCTAGGACTTTTCTTCAGCAGGAAAGAGGCAACGGATCCTGTTCAGGACACTTGTCTGATATCTTGGTTTTTATAAAATAAATAAATTGGAGTTAACATGTATGGGATTACTCAAATGTGTTTGTAGAGACGTCTGGTTAATTTACAAAGTTAAAATGCTAATTGTTAAATAACATCAAGTACTTTTAACTCCTCAAATTCCATGGGGTATCATACTTAAACATTATTGGTGTTTTCATAGGTTGGTAAATAAAAAGGGGTTAAACTTGCTTTGTGCCATCACTAAACTAAAAACAAGGTTACTAAAAGTTATGTCCTAACAAGTGGAATTCTATATATAAAGGGTCCCAAAAGTTTCAACTGTGTTTCAATTAAGGGTACTATAAACAACAAAATATTTAATCTTATTAAAATAGGGTGATTTATCTAAATTCAGAAATTTCATAAGAGTTGTTTCAAAATGTGAACAAAAAGGTGTCAACAGATAAAAAATAAATAAATAAATAAATAAAAGGTTCTGGGTATAAAAATATATTTAGTAAAAGGTAAAAGAAAATGTTTCTGGATAAAAAAGTCTGTGTGTAACAAAGGGCAAGTTTCAACAAGTCTGTGTGTAACTAAGTTGGTTGTGTGTATGTAAAACAGCTAAAGCTATTTAAGGTTTTTCCTAAGGTAAAATACTAATGTTCTGATATAAGCCAAAGTTCAATCTATAGGGTAAAATGACATGGTAAAATGACAAGGATTTCTTAGAAACACTAAATTACTCTTAACTTTGTGTCTCTTAAGTTTTATTCTTTAGAACAATTGTCTTAAAAATAGGGGTTTATACAATTATGGTTAAACAACTGTTAAAGATTGTACTACGTTATAAAGTCTAAATTTTTCTTTAAAAACTAAAATTGGTAAGAACCAATTCCTCACTAAAATTAAAATAACTCTAACCACAGATGTACCTTATAACCCACAAAAACAAAGTATTGTCGAACATACACATCTCACCCTCAAAAATACTCTTTATAAACAAAAAGGGGGAATAGAGGAGACCTTCAGGTCCCCTAAAGATAAACTTTCTCTTTGTCTCTTTGTTTGGGGTTTTTTTAACTCTGGGTAATAAGGGTAACTCGGTGCTTTACTGGAGCTGTGGCTCAGTTTGTGTGTTTCCACGGAATAAACTAACTTACTACCTCTTTTTAGTCTCTTAGGAGGAACAGTTCAACTATGTAACAAAACAACTGCTTCTCTCAATTGTACTTCAGATTTGTGCTATCTCTCAATGTTAAAATGCTTCTAGGTTCCTGCTGGCAGACTTAATGTGTGTTCCTACCTTCTTGCCTATGCCAGTTTCTGTTACAGATGATGAATTGCCAGTATTGCTTTCCAGGAACAAGAGAGACTTTGGAATCACCGCAGCAGTCATTACCGCTATAGTTGCATCAGCGGCAGCTGCCACTGCAGCAGCTGTAGCCTTAACTACGTCTGTACAATCTGCAGCCACAATCAATAAGGTGGTTCAACAGACTGCTACTGCCTTATCTACTCAGCAGACAGTGGATCAACACTTAAAAGCAGGGATTCTTTTAGTGAACCAGCGAGTGGACTTACTTCAAGAACAAATGGACATTTTACAGGAACTGTTAAACGTGGGATGTATTTATCATCTGGCGGGACTGTGCGTTACACCTGTAGCTTACCATAACTTCAGCTATGCAGCAGATTTGTCTAGAATCTTGTCTGTTCAGCTACGTACCAACTGGTCTTATGAATTTGATAATCTTACTGCTATTCTTAGATCTCAAATTGTTAGCCTTAATGCTACTAGAGTTGATGTAGCTCCAATGTCTGAAGTGCTAAATTGGTTATCCTCCTCTTTCAGTTTTATTAAGCAGTGGGCTGGTACGGGAGCATTATGCATGCTTATGATCATTGCTGTTATCTTCCTCTCACGCACTATCATGCGTGTGCGTCAGAGTCAAGCGAGAGATCGTATCATCTTCCATCAGGCCATGGCTGCCCTAGAGGCCAGCAGCTCCCCACAAGTGTGGCTCGCGAGGCTGGACCATTGACCAGACGGGTAAGGTAGTAGGTAACTCCGTACCGACCTAAGACAGGAGCTGTAGCATGCTCTACAGTTATCCGATGACGGGTAAGGACGGTAGTTGACCACTCCGCCTAAGACAGGCTTGGTCCCGAGCTTTTGAGAAATATTTCAGGAATTCTGGAAGAAACAAACTAGAAAATGAAAATAAAATCAATATCAAAAATTTGATTCTGATATATAGATTCAAAATCCTTTATACATCTGTATGTAAATATTAAACATGTATTAAAAATGAATTTCAGATTATTACTACTTAATTGGAGAAAGTTCTGTAGAATAAATAAGGATTTTGCTCAGGATATTTGTTGCAAAATATGGGGGTAGGGAGAACATGGGCAAGACTGTCTAAAAATAGCTAAACAGATAAAATAAAATAGTGTACTTCAAAATTGAAATCGCTTACTATTGTAAATCTCTTACTATTATGAAATATAAGTACCTTAATGAAAAAAATTGTATTTATTAATTGTAACAAATTTCTCTAAAAAGATGAATCAAAATCTGAATCAAAATCTGAACCACTGAAACATGCCTGAAAATTATTTTTAAGAGAAAAAGCACAAAGTCTCCAAGTACTGTCTCCTCTTTTTTCTTTTTTTAATAGCATGTACCACTATCAACACAGATAATTCATATATTTCCTGCATTAGCCCTTTCTATCAACACCAAAGAATGACACTTTCACTACATAGTCTTCCTTGTTAGTCTTCATACTACACAATCGTCTTCTGCACAGGCCTTTGCCCTGATTTCCTCCCACCTGTAACACTTTCTTCCAAAGTACATGCATGTTCACTGTCATTTATTTTCCAATCCCACTCCTAAACTCCCATCTACTAGGCTACTTCACATGTTACTTAATTATTTATATATTATTTATAACACATTCAACCTTCTAATATGTTGCATCACTTAGTTTTGTGATTTTCGTTTCCTCTTACTGAAAATTTATAATCTTTAGAATCTATGAGCAGCATAACTGATACAGTCACACACCCATATCAATATATATGCACTGTTTATAACAGGTGGTTACAAGTAATCCATAAATTTCAATAAATTTTCAAACACTAATTTAAAGGAGTCACATATTCTGGTTGCAGTGGAACAGAGTTTTAAATTCATCTTTAAAAAACTACCAAAATAGGTTTCAACTAAAATCTTTAAAAACTTAAAATCCCAATTTGACATTATTCTTAGTCAAATTAAAAATTGAAAATTCATCTTTAGATTCTCTGTATAATATTCTAGAATGAAAATAATCCAGATCACTACATAAAAGTCAAAAGGAAAGTGGCACTCAGATCATACACAGTTATTAATTTCTAGCATTATTAAACAAGATTAGAAGTAAGATAAGAAATTACTACTAGATGCTATAGAAAGAATACTGAATTCAACATAGGAAAGCAGGGGAAATAGAGTAATAACATTCAAATAACCATGAATTAGAAATTTGAATAAATGAACAGTATTTCTCAAAAAAATGGGCAGGAAGGTGAAAAAGAAAAAGTGTAACAATGTACTCACAATAGAGAAATTATAAAAATATATGGTGACAGATATGCTAATGACCCTGAGTTGATCACTAGTTATCTTGTACATGAACTAAAACACCAAATTCTATTTCATAAATATATACTAATATTATGTGTAATTCAGAAAATAAAGAGTCATTCTCTTCTCAAGTGACCCAAAGATGAAAGAAAAAAATAAAATAATAATAAGAATAATCCAGGGGAAAGTGGGTGGTGAGGAAGAAAAGGGGAGAGAGAAAGAAGGAGAGAAAAGATAGATATTATTTATGTGTGGATGAGCTAGAAATTAAGCTACATCATTGCTTGAATTAAAAGGGCTATAAAATCTGTGCTCAAATTTAGTCTTCTGCTACACAAAGTACTAATATAAGAGTCAGTTAGCCATCACAAACCACTCAAATCAGTTTCAGTGTTAAGAAAATCTTGCAAAAGAAAGCCATGCTTAGGGAGATTTTGTAATCCTGGTGCCTGTGAGGGAGACATTGATATAGAAAGCCCCACTTTGCCTCTCATTTTTGTCTTAAACCACAAGTTTGTTTATCTGTTACATAGTATGATGCAGGCTTTGAAATCTACAAATTAGCCTCAGAATCAGCTAAAACTCTGATGAATACAACTGCCCTTCCAAAAGTTCTTTAAAGAGGTAACACATATAAAAATATCTTCTTTATCCACACAAGCTATCACCTGAATTTCTGGGGTATGTGCACACATTCCTCAAGTTATTTTTCCCCACATTTTTAAATTAGTGCATTATAGTTGTGCATGATGGTTACATTTATTTTTACATATTCATACCTGCACACAAAATAACAATATAATTTGGCCAACATGACTTCTCAGCACTTCTCTCTCTTCCCTCCTCCCACCCCATTCCCCTTCCTCTGTTCTAATGATCTCCCTTTGCTTTTCATGTGATCACCACCATCCACCATTCTTTTCCTTTTTTCTCTCTAGCTTCCACATATGAGAGAAAACATATGACCCTTGACTGTCTGAGTTTGGCATATTTCACTTAATATATTGGTCTCAATTTCCAGAAATTTCATTTTTCTTTATGACTTAATAAAACTCCACTGTGTCTACATGCCAACATTTTCTTGATCCATTCGTCTGTTGATGGATACTTAGGCTGGTTCCAAAGTTTTACTATTGTAAATTGTGCTTCTTTAAATACTGGTATGAACACATCACTACAGTATGATAAGTTTAATTCTTCAGGATGAATGCAAAGGAATGGCATAATTAGGTCATACGGTGGTTCCATGCTTAGTCTTTTGAGGAACTTCCATACTGGCTTCCATTGTGGTTGTACTAATTTACAATTCCACCAACAGTGTAAAATTTTTTCTCTTTTTCCACATTTTCTCCTTTATTTATTATAATTTGTATTCCTGATGGCAGACATTATGACAGGTGTGAGATAAAATCTCAGTGTAGTTTTGATTTGCATTTCCTTAATTACTAATGATGTTGAACGTTTTTTCATGTATTTGTTGACCATTTGTATTTCTTCTTTTAAGAAGAGTCTATTGAATTAATTTGCCCATTTATTAATTGGTTTTGGTGTTTTTTGAGTTCTTTATTCTAAATCTTAATCCTCTCTCAGGGAAGTAGCTAGCAAAGATGTTCTCCCTTTCTTTAGGTTCTCTCTTCACATTCCTAATTGCTGCCTTTGCTGTGTAGAAGAATTATAATTTGACCTTGTCTCATTTATTAACTCTTGGCATTATTTCCTGAACTTTAGGGACCCTATTGAGAAAGTCATTGCCTGATCTATATGCTGTAGTGTTGACCATATGTTTTCTTCTAGGAGATGCATAGTCTTTGGTGTAATTTCTAGGTCATTGATACAGTTTGAGTTGGGTTTTTGTGCAGTACAAGAGATGAGGATCTAGTTTCATTCTTCTACATATGGATAACCAATTTTCCCAGCATAGTTGGTTAAACAGGCTGTCTTTTCTCCATTGTTCATTTTTGTTGCCTTTGTCAAGAATCAGATGACTATAGATGTTTGAGTTTACCTCTGTGCCTTCTATTCCCTACCATTGACCTATATGTCTGTTTTATGCCAGTATCATTTGTACAAAGTCATTTTTGTATCTATATGAAAGTCATTTTTTTTCTTGAATTAATGCAAGATTCATGAAAATCTTTTACACTGATTTTCACTGTGTACCTTTTCATATTTTCTCTTTGCTTCCTCATCTTGGACAAATAATCCCCCACGGAATATTTCAGCTATTCTAATATTTTAACTTATTTTTAGTCTTCCTTTAAAGAAATACATTTGACCTGAATATTTATAAAGTTACTGAACTTTTGATTAATTAATTACTAAATGTTTACTAGTCTCTGGACTAATCTTGTCTTACTGCTTCCATTTTTCTTTTATAAAATATATTAAAAAATCAATGATTCTAAAATAGTAAATCATGTTTCTTAAATTTTGCATGTGGACGAGGGAAGTGACACTGTCAAACCAGATTGAAGAGCCTGCGCCATTCCTAAGGTGTCAGATGCCTACCTACGTGACAGAGCTGGGGCCATCTGAGAGGCACCCTGAACACCCATCTTTGAAACCGAAATTCTTGCAATCAATTCAGAAAGACTTCAGACAAGTCACTTAGAGTAACAAGAATGAGTTTATTAAAAGCATAGGAAAAAGGAAAAGGGGACACTATCATGGGAGAGAGTGGGTCTTCTCATAGAGGAGAGGGACAAGGTGCCTTTCCTGCATTTCAGTTTTATTGGGGATCTCAAAGAAGTTTCCAGAGAATCTTGCCCAGGTCCACCCCTTGAATTTTGATTGACAACAAGATAATAGGCTTTCAAGTAGCTATTGCCATGACAACTCTAGGTCCCATCAGCCTATTGCTGACCAGTTCTAATTAGATTCTTAATCATTTTTATATGTTTAATGGTTAGGAGGAATTATTCTTATATTCCAGAATATAAGAATATTCTTATCTGGTCTGGGAAAAGGGTCATAAAATTATCTCCCTCCAAAGTAACTTAGTTCTTCTTATCAATGTTATTTCCTGCCTGCACTTCCTTGCAGATAACAGGTAGTTTGCTGAGGAATATGACATATCCTGTGCATTTAGGCCAGGCAGTGCTGCAGGCAATTGATTTTTGGCATAGAAATTCAGCATAGTGGAACCATGTTATAGAACTCTTCTCTTAATCTCATGTTCCCACCGTCCTCATCTGTCTGGTCCCTAATACCAAGGGGTTGGCAAGCACTCAGTATCCTCAGCGAATGACAGGTATACATGCCACACGAAGTTGTGGGGTTTGTGAAAGTTCACAGTATAATGTAAAATTTAAGTTGGACGATGAGAATACAATACTGAGTACATGGTACAATAATTATATAAATATATAAGTACATATCAAAATAAGTAGTATGTCACAAATGAAAATGTAAGAAATTGCAGTGATTTTAACACAATGTTAATAATGGTTTTGTATTGTTTTAATTGTCTTCTTTAAATTTCATATATCCCATTTTTTAGTAATGGTCTTACTAACAAAATATATTGGATATAATATATTTCCAAAAGAAAAGTTTAATTCCATGATAAGTTGTTGTTTAAAGTGTATTCTACTCCTCCCTAGTCAAAAATTTCCTGATTTGTTCTCTATACAATATAAACATTATGCTTTGCAAGTTTTCATATTAATCATTAATTTAAAAATACTATTTAAAAAAATTAGACATCACATAACAGCACAAAATGATCATGTTCTCCACTGGGGACTTCTAAGGAAAAAAGCCTTTGCTCATTTAGTCCTTGAGTTTTTTTGTTGGAAACATGCCAGGCGATTTTCCTTGGAAAGTGATCCCTGAGGACGAAGAAATATTACGTTATCCTCAATGCCCATCATATAGGGCACCCTGGAGTTACGAGGCTGAGAGGCAAGGTGTTCACTGCTCTGTTTACATTAACGATAGCTCTGTAGTGTTAATTTCTAGGGTGATTTATCTTATCTCAGAATAATAAAAAAATGAAGGCACAAAAATATAAAAAGAACTTTAAAAGAACAAATACTAGTTTACAGAAATTTTCAGCTCATAAGGTCTTTAAATTTTGCTTCTGTGAAAAATTTGAAGTTGACAAATTCCTAGAAATATAATATTGGAAGAAATTTTTCACTAGCTTTGACTCACAGTAAGTATTGTGTTTAAAAATCTTATGGTGTTAAATTATGTAAAATATGATGGAAATATTTTCTAAAGAATGTACATATACAACTCATTATTCCTTATCCTAAGAAATGTCTCAATTTATGGAAACAGAAGTATAGAGTTGATGGAATCAGAATCTACAAATAATGTACATATTTTGAAAATATAATTTGGAAGAAATGTGATTTTGAATTATCAAGTTAGGCAAGTTAGGAACATATCACATCTTCTGGAAATTAAAACTTGGGTGTAGTGTCTAATCCTAATACCCCTTGCTAAGGTCCCCTAAAAGTGAAATGTATTTGTGATTAGTGTTAAATGGTATGGTGATATCAAGGGAAGCAAATGATAATTTAAAACTGTTTAATATTGTTGTTTATGACATAACTTTGCTCAAGTTTATCAAAACTATTTACAACTAGGAATATAGTATTTGAGCATGCTTTCTGAAATTGAAATGTTTAGGTAGAATCACAGAGTCAGTATTTAATTGCTTTGACTTCAGGTAAGTCACATAAACTTTCTGTGCCTTTTTCTCATCAAAAATATGTAGATAGTAGTGGTATATGTGGTAGAACATTTCATGTGAATTAGATATGTTAATAAAGGAGAACATTCAGAAAAGTAGCAGGGTAATTCTACTCCAGTAGTATGTTACCTTTTGTTATTATATCATATCCAAATGCCAATTGATATCTCTATATTTGCCAATTAAAATTTTCCAGTCCTATGTTGTAAATTTTTGTCATTTTATAGAAACACTAAATCAATAATTAAAATATTGGGTCATTCCTGTAGATAAAACCTTTTTGAAATCTTTTCTGCTAAGCTTCGTCTTTGGTTTCTCCACATTCAGAGCAGTAAACTATGAGCAGATGGAATAACACAAACAACGTGCCTGACTTCATCCTCATGGGGCTGACAGACTCTGAAGAGATCCAGCTGGTCCTCTTCATGCTATTTCTCCTGATATACCTGATTACTGTGCTGGGGAATGTAGGGATGGTACTGCTAATTTGCCTGGATCCCCAGCTTCACACCCCCATGTATTTTTTTCTTACTCAGTTGTCATTCCTTGACCTCAGTTACTCAACCGTCATCACACCCAAAACCTTAGCAAACTTACTAACCTCCACCAAGAACATCTCATTCATGGGCTGCTTTGCTCAGATGTACTTCTTTGTTTTGTTGGGTGCTGCCGAATGTTTTCTTCTCTCCTCAATGGCCTATGATCGCTATGTAGCTATCTGCCGCCCTCTGCACTACCCAGTCATTATGTCCCCAAGATTCTGCCGCGCCCTGCTCTTTGGGTCCTATCTGATTGGCTTTATGGATTCCTCTGTCAATTTGCTTTGCATGAGCAGATTACATTTCTGTGACTCCAATGTAATCCATCACTTTTTCTGTGACACATCCCCGGTTTTGGCCCTGTCCTGCACTGACATATATGATACAGAAATCATGATATTTATTTTTGCTGGTTGTACCCTAATGGTGTCCCTTATTACAATATCTCTATCCTATGTATCCATTCTCTCTACCATTCTGAAAATTAATTCCACTTCAGGAAAGCAGAAAGCCTTCTCTACCTGTGCCTCCCATCTCCTGGGAGTCACCATCTTTTATGGGACTATGATTTTTACTTATTTAAAACCAAATGAGTCTTATTCCTTAGGAAAGGAACAAGTGGCTTCGGTTTTTTATACTATTGTGATTCCTATGCTGAATCCACTCATCTATAGTCTTAGAAACAAAGAAGTAAAAAATGCTCTCGTTAGAGTCATTCAGAAGAGAGAGGGCTCCAGGCAATTAAAATAAAGGGATGCTAAGCATTTTAATTCATCTTTTTGTTTTTCCTATGAGGTATTTCCTTGGTCTCTCCCCCAAAACATTTGAATCTTTATTTTGTTATTTCTCTGGAACTTTCCATTACTTAACCAAATAAGATCTTGGACATTTCTAGGAATATGTTTTGAGAAATCCATATCATAACTGGAAGTAATTTTAATATGTATTAAACCTATGATCTGAATATATGTGTTTTTAAGGGCAACTAAAATGCAAAATAAAAAAAAATGGTTGTCCTTGTGAAAACTATATCATAAAATATTCCCTGAACACTTTCATTTCAGATAATTTTATTATGAAAGAGAGCTATAATTTTGGCACACAGATAATGCCTTTAGAAGTCACTCCATTTGTAATAATAAGAAGAAAGACAGCACTCTAGTTAATAGCATTTTTTTCAGAATCAATAATTTCAGGATTTAGATTCTACATCTGATAGCTTTCTCACTGTACAACCCTTAATAAGTCAATGATAGTTTAAGGTTCAGTCCCCCCAAATTTGTAAGTTAAATAATGATTCCAGGTGCATCTGAGGAGAAAACAGAGGTAAACCATTTAAGGCAATCATGATGAATGTTGACCATTAATAGTAGACTTAAATTTACATAATATTTTAATGCATGATGCCTTTTTTTGAATCTTTTTTACTTCTCTTTCAGAAATTGTTTTAGTTGGCAGGTGTGGTGGCACATGCCTGTAATCCCAGCAGCTCAAGAGGCTGAAGCTGGAGGATCACAAAGTCAAAGCCAGACTCAGTAAAAGCGAGACACTAAGCACTTAGTGAAACACTGTCTCTAAATAAAATTAGGGATGACTACATGACTCAGTGGTCAAGAGCCTTTGTGGTTGATCCCCAGTACCAAAAAAACAAAAACAAAAACAAAAACAAAAACCCAAAAAATATTTTGCTTAATTTAATTGAAAAATACTCAAATAACTAAAAGGAAAAAATAAATAACAATTGTTCCCAATTTTGAATTTAAAATAAAGTAACATATTGAAGTAGAAATGAAGTTATGGAAAAATTATGTATGCTAATGTTGGAGATAATTTAGAAACATTAAAAGATGTTAAGGGGAAAACTGTAGCAATTATTGACAGATTTGTGCATTTCCTTATAGATTGGTCACTTAATTTATGTCTCTATATTGCATACATAAACAAAAATTTCTGTCATTTACTATGTACTTCTTTGCAGCTTTCTGTACTCACTTAAATGTTTAGTATTCAAAAATATCTTTGTTTTTGAAAGTCGTGAGATAAATGTTCAAAATTAGGTTGCTCTTGCTATAATTAAAATCTATGCAATGGTATCTCTTGAGTGTGCACTTTCTAAACATTTGAGAATTGTTCTCTGTGACAAGTCCAGCAAGCTACTTCATTTCCTTTTTCCAGATTCCTTTAGTAATGCTCTTTAAAAGTAAATTTTTGAAGGAAATGCTTGATTAATTTGCTTTACATTTTTAATAAAGAAAAGTGATAAAGTAAAGAATTGATAATGAATGTGTACTTTGTGGCAATCTGTACACTTTGGTCAGGTAGAATACTAAAATCTTTTTTACTTAAAAATTTTTATCTGCATATTCTGGAATTGTAAGTTTAATTTTCTTTCTGTTCTTTAAATGTTATTTTAGAAGGCATAGTTTCCAAAGAATTATATTTTTTGAATTATCAAATTTATTAGCAAAAGGCTATTTATCTCTTATTCTCCTCTTAATATTTGTGGAGATCACAGTGGTATCTCTTATTTTATTCTTTTTTTTTTTTTTTGGTGCTGGGGATCGAACCCAGGGCCTTGTGCTTGCAAGGCAAGCACTCTACCAACTAAGCTATCTCCCCAGCCCTCTTATTTTATTCTTGATATTGATAATGTTTTGTTTGTTTCTTCTCCATGGTGACCTTTGTTTATAAAGAAAGTTTAATATATGTCCTTCCTAAAATGGTATGCAACATAATTTTAATATAAGACCCTTAGAGCACAAATTCAATTCTACTCTCCCATTTTTATGATGTTTTTCATAAATTTTACTTGTATGTATATTTTAAAGCTAAAATGCAACAGCACAGTGTTGGTTTAGTTTTTTATTTGTTAAAACAAAATTAAAATGTTCAATATTTGTTGAATTTATTTTTACTTTCTCAGTTTTGGTGTTTCTGTCTTTGCATAGTTGTACGTATCCTGCTATCAAAATGCTTAGGAAATAATGGAAGTGTAAATCTGCTGATTATAAATTATTCAGTCTAAGTATATATACACATATGTAGAGTATGTATGTGATTCTCCTGAAAAACTGTTATTATTTAAATATTTGATAGGTTTTAATTATTTCAATGGATGTTGAAGTCTGGGTTGATAGTTATTTTTTATTAGTATAAATATGAATCTTCATTATTTATTGTTATGTATAATTTCTTGTTGCATCAGAAATAATTTTAATATCTTTTTCCATTTTGTAAAATATGTATTTTCCTCTGAATGTCTTCACAATTTTCTACTTATCTTAGCTTTTCAGTGCTAAGATTAATAAGTTCAAATTTCATTTGTTGTTCACTCTGTTTCATTCACATTTATACTTCCCCAGTTTCCCCAATCTTTTTGAATCATTGATTTGATGCATTCCTTGTCTTTAGAAAAGTATCGACTACTATGCCTTCAAACATTCACCCTGCTTCATTGTTTGTGTCTATATTACACGACTTGCACACTTCTGTCTATATTAGACTGCTTGCACACTCCTTGCACACTTATATTCTCACCTTTTTCTTTCTTTCTGTTTGGTTGATTTCCATTGGTTTATTTTCAAGTTTGCAGATTCTTGCCAAATCTGTATTGTCTCTCTATTGATGAATCTGTTGGAGGAACTCTTTTTCTCTGATTTTGTGTGTGTATGTGTGTGAATATATTTTATTTCCAGTGTTTCACTGGACATTTTATAATGTTCTTCTATCTGGAGAGGTTACTGGTTAGTCCATGTATGCTCTTTCCTCTCTCCAGTAGAACTTTTATTCAAGTAACTGTTAATGCCTTAATGAATGACTACCAGGAACACATATATTTGAACAACTAGATTTTGTTAGTCATTTTCATATTCACTGTTCAATGTCCACAGAGATGATCTTGTAAATAAGTAAACTTGTCCATTTCATGTCTCTCTGCTTTCCCCAACTGTCCAAAGTTGGTTTTAACAGTTACTTAAAATGTAAATACACGTTTATAAAGGTGGTCACATCTTTCTCCTCACCCTTTGCCCTACGTGATGCAATTCATATGTGCCATGTCTGAATTTCCTTGGAAGTCAGATTATTTGGATGAATGTAAATTTAGCACTGGTGTAGCTTGCAGAAAATGATGTTCTCTCTTTTAATGTACTGAATTTTTTTAAAAAGTGTAGGAGCAAGTTCCTTTGAAGGATTCTCCATCCTGTATGGGAATGGGAATTCTATATGCTTTTAAATACTGTCCACTGCCAGGACTTTAAATACTGCTTGTGTGGATAACTCCCCACCTACCAGGGCAATATCATGTTCTGAAACTTGAAAATGCAAAGGAATTTCAAAATCAGTCCAGACCTGACTGATCCCCTACCCTGCTTCTACAGTACTTTATTGCTTCTTTGCTTCTTGCTGTCTTCTTTCCTTCCTCCCTCTCTTCCTTTCCTTTTTTATCTTTAACTTTTGAATCAACCAAGCTCAGAACTTGCAAACTCTTTGCATTTTAATGAGTGAAATAAGTCATCAACTCCAGAGGAAATCACTTCTTCAGTACTTTTAAATGGACTCCATTTTCTCTTATTTTTGCCACTGACTTATTGAAGAACTTCAATAATTCTTCAAGTATTATCTGAAAAATGAATGATAAAATTGGTAAAATAAAAACATCAGTAAATTCTTTCATTCCATGTGTAGTGAGTTTAAATGCAGAAACTGCAACTTAAATTTGAGTTCTGTCATCACTCTAAAACACTGTAGCACTGAGCAAATTATTTAAAGATTTGTACACAGTTTTCTCATCTGTGGCAAAAGGTACTACTACAACCATTTTTTTGGAGTGGTTATTAAGATCCAATGATTCAATATATGAGGTCCAGTATCTAATAGGTTACATAAAGTATTAGTATTATAAGGTAGGAAAGTTTCCTTAATACTATTGATACCACCATTTACCGGTGAAGAGTTCTGCTCCCTCTAATGTTGAAGTTTGAACACTAGAGAAGCACGCCAAGGCAAGCATATTAAGCAGGTTTTATTTAAAGGTAATAATACAGACTTCTCCTGAGGGGGAGAAGGGGACCATGGCTGATGTTCTAGAATCCCAAGAAGTGAGCGCACCCTACATCTTTTATAGGTTAAGGTCTCTTTTGTTCTCCAGTTCTTTCCCCCGCTTATCTCTCCTTCCTGCCTATGTGACTAGGCCTGGATTTGCAGGTGAGATGCATAAAGTGAGAAGCAGATGGGGCAGGGGAGGGCCTAAGTGATGCAGCCAAGCAAGGGCCCAAGGAGCATTAATTAGCAGCTCCTTGCTTGCAGTCCTTGATAAGGGCAGGTAAATTTGGTAATCAATGGGCTCCCGATATTCTTGACACCCATTCTCCCAGGGGCAGTCTCCAACTTCCAGAGGCAGAAGGCTTTCATGGCCTCCATTTCCTGGATTTGACACAATCCCCTATATCTACACTAACTGCCTGTCCCCAATTCTGACTTCACCATTGGGGTCTCTGGCTAGGTATGAAAATAAAATTGGCAAAGACAGTTTAACTGGAGAAAGAATGCAAATTTATTTCATAAAAGTTTGACATAGTTAAAATGCCAAAATAAAGACTCACAGATCCTGAAAAAGTTATTTGCTTTTATCTCTTTGTCCAATGAAGAATTGACAGTTGGGCACAGTGGCACATGCCTATAATCCCAGCAGCTCTGGAGACTGAGGAAAGAGTTCAAAGCCAGCCTGAGCAACTTAGTGAGACCCTAAGTCACTTGGTGATCATCTGTTTCTAAAGAAAATATAAAAAAAAAAAAAATTGGGGATCTGGCTCAGTGGTTAAGTATCCCTGCGTTCAATCTCTGTTACAAAAAAATAAAACAAACAAAAAAAAAAGTACTGACTTGTCACAGGTGAGTCATGTAGAAATGTCTCCTCAGATTCTTGACCTTTCTACGTAACTGTTCTTCTCCTTGGTTATAGGTCACCACCCTTCTGAAATGGGGGTCAGATGATGTACATTCAGAGACGGTTGGTCAGAGAATTCTTTATAGCCATCTGTACACACAAAGGTTAAAGAAAGTCGGAATAATACTTCTAGGTTTCGTAAGTTGCTTTGGGGAAGAGGAGCTGTAGTTTTCTGTGAACCCCTGCCTTGAGGAGGGGGGATTCTATGGCCCACCTTAGAGGAAAACAGAACACGAGAAAGCAGGGTGCTACTGAGGCCCTTGCCGCCTCCTTATTTTCGGTTACTCAGCTTGCCGAGGTGACGCACTTTGAAGTGTCATGTACCGAGCCCCGGTTTTTCCGTCTAAATTTACATGAGAAGGTTAAAAAAATTAAGAACAGAGGTGGTGGTTATGGAGATGAGAGCTGGGTTAGTCTACCAGTGGCAGATAATCTGCAAAAGAAGAGAAAACAAATGACAGAGAAGACCAAATCGTCGAAGCCCCCTGAACAATCTAAGCAAAAAGAACCAATCTCATTTCTTCCTTGACTTCACTCAGTAAACGTCATTTAATTGTTTGTTTTTGTTTTTGTTTTTGTTTTTTGTTTTTGTTTTCCCATAAACCATTTGGGTACATTTTTTGGCTTGGAGATATGACTGTGAGATCTAGAAGTTTAACTATCTTCATGAAAGTTACAGTGATATAGAAGAACTTATAGTGATTAAATACTCATCAGAAAAAATAATAAATAAAAGCCCTTAATTGATAAGAAGGTCCATGAGCACCAGGGATATCAAAGAGTTATTATAAAGGCAAACATAATTATCTGAAATATATAGAATAAAATTTTATTGACTTGGGTGTTAAATATAGCCATTCTTTTGTATTGACCTGAACATATATGGTAGATGATTGGAGAATGGTTATCCCCGCCATTTGACTTCTCTGATACGGCTATAAAAGGAAAGATATGGGAAGTTTCCTGTAGTTAAACTTGGCATGGAAGTTTTGGTGAATTTATTAAAAGAAAAAACATTTATAAATGAGATAACTCCAGATCCCCGTACTCACCTTATATTTTGCCTGATAGTTATTATATATTCTAATTTAAAACAGCAATTAAACCAATATGACCTGGACTAAAATATTTCATAAAAGGTTGGGAAACCCTAGTTTGGTTGAATCCTGAAGAACAATCCTCGTAAGATGCAAAACTGTTTAATTTTATAAGAAATATTTTATAGTAATTTTATAAGAAATAGATATTTAGAAATATCTTAACATAAGGTATTTTTTCTTCCAGAAAAATCTCTTCAGATTAAAAAATCAGAAATAAATTTAAATAAATTGACTGGAAAAATCATATATGAGTGTATGTATAGATATATATATATGTGTGTGTGTGTGTGTGTGTGTGTGTGTATGTCTGTGTATACACACACACATATTTTTATGTTTATATATGTGTATATAAGCTTGATTTTTAAACATTAAAAGTTTGTCTACCAGGGCTGGGGAGATAGCTCAGTCGGTAGAGTGCTTTCCTTGCAAGCACTAGGCCCTGGGTTCAATCCCCAGCACTGCAAAAAAAAAAAAAAAAAAAGTTTGTCTATCATCTTGTCAGTACAGTGTGTCTGCAAATTAAAGTGCTTTATTTTAAGAAGAATTTTGAGTATACATTCTGCTGTCAAATATGTACTCATTCAAATAGAGGTATGTGGCTCCTCTTCCCATAATAGTTTAGAAGGAATTAGAAACTGAAGTACCACAAGCTATTATTTGGAATCTCAAACACACATTTATGAATTATCTCATAAGAGGAATTTGGGTTTTTGTTTTTGTTTTTATTGTGGAGAATTAAACCTAAGGGTGTTTAACAATTGAGTTACAGCTCTAGTCATTTTTATTTTTTATTTACAGACAGTATGTTGCTCAACTGCTGAGGCTGACCTCAATTTGTAATCTTCCTGCCTCAGCCTCAAGAATTGCTGGGTTATGAGTGTGTTCCACAGAATTTATTTTAATTGCTATATTCTGATAGAATCACAGGACAATCACCCCTTTGGGAAGAGATGGGGTTTCATTTAAAAAAGTAAATAATCTACTTTTTATGTAAACAAATCTTGAACTAAAATAAAAATAATCAATAAAAAATAAAGAACATTATAAATAATGCAGAAAGAGGTGTGAATTACAGTGAAAGAAGAGGATTTCCATTTATGGGCCTTGTCTGTTGTGTGCAAACTTGCAGAATGAGAACAAATGCAAGGTCTTTCCTTGTAGAAAGAGGACAAATGCAGGTCTTGGAATTGAGCTAGCATCTTGCACATAGCAACAAGGACCATAGCTTCTAAGAAATTTAACCTTCTGATCTTGAAGTTGTCACATGTAATAACCATTTATATGTTATACTCTAAGCCATATTTTCACTTGGGTATAATCTTAAAAAAACATCGCTCTCTGCTCTCCATTTATGTTTTGGAGTTTTGGAATGTATCTACTCAATTTCTCTTTTTGAAAAAGGAATTTAATGTTCATTCATAGAAGAAAAATCGATGGTTTCAAGTCAAAATGGCAAATCATGTACCAGATGCCTAGTTTTATCTGAGTATATAGGATAAATTGAGCAATTGTAGTATTATTTGGCAGAATAGGGATTGAACAATCAGGTTTAATTCATTGTGAGTGCTAGACATTCTTTATAAACAATGCACAAATATATGACATCACAGAATCTTGAGAACATTATTTCCTTCATAGTCACTGAAAATCAACTTATCTAACAATGAACAACAAATATATGTACATTAATGATTGTTCAATGCAGATCAATGTGAACATAGGAGGGTGTACAAATGTTTTAATATATCATCATTTCTGACATGCTGCTTTAGAGGGCTAATTAACATTTTATTTGTAAATATTCCATTATATATAGCACTATCAACTAAAATCAACAATGTTTTTCTCTAGTTGCAGAGCATGCAGCTATCAAATTATAGGTAACATTATTTTTAGATATAATCAATTTTTAAAATGCACTTTAGTTTTGAACCAATTTCTCTCAGATAATTTTTTCACTGCTTCTTTTACATCTTTGTTTCTCAAGCTGTATATAATGGGATTCAACATGGGAATCACAATGGTATAAAAGATTGACATTATCATGTCATGATCCAAGGCGTAGCTAGAACTCGGTCTCACATACATGAAGAGGATGGTCCCCTGGTAAAGGGACACTCCAGTCAGGTGGGAGCCACAGGTAGAGAACACTTTCCTCCTCCCTTCAGCAGAATGCATCTTCAGAATGGCCAACAGGATGAAGCCATAGGAAATCAGGACAATCAGGATAGTGACTATCTCAATAGAGCCCACAAAGTAGAAGAGGAGAAGCTGGTTGGTGTGAGTATCAGAACAAGAAATAGTGAGGAGAGGAGGAATATCACAGAAAATATGTCTGATTTCTTTGGACCCACAGAAGGACAGGTGGAAAGTGGCCACTGTGTGTATGGTGGTGTGTGAAATACCACCAACGTAGGAAGCCACAGTGCATGGTACATAGACCCTGGGTGACATGCTTACTGAATAGAGAAGTGGATTGCAGATGGCCACATAGTGATCATAAGCCATTGCCGCCAAAAGAAAGCATTCTGTTGTCCCAAAAGTAACAAAGAGAAACATCTGTGTGGCACATCCAAAAAATGAAATGGATTTATTCTTTGCCAGGAAATTGACTAACATATGTGGGGTGACAACAGTAGAATAGCAGGCATCCAAGAATGATAAAACACTCAGAAAGTAGTACATGGGGTTGTGGAGCCAGGAATCCTCAATCACCAACACAACCAGCCCCAAATTTCCTATCAGAGTAAAAAGGTAGATGGCAAGAAATAGTAAAAATAGGAAGACTTGGAGGTTAAAATCATCCGTTTAGCCTAATAAAATAAACATGGTGATTTCAGTCACATTGTTGAAGTGAATTCTGTATAAATCCATATTTGGGGGTATTCCTGACATTTAAGTTAACACTTATGGTTTCTGAGAGAATTATCCTGCAAAAGTAGAGTCCTGAAATTAAGCCCTCATGTTTGGGTTTTGGAAAGGCATACCAAAATCCTTGCCATTGAAGAACAGACAGTGATGAAGATAATGGGTCCCAGTGGAGACATTACTCTGTTTAAAAGAATTAAAGAAATTAATCAGTTGTTGGATTACTTTGTCATGTTAAAAAAAATCTGGCAATTTAATTTCCTTAATTTTCCATTTATTTTCTGTCAAATTTCTTTACCTGTTTTCACAATACATCATTTTTAAATTCATATCCTATGTGTTCAAGGTTCCATGACTTTACATGGAATGATCTCCCTTAAAATTTTTTTTTCTTTTTTTTAAATTGATGCAACCACACTTACATCATAAGATTGGGTTCAGTTGAAAAGAGAAAATAAAGGTGATATTATTAAATAAATATTCTCAATCCAAATTTCTTAAAAATTTGTTATATTAGACTTACATTTTAATTTGTCATTCAGGGCAGTTTTTCTGACCAAAGCATATCAAGTCCTTTCTTCTGAAGATTTCTTAATTCCAAGAGAACTTAAGGGCAATGTTGAAAACTACAGGCATTCTTCTATAGTGAGGGGTCCCTTGTATACCAAGCAAAAATAGTTTTAGTGGGTTTTATTTTAAAGGTAGTTTTAGGTTTTGTTTTTTACTTTTCCTTCTTGGAATAAACATCACCAAGTTGTCCACTTTGGGCCTCTACTTTTTTTTTTAAATACATGATTACTATCATTTTTTAATTTTAACTTAATGTCAGATGTGTCAATTCATAGACTGATTAGGCATACACAGTTCTCAGGTATATTTCTTAGATATATTTGTCTCAAAAATAATTCATGACCATTCCCTTAAAATATTATAATTTCTTTGAAGTTTCTAAAACTACTATACATTAAATGTTACTCAATAGTAACTAATAAAATCATTTATAGAAACTACTCCAAAACAAATGTACAATAACAAGAATAGTTGAAAAGATATCTGTATCTGGACAACTTTCCTTTGTTGTTTAAATCCATATATATTAGATTCATTGTAATTTGGAGGAAGTTTTCAGCATGAGGCTTAAGAATGTAGCTCATAGGTAGAGTTCTTCTTGATCATGTGCAAAGCCCCTGGCTCATTTCTAAAACACACACACACACACACACACACACACACACGCACATACCCTAAAGACAATAAATAAAGAAAAAGAAAAGATTTCAGTGTGATGGTTTTTCATTTCAATTTGTGTCATATACCAATGTATATTTAGAGAAATCTAATATCTACTGTGCAAGGTTTGAGATGATTTCAATACACTGCAAATGGTTTATATTTGCCATATAAGCACTATGTTTTGTCATACTAAAATTTTCAAGAAGATAGGGAGAGAGGCATTTGTAACAATGCTGGAAAGAAGAAAGTCACTGTCTCTCTTTCCCAAGGTAGTTCCTAAATTGATATGAAAGATTTTTTAAATCATTCAACTAATAGCTTCAAACTTGTGGGGTTAAACATAAAAAAGTGCTCATTAATTCTTAGAGAATTCAATTACACAGTAAATAAAAATAAAGTTTTAAATTTAGACAATTCTCACTTTACTTATGAACACACAAACATAATAATTTTTAGTTTACTTTAAGTGGTTATATTAATTAACTTATAAGCCATCATTTAATACCATTATATATGGGTGTGTGTATACATGTGTTAATATATTGATTGAGCATCACAATAATATGTTTGTGTTTTAAAAATCCACCCTTATTCTCTTTCCATCCACTTCCTCTTTTTCAAAGAGGAATGAAAAGTATACACAAATATTTATTGGAGACCATTAAGAACACATTTGGAATTAGGTAGATAAAAATTAATGAAGATAGAAGTATGCAGAAGTTTTATTTAAGTGCTAAGAGATATTCCACTAATGAAATTCTTTCCAATTTATGTGTGAATATGGACATGTTCCCTGACATATGCACAAGAAATTTCAACAATGTTTTGTTTTTGACAATGCCACAGAGCTACATCCACAAACATTTTTACATTTTATTTTGAAAAAGGGTCTCATTATACTGTGGAGACTGGCCTCAGTCTTGCCATTCTCCTGCCTTAACCACCTGAGTAGGTGGGATTTAAAAGGCATGTGGCATCTGGCAATTTCAGCTATATTTCTAATCTTTACTTCCCTGATATATCTGAGAGAAAACAACTGTGGGAGACAAGAAAAAAATTCATTTGGACCCTAAACCCCTATATTAAAAACTCAGAATTAGCACTTAATGACAACTATGAACTTGGAAAAGTTAGTTGTCCTTTTGAACCAAAGAGTAAGATTGAACAAACATTTTGGTGAAGTCTTGTTCAACTCTATAAATGAGATATCATTGGAGAGAACCTAGGTATGAGAAAATTAAATGCATATTTACAAGAAAATGTCTTAATTTTGTAAAATTTTAAATATACATAATATATACATATATATAATATGCATGTACATATATGATTAAAACACATGAAGAATTTCCAAATTTTACTAAACTGTAAAAAACAAATAGGGAATTATAAAAGCTGTGTTTCTTCAAGGTCTTGAATAATCAGTGGACTCCAAACAAGAAGGTATTTCTTCTTTTTGTTATAGATGTATTTTATATATGTTTTATATATATATGTATATATGTATACATGCACAATCACATGTATATGTGTATATGTGTATATATGTGTGTGTCTGTATATCTATGTAGTATATATACATATATATATATATATACTATTCCAATGATATGACCTAATATCCCAATATTCTATAGTATACTGGATTTAAAATACATTGGTATCACTGCATTATGCCTCTGGGTATGACAGTAAAATAATTAATATTTTTAATTATATCCCCCTACTATATCTGCTAAAATATTTTTCTAATAAACTTTGATGACTGTGACCTAGGCTGTAAAGAAATTTATGAGTCACAGTATATTTTGGTCTAAACCATGCCTCATTAGAGTCAATATCTACTTTCCTATAGGGAGCTAGATGCAGGAGAGACAAGCAGTGTGAGGTCTAGATATATTTTCAAAATGCTCACAACACAGACATGTCTATCAAACTAATAACTAAGGAAATTAGAACTGATTGTGCTGTGTCTATCTGCTTTCTTTTTGACAGAGGCTGGAAACTCAAAATGTAGATTGTGGAATTTTCAACCAAAAGTAATGAGCCTGGAAGACCAAGGAAAGTCAGCTCCTAGATGCTCAGAAAACACAGTCACTGGGCATGTATGAATATAGTGTTACAAACCTGAGCTCATCAAAAAGGAAGGCTAGACAGCATCTCTCATGGTGCACAGATATCAGGGGCAAAACATTTTGTATGCATTATCTTATGTAATCTGCATAATAATCTGTAGAATACATGATTCCACATCCATTTACTGAAGGGAAAACAGGTGACTTAAGAAAGTCACACCATTGGTAGCACAGTCAGGATTCCAGTTCAGATTTCTGTGAGTCCACACTTAGGTTCTTTCCACTTGGCCACTCTGCAGACTGAGTGACATGCCATACTCCAGAATCATCTCCTGCAAGCAATGCAAAATCAGATCCTCAATATTCAGATTATTTTCTAAAGCAGTCAGACTTAAGTAAACCATGGAATTAAAAAAATCTCAAGCTATTTACAGGTAAATTGCATAACTGAAAATAAAATTCAAATTCATTTATATCTCTTCATAAGAAAAAAAAAAATGACCCAATTCACATGTAACCAGTGGCAGGTTGAAAGTTAATGTTTTCTCCATTTTATGGTAAATTATAACCATAACTCCTTTTTTACCACCCTATTCTGATTGTTATCTTTTCTTAATTAAATTAAAACAAATTTCTCATTTATAGTTCTATTGACTAAAATATATAGGGACCCCCCTACTTATTTCCCCTGTTGTAGTCCCTGCAAGGCATGTGATTCAATTTGTAATATAATCCACCTATGTAAAATTTTCTTAGATTTAAATATTAAGACATATACTTTAGTTCCAAATTTAAGTTTATAGATCCAAATATTTTATAAGGAATAGAACACCTTGCCTCTTACCTTTGGAAGTAAACTGCTCAACTAAAGCAAACTGTGAATATTGTACATTTTCATTCTTATGTAAAGTCCTTGAGCTCTTCTTAAAGTCTACAGGGATGTTCCAAGGAGGAAACACACTAATTCTCTTCAGGGACATGAAAATGTCACAATTATTTTTTTTTTTCTAATGGTAAACAAGTGGATGATTTGCAGCAAAGGAGTACATGATAAAAATGATTAAAAAAAAAGATTACTGAATGTGCATTGACTTTTGGTATAAAGTAAACCCTTAATGCATGCTTAGGCCAAGAAATGAAGTCTAATAAATTAGCAAATAGTTCCAGTTCTAGTTATAATTTTGTGTCATAGGATTATAAAAAAAATTCTCTCAAATCTACTTTGATCTTCTTGGAAATATAACCCATTAATTCTATCAATATCTTTAAACATGTACATAATGAGATCATATGAAAGCATAACTTAGGACTAAATGTATAATTATTCAATAAAGATCACTAACTATACTTATGTAAGTTACAAAGTGCTATTATTCTTAGTGTTATGAAAAATAGATTCAAGCTCATTGAAAGTTTAATGGCAGAAATACTATGTGAATGCACATAATTACTGTTAACCCTGAACAGAAGTATTGATAGGAGAATTAGTGCAATGCACAGATAATATTCTATGTAATAAAACATAGAATAGTAATAAAACATTAGAGATCAGGCAAGTTAAAGGTCAACCTTTTCAGATCCTTGGAATCTTTCCTCACCTTGCAACTCCCACATACTAATGTAGAGACTTATTCCTAACTATGGTCATAAATCATTCAAAATATTGTAAGTATACGTGGATGGCCAAAAGAATTAAATAGCAAGCCACAGAATGAGGGAAAATTTTTGCAAAAACATATTTGATAAAGGACTATTATCAAAAATATACATAGAACTGTTAAAACTCAGCAATAAGAAAACCACCTGATAAAAGTTAAGTGAATGACCTCAACAGATATCTCACAAAAGTGTAGGGAAAGAAAACAAGTGAACACAAGGAAAGATAACAAGTAAGCACCCTCAGCAAGAAATAATGCATGTCATAGGTCATCAGGGACATGTAAATTTAGACAACCATAAGATATTGCATACCTATTGGAATGACAAAAATCCAGAACACCCAATGTTGGGTAGGATGTGCTACAAAAGGAGTACTCTTTCACTAGTGGTGGGAATGAAAAATGGTAGTCACTTTGGAAAAAAGCCTGAAGGTGTTTTACAAAGTGAACTATACTTTTGCTTAACATTCAATAATTACACACAGACACACAGACACACACACACACACACACACACACAGAGGAATGTGAAAACTTATGTCACTCAAAATCCTGCACACAGATGTTTATAGCAGCTATATTTATAATTGCCCAAACTTAAAAGTCACCAAGATGTCTTTCAGAAATAGATTGATGAACTGTGGTAGCTTCAGACAAAGGAACAATGTCCAGCATTAAAAATGAATTTTCTTTCAAATTCTCAAAAGATATGGAGGAACTTAAATAAACATATCTGAATGGAGAAAATGAAATTCTAGCAACTAGTGGATTAATAAAATAATCACAGTACCTTTATACAATGGAACACTATTCAGTGATTAATAAAGATAAAATATTGCAGTCAGATAACAGGAATGGATCTCAAGTGCCACCCGCTAAGTGGGAGAAACCAAAGAGAAAATGACACGTATAATGTGATTCCACTTTTATCACATTCTGGACAAGGCAAAATTTTAAAAATGGAAAATATCATTGCACTTGTCAGAACTAGAAGGTGATGGGAGGTAATTGAATACAAACTGGCAGGAGGGAACATTTTTAGGATGATAAATATACTTCATAACTTGATTTGCTTATACAAGTGTATGCAATTCTCAAAATTTATATAACTGGCACCTATAAATGGTGACATTTTTCTGCATGTATCTTAAAACTCAAGATTCTGGCTTTAAAAATCTAGCTATCGCCTATATGTGTTACTGCTTTGGAAGATGAGTTATTTTTGCAGGGGTGATGATGACTGGTAGGAAGGAAAAGCAAGCCTAACCTAAGTGCTGGTTGTAGAGCTCTTTTTCTTAGCCTTTTTATGGGTTACGTTAGTTTGTAAAAATTCATCAAGCTGCCCTTAGGATATATCTGTTTTCCTCTATTTTCTGTAATAAAATTAAAGAGGAAACAAAAGCCTCTTGTATTATAGCTGTTTAAATAAGATATCTTTGCCTGCACTGTTATTGTTTGAATTTGTTTTACTCATCCTGCTGATTCTTTTATTAATGACACAGCTTAAAAACATTTGCAGTATGATCATTTCATAATTGTATAAGTTTCTAACATTTTGAAAAAGTTTTACTTTTAGTTTGTCTTTATTTTCAATTAATTTTCTTTCATATCACTCCTTCAAATCTTCTCTTTTTTTTTTTTTCACTTTGTATGGTAACTCCTTGTGTTTTACTATGGTATTAAATGTATGAAGCTTTGCTTTATATTTAATGAAGTTATATTTTTGGTTTATCATTCTGAGTTCTCTGAAATATCTCTTTACACTCTCCTAATTTCCACTATATTTCTACCATACTTTATTTTCTTGAAGCGGCAACGTGATATCTCATTGTAGTTCTTATTTGCAGTTCCTCCATAGTGATATACAGCATTTTCTCATGTACTTTAGAGAACTGCCCATGTAGGTCCATTGCCCATTAATAATTGGGATATTTGTTATATTGCTATTGAGATTTTGGAGTTCCTGTATATTCTGGATATTCAACCCTTTGTCAAATGTGTATTTTCTCCCCTTTTATAGATTCTCTCTTTGCTCAGATGATTGTTTCATTTGCATGTACAAGCTTTTTATCTAAATGTAATCCCATTTTTCTATTTTTTGCTTTACTTTTCTGTGCTTTGGGTTCTTGTCAAATATATCATTGCCCATTACACCTCATAGAGCATTTGTTCTACATTTTCAAGTAGTTTCATATTTTCAGATCTTAAATTTGTCTAAACTCATTTGAAGATGATTTCTGTAAATGATGAGAGAGAGAGATCCAGTTTCATTCTTCCTGATGTGAAAATACAATTCTCCAAGCACAATTTATTGAAAAAAAACTATCCTTTCTCCAATGAATGCTCTCAACATTTTTGTCAAAATTGAGTTGGCTGTCGATTCATGGGTTTTCTTTCATTCTGTGTATTTTCTTCTATTGTTCTCCCTGTCTGTTTTACTGCCAATACCATGCTGCTTTGTTTATTGCAACCATGTAGTATATACTAAGCTCAGGTAAAGCAATGCCTCCTGCTTGGTTCTTTTTGCTCAGGATGGATTTGGAGTTTTGAAGAGTGTTAGAATTGTTTAGTTCCTAATTCAGTGAAGAAAGCCATTGATATTTTCACATGGATTGTATTGAATTTATAGATCACTTTCAGCTGTTTGAGCATTTTAGAAATATAGATTCACCTAATACATGAACATGCAATCTCTTATCACTTTTTTCAACAATTTCAATTTCTTTCATCAATGTTTTTAAATTTTTCACTGTAGAAATCATTCCTCTCTTTGGTAAAAATTGATTCCTTGCTTTTGTTTTTTTTTTTTTGTACCTGTTATAAAAATGATGACTTTCTTGATTTCCATTTCTGACAATTTTCTGCTGCCATGTAACCATGATATAGACTTTTGTCTTGATTATTTCATCCTGCAACCCTGCTAAATTCATTCACTAGATCTAAGAGAATTTTGGGGTGTGTTTATCAGATTTTCTGTATCTGAGATTCTGACATCTGTAAACAATAACAATTTCAAATACTATTTTCTAAAATAAGTGACCTTTATTTGTTTATCTTGCTTGATTCTTCTGGCTAGGATTTCAAGAACTGTGTTGAACGAAAATGGAGAAAGTGGACATCCTTCTCTTGTTTTAGATCTTGGAGAAAACCTTTCAGCTTTTCCCCATCTTGTTTGTTGGCTGTTGGCTTATAATACATGGTCTTTATTGTATTGAGCTGCATTCCTTCCAGACATAATTTGCTCAATGAAGGAATGCTGAATTTTATCAAATGCCTTTTTTGCATATATTGAGATTACCTTATTTTTTCAGTCTTTCATTCTGATTATTGGTTTGCTTATAGTGAATCATCCCTGGGATACATCCAATTTTATCAAATAAACTTTTACTTGACTTTTGAATTTGGTTTGTTAGTATTTTGTTGAGAATTTTTATAGCTTTCTTTTTATGAAGTGTTTTGAAAGACATTTTTTGGTTTTGCTTTTATTTTTTTAAAACTAATGGCTTGCTTTGTCTCAGTTTCATTCAGTTTTCTGTTATCATTGAATTCTTTATGTATGTTCTTGGAAATATTTGTTGTCTGTTCATCTTTAAATGTGTTAAAGATTCTCAATTTTACATTTTTCTATACATTAGATGACATCTCTTTAATGAGGCATATCTATATCTACATTCTCTAAAATATGGCTAAACTCACTGGGTGCAGTGGAGCATGCTTGTAATCCCAGAGACTTGGGAAGCTGAGGTAGCAGGATCATGAGTTCAAAGTCAGCCTCAGCAATTTATCAAAACTCTAAGCAACTTAGTGAGAACTTATCTCTTTATCTCTATAAAACATAAAAAGGACTTGGAATATAGCTCAGTGGCTAAACATCCTTGGGTTCAAACCCCAGTACCAAAACAAAACAAAACAAAACAAAATATATATATATATATAAACCTATTCGGATGGTGGCACAACATTTTACTCCTTTTTTCATTTTGCTTCTGTTCGTGGTGTTTATAGTGACTGATGTCACTTTTCAGTCTCTCACATAGTACACCCTCAGTGTGCTTGCAATTATGAATATGATGTACATGACTATGCAAATCATTTCCCTATCTAGTCTTCAAGAAACAAATATATAATGAGAAATTTTCACTATTTGTCATTTCCAACCTATCATCAAGAACATCTGGAAATTTGATGAAAATGAAAAATGTTTTGTTTCTCCTGCCTACCAGTGTTAAATTTCTCCATCCTAATCCTTTTATATATGTGTTTCACAGTGTGTTTTTGCACATATTTGTGTGGGTGAATCTGCATTTAAATTTATCTACATATATGAATATAAATATACATGTATACACACAGAGTTTCATCTGAGGAAATTTTAATTTTCACCATTTACAAATTGTATGATTTATTGAGTCCAAGTTCAACAGTTTTTATATCTTCCACATTTAGGTAACTTTTGCAGTTCTCTCATAACTTCGAATAATAACCCTCTGATAAGCTCAAAATTTATACCTAAAATTCCATAGTATACAATTTGAAGAGAGTAAAACTGTGATGTATTTGAAGATTGCAAACCCATTTGCTAAATTTCTCAAGAAAGATGAATTTACATTATCATTGTTCACCATGATTGTTGATTTGTTGAAACATCAAGTGGCTTACATCTTCCATGTGAGGAGACAGGGCTTCAGAGAAGTGAAGTTGTAACATGTCTACGCTATGTGACAATATATTCTCAGGGCTTAAGATTTCTTAGCTAACATATAAACACCTTGAAATATATTTCTAAGTCATCATTTTGAATCAGATACAAAATAATTTCATTCATTTTATCTATGTCAATAAGCAGTGTTTTTTTATCCAGAGCCATTATCTCTTTTATTATGAATTAAATCATCATGTTGTTATTGGGAACCAGAAGATAATTGGGTCCTATTCCCTTTGGGGTATCTCCTTTGGGCTCTATCAACATTCAAGTAAGTTGATATAAACAGCCTAAATGAACCATATTTATTACATAATTAAATCAGAATTTGCTGTTTCACAGGTAAGAGAAATTTTGACATCATTTGCAGAATAATTTTGGAGAACTGAAAGGCAGGATCACATTTTGGCACTGAATACTTTAGCTATTAAACATTCTGTATAAAACCCTTTAATTCTTGCCTATTATGTAGGGGGATACAATATATTTCTCAATATCTAATTTATACTGAGTTCTAAATGGCTGAAAACCAATACTTCCCAGCAAAGAAATTGAAACAACTTGATGTTATTATTTTATTTGCACAAAGTAAAACTAAGTTCACTGTAATGTATTAGATAAAACTATAATATTGTTTCCATGCCTTTTGTTATCAACAGTTCACACAACTGACAAAATTTCATTTTTTGTTCCAGAGTGATCCCACACATTAAGAGAGGGGACAAAGATGGAAACCATAATCTAAATATTACCTCTAGGGCTGGGATCAAGTTTTGAGACTTGATTATCTTGATTACTCTAGATTTTGTTCATACATTTAAACCAGCTGAGCATTTGTTTATTTCTAAATGAATCTTCTCTATTACAAACAATAATATAGTCCACATACTGTTATAACATATTGCTTATTTGCAACAATATTTGTAATCATTCATGTAGTGTAAGCAGGCCATTGGTATGTATAAATAATTGACATCCACTAGATGAAGCACAAATATTTTAATAATGGATACACCCATTTGTATTACCAGCAGGCAGGCACTCAACAGATATAACCTCTTGATCTTGGACTTCAGAGTCTCAGGACTGTGTACACATGCACACACACAAATATTATTCTCTATAAATACAACTCTCAGTTTTTCTGTAATAGCAACACAAAGGAGATTAGGTTATGTGAAATTGATCTTTGATACAGTAGCCAAAGACAATATACCAAAATGAAATACATATACATGTATACATATATTTGCAAATAAAATATTTAATGCTGATTAAGCTTTCAGAATACAAAATAAACTTACACAGATCAATATTAGATTAAGTAACCCATTAAATAACAGCCAAATAATTTGAACAGATATATCTTTAATAAATACATGAATGAATATTGAGGTATGAAAAGTTGCTGAGCAACATTAGTGACTGAGGAATGAAAATCAACCCTGCTATGAAATACCACTTGACATCTACTACTATCAAAAGTTAAAACATCTACATATAGTGACTGTTGGCAAGGATGTGAAGAAAGCAATGCCCTTTGGCATAGCTAATGGGAAACAAGAGTGCAGCAGTTACTGAGGGAAACTTTGTGGTGATTCCTCAAAGTATTAAACATAATTACTCTATGATTCCACAATCTTAGCCCAGTTGTATAATCAAAAGATTTAACAGTAGGCAATGCAACAAGCATAGGTTCCTGTAGCACAAATCATAACAGTCGAAGGTAGAAAGAGCTCAAACATTCAAAAGAAGATTGCATTTACAAATTGTGACATATGAATATAATAGTTTACTTTTATCCACAAAATGTAATATCTACAGCTCTTGCTAAAATAGATCTGGATCTTAAAAAATGAGGTGGAGTAAAAGAAGTCAGGCACATATAGCCATATGTATTATGATTGCATGTATATGAACTACCCAGAATGAACTAACAGATAAAAACAGAACACACATTTGTGGCAACCAGGAGCTGGAGAGGAGTGATGAGGAAAAATAACTTAATGGAGCTGGCAGTGACAGAAACATAAGGAGCGTGATGGAAGTGGAGGATGTGCATTAGCAAGAATGTAATTGGCAAAGAATGGTTCCTTTTATGATGGTTTAATCTTCTGATATGAGAATTTTCCCTCCACAGATATTTAAGTTGAAATGATTATAAGTGTGGTTTCACTTGCTTCATATTACTTTTGCTTCATTTTAGTGAAGTGCCTTATTTTACATTTTGCCATAAAGTCTATATGCATTTTCAATAATGAATTGTCTGTTACATTAACAAAGTAGTTGTTTTAATTGATTATGGTAGGTTCTGCTTTACAAATATTTTAAACTGGCTATGTTTATGTAAGATTGGTTTTGAAAATTACCGCAACATACATACACACCCACACAAGATGTGTAATTAGGATGTATAATTAGGATGTATAATTAGGATGATTCCACCAGTCTCAAGAATACTAATAGATATACCTATTTACTCTGTAAATTAAATCATACTATTTTTTTGCTTTGTTTTTTGTTTTGAGATTGAACTCAGGGTCACTCAACCACTGAGCCACATCCCCAGCCTTATTTGTATTTTATTTAAAGACAAAGTCTCACTGAGTTGCTTTTCCCTTCAATTTTGCAGAAGTTGGATTTGAACCCATGATCTTGCTGCCCCATCCTCCTGATTATAGACATGTGCCACTATGCCCAGAAAAACATATATATATATATTTTTTGTTGTTGTTTTTTGTTTGTTAGTTGGTTTGGTTTTAAATAAAGTATACATGGAGGCAGGCTCCATGTATTTTTTATTTTTAAGAATTTAACCTTTATTTGTTTTTATGTGGTGATGAAGATTGAACCTAGGGCCTCACCCATGCTAGGCAAGTGCCCCTGAGCCACAACCCCAGCCCCATACTTGTTTTTATAATGAATATTATAAATAAATATGTGACTATCTATGTAAACATTATTTCATCATTAGCTTATTTCTGACATATGCAGTCATTTATGAAATTGAAATTCTTTGTGTACTCCTTCCTCTTCCTGTTCAATATAATTCTGAGTCAATCACATTATTTTCTTTGCCCAAAGTATACCATTTTTACTATTTTTTATTCATGCAATCTGTCATTGCTTAATATTTATGTACTCATTAACCAAATCAAGTGATTTTCCACATATTCTAATTACCTTTATATGTCTAAACACTAATTCTCTTTTGCTGCATATGCAAAATTTCTTTTTTTTCACTCAAAAGCATATTTTACCACTCATCCATATTAAGTCATTTAGTTGTATATTTTTCATGATTTTGTTAAATATGCAAATTTATTAAATTTTTATTTCCCAAAGTCGTGATCATTTTAATGCTCCTACCCACATAGTGGGGATGTCTGCTCTGCCTCATGCTCTCACCATCACTTTGTAGTCAGAGACTTTTCGATCTGTTCTTTTTCATGTGATTGGAAGAAAATTTTATATCACTTTATATGTAAATCATTCAGTTCATCATTAAAGCGATATATAACTGTACTTTGGCCATAACAGGTGTTTTTTTTTTAATTTATTTTTTTGTGAATTGCCTGAAGGCACACTTCCTCCATTTTTCAACAAATTTTTAGTATATATTAACTCAAGCATTGCATAATTATATCTACTTTCTCAGTCTGCAGTTTATGCTCTCACCTTGTTTGTGATTATTTCATCATGTAGATTTTCGAAATCTCAAATCATGAATGTGTTAATCTTGGTGACTTTGAGTTCTGTTTAAGCATGCAGTTCATGATGAATCATGCACAGTCTTCACCCATAAGATTTGATAACACATGGTTAAAAATAACAAGTGCCATGACATGTTGGCATTTGAAGGGAGCAAACATTTGTATAATAGAGGGGAGAGTTTTCAAAAAAGGAGAAAACAAACACAAAATATTGTGAAAGAAATATATTGTGACAAGAGATGCTCTGTATCTATATGGTTGAGATGTTATTTAAAGCTATTAATACTGTTTTAGGACACTATCCTTTAGTTATACTTCATGTACCAAGGATATTGTTTTCTTGGAATGAAAGGATAGAAGCACCCCTTCAGGATGGCAATGTTTTCCCAAAAGTCAAAACTTAAAACAACAAAAATTAAATGTAAATAAAAATGAGAAAAGGGAGAAGGAAGGAAGAAAAGGAGGGAGGGAGGGAAGGAAGGAAGACAGGAGGGAAGGAAAGAAGGAACAAAGGAAAGAGGGAAGGAAGGAAGGAAGAGAGAGAGGGAGGAGAAACAAAAGGAAGATGTTTCATTTATGTAGTTTTCTTTCTCTGTATTCTTCCTACTTCTGTGAAAATACTCTTTTCTTGACACAGCTGATTTATATAGATAACCCTGACATTACTTATCCCAGAAGATTGTTGAGTATGGCATTCTTCCAAGCAAAGGATCACAAGACAGAGACAGGGTGGTGGGTCAAGAGTTGCTGCCACTCAGGCCAGACCTAATGGAGGACATGGGTTTACTGAATGGTTGAATTTAGGCTATTTCTGAAATCTTCAGGTCAGAGAGCAGAGCAGGAGGATGCATTATTTCTGGAAATAGTGATATAATCAATATCTTTAGCTATTTTTAGTGGTGCTTCATTTGTGTTGCTAAATCTAAATAGATTATAGGTTATCATTTGCTTTTAATTACTTACCCTCAAGACTTACTCAGTTATCTTTGGTTTATTATTGAAGATAATTAACGTATACCTGTAAGAGAAAAGCTATCCTCAACTGAGTACTGTATCATGAAATAATAAAAGTATGATTCATCTACAGGTAACTCTGAAAACTAATTTGCTTAATCATGAGGAATATGTAGTCTATTATTTTCTTCATTTATTCCGACATTTTTATCTTTAATTTTACAAATATGTTAAAGATTTTTTGTTATTATAATTTTGATTATGAATTTTATGAACTACTTTAGATGTGACTTAGTAAAACAGTTGACAGTTATATTGCTAAGTGCACATTCAATAATTGTAAACAGATATGACAACTTTAAAGAAAAATCAACGTTTTGCTGAATAATTTCATCAAGTTTCATCACAGATTTGACGGAGTGGGAAGACATGCAGAACAATAAGAATTTAGATTCTGAAAGTAATAAAAATGATCAGTTGTTTAGCCAATGATCAGTTGTTTAGCCATAAAGGGATCAGAAAATGAGAAGTACTTGAGAAAGAAATTTGAATGAAACTTATGCTGCTGTTCAAATTTCATGGAACTTGTTTCCCCTCTAAATTTTAACTTTATTTATAAAATCCTAGTAAGACCTGAAGGATATAGATTATTTTTTAGAAATTAGCTCATAACATAAAACACAGTTACTCTGTAAAGCAATGCAATTCAGCATATTTTACATTTTGGGTAATTTTAAAGATTCAGTTTTTTAACATATTTTCTTCATTGGTACTTGTGCCATTGAGGAAAATAAACAATGTTTGAATACTACAGGAGAGTAGAACAAAGATTCAAACTTCTGGAAGATCTGAAATTCTAATAATTCTATCAATGTGTTCTATCTACTTGCATATTATGTGTTCAGCTCTCTGATAAATTTTTTTAGCTGTCCACCTGGAGTTTTACAGCAATTTGATATAAAAATAGCTAATAAAACCCAGTGATAAATCAACTCATTGACCTGATAGCTTCAATAAAGACATGAGTTTCAACTAATGAAAATTTGTTCCTCTCACTTGATTTTACATGAGTGGCAACAACTCTTGCCTTACTGTCTTCTCATTGTCTCCTGATCTACTGCTTGGACATTATACATTGCCCAAAATAAATATGATGAAAGAGTATCATGTTAAGTGAAAGAAGTCACACTGAGAAAGTCAAGAGTCTTGTGCTTTCTCTGATATGTGGAAGGTAGGAAGAAAAGAGGAAAAAAGGAGAGCATTAGAGTAGAGCAAGGGAATCCCAAAGAGGGTAAATGGGCGGACAGGGAGAAGTACTGGGAAAAGATGTTAATAAAAGAATGTTAAGTGCCAGTATATATAATCACAGGAGTGTTACTACTACATATAATTATTAAAGACAACTAAAAATTTTTAAAAGATAGAGTCTTGTTCCCTTGACTCATAATTTTGCCCATTATGTTCATAGACCATGAATTATGATCTGAAGAACTTCAAGTTTGTATTATGTTATTTAAACATGAAGAATGTCACTGAAATTCATTCATTTGTACTCCGGGGCTTCACAGACAATACAGACGTTCAGATCTTTCTCTTTTTCCTATTTTTAGTTGTTTACATTTTTACTGTAACAGGAAATTTGGGACTGATTGTACTGGTCATCACAGACTCCAAGCTCCACAATCCCATGTACTATTTTCTGAGTGTGTTGTCTTCTGTGGATGCCTCCTATTCCACAGATATTATCCCAAATATGTTAGCAAATTTTATATCAAAAAGCAAAATAATTTCATTCTATGGATGTGCAACACAGTCATTTCTTGCTGTTGCTTTTGGAACCACAGAGTGCTTTCTCTTGGCAGCCATGGCTTATGATCGCTATGTGGCCATCTACAACCCACTTCTCTACTCAGTGAGCATGTCACCCAGGGTCTATGTGCCACTCATCATTGCTTCCTGTGTTGGAGGAATTCTACATGCCATTTTACACACTGTGGCCACTTTTAGCCTGTCCTTTTGTGGGTCCAATGAAATTAGACATATATTCTGTGATATTCCTCCTCTATTGGCCATTTCTTGTTCTGACACTCACATAAATGAGCTTCTACTCTTCCTCTTTGTGAGCTCCATTGAGATAGTCACCATCCTGATTGTCCTGATTTCCTATGGCTTCATCCTGTTGGCTATTCTGAAGATGCATTCTGCTGAAGGGAGGAGGAAAGTGTTCTCTACCTGTGGTTCCCACCTGACTGGAGTGTCCATTTATCATGGGACCATCCTCTTCATGTACATGAGACCAAGTTCCAGCTATGCTTTGGAGCATGACATGATCGTGTCGATATTTTATAGCACTGTTATCCCTATGCTGAATCCCATTATCTACAGCTTGAGAAACAAAGATGTAATAGAGGCAATGAAAAAACTTTTTAAAAAATTGGTGAATGAATAAAATGAATTTTCATGTTAAACAATAAATTTAAAAATAGACTAACTTTCAGTGTCTACTTCTTATAAATTTTAGTTAAAATATTTTATTTGGATTCACAAGGTGGCAGAGAGTATGTAGGCTTACAACCTTCATCTTCTCCACAGGTCAGAAATGCAGCAGTGAAAGAACAGATGAAGAGAGGTTTGCTTAACAGACTATATACTCTAAACCTCCGTATTGGACTGCTTGAGACTTGGAGGGACTTAGAATTTGGTTATGCTGGATAGGAAGCCATTTTGTAGAGTCCACAGCTAGTCACCCTCTTTAGAAGACATTAAGTCAATACAGATTCTTGAGCCTCTGGGCTAACTAACAAGCAGTAGCTGAGGAGAAAATCATAGCAAACAGCAAAGTGGCTCCATTATCCCAGTACTTCTAGGACAGATGTCAGTCATAGAGTTGCCAGTTAACTCAATTCTCATTTTGATGCACAAATCCACAGGAGATATTCCCTAAGGATAACCTTAAGCAGTCATCTGGAAACTTCAGCATCTATACAACAGTACACCCCACAAAGTAGCTTACAGAGGAGCATTCCATAGACACTAACCACCACCTACTGTGCTCAAAAATACACTAAATGTCCTCTGAGCTCTGTATATCAGGTGGGGCCAAAGCCCTTCATCCAGTTCCACCTTGGGTCACATGGCACAATATCAAACAGACTTCAATAACTGTACCTTAAAATGCCACACCTCACACTCTCCAACGTATACATGGAGGAGCCCATACTGGATTTGACAGTGCTAGAATTTTGGAGTTTTTCTTTGAGAGAATACACAAGACTGTATATCTTAACAAGGAATAATCTGGCTTCTAAGTCACAGACAATTAGGGTCCATATTCCCTGAGCCAACAAAAAGTAGTAGGTACCTATACACACCAAAAAATTGAAAGAGGATCTTAGAATTGCTTCAGAAGGAAATAGGTATGATCACTACTTCCACAACCAGAGACAATTTGAGATAGAACTGAGGAGTGGTAGGCATCTTCTAAAGGTCCCAAAACTAAATGAAATTCAAACCGGGATCACTGAATAATAAATCTCCCCACCTTAGCATGCAAAATTATATATAACTCTAATGTCAATTTTGATCATACAAGATATTACTTAAGTTTTATATTGAATTGATAGATCTTGCCTTATAATTTGATATTACAATTCTTAAGAAATTGAATATATTTCTTCTAATGCATTAAAATATTAACTGGAATCATTCATTCTATCTTTTGTTCTTATCTCTGATTTAGATTTGTTCATTCTAGTCTCCTTTTTCCTTCTTGCATTACTGGCTCCTGCTTCCAAATCCTTCCATTTTTCTTTATTTATTTAGTTTGTTTAATTTTCTCTATCTTTTCTTCTCTCTCTCTCTCTCTCTCTCTCTCTCTCTCTCTCTCTCTCTCTCTCTTTTTGTGTGTGTCTACAATTTCTGTTCTCTCTTTCTCATTCCCTATATTATTATGCAAGAGTGATTTGGCTATTTTTACATACTTGGTTTCTCAACCTATTCAAGTACATTGCTACAAAGTATACTTGGATTTCAGGAACTGTTGAGAACACTTGTAGTAAGTTTCTCTTCTCCCCTTACATTTATTGGTACATGACTTTGCTTTGAAGTGGTTGTAGTTGATGGTGTTTAGTATCTATTCTCAAAGTGGTGTTGGACACTGGGCATAGTAAAGTTCAAACATTAAAAGGAATAATCAATATTTGGATATCTATTCACTCTGGGGCACATGAGAAAAGAAAATCACCAAATTTTTCCTTGTATAAATGCAGAGGAAATAATCATCCCAGAAGATGAGTAGACACAATCAACATGAAAAGGTAAGGAAATAAGTCACACCAAGCAGTCCACAACTCTTCAACAACAAACTGATCATATTGACACTGTAGTGGTTGAAAAGCTTGAGAAATAATTTAGAAAGTTAATAGTGAAAGTGTTCAAAGAACTAAAAGAAAATAAAAGAAATGATTAAAAACAGAAAGTACAAGGACAGAAAAATTTCTTAAATAAGGAGATAGAGATTCTGAAAAGGAAAAAAAATGTGAATCCTGGAAATAAAAGATTTAATAAATCAAATTAAACATTCATTTGAAAGCATCACAGATAGATCAGATGACATAGAAGATAGAATCTCAGGCCTCAAAAGTCAAATATTTGATCTTTAAAATAAAGTGAACAATTAAAAATAGATTCAAGAAACCAACACTATTGTTAAGGTGCTATTCCCAAATTCCCAAATAATTCTCCGGGTTCTTTGAATGTGAAGACAAAGGAATTATTTCTGGTTGGGCTTACAGTGCAGAAAACCAAGCATTTCCACAACCCTTGACCTCTATTGGGGATAGGAATAAGCATATAAGGCTTAAAACCACAACAGAGGGGGAGTAAGAGTAGCAATTATAATCACAAGATCCATTTCATAAAATGGAAATGTACCAAACTACAAAAATATACTTGTAGTTTCAGAAATAATATTATCAGAAAACAATCTTGCATTAGCTCCATAAAGGAAAGATATTGTGGTTAGGGTGCAAGTGGATGGGAGTGGAGGTGTTAGCCTTCTGTGTGAGTGAGCTCATGAGGAAGGGGGGCAGTTTCACACAGGGTGAGGTGTCTGAACAAAATGAGGTAAGTGTGGGCTGATTTTCAAATTAGACCATAACAGTATAGTATTCAAGAAATCTGGGATAAAACTGAGACCAAATCTGAGAATCATTGTCACAGAAGAAGGCATCAAAATACATTCTAAAGGAATTCACCAACTTTTCAATGAAGTAATACCAGAAAATATTTAAACCTTAGGAATGAGATGGAAGTCCAAACACAAAATACATTTAGAAAGAATTCAGAAGCAGCTATCTCATTTTTTTTACCACTGATAAGAAATATCAAAAGAGATCCTCTCCAAAATGCATAATAATTAAACCGCATAATATAGAGTACAAAAATAAAATTTTCATAGCTGCAGAAGAAAAATGGCATGTAACATTTAGAGGTAAGCCAATTGGTTTCTCAAACCAGATCCCCCAAATGGGTGGACTTAGAATAATCTATAACACGCCCTGAAAGATATCTTGTCCCAATCAAGATTATTATATCCAGAAAAACAATTCTTCTGAATTGGAGAAGAAATAAATATTTCCATGTTAAGTACAAACTAACTAAAATAATTCATAACCACTAAGTCAGCAGTACAATATATACTCAATCAAATATTTTACACAAATAAATGAAAAACACATGTCAGGGTAAATGTACAGATCAATCTCACTGGAATAATAGTTGATTAAGAGAGAATCAAGTACAAATTAAGCATTAGAAATAAATCAAAATAGTAGGAAATAAAAATCATTTCTCTATAACACTGAATGTAAATGGTCTAAGAAATTCAATCAAAATACACAGACTGTCAGAATGGATTGGAAAAAATCACCAAACCATATCTTTACAAGAGACTTACCTCACAGCCAAAGATATCCACAGACTGGGGTGAAAGAATGGAAAATATTGGACAAAGTGACTTCAAGTCAAAATTAATAAGAACAGTCAAAAAGTCATTTCATACTGGTTAAGGGAAAAAATCCAACATTATGTTGTGATTGTAAATAAGTTTTCTCTAAATGCTGGTGTACCTACATACATAAAACAAACCCTACACAATATAAAGAATCAAAGAACCTGGAAACAATAATACTGGGTAATTTCAGCACACTTCTCTCACCAGTGGATAGGTCTTAAAGACATAAACTGAGTAAACACCTTTCAGAATTAAATATACAATTGAATAAATGAATCTAACAGACATCTATAAAATATTTTGTCCATCAACAACCAGATTCATTTTCTTCTTAGGTGTATATGAAACCTTCTATAAAATGGACAGTATTTTAGGGCACAAGGCAAATATTAGCAAATACAAAGAGAAAAAGAGAGAATTCCTGATATCATATCAGAAAATAATGAAATAAAATTAGAAATCAATAGCAAGATATGAAAAAACATATTTTAACACTAGAGATCAGTGTTTACACTTTTGAATGAGTTATTGGATGGTTATTTGATTGGGTTTTGAATGGATTATTGAAGAAATTAAAAATTCCTAGAAAAAAATGATCTAGGACAGTATGAAGGCATTTTTAAGAGGAAAGTTTATAACATTAAGCACATACATTAAAAAAGAACCTAGCACAGTGACAGATTCCTATCATCCCAGTGGCTCCAGACACTGAGGCAGGAAGATTGCAAGTTCAAATCAAGCAAATTTGTGTGACCCTAAGAAACTTAGTGATGCCATGTCTCAAAATAAAAAATAATAATAATAATAATAAAAGGTCTGGGCATGTAGCTCAGTGATAAATTGTCCATGGATTTAAGAAAAAAGAAAAACCAATATTTTATCTCAGGACCATAGCAAACAAAGATAATTCCAAGTCTTGTAGAAGACAGGAAACTAGATCAAGAGGTGAAATTTATGAAACTGAGAATAAAAAAAATACATAGAATTGATACAACAAAGTTGGTTCTTTGGAAACATGCAAAACATTGATAAAACATTATTCAAACCAAGATCAACAAAGAAAAGACTCAAATCAAAATTAAAGATGAAAAAGGAGATACCAATATATCTTCTTTGGTGGAGTGTCTGTTCAAACATTTGCTTAATTTTTTAAATTGACTTTATCATCTTATCAAGCTGTGATAATTCTTTAAATAATCAAGGTATGAGTCCTTTGTTGAATAGGTATTGTTTTATTTAGGGCTTTACTGAGATATAATTCACATACCTTAAATTTCATCCTTTAAAATGTATATAATTTGGTTACTTTTAGTTTGTTCACCAATCATCACTATATCAATATGTGTTTTGCAAAGATTTTCTTTCACTCTGTGGTTTGCTTTTTCATTTTCTTAACAGATTCTTTTGAAGAACAAATTATGATTTTCATAAATCTAATTTGTTCATTTTTTTATAATTTGTAGTTTTTGTGTTCTACCTTAAGAAATCTTGCCAAACCCAAAATCTTCAAGGTTTCTGCTCATATTTTCTTCCAAAACTTTTAGAGTTTTTTTGTTCTTTTAGGAATATGATCCTTTTCAAGTTAATTTTTGTATATGGTGTGAGGTAAGGGATAAGGTTCATGGTTTGGTCAGACAATTTAGTCCAGCACCATTTGTAGAGAAGAGCATTCTTTCGATTTCATCAAAAGTCAATTGACCTAATAAGGCTGGGTGGACTCTTTAGTCAGATTCATTTATTTATTTGTCTGTTTTTATATCAATACCACATTGCTTTGTTTTCTATGACCTTATAATAAGTTGAAAAACCATGTAGTATATGTCTTCAAATTTTGTTCATTTTCAAAATTGCTTTGGCTATTTCAGATCTTTCATATTTACATATAAATTTTGGAATTGATTTGTTAATTTCCACACAACTACAGAAAGCCTGCTGTGTGTGATTAGGATTATACTGAATCTATAAATTGACTTGAGAGTTGACATTTTCACAACATAGAGTCTTCTGTTCAATGAACATGATATATTGCTCCTATTACTTAGGTCTTAGTTTCTCTCTGCAATGTTTTGTAATTTTCAAAGTTTGTGTCTTGAATATCTTTTGGAAAATTGTAGTCTTAAGTATTTTATATCATACTATCATATGTATTTTAAATTTCTAGTTGTTTCTAGTATATATACATATAACTTATTTTTCTAGCACACAGAAATGCAATTTACTTCTGCATATGGATTTGTATCCTTGTTAAACTCCCTCATTATAAGTACTTGTTCTGTAGGATCTGCAATATTTTCTACATAGATGATCATGTCAACTGGCAATAAAGAATTTACTTATTTTCTGGAAAAAAAAAAAAGGAGATATCGCCATAGACACTTCCTAAATCCAGAGGATCATTTGAAGTTATTTTGAAAATTTATGCTCCAATAAACTGAAAAATCTCACAGATACTGCCAAATTTCTAAACATATAAGACTTAACCAAAGTGAAACATTAGGATATATAAAAAGGAAATAGACCAGTCTGAAACAGTAAGAATGAAGCAATAATTAAATGTTTTTCAACAAAGCCCAGGACAAGATGGATTCTCAGCCAAGCTCTACAATGTATTGTAAGAGTAAAGTTGAGAAAATAAAGAGGCAAGCACACAAGATGGTGTACAGCAAGAAATGGCTGTTGCCAGGAAAGCCAGTTTTGTTTTATTATATATTCCAGGTTTACGTCAGGTTACATTAGTGCAGTTAGCTTTGTCCATGTGCAGATCATATAACCTAGTCTACAATGTCTATGAAGAATAATTAATGACACTATTTATCAGATTATTCCATGAAATATAAAGGAAGTGAACAATGTCAAATTCATTGTATGATGTCAGTATCAGCCTGAGAGACTGGGCTTTATCATTTATCTAGATTATAGTTAAACTGAATGATAACCAAAGGGAAGCACAGTGCAGAGTCAGGGTCAACTGATTGGCAGATTTGGCTCTTTCTTAAGTGTATCCACTTCACTTATCATATTTATATATCATACATTTTTATATAAATGTATTCTATGATCTAATCTATTTCCTGGAGTCTAGAAAAATGTCTGACACATAGTGTCACTCGAAAAATAGCAAATGGAAAGAACTCCCACATTTATGGTTCAGAAGAATCAATATTGTTAAATGAACTTATTATCAAATGTGATGTATGGATTCAACACAATCTCCATTAAAATACCAATGATATGATCATATGGCTACATAAAGTCTAAGAATCTTTAAAGTTCAGGGGTGGTGTTTGGGGTAAGAGAGAATGGTGAGCCCTGGACAAATGAAAGGGAGCACTTCAATGTGTAATTTATGGACTTTATAGTTTTGAGCTAGGTGGACATATGGTTTGTTAATTTTCTGTGAACAAAGAAATGTTAAAAATCCCTTTCAAGTCAATAAAAATATCAGGGATGTTAAAATGTTCAGAATTTCTGAGAGATTAAGAAAATAATCATAGGCCTGTGGTTGTGGCTCAGTGGTAGAGTGCTCACCTGTCATGTATGAGGCCCTGGGGTTGATCCTCAGCACCACATAAAAATAAAATAAAGGTATTGTGTCCACCTACTACTAAAACAAAATACTACAAAAAGAAAATAGTAAAAAACAAACAAGTGAAAGGAACACTAGTAGAGTAGAGGAAGGAGACTATGGTAAGGGAGGAGGAGAGGAGCACCAGGAAATGACATGGGGTCATCAAATTCCATGCATGTATGATTTTGCCAAAATGAACCCAACTATTACTTTTAACTATAATTCATTAATAAATTAAAAAAAATAACTGAGAAAAATACCAATGGCATTTTTCTAAGAACTAGAGAATACAGTCCTAAACCTCAAATGAAAACACCAATGATCCAGAATAGCCAACACAATCCTGAGTAAAAAGAATAATACTGGAAGTATCATCATGTCCAATGTCAAAATATATCACAGAGTCTTAGTAACAAAAACATCATGGTAGTGACTCAAAAATACACACTTGGATAATGGAATAGAACAGAGGACATAGATACAAACTCATGCAGCAATAGCCATCTGATTCTTGACAGAGTTGCAAAAACATACCTGGGAGAAAAAAAAATGTCTTTTTAAGAAATGGTGCTGGTAACACAGGAAATACATATGTAGAAGAATAAAACTAGATCCGTGTCACTCACTCTGTACAAAAATCAATTCAGAATGAACCAAAGACCTAAGTATAAGATCTGAAACTTTGACATTGCTAGAAGAAAACAGAGGAATCACTTCAACATAGAGGTGCAGGCAATGACTTCCTGAATAGGACTCCTACAGCTCTGGAAATAATAAGCAAATTGAAGAAAACCCTTCAGAATGAAGGAAATTCTTTGCTAGCTATACTTCTTACAAGGATGAATAAGCAATACTCCAAAATCTTCACACACACACACACACAAAAAAAAAAAACTATCAATCAATGAACACATGAATAGACACTTCTCAAAAGAACTACAAGAGGCGATAATTATATGAAAAATGTGAACATCTTTATCAGAGAAATATCACTTTGTAGTTTTCTAGTTACCTCAAATAATAATCCCCTCATGAGCTCAAAATTTATAAATTTATTCACTTCAAAGACAGCAGTGCATAATGTAAACAGTAAAATTGTGATGCATTTGAAGACTAAAATCCTATCTACTAGATTTCTTGAGAAACATACAGTGATTTTACATTATTATTATTTGTCATAAGTAAAGACTTGTTGCAATGTTTAATGGTTTATGTTGTCCATGTGAGGAAAACTGGGATTTGGAGAAGTGAAATTATAATAATGCTGAAACCATGTGACAGTGATTTCACAGGTCTTAAGATTTATTAGCTAATATTAAAGCATCTTAAAATGTATTTCCTAAGCCCCTGTTTTGAGTCAGATACAATATAATTCCATTCTTTTTTTGTGTGTCAACATCCAGGCTTTTTTCCAGAGTCATTATCTCTTTTTTTATGAATTAAAATATCATGCTGTTATTTTGAGCCAGAAAATAATTGGGTCATAGTCCCCGTGGGGTATCTCCTCTGGGCTCCATTAATAGTCAAGTAAGTGGATATAAACAGTCTAAATGAACCATATTTATAACATAAGTGGACCTGAATTTGCTGATCCACAGGTAAGTGAGAGTTTTACATCATTTACAGAATATTTGAGGGGAATTAAAAATCAGGATGAAGTTTTGGCACTAAATACTTTAGCTATTAAACATCCATATAAACCCTTTTAATTCTTGCCTATTTCATAGGGGGATAAAATGTACTTCTCAATATCTTATTTCTCCCAATTCCTACATCAGTAATGTAAATCAATACTTCCTATAAAACAAATAAAATTTTACAAATATTGATGTTTTGCTAACTAATTTACATGTTAAATAAAAGTAAGCCCATTATAACATACCAAATGAAATTGTGATTTTTTTTCCATGTACTTTTGTTATCAACAGATCACACAATTGACAAAATTTCTTTTTATGGTCAAGTATGATCTACAAACATAAAGAAAAGGGACAGAGTTAAAAACCATAATCCAAATACTACACCCAGGGCTGAGGACAAAACTCAGTGATAGAATGCATGTGCAAGGAAAATTTTCCCCACTGTCAAAAAAAAATTACACACAGAATTTTTAAAAATTTAATACCAATAGAATTATTTGTGTGTAACCCATTAAATACAACCAAAGAATCTGAATAGACATTTCTTTAATAAATATACAGATGGACATTGAATCATGAAAAGTTGCTCACCCTCATTAGTGATTAAGGAATGTAAATCAATCCTGCAATGAGGTACTACTTAACATCTACTACTATCGAAAGTTAAAACATTTACAAATTGCAACTGTTGGCAAGGATGTGAAGAAAGCAATGTCCTTGTGCATACCTAATGGAAACCAAGAGTGCAGCAGTTACTGAGGGAAACTTTGTGGTGGTTCCTCAAAGTATTAAACAATTACTCTATGATTCCACAATCCTAATCCTAGCTATATAATCAAAAGATTTAACAGTAGGCAATGCAACAAGCATATGTTCCTGTAACACAATTCATAACAGTCAAAGGTGGAATGAGTTCAAACATTCAAAAGAAGATTGCATTTACAAATTGTGACATATGAATATAATGGTTTACTTTTATCCACAAAATGCAATATCTAACAGCACTTGCTAAAATAGGTCTGGATCTTGAAAAATTATGCAGAGTAAAAGAAGTCAAGCACACGGCCATGTGTATTATGATTCCATTTATATGAACTATCCAGAATCAACCAATAGATAAAAACAGGACACACATTGATGCTTGCCAGGAACTCGAGAGAGGGAATAAAGAGGAAAAATGACTTACTGTGTAGTTGGCAATGACAGAAATGCATGGAACTCAATGGAGACGGTGGGTGTGCATTTCCTTGAATGTAACTGGCAAAGAATTGTTCCTTTTATGATGGTTTAATCTTCCAGCATGAAAATTATACTTCCACAAATATTGTAATTGAAATGATTATAACCATGATATTACTGCTTCATGCTATTTTTGTTTTATCATATTGAAGTGCCTTTATACTTCTCAAAAAACTTGTATGCATTCTTGATAATAAGTTGTCAATTATATATGCAACAAAATAGTTGCTTTTTAATTTATTATGATGGTTTTTAATTTTCCAAAAATTTCAAATTTGGAGTAGTTATGAAGGTTTTTATTTACAAGTTATCCAACTACACACACACATAAACATATATATAATTAACTATGGCGATTCTACTAATCTTAAGAATACCAATAAATATTAACATGTAGATATTTGCTTTTAAAATTACAACATACTCATTTTTATAATGAATATTATAGGGAAATATAACTGACATTTAATGCACACATTATTCCATTGTCAATTTATTTTTGTCATATAGTTGATTTATGAAATTGAAATTCTTTATATACTTCTTTCTCTTCCTATAACATGTGATCTGGAGCCTAGCAGATTATCTCCTTTACAAAAGTATGCCTTTTCTATAGTTTGTCATTCATATGCAAGCTGTCTTTGGTTAACTATAACTTACATGGTCATTAATAAAACAATGGTTTTTGCAAATATTCTAAATACCTTTATATGAGTTATGATGATTTTCTTGTTTTGCATATGCAAATTCCCTTTTTTTTCTTTTGGCTTAAATGCATATTTTACACTCATCCATATAAAATCATTTAGCACTATGTTCTCCCAGGTTTTGTTAGATTTATAAATTTATCAAACATTTACAAATTGATTCTAGAAATTGGAGTCATTTTAATACTAATAATAGTAAAGTAGGGATATTTGTTCTTTCTTCACACCCCACCATCAGTTTTTAGTCATATACTTTTCAGTCTTTTTAAACAAGAAAGAAATGATGCATACATGTTATAGTAAAATCTATACTTTCTTGAGTACTCTTTCATGTACTAGAAATAGAAATTGTGAATTCATGTACAGGTAACTCCAACACCTAATTTGCTTAATCATAAGATGAGTGAGAGAAGATTTATTCTATTATTTATTTATTTCTAGAAGTTTTAACTTAATTTTAAATTGCATATACTTTATTAAGACTATGATTCTAAATATTTTGTTTATTATTCTTCATGAACTACTTTAATTGTGACTTAGTTAACTAGCAGTTACATGACTGAGTTCATTTTCAATTATATCTAAACAAAAATGAAAATTTTATAGAAAAATCTGCTTTTTAAGAATAACTATACCAATTTTCATCAGATATTTAAGGGAGTGGAAAAAACTTAAAGAATTTCAAGAATTTAGATTCAAAGTAATAAAAATGGTCAATTGTTTAGCTGCTATCTTACCCCTTTAAACTTTAATTTTATTCAGATAATTCCAGTAAGACTTGACATAGAAAAATTTTTAGAAATTATCTCATAAAATATAATTCAGAATCCTCTTACTCTCTGAAGTCAGTGTAATTCAGCATATCTTATATTTTAAATAAACCATTCAATTTTATTAATATATTTTGTCCTTTAGTACTTATTCCATTGGTTTAAAAATATAGAATGCTTGAATTGTACAGGATAGTAGAAAGTCATTTTTCAAATTTCTGAAGGATCTGAAACTCCAACCACTCATTCATGTGATCTGTCTACTTCTATACTATCTCGTGAGTTCAGATGTCAAAAGATTGTCTTTAGTTCCTCACTTGGTGTTTTAATACAGTTTATGTCAAAACCACTAATAGAACTCAGTGATGAATCAATAGTTGAGCTGATGTATTTTAAAAGGGAATGAGTTTAACTATCGAGGGAAAAAACTAAATCTTTCCCAGTCTCCATTCTGTCACTGTCTCCTGATCCACTGTGGACAAATTATACATTGACAAAAGCAATTATGACTAGAGATCATCATACTATGAGAAAGAAGTCAGACTGAGAAAGTCCAGAGTCATGTTTTCTCTCACACGTGGATGGTGGAGAGAAAAGAGGAAGAAAGGCTATGTGACAAAAATAGAAAGAAGACCAAAGAGGAGAGGAAGGGAATCAGACTAGGGTGGAGGGGAGGACAGGGAGAAGCACTGGGAAAAGACATTGATCAAAGTATGTTAAGTACCAGTATGAATTATCACACTGCAGTGTATCACTCTGCTTCATTATTATGAACTAATACAGATTTTATAAAGAGATAAAGTCATTTTCACTTGACTTAAAGTTTTGCTCATTTTTTTTACAGTGATATGAACTATGATCTTCTGAAGCTCCTCAAGTTTGTCTTATGATATTTAACCATGAGGAATGTCACTGAAGTTGACTCATTTGTACTTCAGGGCTTCACAGATAATAAAGAACTGAAAATAATGCTCTTTGTCCTATTTCTAATAGTTTACATTTTTACTGTCACAGGAAATTTGGGACTGATTGTACTCGTCATCACAGACTCCAGGCTCCACAATCCCATGTACTATTTTCTGAGTGTGTTGTCTTCTGTGGATGCCTCCTATTCCACAGATGTTATCCCAAATATGTTAGCAAATTTTATATCAAAAAGCAAAATAATTTCATTCAATGGATGTGCAACACAGTCATTTCTTGCTGTTGCTTTTGGAACCACAGAAAGCTTTCTCTTGGCTGCAATGGCTTATGATCGCTATGTGGCCATCTACAACCCACTTCTCTATTCAGTGAGCATGTCACCCAGGGTCTATGTGCCACTCATCATTGCTTCCTGTGTTGGAGGAATTCTACATGCCATTTTACACACTGTGGCCACTTTTAGCCTGTCCTTCTGTGGGTCCAATATAATTAGGCATATATTCTGTGATATTCCTCCTCTACTGGCCATTTCTTGTTCTGACACTCACATAAATGAACTTCTGCTCTTCCTCTTTGTGAGCTCCATTGAGATAGTCACCATCTTGATTGTCCTGATCTCCTATGGCTTCATCCTGTTGGCCATTCTGAAGATGCATTCTGCTGAAGGGAGGAGGAAAGTGTTCTCTACCTGTGGCTCCCACCTGACTGGAGTGTCCATTTATCATGGGACCATCCTCTTCATGTACATGAGACCAAGTTCCAGCTATGCTTTGGAGCATGACATGATTGTGTCGATATTTTATAGCACTGTTATCCCTATGCTGAATCCCATCATCTACAGCTTGAGAAACAAAGATGTAATAGAGGCAATGAAAAAACTTTTTAAAAAATTGATGTAAGGATGAAATAAAATTTTGTGCTAAACGGTAAATTGAAAAAAAAAAGTAGACTCATTATAAAGTGTCTTCTTGTCACAAATTTTATTTAAAATATTTTGATTTGGGACTCAAAAGGTGGAAGAAAGGATCTAGTCAGCAATCCCATCTTCTCTACAGATAAGAAATGAAGCAGATTAACAGAGAGATGCTGGACAGAATTCTAAGGCTTAATTTTAGGCAGTTTGATAATTGAGAGATTTGGAATTGGGTTGTGCTCAGCGGAGCAGTCATTTTCTAGAATCCACAGCTACTTAGACTCCCTGTGAGATATTAAATCAGTACGTTTTTCCCTACCTAGAGATGGAATCAAATAAAATTTTCAGGAGAGCTGACAAAGGAACTTGAAGAGGAATTGTTGCAAGCTGAAGGATACCCAAATTCCTTCACCTCTCTGAAGATAAGAGAAGAGGGGTAAAGAGAAGAGGGGAAAAGCAAGAAAAAATATCACTCCCAGGGATTGCTGACCTGAGCTCAGTGTTCCCCTCTGCCTCAGCAGTTCAGACTTATGCAGGCTAACTCACACACTCCCTACATCTTGGTGATGATTAAACCCTCACCCTGAGGGAGCCAGAGTGGAATCTTCTCTATAACAGGCCATCTACAATCAGCCTGTGTTTACAGGCCTCACAGTTGTAGAGAGCCACCAAGTTCTATGCAACTCCCTGCAGAGGAGTATGGGTACTCAGTGTTCCAAAGCATTCAGAAACAGTCCTGATGCCTGCACCGTGCACCACCAAACCCAACAGAAACAGTCAACAGATATAGCACCCTCCAGGCATGTAGACTTGGGCCTCTGGGTTGACAACAAGCCCTGGCTGAGGAGAAAACCATAGCAAACAGCAAAGTAGCTTGGGTGCTCCAGCACCTCTGGGTGGTCCACAGCTGTGAGTCTCAGAGTTGCCATTTAACTCAATTCTCATTCTGATGCACAAATCCACAGGAGATATTCCCTGAGGATAACCTCAAGCAGTCCTCTGGGAACCTCATCACATACACAACAGTACACACCACAAAGCAGCTTCCACAGGAGCATCCCCTAGACACCAACCACCACTTAGTGTGCCCAAAAATACACTAAGTGACCTATGACCTATAGAACCAGATGAGGCAGAATCCCTATATCCCCCCACAGTGTCACATCATCACCATATCAAACAAACTACAGTAACTCTACATTAAAATGCCAAACCTCACTCTCTCCAAAATGTACATAGAGGTGCCCACACTGGATTTGACAGTGCTTGGATTATGGAGTTTTTCTTTTGGAGAATACACAAGACTATATATCCTAACAAGGAGTAACCTGACTTCTAAGTCACAGACATTTAGGGTCCATGTTTCCTGAGCCACCAGAAAGATAGTAGGTACCTAAAGACACCAAAAAAAAAAAAAAAAAAAAAAATGATCAGAGGTGAACAGGTGTCCTCACTACCTCCATGCCCAGAGAAACAGAAAGATGAGGTGTGGTGGACATCTTCTAGAAGTCAGAAAGTCCTGATGGAATCCAAACCAAAAACACTTAATAATAAATCTCCCCACCTTAGCATACAATTGATCACAGCTCTAGATTCCAGGCAGCTACCTGCAGACTGAGTCTCTAGACTTGACCTGACATTTGATAGGACCACATAGCCAGAGGCTTCATTATTGTAGGACAATCTTCAGCTTGCACGACTGCTGAGCTGACTTCCATGGGCATGGATTCCACACAATCTGGAACAGGTGGCAAACCTCACAGGCTTCAAAAATGCCACTTCCCGGCACTGACCACATGAGTCCAGGAGTTCCAGCATGTTCCAGCTTGGTTTCTGCCAACAGAGCCCTGGGCATCTGGCAGAGCCATGCCAGTCACAGCTATCCTACAAGTACAGTGAACATCAATGCTGCTCTGAGCCTTTCTGGGACAAAGCCAAGCTGAGAAGTCTGGGTTATTCCCAACTTTTTGAAATGCACAGACATTGATTCAGACCAGGAACATCAAGACAAAGAAACATGTCATCAGCAAGAGACAAAACAAGGTGTTAGTGATTCACCAAAAGTAAATGAAGACCTAATAAACTTAACAGATACATACAGAACATTCAATCTAGCAATTAAAGAATCACACTCTTCCTAATTGCACCTAGAGCATTCTCCAACATAGACTATGTATTAGGACATTAAAAAGTCTAAACAAATTTATGAAGTTTGAAATAACAACAGTTATCATTTCTCCTACCTTGTGTAAACCTAAGCATCAGTTACAGAAATAACTGTGGAAATTTCACAAATATATGGAAATGTTTAAAATCTATCCAGAATGTGTTTTCTTTTTAAAGGTATGTTTGGTGTCTTGACCATTATAGATGTTCCTTGCATCAGGATGGTGTAATACATGTTCTGATGAACCCATCTCAAGTCAAGAATATCACAAGCCAAAGTGCATTTAATAATATCCTGATAAACTCATCAAAACTCAAAAAAATCATAAATTAAACCATTTTAAGTGCAGAGAGACTTCTTAATTTTTGATATTTTTTGTGAATATTATTTTTTGCTTATAATTTAAAATAATATAGAGAAATTACTAAATGTGAAACAATTTTTCAAATTATAATTTACATGTGCTAAATTTCACCTGAGTGTGTTTAATATGTTTAGAGTTGTACACTTTGACCACTCAGAAAAGAAAACTCATATTGCCTAACAGTTATTCCTAATTTCTCATCTCCCTCCCTTAGAAACATTAACCTACTGTCCATCTCCATGTATTTTCTTATTCTGTATAATTCATATGAAATATTATTAAATGTGTGGTCTTTTACAACTAATATCTTTATTCAAAGTAATGTCTTCATGTAATTTTCTGACATTATCAATGTGTCATTTTTTTAATTGCAAAAGAAGTGAGCTACTAATTTTCAGTAAGGGCTAATGATGAACATTCTTTGGTGCTCCTGAACTATTGTAATTTAATCTGCTCCAACCTGAAGATTAAAGGAAATCAACAACCCAGCAAAGAACAGAACATTTTACCAGATGATGGGATGGTTGGCTTGTCTACTCAAAGTTTCATTCACTTTTCTATTATCATTTCATTCTGTATTTCTTTTTCTCCACTATTTCTCTTAAATACCAGAGTATTTGCTCATGTTACTTTGTTGTCTGTTCATCTTTGAATGTGTTAAGAATTTCAGTTTTACATTTTATCTATTTAAATTCAGGGCACAGACATCAACTCTTCATTGAGGCACATCCTAGATTCTCTGAGGTAGGTTGTGAACCGATCACAACAGGATACTTTATTCTTTTTCCACACTTGCTTCTCTGTATGGTATTTATAATGACTGATGTTAAATTTAAATATCTCTACATATGCTATCCTGAGATATGCTTGTGATCATGAAAATGTATAACTGACTATGCAAATAATTTCACTATGCTTGTCTTCAAAATACATATGTATAGAATGAGATATTTTCATTATTTGTCATTTCCAACCTGGCTATCATCAGGCAGAAAAATTGATGAAAACGAAAAATTCTTTTGTTTTGTCCCTGTCTACCTGTGTTAAGTTTCTCTATTATAATCCTTGTATACGTGTGTTTGTTCATATGTTTGTCTATGTGCTTGTGTACATTTATTGCACAAGTTTCTGTGGCTGAATTGGTTTCTATTTTATCATTCTCTTTCTACACACACATACACACAAACTTTCTACATCATTCACAAATTACATGATTTATTAAGTCCAGGTTTTAATTTTTATCACCTCTACACTTATGTCCCTTTCATTGTTTTCTAATTACCTTGAATAATAATCCTTTGATAACATTCAAAATTGACACTTGATTCACATTGAAGTCAGCAGTGTATATTTTGAGTAGAGTAAAAGTGTGATGTACTTGAATATTTCAAATCCATCCCTTAGATCTCTCAAGAAACATATGGTGATGATACATTATTATGTTCAACATGACCACTGAATTGTTGCAATGTTGAAAGGGTTATATTGTCAGTGTATGGAAAGAGGGCTTCAGATAAGTGAGATTATAATAATGCTGAAACTATGTGACAGTGATTTCACAAATCTTAAAATTTCTTAGTTAACATTAAAACATCTTAAAATTCATATTTTCTAAGACATCATTTTGATTCAGACACAAAATAATTCCATTCATTTTTTATGTCAACATGCAGACTTTTTTCCAGAGCCATTATCTCTTTTATTATGAATTAAATCATCATGTTGTTATTTTGAACCAGAAAATAATTGGGTCATAGTCCCCTTGAGGTGTCTCCTTTGGGCTCTATGAACAATCAAGTAAGTGGATATAAACAGTCTAAATGAACCATATTATAACATAAGTGGACCTGAATTTGCTGTTCCACAGGTGAGATTTTGACATTACTTACAGAATGTTTTGGGAGAACTAATTAGGATCAAGTTGTGACCCTAAGTACTTTAGCTATTAAACATCCATATAAACTCCTTTAATTCTAGCCTATTCTGTAGGGGGATAAAATGCATTTCTCAATATCTGACTTATCCCAATTTCTACTTAAGTATTGTACAACAAAACTTCCTAAAAAAAGAAAATTTGATAAATATTGATGCTTTTATTATTTAATTTGCATGAAGAGGCAGCCCACAGTAATGTACCAAATGAAATTGTACTTTTATTCCCATGTACTTTTGTTATCAACGGATCACATAATTTAGAAATTTTCTTTTTCTGTTCCAGAATGATCCACAGACATGAAGAGAAGGGACACATATTAAAACCATAGTCAAAATATTACACCCAGGACTGGGGATAAAACTCAGAGATAGAAGGTTTGCCTGGCACGTGCAAAGACCTAGGTTCAACCCCAGCACCTTCAATCCCAGATCCATAAAATAAAAAAAAAGAAATATTGCATCTGGATTGTTTTTTAATTTAATACCAATAAAATTATTTGAATGTGTAATAGTAATCACAGAAAAATAGTACATGTTGCTAAATATTTAAATATTTGACTCTACTTGGTCACACATACTTTTCTATAATTTTGTTATAATTCTTATTATTTGTCCTAATATTTCATAATTTTTAAAAAGGTATATCTGATAATCATCTGATATGGTCATTTTAAATGTGTAGCCAAGCCGGGCATGGTGGCACATGCCTTTGATCCCAGTAGATTGAAGTGAATGAGACAGGAGAATCACAAGTTTGAGGCCAGCCTCAGAAACTTAATGTGGCCCTGTATCAAAATAAAAAAATTAAAAGGGCTGGTAAAGTGGCTCAGTGGATTAATAAAATGTGTACCCCAAACTGTGTAATGTTAATTGGTTTACACTTTAATTAGTCTTCCTGCCTGTACATCAAGGTGCTTCTTGGTTGTTCAATTGTATTGCTCTTTCAAAGAAGGATAAAACTGGAGAAAAAATAACATTACACATGGGTTTTAGTCTGGAAGCTGGTTTATCCATATGTGCTTTCGGATGGCTTGTTCACATTACTTACCTTGTATCAGATGTGTTATTGAACTGGTGGCAGGAATCGTGTTGACCCTGGATTTTCTTGTAACTTTAAATCATATTAGGACATGGATAGATTTCACTGTGTTCATCAAAGTGCTACTTCATTTCTTTTACTTTGTCTTTACCTCATCTGCATAAATATAGGTTGGTCAAGAAATCAAAACTGAAGAGCATGGAGCCCTCAGTGGATCACAAAGCACAAAAACACCCACCCACACAAAAATATACATCACATTCAGAAAAATGCCATGTCTATATTTTCATTACCCACATGAGATGATATTTTTACTATGTGATTTTAAAATAATATTTGTTCACACTCAAACTAAATTCGCTTTACTCCAATCTCTCCTATTCCCATTATATCTATACCATCTGAGGGAAGCAATGTTGACATAATATTTTATGGTTTCCCAAATCTTTTAAAAATGTAATGCATTTGCTATTATGTGATAGGAAACACAAATTTGTGCATGCACATGTACACACAGAACAATATATGTCTATAAAAAATATTTATGTATATAAAATGAAGTAAGGAGATTCTACAAATCTGAGTAGTAATAAATATTTACCTTGCAGATATTTACTTTTTAAATTAAAATATAACCTTACTTTCTATTGATCCTTTTTAATATTAAAAATTAGAATACATTTTGATATAATCTCAAATGCATGGAATATAATTTGCTCTAACTCATTCACCAGCATTTTCCCCATCCTTTCCTCTTCTCCTCTCCCTTTCACTCTGTTGATTTTTCCACAATTTATTTATATCTATTTATACTTTTAATTAGTGTCTCATGGAAATATTTGATGTTGGGATTCACTGTGCTATATTCATGTATATACATGCAAAGTTTTGGAGAGATTCCTTCCACTGTTCTTCCATTTTCCCTTTCCTCCTTTGTCCCCTTATAAATATTAGGAAATACACACATTGATATACACATTATCCCATCTTAGATTTTTTTGACACATAGATTAATTCATGAAATTGAAATTATTTGTGTTCTCCTGCTTCCTATTAATTTGTAGATCTTGAGCCTGTCGAAGTACCTCCTTCACTCAGAGAATGTCTTCTCATCAATTTGCCATTCATATGCAATCTGTCATTGTTTAACTATGTATTTATAAACTCATCAACAAATTGAAGTGGTTTTTGCATGTTTTCTAAAGACCCTGGCTGGATGTGGTGGTGCACAACTGCAATCCCCATCTCTCGGGGGTTCTAAGCTAAAGGGTCATAAATTCAAGACCAGTCTGGCAACTTAGTGAAAAATCTGTTTCAAAATAAGAATAAATAAATGAAACAGGGTGATGGATGCAGCTCAGTGGTAAAGTGCCCATTGGTTCAATACCCAGTACCCTAAATAAATAAATACCCCTGTATGACATAATACTAACTTCCTTGTTCTGCGCATGCAAATTTCTTCTTTTTTTTTCTTTTCGCTCAGATGAATATTTTTGGACTCATCCATATTAACTCATTTAACTCCATGTTCTCCCTGATTTTGTTATATATATATAAATACAAATAATATATAAATGATTTCCCAAAGTGAGAGTAACTTTAATACTTATACAAGTGGGAATATTTGATCTTCATCATGAACTCATCATCACTTTGTAGAGAGAGAGTCTTCAATTTTTGTTATTTTTCATGAAATCATGAGAACTATGTGTGATATCAATTTGTTATGAAAATTCTCTTTTATATCTCTTTTATAAATACATATGCATGCATGCCTTCAAAGTTCTTTCTACTTTTTCTGTAGCATCACTTTATCCACTTTTCTATGGATTTTTAGTACATTGTATATATTCAAACCCCGCATGGTTGTAACTTCTTTCTCCAGTCTGTGGCTTAAGCTTTCAGATTAGTTATGATTATTTTATTATGTACACTTTTAAAATCTTAAATTATAAAATGCACTTATCATGGTGATTTTGAGTAGTGTTCAAGTATCTCTTTCTTCATTTGCATGGTTTCATATACATGACTAAATATATCAGTGGGAGAGTTTTCCAAAAAGGAGAAAATAAGCATAGAATATTATAATGGGAACATATTGTAGCAAGAGATGTTCTGCATTTGTAGTGCTGAAATGATATTTAAACTTATTAATCCCCTTTTAAGAAAATATCCTTTAGTTATATTCTATGCCCCAAGTTTATAATCTGACTGGAATTAAAGAATAAAAGCACCCTTTCAGGATGAGAATGGTTTTCAATAAAATTATGATTCAAAACACTAAAAAATAAGTGTAAATGGAAAGAGGGAAGGGCAAAGGGAAGGAGGGAGGGAGGAAGGGAGGGAGGGAGGGTGGAAGGAACAAAGGAAAAAAGAAAGGAAGGAAGGAAGGAAGGAAGGAAGGAAGGAAGGAAGAAAGGAAGGAAGGAAGGGAGGAAGGGAGGGAGGGAGGGAGGGAGGGAGGGAGAGGTAGAAAGTGAGGAAGAGATGATATTTCATTTGAAAGTAGTTTTTCCTTCTAATAATGTCATGATAATACTCTTTTACTGATATTGATGATTTGTACAGATAACCCTGACTTATCCCAGAAGATTGTTGAGGTGGCGTTCTCCAAATCCCAGGATCAGGAGACAGTGACAGGGTGGTGGGTCAAGGGTTGCTGCCTCTCACTCCAGAACCACAGGAAGACATCAGTGCATTGAATGACTGAACTTAGGCAACTTCTGAAACCTTCAGGTCAATGAGAAGGAGGATGCATTATTTCTGGAAATAGTGATGAAATCAGTATCTTTACTGATGGGAATGAAGTTTAATTATTGATACTGGTCCTTAATTTGTGTTGTTAAATCTGAATAGATTATAGAATGTTGCTTGCCTCAGATTACTTACCCTCAAGACTGACCGGAACTGTCTTTGATTTAGTTACTGTAGAAATAATTAGGGGCTGGGGTTGTAGTTCGGTGGTAGAGCGCTTGCCTAGACGTCTGAGGCACTGGGTTCAATCCTCCGCACCACATGAAAATAAAAATGAAAATGAAAAAAAGAAATAATTAAAGATTCTCTGTATAAGGAAAGTGCCCTATTTTGAATACTGTGTCACGAACTAATAATAGAAACTGCAAATTCATATAGCTATCTCTGACATCTAATTTGCTTAATTATGAGACTAGTGAGAAAAGATTTGTTCTACTATTTCCTGCATTTATTCCTATATCTTCGATATTAATAGTACATCTTATTGTAAAGACTATTTTAATATAATTTTGATTATTATTCTTTATGAACTACTCTTTGACCCAGTAAACAGTTCACTAGAAGTTATATGACAGAGATCACATTCCAAAATATGTAAACAGATATGACAACTTAAAAGAAAAAACAACTTTTTCAGAAAAAATCTACCACTATTCATCAGAGAGTTGAGGAAGTGGAAAGAGAATGTCAAGAATTTAGATTCCAAATTAAAAAAATAATAAATAAAAGATCATTTCTTTAGTGTAAAGGGATCAGGCAATAAGAAATACTTCAGAAACAAATGTGAATGGAATGTGCTATTGTATTAATTTTATATTCCATCTTCTCCCTCAAAGCACTAGTTTTATTCAGATATTCTCAATAAGACTTAATGGATATAGAACAATTTTAGGAATTAACTCATAAAATAAAATATAGGAATCTACTACTCTGTGAAAACAAAGCAATCCAGCATATTTTGTATTTTAAGTTATTTTTTATTTTTTTTTTTATTCTGTTATTTTTTCCCTTCCCCCCATTCCCTCCCACCCCTCTTTTCCCTCTATACAGTCCTTCCTTTCTCCATTCTTGGCTCCCTCCCTAACCCTAACTCTAACACTAACACTAATCCCTCCCACCCCCCATTATGTGTCATCATCCACTTATTAGCGATATCATTCTTCCTTCGGTTTCTTGAGATTGGCTTATCTCACTTAGCATGATATTCTCCAGTTTCATCCATTTGCCTGCAAATGCCATAATTTTATCATTCTTTATGGCTGAGTAATATTCCATTATATATATACCACAGTTTCTTTATCCATTCAACAATTGAAGGACATCTAGGTTGGTTCCACAATCTGGTATTGTGAACTGAGCAGCTATGAACATTGATGTGGCTGTATCTCTGTAATATGCTGATTTTAAGTCCTTTGGGTATAGGCCAAGGAGTGGGATAGCTGGGTCAAATGGTGGTTGCATTCCAAGTTTTCTAAGGAGTCTCCACACTGCTTTCCAGAGTGGCTGCACTAATTTTCAACCCCACCAGCAATGTATGAGTGTACCTTTTTTCCCACATCCGCGCCAACACCTGTTGTTGCTTGTATTCTTGATAATTGCCATTCTAATTGGGGTGAGATGGAATCTTAGGGTAATTTTGATTTGCATTTCTCTTATTACGAGAGATGTTGAACATTTTTCCATATGTTTGTTGATTGCTTGTAGATCTTCTTCTGTGAACTGTCTATTCATTTCCTTAGCCCATTTGTCGATTGGATTATTTGCATTCTTGGTGTAGAGTTTTTTGAGTTCTTTATAGATTCTGGAGATTAGTGCTCTATCTGAAGTATGATTGGCAAAGATTTTCTCCCACTCTATAGGTTTTCTCTTCGCATTGCTGATAGTTTCCTTTGCTGAGAGAAAGCTTTTTAGTTTGAATCTATCCCAGTTATTAATTCTTGCTTTTATTTCTTCTGCTATGGGAGTCCTGTTGAGGAAGTCTGGTCCTAAGCCGACATGTTGAAGATCTGGACCTACTTTTTCTTCTATAAGATGCAAGGTCTATGGTCTGATTCCAAGATCCTTAATCCATTTTGAGTTTAGTTTCATGCATGGTGAGAGATATGGGTTTAGTTTCATTTTGTTGCATATGGATTTCCAATTCTCCTAGCACCATTTGTTGAAGCGGCTATCTTTTCTCCATTGCATATTTTTGGCACCTTTGTCTAGTATGAGAAAATTGTATTTATTTGGGTTTGTGTTCGTGTCCTCTATTCTGTACCATTGATCCACCTTTCTATTTTGGTACCAATACCATGCCATTTTTGTTACTATTGCTTTGTAGTAGAGTTGAAGATCTGGTATTGCGATACCCTCTGCTTCACTCTTTCTGCCAAGGATTGCTTTAGCTATTCTGGGTTTTTTATTCTTCCAGATGAATTTCATAATGGCTTGCTCTATTTCTGTAAGGTACATCATTGGGATTTTAATTGGAATTGCATTGAATCTGTATAGAACTTTTGGTAGTATGGCCATTTTGACAATATTAATTCTTCCTATCCAAGAACATGGGAGTCTTTCCATCTTCTGAGGTTTCTTTAATTTCTTTCTTTAGTGTTCTGTAGTTCTCACTGTAGAGGTCTTTCACCTCTTTTGTGAGATTGATTCCCAAGTATTTTATTTTTTTCGAAGCTATTGTGAATGGGGTAGTTTTCCTAATTTCTCAATGAATCTGAAGATTCATTGCTTATGTATAAATATGCCTTAGATTTATGTGCATTGATCTTATATTCCGCTACTTTACTGAATTCACTAATGAGATCTAAAAGTTTTCTAGTGGAATTTCCTGGTTATTCTAAGTATACAATCATATCATCAGCAGATAGGGATAGTTTGAGTTCTTCTTTTCCTATTTGTATCCCTTTAGTTTCTTTCGTCTGTCTAATTGCTCTGGCTAGAGTTTCAAGGACGATATTGAAAAGAAGTGGTGAAAGAGGGCATCCCTGCCTTGTTCCAGTTTTTAGGGGGAATGCTTTAAGTTTTTCACCATTTAGAATGATATTAGCCATGGGCTTAGCATAGATGGCCTTTACAATGTTAAGGAATGTTCCCACTATCCCTATTTTTTCTAGTGTTTTGAGCATGAAGGGATGCTGTATTTTATCAAATGCTTTCTCTGCATCTATTGAATAATCATGTGATTCTTGACTTTAAGTCTATTGATATGCTGAATTACATTTATTGATTTCCTGATGTTGAACCAACCTTGCATCCCTGGGATGAAACACACTTGATCATGGTGCACTATCTTTTTAATATGTTTTTGTATGGGATTTGCTAAAATTTTGTTTAGAATTTTTGCATTGATGTTCATTAAGGATATTGGTCTGAAATTTTCTTTCCTCGATGTGTCTCTGTCTGGTTTAGGTATCAGGGTAATATTGGCTTCATAGAATGAGTTTGGGAGGGTTCCGTCCTCTTCTATTTTATGGAATACTTTGAGAAGTATTGGAATGAGCTCTTATTTAAAGGTTTTGTAGAACTCGGCTGAGAAACCATCAGGTCCTGGACTTTTCTTTGTTGGTAGGCTTTTGATGACTTCTTCTATTTCTTTACTTGAAATTGGTCTATTTAAATTGTGTATGTCCTCCTAGTTCAGTTTAGGTAATTCATATGTGTCTAGAAACCTGTTGATGTCTTCGAAATTTTCTATTTTGTTGGAGTATAGATTTTCAAAATAGCTTCTAATTATGTTTTGTATTTCAGTCTTGTCTGTTGTGATATTTCCTTGTTCATTCCGAATTTTAGTGATTTGGGTTTTCTCTCGTCTTCTCTTTGTTAGTGTGGCTAAAGGTTTATCAATTTTGTTTATTTTTTCGAAGAACCAACTATTTATTTTGTCAATTTTTTGTATTGTTTCTTTTGTTTCAATTTCATTGATCTCAGCTCTGAGTTTAACTATTTCCTGTCTTCTACTACTTTTGGTGTTGGTCTGTTCTTCTTTTTCTAGGGCTTTGAGCTGTAGTGTTAGGTCGTTTATTTGTTGAGTTTTATTCTTTTATTCAATGCGCTCCATGAAATAAATTTTCCTCTAAGTACTGCTTTCATAGTGTCCCAGAAATTTTGATATGATGTTTCTTTGTTCTCATTTACCTCTAAGAATTTTTTAATTTCCTTCCTATTATCTTCTGTTATCCATTCATCATATAATAGCATATTATTTAATCTCCAGGTGTTGGAGTAGTTTCTGTTTTTTACTCTTTCATTTATTTCTAACTTCAATCCATTGTGATCTGATAGAATACAAGGTAGTGTCTCTATCTTCTTGTATTTGCTAACATTAGCTTTGTGGCATAATATATGGTCTATTTTAGAGAAGAATCCATGTGCTGCTGAGAAGAAAGTATATTCGCTCTTGGTTGGATGGTATATTCTATAAATGTCTGTTAAGTCTAAATTATTGATTGTGTTATTGAGATCTATGGATTCTGTGTTCAATTTTTGTTTAGAAGATCTGTCCGGTGGTGAGAGAGGCGTGTTAAAATCACCTAGTATTATTGTTTTATGGTCTATTTGGTTTCTAAAATTGAGAAGGATTTGTTTGACATACATGGATGAACCACTGTTTGGGGCATAGATGTTTATGATTGTTATATCTTGCTGATTTATGCTTCCCTTAAGCAGTATGAAATGTCCTTCTTTATCCCTTCTGACTAACATTGGCTTGAAATCCACATTATCTGAAATGAGGATGGATACTCCAGCTTTTTTGCTGAGTCCATGTGCATGGTATGTTTTTCCCCATCCTTTCACGTTTAGTCTATGGTATCTCTTTCTATGAGGTGAGTCTCTTGCAGGCAACATATTGTTGGATCTTTCTTTTTAATCCAATCTGCCAGTCTGTGTCTTCTGATTGATGAATTCAGGCTATGAACATTCAGGGTTATTATGGAGATATGATTTGTATTCCCGGTCATTTGGTTCATATTTAAAATTTTATTTATTTATTTATTTAGTTTTTGACACATCTTGGTTCCTCCTTTATTTGACAGTTCCTTTAGGATAATTCCTCCCTTTGCTGATATGCTTCTTGTTTTTTATCTCTTCCTCATGGAATATTTTGCTGAGAATGTTCTGTAATGCTGGCTTTCTTTTTGTAAATTCTTTTAGCTTTTGTTTATCATGGAATGATTTTATTTCATCGTCAAATTTGAAGGTAAGTTTTGCTGGGTATAAGATTCTTGGTTGGCATCCATTTTCTTTCAGAGCTTGAAAAATATTGTTCCAGGTCCTTCTAGCTTTTAGGGTCTGGATTGAAAAATCTGCTGATATCCGTATTGGTTTCTCCCTGAATGTAATTTGGTTCTTTTCTCTCACAACCTTTAAAATTCTGTCTTTATTTTGTATGTTAGGTATTTTCATTATAATGTGCCTTGGTGTGGGTCTGTTGTAATTTTGTGTATTTGGAGTCCTATAAGCCTCTTGAACTTCATTTTCCATTTTGTTCTTCAGATTTGGGAAATTTTCTGATATTATTTCATTGAATAGATTGTTCATTCCTTTGGTTTGTTTCTCTAAGCCTTCCTCAATCCCAATAATTCTTAAATTTGGCCTTTTCATGACATCCCATATTTCTTGCAGATTCTGTTTATGATTTCTTACCATCTTCTCTGTTTGTTCAACTTTGTTTTCGAGGTTAAATATTTTGTCTTCAATATCTGAAGTTCTGTCTTCCAGGTGTTATATCCTATTGGTTATGCTTTCTATGGAGTTCTTAATTTGGTTTATTGTTTCCTTCATTTCAAGGATTTCTGTTTGTTTGTTTTTTTTTTCAATATCTCTAACTCTTTATTGAAATGATCTTTTGCTTCCTGTATTTACTCTGTTAACTGTTGAGTGGTGCGATCATTCAATGCCTGCATTTGCTGTTTCATCTCATTGTTTACTTCCCTGATCATTTTAATTATATACATTCTGAAGTCCCTTTCTGTCATTTCTTCTGCCATGCTGTCGTTGGATTTTATTGATGTAACATCCAGATTTGTTTGGGGCATTTTCTTCCCTTGTTTTCTCATATTGTTCAGGAATCAGTGGGTCATTAAGATATTGCAGATTTCCTCTATTGACTTATAATGTCCCTGAAGATTGCTAGTATGTTCCCTCTTATCCTTCAGTAGCCTGAAGTCTTGGAGGAAGTTGATAATGCAGAGCTCCACAAAGAAGCTGCCTCTCTAGGGGTGGTGACCCTCAGGTGGGGTATATTCCCTGCTAGTGGGCAGAGGTGCCTCCACTTGTTGACCAATTGTCATCCAATGGGGAACTAGGCTGCGAGCTGAGGCAAGTCCTGTTTGTGCCTGTGTCTCTGGTTTTACCGTCCTTGTGGGAAAACCTCACCCGGCAGGGAAGACTCACCCGGTAGGGAGGTCTCGCTGGTCAGTTCCCCTCCTAGAGGTTCCCCTCAATCTACAACTACCGTCTGGGCTGGGCTGTCTTCCTCTGCAACGTTCCCAGGGGCCTGGACCTCTCTTGGGCCTGGGAGCCTCTCCCTTCGCAGTCAAGTCTCCTTAGGCTGCCTCTCCTCAGAGAATCTGCCCGCAGTCCTGGAAACTTCGCTCCGCCCCTAGGTGTGTCTCTGTGTGGCTCTTCCAGGAAGAAGCCACCTATGTCCTGGGAATCTGCTCTGCATCTAATCCCCTGGCTATGCGGCCCCTCCTCTGAGCCGCCACCTGGAGCCCCATACAATAGCTCCAATACCCAGAGACCCGCCACACACCTCCTCCTCCGGTCAGTCGCCCGGTGTTCCGATGCAGTCACTAGGAGTCCAAGCAACTCACTTTGCATCTCCTCCCCCCGCCAACCGCCCATAGCCCTAGGCAGTCACTCCGAGTCCAAGTGACCCTCCCTGTTCCTCCTCCTCCTCCTTGGGGTAGCCCCCCGGGTGTTCAGGAGCTGTGGCTCCGAGACCAAGTGACCCACCGCGCTCCTCCTCCAGACAGGCCACTGGTGTTCAGGAGCGGACGCTTTGAGTCCAATCAACTCACCACTCGCCTCCTCCTCTGGCAACCACCTGTGGCTTTGATGCAGTCACTCCTAGACAAGCGACCCGCCGTGCTTCTCCTCTTCCTCCGGGCAGCCCCCCGGTGTTCAGAAGCGATTGTTCTGAGTCTAAACAGCTCGCCACGCAGCTCCTCCTCTGGCAACTGCCTGTAGCTTTGATGCAGTCAGTCACTCCTAGACCAAGCGACCCGCCTCACTCCTCCTCTTCCTCTGGGCAACCCCCAGGTGTTCAGAAGCAGTCGCTCTGAGTATAAGCAGCTCGCCACGCAGCTCCTCCTCAGGCAGCCTCTCGGAGCCCCAGTGGTCACTCCAAGTCCAAGTGCTGTGCTGAGCATCCTCCTCTATGATGATCCCACTTGTCCGTGTTTACCGCTCCAGCGGGGGAGAGGGGCGTCTCACCGAGCAACTCTACTTCACAAAGTTCCCTGCTTTCCAGCGCTACCGCCCCATCCCGGACGCCTCCCCAATGGGAGAGACTCACCCAGCAGCTTTGAGTTGGTCCCAAGTCTCTCACTATCTCCTCTTTTGAATCCTGCGTCCTGGAGCAACATGAAATGCAGCCGCCCTCTAATCCACCATCTTGAAAAAACCTCATTTTAAGTTATTTTAATGATTCAATTTTATTAACATATTTTGTCCTTCTATAATTGTGCCATTGATGTACAATAAAGAATCCTTGAGTTCTACAGGAGAGTAGTAAATCTTTTTCGCATTAATGAAATTTCTGAAATTCTGACCACTCTATCCATGTGGTCTGTGTACTTTCATACTATCTCATATATTTTGATTTCACGAATAAGATTTTTCAACTGTTCACTTGAAGTTTTAGTGTGATTTAATATAAAAACACCTAATAGAACTCAGTGATAAATAAAGTACTTGACCTGATGGTTTTTAAAAGACATGCATTTAACCACTAAATGAAGAACCTATATCTCTCACTTGATTTTGCATAAGTGGTATCCACCCTTGTCTCACCCTCTTGACATTATCTTGGGATCTATTCTTAGACACTACATTGTGCTAAATAAATGTAACTAGAAAGTGTCAGATTAAGTGAAATAGTTCAAACTGAGAAAGTAAAAATTCATGTTTTCTCCCATATATGGAAGCTAGATAGAAAAGAGAAATAAAGGGTATCTTGTAAAAATAGAAAGGAGACTAGTTGAGTAGAGGAAGAGGATGAGGATGAGGGTAGGGGGGAGACAAACAGAAGTAGTGGGGAAAGAAATTGAAATTATGTCAAGTTCCTGTAAGAACTGTCATATTGAATCCTAATACTGTGCATAATTATTATGCAATAACAAAGGATTAAAATATATAATTTGTCTTCAACTCAAAATATTATTGTTCATTGTTTTTACAGCAACATGAAGTATGATCTTCTGAATATTTATGTCTTATGATATTTAAACATGAAGAATGCCACTGAAGTTAATGTATTTGTACTCAAGGGCTTCACAGACAGCAATGAACTGCAAATAATTCTCTTTTTCCTGTTTCTAGCAGTTTACATTTTTACTCTTCTGGAAATTTAGGACTGATTGGATTGGTCATCTTGGATTCCCGGCTCCAAAATCCCATGTACTATTTTCTGAGTGTGTTGTCTTCTGTGGATGCCTGCTATTCTACAGATATTACCCCTAATATGTTAGCAAATTTTATATCAAAAAGCAAAATAATTTCATTCAATGGATGTGCAACACAGTCATTTCTTGCTGTTACTTTTGGAACCACAGAGTGCTTTCTCTTGGCAGCCATAGCTTATGATCGCTATGTGGCCATCTACAACCCACTTCTCTATTCAGTGAGCATGTCACCCAGGGTCTATGTGCCACTCATCATTGCTTCCTATGGTGGTGGAATTCTACATGCCATTATACACACTGTGGCCACTTTTAGCCTGTCTTTCTGTGGGTCCAATGAAATTAGACATATATTCTGTGATATTCCTCCTCTACTGGCCATTTCTTGTTCTGACACTCACATAAACAAGCTTCTGCTCTTCCTCTTTGTGAGCTCCATTGAGATAGTCACCATCTTGATTGTCCTGATCTCCTATGGCTTTATCCTGTTGGTCATTCTGAAGATGCATTCTGCTGAAGGGAGGAGGAAAGCGTTCTCTACCTGTGGCTCCCACCTGACTGGAGTGTCCATTTACCATGGGACCATCCTCTTCATGTATGTGAGACCAAGTTCCAACTATGCCTTAGATCATGACATGATCGTGTCGATATTTTATACCATTGTGATTCCCATGCTGAATCCCATCATCTACAGCTTGAGAAACAAATATGTGAAAGAGGCAATGAAAAGAGTTTTCAGGAAAAATTTGTGTATGGATAAAATTAAATTTTCACACAGAACACTAAAATTAAAAAAAAAGACAATTTCCATAATAAGTTCTGATAAAAAGTTTTGTCTTAGCTTACTAAGGTTTTTAAGTTTTTAAACTATATTTTAATTTTACATTAAGTTTTGAAATCATCATGGACGTAATATAAAGAATGATTTGTAATTTTTCTGGAACATGTTAATTCACTGATTTTAATTATTATCTTTATTTTAATTATATTTATTTATTGTGTTTCTTCGTTTTATTGAATAGTTCAAAATAAAAATCATATTCAATCCTCTTTTCAACTTGTGTACATGTATAAAAGTATCATGTATTTGTTTTTTTCTGAATTCATGTACATACTCATATCCATGTATGTACACATATATACATATATGCTGGCACCGATTTATTAATTTTCTAGGGCTACCATAATAATATACAGTAGAATGAGTTGCTCATAGAAGAAACATTTATTTTTTCACAGTTCTTGGTCTATTGTCCCAAAATAAGTTGTCCATTGACTGATTTCTTTTGAGACTTCTTTCTGTGGTCTGTGAATGACCACTTTGTCCTTCTGTCTTCATGTGGTCTTCCCTCTATCTTTCTGTGCCCTAAACCCTCATTTTTATAATGATATCAGGCATATTGGATTAAGATCCACCCAAAATTTCTCTTTTTAACTAATTATCTCTTTGAACATATTGTGGCATATTATGCAACATTAGGGGTTTCAATTTCAACATATTAAATTATACATATATAAATATATATGCATATATGCATGTATGTATGTACATGTATATACTCTCATAGAGAGCTATGTATATGGGTAGCCTTTACTTTAAAACATGTTATCTTTCATCTCTATAGATGTCAATTGCATAGGATCCCATGGTTGCAAATAAGTGTCTCTTTATATCTCACTATCTTGATCATATATCACCTGACCAATAGCAAACCTACAGATAACATAAATCCAGACTGCTTTTCATAAAATGCCTGGTGTCCAACTCGAATTCATTCTCAAACTCTATGCATTTATAGCAGTCAAATTATACCCTGGATCACATACCACAGATAATGTGCCCAAATTCCTAGGTTCATTACTGGAATGTTTTGTGACAGTGTTTCTTTCTGCATGGGCAGAAAACATTTTCTTTACTTCTCATAAAAGAGACTGGGCATTGTCATGTATCTAGGTGATTATTAAACTGAAAAATAAAAAAGGATGCACAGGTTAGAGTCAGGTACAACTGACTTTTGCATTTGGCTCTTCCAAGAACTAAGCCTCTGCCATTTTCATAGATTCCTTATGTGCCTAGTGCAGAGCTTCCTAGTCCTGACCCCTTCCTCTCTGTGAGTCTTTACACATGCTATCAATCTTTATCATCCATGTCCATGAATGAATGTACAGAAAATGACCTGTTATACTCTCAGTTAGCCCTTGTTTCAACAGATCTCATTTTCAATACAAAGAGACATTTTATCTCTTCTAAATGCTTATCTTATTGGTTACATGATGATCACAATTATCTCCTTGGTGTCTCTCTATATTTCTTTTTTCTTAAGTGAATCTCCTTCCCTTTCATTTTTATATAATTTGCATTTTTATTTATGTCTTTTATTATCTGATCTATTTTATGTCATCTAGAACAGTGACACATTGTCACTTAACATATAGATGATGGAAAGATCTATGTTTATGAACCAAAATAATTAATTTTCTTAAATGGCCATATTACCAAAAGTGATATGCAGATGCAATAATCATTAAAATACCAATGACATTATTCACAGAAGTAGTCAAAGTCCATATGGATAAACACAAGATCCAAAATAGTCAAAACAAACCTCAGCAAAAACAGCAGTGCAGCAGGCATTGCCATGTCTGATATCAGAATGTAATAGAGCCACAGACCCTTAGACAACAGAACAGAATAGAGGACACAGAACCAAACCCATGCTGTGACTGTCATCTAATCTTGGCAAAGGTGCCAAAACCAAACTTTGGGGAAGACAGTGTTTTTAAGAAATGGTTCTGGGGTAATTGGATATCCATATGTAAAAGATCAGATCGCTATATTTTACCTCGACAAAAATCATTTCAAGACAGATCAGAGATCTAAGTATAAGACCTAAAACATTGAAATTCCTTAAAAAAAAAAAAAGCACAGTGGAAACACTTCAACACATAGGCACAGGCAACGACTTCCTGAACAGGACTCAGCTCAGGAAATACTAAGAAGAATTAATAAATGAGTTGGCATCAAATTAAAAAGCTTCTGCACAACAAATGAAACGAATTAGCAGAGTGAAGAGGGAGTCTACAGAGTAGGAAAATGTCTTTTCCAGTTACTCTTCTGACAGGATTAATATTTTGAACTCAAAAATATCTACAACAATAAAAAACTACAATCAATAAATGGGCACATGAATAGACACACTCCTCAAAAGTAGAAGTATAAGTGGTCAATAATTATATGAAAACAGTTTAATATATTCAGCTACCAGGGAAATGCAAATCGAAACCATTGAGGTTTTATTTCACCCAGGTCAGAACAGTAATCATCAAAAATACAAATAATAACCAATGCTGACGAGAATGTGGGAGAAAAAGAGCATTTATACACTGTTGGTGGGAATGAAAAGTAGTACATCCATCACAAAAATCAGTAAGAGATTCCTCAGTAAACTTAAAAAAAGAAAACACTAATGAAGGTCCAACTATACCTCTCCCTATTGTATTTCTGAAAGAATGAAGTCAGCATAATATAGAGAAAACTGACACTAATGTGTATCATAGGACAATTCCCAACAGCCAAGTGGTGGAATCTGCCTAGATGTCCATCAACAAATGAATGGATAAAGAAAACGTGGTACATATGCACGATGGAATGCTACTTAATAACAAAGAAGGATGAAATCACGCGCATTTGCAGAAAAAAATGAATAAAACTCAGATCATCATATTAAACAAAATAAGCCAGACTCAGAGAGACAAGCATTGCATGTTTTCTTTCATATGTGGAATCTAGTAGAGAAAAGACATGAATGTAGAAGGGAGACAATTAGTGAAGAGGAAGAGAATCTGTGCTGAGAGGAAGGGATGGTAAGCGTGGGTAGCAGGGAGGTGGAAATAATCAAAATACATTGTGTGAATACAACACAATGTTATGAATATCCACTAAAAATGTCCTTAATGAATAAGTGTTTTAGATGATAAAATTTCAAAAAAGTTAATTTCATCTCAGAGATATATGAAACAGGATGTTAAATGTTAGATATTTTAATATGTCCTTTTTTAATTTTAACTTTTTTTTAGTATATTTTTTAATTTTTTTACAGACTGCATTCTGATTCATTGTACACAAATGGGGTACATCATTTTATTTCTGTGGTTGTGCGCAATGTAGATTCATACCATTCGTGTAATCATGCATGTACATAGGGTAATGATGTCTAACTCATTCCACCATTTTTCATACCCCTGCCCCCTCCTCCCTCTCATTTCCCTCTTTGTAAATTTCTTCCATTCTTCTCTCACTCCCCACCCTCCACCCCCATTATATATCATCATCCACTTATCAGGGAAAGCATTCAGCCCTTGTTTTTTTGGGGATTGGCTTATTTCACTTAGCATACTCTGTTTCTTAACATTAAGTTTCTTTTTAAATGGAGACAAAATTTATAGAAAGAGAAATTCATATACCTTACATGTAAAATTTAGTAAATGTATGTACCTGTGTAGCCAAATCCCAGCCAACGTTTCCATCATCATGAACATTCCCTTCTGCCTTCATCTAGTCCATGACCATGTCTCAGAAACAGCTGTTGTGATTTTTTTTTTTTTTTGGTCATAGACTAGTTTTTCCTGTTCTTACACTTCCTATAAATAGAATTATGTAGAATATATCTTTTGGGTCTGAAATCTTCCACTCAAAATGTTTTTGAGAATCAGCCATGTTATTGCATGTACCAATAGCAGCTCATTTCCTTTTAAAAAACTGGATAATATTTTGTTGCAGAAAAATATCAGCATTTGTTCAATATATTTTCCTGGAGCATCTGGGGAGGGGAGGAGAAGTCTATTTTATTCACTACTTTTTTTCCTTGACTATTAGTCACATTTCCTCTGTTTTCACATACCTAGTGATTTTCAACTATATACTGGACTTTATGATGGATATGTTGTAGAGGCTCTGAATTCTGTTATCTTCCGCTGATTATTTCAAGCATGGATTTAAATTACAACTAATCATTTTGGACTTGTGGAGTTTTGGTTTTGCCTGTAGTAAGGGGGAGATATTTTCCAAGTGTCTGCAACTTCATAGAAATCAAGCTCCAAACTCTGACTCTTAAAAAAAAAAAAAAAGACAAATGAAGACAAAATAACTTGAAATTTCAGAGCATAGTGTTCTAGATCAGTTGGAAATTAGAGAGGGAGCTCCTCGAAAGCAGAGTTTATTACATGGGGTGCCAAAGTCTGCAGGTAACCTCCCCTTAAATATTCCCACCCCTAAAATGCATATCCACAATGAAGACTTCAAAAAGACAAGTAAAAACCAAGTTGAGAAATTGAAACAACTGAGCAGAACTACCAGATCCACATCACAGGAGAGGCAGAGTTTGGAGCTTGATTTCTATCAATATATCCTTCTTTATTCCTTTATCTTTTATTTTTTCCTCTTCATTCTGTTAGTCAATTTTGCTATTCCTTTCCGATTTTTGACCTGAATTTATTTTCTAATGAAGTTAGTGGCATACATACATTAAAGGACTAATATATTTATTATCTGTATTTATTTTTGTTTTTTATTTCTGTTTTACTTAAGAATAGTTTTGAAATTTTTTAACTACCTAAATAAAAGTATTAAAGAAATTTTATTTTTATTTTATTTACTTCTACACAGAATGCATTTTGTATTATTTTCTATACCAGATCTCTTTTAAGCTAATGTATGACAATATTTCATAATTACTTCACATGCTCTTGAACTGAAAGAAACCCCTCTTATTTGGGGTAAAAGTTCAATATAAAATTATGTGTAATAACAATCTTTGGGCTGTGCAGTAAGTTTTCTGTCTTTTTAATGGTTCATTGACTGGTTTTATTGGAGGTATGTAGGTTTTCCAATGTCAGAATCCTATTTTTCCTTCCCTTCTCTTGATGAGAAATTCCCTACTTTAGAACATTGATAGTTACATTGCTTTTTTAATATTTTTTATTTTTTAATTTTTATTATTTTTACAGACTGCATTTTGATTCATTATACACAAATGGGGTACAACTTTTCATTTCTATGATTGTACATTGCTCTTTGAACAGATAAGACTCATGCCTAAGTTTTCATGGTGAATTAAATTATATCATCACAAAGCAGCCTTTTGTTCATTTTGATGCTCTTCCACACATTCTATATTTTTGATACAGAAAGTTACAACCAATGTTTTCAAGTTTAGTACCTAAATGCATTTGTGCCCATTTATTCATCTGTACCTTTATGAAACACTTTGTAACATATTTGACTTTAAAAAGAAAGTGTACTGAGGCGGCTATTGGAGCAGGATTTGGAGATGAACTTTGTTCACCACCCCTCCCCAACTCCCCAAAATAAATTTGTACAACTCTCCATGCATAGAAATACCTTCAGAAGAGTTAAGGAAAACAAGTGGGAGATGACAGTATTGGAAATATAATAATAATAATAATAATGCCATAAACAATAAAAAATACCACATGGGAGTTTCTGGAAAGGATGGTGTTACCTTACTTAAGTCACACCTCCCTCATCTCCAGGCAGCACAGAACCTCGAGGAATGCCACACACTTGGAACAGGGAAGGGCACATAGGACCTTACCTGGGACACCACCACTGGACCTGCCACAGGAAAACCCTACACAACAGATCCCCACAGCTCCATATTCTAGGCCACAGTCTGCAGACTGAGACTACAAACCTGACCTGGCATGAGACAGGATCATATGGTCACAGTCCTCAGGCTTGTAGGACAAACTCCAACTTATACCACTGCTGGGCTGACTTTCCTGGTCAGGGACTCCACACAGTCCAGAACAGCTGGCAAGCCCCCGGCGCTTCAGGAACCCCACATTGCTGCACTGACCACATCAGCCTGGGCTTCTGGCAGAGCCAGGCCAGTCACAGCTACTCTGCAATTACAGTGAACGTGAATGCTGCCCTGAGCCTTTCTCAGACAAAGTCAAGCTCAGAAGACAGGGATAAGCTCCTACTGCTTCGAATGCACAGACACTGATGCATGACCACAAACACCAAGACAGTCAAGGAAACGTGTCATCACCAACAGAGAAAATGAAGAGTTAGATTGACCGAAAATAAATGAAGACCTATGAACTTAACAGACACATATAGAGCATCCAGCCTAACAGCTGAAGAATGCATATTCTTCACAATGGCACATGGAGCATTCTCCAACATAGATCATATATTAGAACACAGAAGAGTCTAAACAAATTTATGAAGATTGAAATAACATCAGGTATCTCCTACCTTGGTATAAATCTGAGCATCAGTTACATGAATAACGTTGGTAATATCACAAATATATGGAAATGTAAAAAAAAAATTCTATCCCAAAAGTGTTTTTTTTTAAAGCTATGCTAAGTGTGTTGACAATCACAGTTTTTCCTCAGCTACAATGGTGTAATACAAGTCCTAATGAAGCCATCGTAAGTTTAGAATATCACAAGTCAAAAACACATTTAGTAATACCCTGATAAACACATCAAAAATTATAGATTGAACTATTCCAGATTCAGAGACTTCTAAATATATGATAATTTGATTATGAGTATGATTTTTGTTAAAATTAAAATAATACACAGGAAATATATAATGTTAGGAAATTTTTCAAAATATAACTTATATGCTCTAATTTTTTACCTAGCAAATGTAAATTTTATGACATTTAGTATGTTTTAGTATGTTAGAGTTGTGCACTTTGACCACTGAAAATAAAATCTCTACTGTCTAATAGTCATTCCTAATTTCCCACTTTCCTGTCCTATAAACATTAATCTACGGTCTCCATGTGTTTGCTCATTATCTGCCTTCCATACAAAACTATTATTAAATATGTGATCTTTTATATATAACATATTTAATCAAAATAGTGTTGAGGGTCATCCATTTTGTGACATTATTTATAGGTTATTTTCTCTTATTGCCAAACAAGTGAGTTACTAAGGTTCATCAGAGGCTGTTGATAAACATTTGTTGGTGCTGCTGATAGAAATGAGAGTGATTTAGTCTGCTCAAATTTGCAGATACAGGAGAAAAAAAAAACACTCTGAAGAAGATAGAACAATTTATCAGATGAGGGAATGGTTCTAGGGATGGTTCTAGGGAGAGGGTAGTCAGGCTGCAGGATATTCTGGGGAAGAAATAGACTCAGAAATACAGTAACTCAGCAAAGCAAGGCTATACTTGCAAAGAACTCTTCAGAGCTTAGCAACTAGCCTCCGTGGTTGGCTTTCGTATATAATGTAATTCTGTGTCCCTGGTCATCTTTGTTGCTCTGTTCTCTCTCAGTCATTACCATCTTCTGAATTATTGAATAGGGTCATACATCACTCTATCAACAACCCAGTCTGAAAGGTAAGATTTTCAAACTGGAAAAAATATTTTGTTTTCACATAGATATTGGTTAAGTAAGAATGTAATTTATTAAGTATTTATAGGACTATTCAAACTATCTGCTCCCTCTGATGTGGTCACTTTTACGGATTTACATATTTCATTTAATTTTAAAATGTATTAGCAATTGGTGATTTGTATGATCTCTTGTTTTATGCTAAATATTTGTGAGAACTCTAGTGATATCATTTATTTCCTTCCCGATAGGTACTACGTATTTTTGTTCTTTTCAGTAGTGACCATCAGGATTATAAAATGTATATTTATTGTCCTATAATCTAACTAAAACAATATTTTAAAAATGTTTTATCATATGATTCTTAAAATAGTATATATCCTCCTTTCTTATTTGTGCACTATTTTTCATTAATTTCACATTTATTTATTACCTAATCCTACATTGCATCAAGACAGTTTTATTTTTTTGAAGCAATCAATATTAAAAAGTCACTATTTGTTACACTAACCTTCATTTTTCATTTTTGATTTTATTTCTTTATGCACATCTGAGAGTTTTATTGTTACCATGTTGCTCCATACCTGGAAAATTTTTTAAAGCACAAACCTTTTAAACTAATTTAGTGTCTGTGATTTTGGTGTTCATTTGCATATATGTGTTACCTGTGTGTTTAAACATATTTCCTGAATATGTATTTATTTTACCTAATGTGAGAAATATATTTCAAATTATTTAGTGGGAAAATATTTTTTTGATGCTGGGGATGGAACCCAGGGACACTTAAACAGTGAGTCACATCCCAATTCTTTTCTTTACATTTTTCATTTTGAGACAGGGTCTCACTAAGTTGCTGAGACTGGCTTTGAACTTATAATCCTCCTGCTTCCTGAGTTTCCTGAGTTTCCTGAGTTGTTAAAATTACAGGAGTGTGCCACAATGGTTTTTGTCTTTTACTACTTTGAATATACCTTCATTATTTCCTGGTGTATAATATTTCTTATAGTAACTGACAAAACTGTTATTTTTTTTCTTCAATATCTAATAAGTATCTCCATCTGAATTTTTTAGCTAGTTCAATTTTAATCAGTGACACTTCATAGTCTATGTGTTTTTTGGTTGTTTGGTTGATTTATTTTTTTGTATTTATCCATGATGGTGAACATTACATTCACTGATTTGACTGTGAGATGCCAAGGTATATGACAAATAGTGTTTCTGTGAGACTGTCTTGGATGAGATTAGCATTTGCATCTGTAGAATCTGAGTAAACAGATTTCCCTTTATCATGCCTGTGAGCATCATCCAATCAATTGAAAGCCTATGTAGAACACACAGAAACCCTCCCAGGAGAAAGAATTTCCCAGAGTTCTGATTTATGTAATAACCAGGATAAGCTCTTCCTGGTTCTACAGCAGACTGCCTCTGGACTCCAACTGGAAAACTAGCAGTAGCTAGTAATGAGCAATGGTATGCAAACATAGCATCACAGGGACACTGGGTTTCTTTGAATTGCCTCCAGTGAGCAACCAACTACTTTGTAGAACAACACCAGGAGTACTAACCCTGGGAATAAACAGGTGAAAACAAAGGACGAACATTAAAAATGTCATCAAAAAAGGGAGTATCAGTGGGGTTAACTCACAACAGGTCTATTGAGTTCATTGTAAAATGAGGATTTATGGACATAGGGTTTTCATTGGATTTCAGAATGAAAATTTCATTAATAACAAGTGCGCTAAGATGAACTCTGCCTGGTCTTTGGTCCCAGAACCTGCATTAATATATGATTGACTTGTGGATGAAGCCACCTGAACAGGACAGTAGCCATGACAGTTCTGGAGAAGATTAACTAGAGTCAAAAATTCCCTGGCCCGGTGTGAAGGAGGAGATACATACTCTTGGTAAAGACTACAGAAGGTGGAACCGAGCTCTCCTGACAAACATCTAACAGCAGTAATTTGGAAGCAGCACTGTTTCCTTTGTTGTTCTCTGCTGGGAGGTGACCCAGTCCCTCTCTCTGACAGTGCTCTCTGCTTGAGCCTTACTTTGGTTTCACTTCACTTTCACTCATAATAAAGTTCTCTTACTTGGTTTTTGGTGTTTGACTTTAAATTTTCTTTCATATGAACCCAAGAACCAAACCCAAGTTTTGGAACTTCGGTTCCCCACTCAACTGGGACACTCTTGGGAGACTGCCAACTCATCCTGAAAATTTTGGACTTGCTAATCTCTAAATTTTGGACTTTCTAGTTTCTATAATAACATGAGCCAATTCCTTCCTAATCAGTCTTCTCTCAGTGTATGTATACTATATATAATCTTATATGTAGCTACATAAACACATACACACATCCTAGTGATACTAGTTTTATGGAGAACATTGACTAATTCTTATTATTACTGGGAGTGGTTCTAGAGGAAGGTTATTGAGTAAGATATTCATAATTTCTTTTGGAGTTTCTTTAACTGACTGTCTACTATAATATTTTAAAAGGCCTCATGGCTCTTTTTTCCCACAGTGAAGAGAATACCAGTAGTCTGAGTGAAATATGACAATACAGACCTTACATCACTGTTTTACACTGAAAATCAAACACTTTCAAGGAGAATTTGAGTGACCATTATAGCCAAACTGAGTATAAAATGACGGGCTTATTGTTCCTGATGTCTCTAAATGAATTGGGACAAGAAACAGAAAAGCTCAGGTGTTTGAATATCCAGAACTAGTAACATATAAATCACCTGAAACCTTCTATGTCAGGCCCTGAAGAGACCTTTATATCCTGAAGTGCCAGGGCTAATGTTGATGAAAACCATATCCAGATCTCATCTTGGGGTGGCAGACATAAAACACAAATCAAATTCTGACAGGTGACTACAAGAATTTAAATGTGAGGGGAGAATGGAAAGGAATATGAAACGAAAGTTGAAATAAAACATGTGGTAAGATGCTGACGAAGCTGAGGACTTTGATCCTAAATGCTCATGACTCCTTTTTGTCAGTACAAGTAGGCAGATCCACATGGGTGGATTAACTCTACATTACCTGAAGAAATGCAGTGTTGCCCTGTAAGACAGTTTCCCTGCAAGATCTTTCTGATTCTCTTCAGGACTCACCAGCACAACCTCCTCGATGTTTGACATATTACTATACTCATGTCCCAGGAAACTCCCCCAAATGAGGTGCAAAGTATAATCATGTAAAGATGCTACACTCCAAGAGAATTATATAATCTCCCTAATCTATACAGATGGAAATTCAGAAAATATGCGTGATAATGAATATTAAGAATATGAGATAATGCTGCAGGGAAAATAAATTTTTCAGGCTGAATTTATTGACATGGTTTCAGTAAGCAGAAATTCTGTACTTAGCTCACACATTTAGAAAGTCTTTTAAGATTTTCTTTGATCAGCTGAAACACGGACCATATGTAGCCCACAGTAATTAGAAATACTGCACCCACATTTTTTTTTCCATACAGAAAGTGATTCAAATGCTTAGGGAGATTGGAAAATCAGAATGGGTTTGTCACTTAAGACTACTAACCCAGACGGAAGAATCTAGAAGATAAACTGTTCATCATGACAGTGGAAAATCCATTGTGAGAGGAGACACATCCTCAGCTTTCTTGAAGGTCATACAGTGGAACCAGAACTTCTAGTGGGACCAGAACTTATAGTGGGAATTACTGCTACTTTTAGGTAAGTCTAAATTCAGTAAAAGTAATTAGAAACTGAGGTAGTATAGTTCAAGTATCAGTTCTCAATTTTCAAAGACATAGTAATCACAGCTACTGTAATGAACTATAGAGTTAAAGCAATAATAAATGATCTACCCCAAGCAAACATATCATCTTGGCAAGTTGATTGTGACTATCCTAGAAGTGAAATAGATAAAAGCCTACTAAATTATTATTTCCTCTGTATAAGCAGAAATATTTCAGATCAAGTGAATGAAGGTCTAATCTGAATCATAAAAAGAAAATGAAACAATTCCTTTAAAATATTTATACTCGATCTAATATATAGATTCAAAATAACCTGAATAAAGGAGAGTCCATGTACCCCAGGGGAAGGATTCGGAACACTTCCCAAAATTTTGTGTTGTTAGTCTTTTCTCAGAGATACTTGTGAACTTTTACCAGATTAACTGTGCATTAATGGAAAGATCTGACCATATCTTTCAAAGATTATTAGACTCTAACTCTAAACTGCCAGAAATTACAGGAAATCAAAAATTGGTGTACCATCAGAATAGATGCTTATCAAGGCACCTAAAGGTATTTTAACAGAGGTTAGTATCACAGCAAGTCCAGTGTCTTCATAAAACTATCCTGTGATTAATTTTCCAATTTTGAAATATTAATTATAAAAAATATACTTGTCAACTTCAGCTAGAAGAATCCTTACACTGGTTTCCTAACCTGTAGATGAGGGTAATTATGGTGGGAGATGAAAATGGTAGCCATTAGAACTCTCTTTATGTAGGAATGTAGTAAAGCAAAAGCAGCATTGAGTTCCTAGAGGCATCTTAGATATTACTTTCAAAATAAGGACTTGAACAGTAAAGGGGTGGTGATTCCCAAAACATTCCAATTTTGACTCCTCTTTGACTTATTCTGAAGGAAAATGGGTTTTGTAGAACAGTGGATTATTATAAACTTAATCAGGCAGTGACTCCAGATGTGGCTTCCATACCATATTTAGTTTCGTTGCTTGAATGTATAAACACATCTCTGGTAACTACTGTTCATACCAATTGTTCAGGGAAATATTTTCTCTTCATCCCTGTCATAAACACCATCAGAGGCAGTTAGCTTTCAGATAGCAAAGCCAGTAATGTATCTTCACTCTCATACTCAGTGGTATATCAACTATTCAGCTCTGAAATTATACAGATCTCACACATCTTTACAACCTCAAAGATATCATGCTGGTGGACCACTACTGAACAAAAAGTAGCAATTACTCTAGGCTTACTGGTAAAAGAATTGTTTGTCAGAGGGAGGGGGAAAATCTGACAACAATTCATGGACTTCAGCTTCAGGATAATTTCTGGGTGTCAAGTTCTATGGGGTATGTGGGACTATTTCTTCTCAGATGGAGTTCAACTTGTTGCATTTTCTTTTGTTCAATCTAGAAAGAGACAGAAAGCTTAATGGGCCTATTTGGACTTTAGTGGAACGGCATATTCCTTTTTCAAGTAAGTTACTACAGAAAATATGCTGCATAAACTGAAAAGCTGCAAGTTTGTTTGGCACCCAGCACAAACAAAGCCTAAACAAGTTGAGCCTGCCCTGCAAGCTCCTCTGAGATTTGAGCCATATGACACACATCCATCCCAGCACATGAAATATTACTGGCAGATGAAGCTGTTTGAAACCTTTGCTAGTATGCTGAAGGTGCAGGCCATTCAGATGTTGAAGAGCCCTGCCATGCTCTATGGACAACTAGTGTTTTAGAAACAGATAAGTGATGGCTACAGGACCTTAGTAGATACTGAATGCTTAGCAATAGACCTCAAAGTTGCCATGTGACTCAAGCTGACCTTGAGGAAAAGGGTTGGATCCTGCCTTGCCTTGTCATGTCTTTCCTCTTTCTCTTCTCACCCTCCCCCATTCTGTCTTTCCCTTTCTCTTTTTGAGGACTGGGGATTAAACCTCCAGAGCTTCTAGGCAAGTGCTCTACCACCAAATGACATCCCCGACCCAAGGAAATGGGTATTTTCTAATCCACAACCCATTTGGGTATATCCAGCAGCATCCCATCATGAGATTAGTCCTTAGCAGACTCTGAAAAGTCCAAGTAAGTTGCATGAAGTGCTCTAAAAGGCCCATGGTCCATGATTCTGCCGAACTGACTTTATAGGAGTTTCCTACCATGAGTTGGCAGGATAAGAGACACCTCCATCCTGGTTGATAGGTAGTTCTGCATGATGGGCAGAAAAGTGGACAACTGCAGCACTATAACCCCTTATGTGGAGTGTTAGGGTTGAGGTGTAATGGTTTCTTCCACCTAGACAGACTCAGGGTGCAGGAAGTGGAACATGGAGTAAAAGATTATCCCCCAGTTTTAAGATTTAATGTTGTTTGCCTATTGTATATTAGAGTTACTTAATTTTGGCCCTTTCATTTTTGATTATATCAGTTAAATTCCTGTAAATTCCACATAGATCAAGGGATGCAATGAATTATGAGCTATAGTGGAAACCATTGCATAGACCCACCAGCAGGTCCTGAGGGAGGCTGTCAGAGAGGTCTCCATCCCTGACTCTTGCATTCCTGCTTAAGAGGATTCCAAGCATGACATAAGATGTAGTAAAAGAATAGCAAAGTTTGTTAAAAGAAATATGAAAAAGGTAAAGGGAACAGTCTCAAGGGAGACAGTGGGTACTCTCAGAGAGGAGAAGGATATCACATCCCTTCTGCCCTCCAGTTGTACTGGGAGTCCCAAGAATGTTTCCAGAGTCCTGCCCAGGTCTGCCTCTTTACTTTTGACTGACAGCAGGATTGCATCAGACCTTTAAATTCCCACTGTGCATGGTAAAGCTTCAAAAAACTCTAGGTCACTTTGACCCATGCTGACCAGTTCTAATTGGAATTTATTCATACAGATTTTATGGTTAGGGGGAGTTATCCTTATCTCCCTTTGTTCTGGAATCTGGCCTGGGCGAGGGTTTTAGAAGTCTCCCTTCTTCAGGATAACTTGGAAAGGTTGAGTCTTTGGGGCCTGCATGTCTCTTACAGTTAACAAGTTTGCCGAGGAATATAACATAGCCTATTGATTTAAACCAGGCAGGCCTGCAAGTGAATTGATTTTGAGCCCCATATTTTTTATTGGTATATTACAATAGTACATAATGGTGGGATTTGTTGTTAAATATTCATACATGCACACAATATAACAATATAATTTGACCAATATCATTTTCAATGTTTCCCTTTTTCCTCCCCTTTCCCTCTCCAGCACAGTGGGCCCAGGTTATGGAATCATTCCCTTAACCTCATGTTCCCATTGCTCACATCTGTCTATTACCTCTCAGAAGCCACATTACCAATACTCTGAATACTTCCCATTGTCTTAGTGAAGATCTTTAATCATTCCTAAAGTATCATCTAAAAGGTAAGCAATGAGGTTGGTAAGGTGGAAAGAAATGTCTATTCTTTCATTAAACGGATAACTTGCTGCAAAATTGGGACTCTGTGACCAGGTAGCTTAGGTTTAAATTCTGGTAGTCTCAAGTGCTGTGTGTGTCATCAAGTAAATTTCTTAAAGTTTGTATGTTGCTATTTTCTCATCTATGATAAATAGTAATATTATTACTGCTTCTGGAATTGTTATGAGAGCAAAGGAAATATATATTATATATGTAATATATTATATACTTATATATAATATATACAACATTTATGTAATTTTATACATATATATGTGTTTATGTGTGTGAACATACATCACATTTATGCTGTTGTTCAGTACCTAACCTAATAAGCTGCCTATAATTCTCAGTTTTTAGTATTACCTATGTATTCATTGACTCACTATTTAATAAGTAATTTCTCAGTAAACCCCAAGTGCTAGGTATGTTTTTAAGGTCTAGGGATATAATTCTGAGGACACATAGGTACCATGACTGTCTTAATACAAGTTACAGCCTGAAGATAGTTGTAGATAGTGATAATAATCACAGTACACCAAAACATTTTAAATGAGAACATTGCTAAGTAATGAAAAAAAAAAAAAAAAAAAAACAGGCCCCAAGTAGACAGAATAAGGGAAAAAATGTTATTTATTTTTTGTCTGACATGATGGCACATGCCTGTATTCCCAGTGATTTGGGAGACTGAGGCAGGAGATTGTAAGTTCAAAGCCAGCCCCAACAATTTAGTGGAATCCAGCTGCAAAATAAAGAAAAAAAAAATTAAAGGGCTGGGGATGTGTCTCAGTATAAAACACCACGAGGTTCAATTCCTAGTCCCCCACCCCACAAAATAAAAGTTTTCTTTAGGCAAGGAAAGGTAATTGAGATGAGATAGAGTGATGGTTTATTAATTTGAAATTTAAATATTTCATTCTTTATACTTTCTTAAACAAATAGCAAGTCATAAGAAGCTGTTCATGTTCACTATTTTGTTTCTAATTTACTAGGAATGAAAGGAGGATAGTAGAATTTTCATGTAGGTTAAATTGACATCAATTGTTGATGAATTTGTAGAATGTGAAATAAGTCAAATATTTCTAGACATATGTCAGCACACCACTTCACCTACTGTTCACTTCTTTCTTAGGAAACAATGACTGTATTTTATTAATTAGAAAAATAAACAGGTCCAAAATCTTTCAGACAAGATATACTAAACACATCTTACCAATTTAAACACCCTAATAAAACGATAGACTCTAAGAATAAAATGATTCTGGAATACTGCAGACATTTTGAATTTTATAGGCAGATATTTAATTGTTTGTTGTCATTGTTGCTTTTTTCTTGTACCAGGGTTGAACTCAGGGGTACTCAACCACTGAGCCACATCCCTAGCCCTTTTTGTATTTTATTTAGAGACGGGGTCTCACTGAGTTGCTTAGCACCTCGGTGTTGCTGAAGCTGGTTTTGAACTTGTGATCCTCCTGCCTTAGTCTCCTGAGCCACTGGGATTATAAGCATGGGCAAATATTCTTTCATTAAAAATTCATATCTGATAATTATTTGTATGAATCTCAAACTCATACTACATATTTAACTCTTCAGAGGGGAGGTATGAAAAATGGTGGAATGAGACAGACATCATTACCCTAAGTACATGTATGATTACACAAATGGTATCTACATCATGTACAACCATAGAAATGAAATGATGTACCCCATTTGTGAACAATGAATCAAAATGCAGTCTGCAAAAACATAAAAAAAATAATTAAAATAAACATCATTTTGTTACTATATTCTGATTGGTAATTCACAGGAAAAATAGGCTTGGAAAGAAAGTAGTATTTCATTGAAAGAAGGGTGAATTTCTGTCTTTAGCACCTCTTCAAATAAATTTTAGAACAAAATTAAAGAATAATTTTGAAGAAAGTAGGAGCAGATGCCAACAGAAGTGAAGTCAGAGTGTTTCCATGCTGTGCACTTGTTCCGTGGATGTAAATTTTGAGTAATGATAACTTTGCAAGATGGTTTCTTTGATATAAATAAGGAAGGTGGGGCTAGGTGCTGAGGAAGGATTTAGAATTGGAGTAAGCCCCTAAAGTAGGCTAACTTTGCAGTCATTTATAAATAGCTCTTTCCTAGCCAGCAGTTTTGTTTTTCTTGAACCTTAAAAGATGTGAGGACGATATGGCTTCGACATCTGTCACCCCATTGATCTCCAGGGTTGATTCAGCTGATCTGGCTGGCTGGGCGGGTGTCCCCTTCCTCCCTCACCAGGAGCGTCCCTCCCGAAGAGGACGACCTTCTCAGATAGAGAAGGATCGTTCTTCGGTCAGGGTATACGAGTAGCTGAGGTCCCCTGCTAGAACCTCCAAACAAGCTCTCAAGGTCCATTTGTAGGAGAACGTAGGGTAGTCAAGCTTCCAAGACTCCTGACACATCCAAATGAGGTGCTGCACGTGGCAGTCTGCCTTTCAAAAAAAAAAAAAAAAAAGACTTCTCAGTAAATATTTACATTTGGTACCACAATATTTCTGGTAGTTCCAAAATGGATCATTAATTTCTATGAATGAAAAGGGCCAGGAAAGATTTAATAGGGAAAGAAAATTCATGATATATAGAAACAGAAAAACAGCAAATGGTATGCTCACAAGCTTGAATGGATCTCAGTGTGTGATCAAATGTTTAGAACATAAGATTTGGGATTCTCACATATGGATTCTAGAATGGTAAATTAACTCCATAAGGAATGTAGAAGATTTGCTATAAGTAATTAGAAATTTTCTTTATTCATAGAATCTTGAGGACATTGCTTCTAGTTAAAGCAAACAAAACTCAATTCCACCATTACCAGAATACCACAAGAGCCCAGAATGTTTAATATGGATTTCTTTGGTAAAATAATGGGCATTTACAAATAGCAGACACAATTTATCATAATTTGAGAAGTGCTGTACTGGAGAGTTAAAAATTTTATTCATAAATAAACTAGTATATATAGCACTATTAACTAAAACCAGGACATTTCCTCTCTAGTGTCTGAAATATACAGATATGAACAGACATCCACTTTTATTTTTTAAAATTTACTCAAATCTAAAAATGTACATGACTTATGAAGAAACTTCTCTCAATAATTTTTTCATTGCCTCTTTTACATCTTTGTTTCTCAAACTGTAGATGATGGGATTCAGCATGGGAATCACAATGGTGTAAAAGATTGACACTATCATGTCATGATCCAAGGCGTAGCTGGAACTTGGTCTCATGTACATGAAGAGGATGGTCCCATGGTAAATGGACACTCCAGTCAGGTGAGAGCCACAGGTAGAGAACACTTTCTTCCTCCCTTCAGCAGAATGCATCTTCAGAATGGCCAACAGGATGAAGCCATAGGAGATCAGGACAATCAAGATGGTGACTATCTCAATAGAACCCACGAAGTAGAAGAGGAGAAGCTGGTTGGTGTGAGTATCAGAACAAGAAATAGCGAGGAGAGGAGGGATATCACAGAAAACATGTCTGATTTCATTGGACCCACAGAAGGACAGACGGAAAGTGGCCACTGTGTGTATGGTAGCATGTGAAATGCCACCAACATAGGAAGCCACGATGAGTGGCACATAGACCCTGGGTGACATGCTCACTGAATAGAGAAGTGGGTTGTAGATGGCCACATAGCGATCATAAGCCATTGCTGCCAAGAGAAAGCACTCTGTGGTCCCTAAAGTAACGAAGAGAAGCATCTGTGTGGCACACCCAAGAAATGAAATGGATTTATTTTCTGCCAGAAAATTGACCAACATTTTTGGAGTGACAACTGTAGAATAGCAGGCATCTAAGAATGATAGAACACTCAGAAAGTAGTACATGGGGTTGTGGAGCCTGGAATCCTCAATGACCAACAGGACCAACCCCAAATTTCCTATCAGAGTAAAAAGGTAGATGGCAAGAAATAGGAAAAATAGGAAGACTTGGAGGTTAAAATCATCTGTGAAGCCCATCAGCACAAACATGGTGACTTCTGTCACATTCTTCAACCGCATCCTGTAAACATCCATATCCGATGGCATCTTTTCCATTTTAGCTTTTACGAATAGATTGAAAAATATCCTGTATAAATAGAATTTTTGTAATTATATTCTCATTTGTTTCTTAGGGCATAATGATTTCCTTGGTAGTAATAACAAAGACAGTGACAAAGAATTGAATTAGCATGTGTTTTTACTGTATAAGGCAGAAGAAAAAATAATTCCACTCAATGTTGGTTCAATGCATCATGTTAAAAATTCTCGCAATTAAAGTGATTTTATTTTCCAAATAATTTTTGAATGAATTTTCTGTCATTTGTTTTTATGTTACATCATCTTAAAAATCACAAAAATGAATTACTACAGATGAACTTAAATTAAAAAATGTTGTACTGGCAAACACACAGCTGAGTAGTAGTCTTAGATTTACTACAAAGTACAGGAAAGCACTTTCTTTAATGTTGCACACTTTGCAATATAGAAGAAACAAAACTAACCTCATGGGTAAATTTAAATGACATAAACAATGTCAAAATTGTTTACTTTAAAATGTTTTCAGATTACTTGATATTGTCTAGTTAACACTGACTTTTTAACTTGCTGCATGGGATAGCCTTTTCAAACAAAACCACGTCATGTCTTCTCTTCTGGCAATTGTTTTGTTCCCTTAAATAGTTCAGGGATCTTTATTCTGGGGATAGGTGGTACTTTCTTCGCAAACCAAGACAATACAAAGTGCTTTATTTTAGGTTTTTTCCTCCAAAAACATACAGTATTGAGTTGCCAATTTGGGACCCTCAAATTTTATCAATTGTAATGAGAGGATTTTCCATTTATGCATTCCTACAAATTCCTTGGGGACCATTATTTTAGTATACATACTTTGACTATATTATTAAAACTGAATGAACTGTCCCCTCCCCACAGCAATGAAGAGGGACTTTCTCTGCTGAGAGTGGAGGACTGCCTCCCCTCTTCTCCATGGCATCTGAGGCTGACAAGAAGCAGGGAGGCTGACTGCCCCTGCCCTGGCTGGTTTAGAACTGGCTGACTTAATCTGCATATGTATATCTTCCGCCTTTTGTTCCACTTTGCCCTTGTTCAGGCCAGCTAAATCTTCATATGTATATCACATATTTAATTGTAACTGCTTCTGGGGTAGGCAATCTAGCTTCCTCCCTCCAGTGTGATCAAACTGCAAAACTGTGTGAAGTTCATTTTTCCATCTTTCGCTATTTTGGGCTGAGGGGCTGATTCCAGCAAGCTGGGAATCAGGCTAGGCTGCCAGTAACACCAGTAGCTGCTTATGGAATTTCTGAAGTAACTATGAAATAAAGGTCATCCGTAATAGCTAATAAAATTTTTGTACAAACTATTGCTAAAAGAATGAAGTCACTACATTTGCCACAAAGCAAATTTGATTTCTGGACTTTAGTCCCTGATATTATCATTCCTATTCAGTCAGTATGAAAGAAAGAAAGTTCATGACCAAAAACTAAAAATTAAAAGCCTCAGTTGCTGAAACAGAATTAAATATCGGATTCACTAAAAGTTATGGGGGTGAGTTCTACACAGTAAATTGTTTGTCCTTCAGCATGTCATAGTCCCAAACTCATGTCATAGTCCCAAACTCATCTTACTGTAGTAAGCACATCCGTGTTTATAGCAGCAGTTTTCAATAGCCAAACTATGGAAGCAGCACAGAATGGATAAAGAAAATGTGGGTACATGCACACAATGGATTTTTATTAAATCATAAAGAAAAATGAAATTGTGGCATCTGTAGAAGAATGGATAGAACTAGAGACCATCATGTTAAGTGAAAAAATTCAAACTAAGAAGGTTAAAGGAATACATGGAGAGGAAAAACAAAGGTGGGAGTGGATCTCTTAAAAATCAGAGGGACATCAGTAGAGGAAAGGGCCTAAAGTGTGGCAAGTAGGGAGGGAAGGGCAAAATGCTGGGACGATATTGATTAAATTATATCATTATATTTTTTTGCATGTACTGATATGGAACAAATAATCCCATCATTATGTACAACTATAAAGCACCAATAAAATAACATGGAAAAAAGTTTTAAAAAACTGTGTAAACTCTTCCATGAATAGGTACAAGGCTGAATTTGACAATTATAATTCATAATTAATATAATTCATAATTCATATAATCCTTAATTCACATAGTTCATACTGTGTTGAATTTTGTCCATATTAAGATGAATCATATAAAGAAGGGAATAAATAGTAAGATTAACTTTTAGAAAGAGAAGGAAGCCATGTTTCTCTATTATCCCAGAAATGTCCACAAGGTCTGTGTGGAAGGTTTTCTTTTCCTAATAATAAAAAATTAATAATAACTTCCTAAATGTGGGGTTATAGAATAAATCAGAAATGCTTTTTCTTAGAAAATTATATATAACAAAATGCGTGATGAAATTAAAGTCTAACTGGTATGTAAATCCAGATAACTTGCCTATTAAACAGAAGAACACACAAATATATTAATGTATAATTTTGTTTGAAGTGTTATATTGATAAAAATAACTTATAAAGTCATCAAGAACTTTTGTAAATACTTGCTAATATTACTTTTATGGGCTCAGAAAAACACATTTCTGTTTAAAATGCTTCCATTCTGATTATATTCTCTGCTATTTTCTTCTCTTTCTGCTATAGAATTAGTGGAATATGTGTGCAGGAAAGTTTACTACATAGAATCAGAGACAAAGTAGAATTGTTGAAATAGAATTACAGTAAAAACAAATAAAAATTCAACTAAATGTTGAAATATTTTCTAAGAATCTACTAAAAGAATTCATGGGGCTGAGGATATAGCTCAGTTGGTAGAGTTCTTGCCTCACATGAACAAGTCCCTGGGTTCAATCCCAGCACCAAAAAAAAAAAAAGGAATTTATTACAAAATACATGTTGATTGTCATATACATGAGAAATGTCAACTATATTACAATTCTAACTTTTTTCCCCCCTAATGTCAGGGAGAAAGCAGTAAAGCAGTTCTGGAAGATTAAAAATTGTATTTGGAGTTCAAAATCCTATGTTCAAATCGCATATTTAGTACTTAGTGACAATGTGAACTTGGAAAATTGATTTCTTCCAAACCAAAAATGATGAAGATTGACTAAAATGTTCACATAACTTGTTCAGTCATGGGAGCATGGAATGATTCCACAGTGACACTTTTGAGATGCAATGAAATACATTTTAGTGAATGATTTTTAATTATCTGAGAAGAATATGTGTGTGTGAAATGTAAATTCCAAATTTTATTTGTATAGCAAAATACAGATTTATAAAACAAATATTTTAATAAAACACTGTGCAATTAATAGATTCCAAACCAGCAACTATGTTCTTTTTCAGTTTTACAGATAGTACTTGTATGACATGGAGAATACACAATCTGAATCAACCCATTATAAGATTAAATCCAATAACTCAAAATTATATAAGAAATTTAGTAATGCATCTATCACTCTTTCTCCCTGTGGACATAAGAGTAAAATAATAGGAAGTTCAGTAAAATTCTTGTAATACTCTTATCAAAACAACTTCCTAATAAATATTATTATTTTTGATCCTGAATGTAGAGCAAAAAGGTGGTTTATGAAGTGAGGGTGACTTATTACAAATCATGACTCCTTGTGACATTTATCTACTTCACTAGGGAAACTGTAGACATAATAGAGAAAAATCATGAAATCTGGCTATTTTTCCTAAGATGCACTTTGAACAACTGTTTTGATTAACTTATAGGTAAGGATATTAAAAATGGTTGTGCTTATGACTAGTTCGTGTCATTTAAGGTATAGACAAAAATGCAAAAAGCATGCACACTGAATTGCTAGTTACAATAGGATCATTCTCTAGAAAAATAAAAATAACTTCTCAACTCTCACAGCCAAATTCATAACAATATTACAAACATTAAGCCAAAAAAAGACACAGGAAGTTATAATAGAAACCCCTCTATATTTTTAAGCCACTACAAGGGGTTGGGAATTGTGTATTATCTTATTCAATGTGAATAAAATACTAAAAAATACATCATGCAGCTTCATTTTATGCATGGGAAAACTGAGATCCAGCTACAGTGTCGAACCATTTGTTAAAAGAAAAAACAGAACACAGCTTGCTCTGACAATTTCTGCTTGACCATTTTATAACCCCATTTTGACATGTCATAACTCTGGACCTATCAACTAGTATTGATATTACATAGCATTCCTTTGTAGTTGAATTGCTTAAAGATGCACTAAAAAAAATTAAATTGCTTTTAGATCAATTACTAACTCAGCAAAATAAATTCAAAATTTGAATTCCCACCTTGGAAGAGGAAAGGAAACTTGAACACAAAGTGAAAACTACACATTGTATGAAAATTAATTTTCTTTTCATCTAATAATTAATAATAAAGATAGTTCTTAGGGCTAGGGGTTAGTGGGAGTGCACTTGCCCATATGTGCAAGTTCCCAGCACTGTAAAAGTAATAATAACAATAGTAATAATAATTAACACTACTGCACCTATTCTGTTATCGTTCATCAGGAAAATTAAAGCAGATTTCGAAGTAACAGCTCTATCAATCAAAACGTATGCACACTACATTGCTAACTACAATGTAATCAATCTATTTTCCTTTTCCCTGTATTATTACCTGAAAAGTATGTGATTCAACTTGCAGCACATCTTTGAGTTTGGCATAATATTCTTTCTGAGATTTAAGTATTAAGGCATATACTTTAGTTTGATGTTCACTCTAAAATAAAATATTTTCTAAGAAAACCCCCTTCTCTTACCTAGGAACTGCCTGCTCATTAAGAAATACCATGAAAGCTATGCATGTGGACTCTTATACCAGCTCCTCAGGCACTTCCAGTCCACAGGGAGGCCCCAGTGAAGACACACTGATTCCTGCCTGGGACAGAATGTATTCCAGTGACTTTTTTATTAGCAGACAAATGAAAGATTCTAGAATAAGGAATTATAATGCTGAAAATGTTAACATAAATAAACATTGGTATTTGCTTAAAAAAATTCCTCAGGAAAAATTAAATCTAATCATACAGGATGCAGTCTCGAACTGACACTTATTATCTAAATGCCTTTGAATTGATAAATTAAATGCTCTGAAAATCAGTTTCCTTTAACAGGGAATATAATCTATGAAATTTCTGGAAATTTTGTCACCATGTACACAATGAAATAATGCAGAAGTATACCCTCCAACAGAACGCTCTGTAGTAACATTTACCTATTTAACTATACTTTTAACTGGTAGGTGAAACATAGATCTATGTTTATTGAGAGTTTAGTAGAGGAAATTAAATATGAATACAGAAATAGGATATGAAAGAAAGGACAGTCTACAGATAATATTCTGTGCAACAAAAGTTTAGAATACTAGAGGTCTGACAGGGATAAAAGTCAAATTTTTGAATTCTACAGTATTTTACCTTCTCTTGGGGTTCAAGTATACTAAAGCACAGACTAGTTTCTGGTTGTGTACATAAGAAGTTCTTTGAAAAGTTTTGCAGAACACATGGATGCTTACTATAGAAATGATATTTTAAGGCTAAAAATTTGTTTGACACGTTTTATATACATTGTAAACAATGAATCAATTTCTCTTTTGGAGGCAAAAGATGGCTCTTCTGACATCTTAAAAACAAAATTATTTTCTTTTATCTTGATGATTTATATCTTTTTTTTTTTGTCTATTCATTTTCCTTAGAATCTTTGTCAAAATCAATCTACTATCTGTGAATCTGTGATTCTTTTTTTTTTTTTTTTTTTTTTTTTGGTACTCAGGATTAAACCCAGGTGTGCTTAACCACTGAGTCACATTCCCAGCCATTTTTTATATAGTTTATTAGAGTCAGGGTCTTCATGAGTTTCTTAGGGCCTCCCTAAATTGTTGAGGCTGGCGTTGAGCTTGGGACCTCCAAGCTGCTAGGATTACAGGTATGTGCCACAGTGCCCAGCCTGTTAATCTATTTCTAAACACACTATCTGTTCCATCAATTGAGGTGTTCCCTGCCCACTCCTCCCCTCCCCCCGCATTTTTAAAAAGTCAACAACCCACTGTCTTTACTCCTGAAGGTTTGCATTAAATCCTGAAATGAGTTTGGGAATTACAAATGTATTCTATTTTTAAAATATTTTGTTACTGTCTTGGGTTCTTTCTTGTTGATTTGGTTGTACAGTCACTCTCCCCATTTCAACAAACTGTAACTTTAATTTTAATTGAGGAGGCATTGAATCTACAGATCAATTTAGAATTTCAAATAATTAATATATTGATAATTCACGTTTGGATTTCCTACCAAAAGTATCATCTTTTTCTTTTTCTTCTTCTTTTTTTTTTTTTTTTTTTAGTTCAGATTCCATAACATCCCTTATCTACTGACCTCCAATCTCTTGGTATGAAACCTAGGCATCCATGTGTTAGTCACATTCTTTGATACAATGTAGAAAAATGCATGAAAAAAAAATCCCCATTTTTTAAATTCAATTACATGACATTCAGTTTTGATCTTGTACCCTCTGTGTTTAAATGTAAAAGGCATCTTGATATTCAGGAGAGGTTATCATAAGACTGGAGATTTATCAGGGAACTTTTCCAGTGTCATGTGTTTGTATGACCTTAAAATGCAATTGCATAGCCAGGCATGGGGGAGCACATCTCTAATCCCAGCTACTGGAAGGCTGAGGCAGGAGGATTGCAAATTTGGGATCATCCTTGGCAAACTTTAGCCAGACTCACTCCAAAAAAGAAAAAGCAAAAAAAAAAAAAAAAAGAAGAAGAAGAAGAAGAAGAAGAAGGAGAAAGAGAAAGGGCTGAAGATGTGGGGATGTGGAGCGGGGATGTGGCTCAGTGATACCAGTGAAAGAATCCCTGAGTTCAATCCTTAATGCTGAAAAAAAAAAAAAAAAAAAGTAATTTATGGCCTTCTTAACTCTGAGAGCTAGGCTTGATTCCTGATTCCTGAGCACTTTACACCTGGAGTTCCCCATAGCTAGGCTAGTTTTGTCTTTCAAAATGGTCCTCTGCACTTCGGGCAGATTGTGCTGCTCTGTCAGCATGCTCCAGAGCGTACATCTTCCTGAATTTCTTTCCTCATGGAACTTTCTCCACATGTTTCTGTCCTACTCTTTTGATTTTTTTTTAAAGCGTCTTCTGTTAGGGTACGATATCCACTGATCTCTGGTATCTACCAATCCCCAGAGAGTCAAAGTGCACACATGGTAATGCAAGTCACACAATGAGGTTTTATTGCAAGCTCAAGCCTGGACAGCAACCAGCCTCTCAGACTACTACAATGGCTGAGTGGGGAGTGGCCCTGAGGGGTGAGAAAGCACTCTATTTAAGAGATTTCCAATCATTCACACACAAAGACCTGTACATTATTGGTTAACATTTGATCAGCTAAACATTTGTCCTATTTTGGTTGGGTCCCGCCAATCTATTTGATTCTCACTGGGTCCCGCCAAAACTGAATGGTCCTGGAGGAAGAAGGGAGGAGGAGTGAACTATGCAGGAGATGAGTTGGGGCTAGACCCCCCTGTCCTTGATAGATAAGGTTCCTGGGCAGATGCCAATTCCTCAGACAGGTATCTCTTAATAGCCTTGACAAGCCCGGGGACCCAGCATGTCCTATTTGTCCTGTATTGGCTCTTGAGGGCGCTGTCGCAACCGCTTGCATCCTGGTGATTAAGGTAGTTTCTCATTCCTTAGTGTTTGTGCGCCCTTTCCTGTGGGGGGTTTTTACAGATGTCACCCTGTTCTCAACAGTTCTTCCTTAAGGGGAAACTTGTCCCCTAAGGCTAAAAGAAGTATGGACTGCATAATTCTGAGATCCTCAGACCCAGAGAACATTCCAGTCTTTCACAATTGTTTTGGGAAATCTGCATTGAGACTGGGAGCAGTTGGGCATAGTTATTCACAGGCAAATTGCAGCCTGTGCTGGCTGTTCTCTCTTTTCAGTTTAATTTTGCTGGGCTTCTCAGTTGGCATATTGTCCTTTCTTTTTAGCTATGGGTTTTGAGAGTTCATGGTTCCATGGTTCTATATGTTACAGGTCCTATTACTACTTCCTTTCTCTGCTAATCCTGTACCTGAAACAAAATTGCTGACCCCACAATATTCTGCTACTGTTGGATACCTTGAGTTTTTCATTTTCAAGTTTTAATGATCATTTTATGATTATAATTTTGTCAAAAAACATCTATTTATATTTTGTTTCACGTACCCATGTAAGCTAAGAACCACTTTAGATTACTGTGAATTTCTTGTTTTCCTAGTTTGATTGGCTTAAATAGCATCCAAATATATTAAGAAATGAGTTGTTTAATTTTACTGCAGGCATTTGTAGAATGAATTCAAGGTATAATGGAAGGGAACTAAAAACAGTGAAAAGAGCATTTACTACAATAAGGGAGGGCTGGGGAGATAGTTCAGTTGGTAGAGAGCTTGCCTGGGTTCAATCCCCAGCACTGCAAAAAAAAAAAAAAAAAAAAAAAAAAGATACTACAATAAGGGAGACCTGGAATTGGATCTTGCCTCTGGCCCTTATTATTTCTGAGAGTAGATATAAAGATGAAATAAATTAATAACCACAGAATTTCAGTTATGCAATAGGTATTAATTAGGTAGAGGCTATTGTTTTTCTCCTCCTTTGGAAACCTGTTTTAACGCTAAACCCATGATATTCTTCTGTTTTCTCTTCTAATTTAATTTCTAGAAGTAGCTTTATTTACATTAATGATAAGTTTTGATCTTTGTAAGCAAATCTTCAAGTATCAGTCATTTTCTTTTTAATTCTTATTCTTTCAATATGTGTGCATGTTGATTTAGTCATATTAAAAATAATTCTCTCTTTTGCATATAAAGAAACAATACTTTTGAAACACATTTTATTGAAATTCCTTAGCACCACATTTTTTCACTACCTTAGGTACCCAGAACAAAACAAAATGCTGTAATGTAGTAAATGGGACTATGGTGATCTGGTGTGTTTACGAGAGTGTTTATCAACATATCTCATGATTCCTAAAGCTTCTTTATCTCCTAATCAAAACCAATAAAGAGTAAGCAAAATAAAAACCATAATAACAATATGCATTGGATTTAGTCCTGATGAAATAGTGTTCAAACAAATTAATAATTACAAAGTAAATATATTACATATTGACAATCAATGAAATATCGGGCTCAAGACTATGGACACAAATATTTCTCAATGATTTATGATTATTATTAGATTTGTGAAACAATGAATTTTAGAAAAAATACATCTCATGAAAGTTCACGTTATGTTTATTTTAGACTCAAGAACAAAAAATGACATATTTAAAGGAAGTTGCTTTAACCACTTATTATTTCATCCATTTAACTAATCTGCTTGGCTGTAACTTATTCTGTCTACTTGGAAATTTTAAATTATTGCTATTTGAAAGAGGGGGACACTTTTGAGAGAATTCTAACACCACACATGACTTTTTTTTTTTAATTTATTTTATTGTAAACAAATGGGATACATCTTGTTTCTCTGTTCCACACATGGCTTTTAATCATCACAGTGAATGATAACACATGTTTTCATACCCCAAATCCTTATGCCAAGTATGTTGTTGAGCAGATGGCAAGATCGTATTGGTGTTGATCTTCTCATTACACCTAATTACACTTAAAATAGATTGATCTCATCAGGCCCACCGAAGTTCTTTTTATTATATTTTTCCAGCCTGTTTTCATCTCACCTTAATAAATCATTTCTTTTCCCACCTCTTTTTGGCTAACTTTCATGTCACCTCTTCTCATGGCACTTTGAAGCGAAGAAAGAAATGTACTTGGGGAGTATTCTAACCATATAATAAATATTTTTTAATTAAACGATTTTTGGTTTAAAATTCATTAAAGACTTAAGCATTCAATACATGTTAAAGAGTTAGAAATCTTAAAAATATTTCAGTTAAAGAAATACTTTCAGTGTTTTAAGTTTTATTCACAATACATACATATGACTTCGCCAAAATTTTCCCTTGACACTCATTTGAGTATTCATTATGTAATTTTCCTTTATTCTTTCCAAAGTTCTCTGGAAATACTTTCTTCTGATACTTCTATTTCTTCTAGGAATTCTGACTTTACCTTTCCCAGAGAATTGTGATTTTTCTTCTCTTTCCACCACTATTTTCAGTGCAAATGTCCATCTCTCTTATTGACAGAATTCGTCTATATATTGAAACTGCAGCTTGAAGTACATTATGAGTTTATAAATTTATATAGCAAATTATTTGCAACTGATAATATGTACCCAAGACTTATATACCTTTCCTGTAGTTCAATATGTAAAACAATGAAAATTAGTGGCATAATAAACAATTGCAGTAAAATCTATCTCCCAATTAGTATTATGGGCTAATAATTAAAAATTTGAATTCATATACTGACAAATCTTTGACTATTTACTTGCTTAAACATAGGACTCTGCAGGAAATATTTTTTTCTATTTCTTCTAACTTTAATTTGTTTGCTATTATTTTTCTTTAATACTAGTGCTTATGTCTAACTGCAAATAGTGCTTATTTTTATTAGCATTTTGAATTACAGATCTTTATGAACTACTCTATGCTTTTAGATAGTAGTCATCTGGTAGTTCTTTCAATGAATCCATAATCAACAACAGACAAACACATACAATACTTTGAAAGAAAAATTATATTTATTATTTTTTCTTCAGAACAATTATTTCCATTTTTAACACAGACTTTTGAGAGAGAAGAAAACACAGATATGCATGCATTTATAGTATATATAATCACATAATGTTATATTCAATAATGATACAGTCAAGCATTTGCATTTCCACAACAATTTAAAGTGCTAAAGGACAATATAATGCTAATATTTGAGATAAAATTAAGTAAAACATAAGATGTTTTATAATTTTATATTCAATACATCCTACCCCAAAATATTGATTCATTCTATTCAGAAACATCTAATGGAATTGGAAAATTTTAGTGAGTAACTTGCAAAAATGTGCTATCTGGGAATCTTCTAGTATGAGTTTATGCAGTATTTGCTTTACTGGGCCTGGCTGATATCATTTAGAATAATGTCCTCTAAATTAATCTGTGTTGTCCTAAATGACAAAATTTTTTTTAAAGATTAATAATGTTCTCTGGTGTGTTTTTATCACATATCCTTCACCTGCTCATCCACTGATGGACTCTTAGATTCCATACTTAATTACTGTGAATAATGCTGCAATCAACGTGGGAACACAGACATGCCTCTAGCAGGTTGATTCAAATTCCTTCAGACATATTTCCATAAATGGGATTGCTCAATCATATAGTTCTGTTTTCAGTTTTTTGAGGAATCGCCCTACTGTTGTCCATAAGATATCTACCAATATAGTTGGAGATTATTTTCTAAGTTATCCCTTTCTTTTTTTCCCCATGCACATAAGTACACACTAAATAAATATTATAATATATTTGCATTATATTTAAAGTAGTTGCAAAACAGTTGTATTCAATGTCTGTGGTGGAGCAATGGCAAGGAAAGATTTTAATAAGGGAATAACAACAATTGATGGTAAACCAAATAAGGGAAAAGACATGCCAATAAGCATGGATGGATTTTAGTATGTCAAGGTACAAAGAAGGAAAAATGAACTTTGGGATGACCTTCACAGGAATTGCAGAATGGGAAGTGTCATCACCATGAATGTTGAAGACTTAGGATAAACAAATTGAGTATGTATCAACCCACCTAATTCTGAAGACAAAGTGTAATGTTGTAGCAAGTGAAAATCACATTACACAATGAGTACAAAAATATATTTATGGAAGAATATTTAATATGAATCCATTTAAATAAAAAATGAAGCCAAGAAAATTTACATTTGACAAATGCTGTATTGTAGAGCAGATTAATGTTTTAATTAGAAATATTCTGGGTTATATTGCATTATTAACTAAAAACAGAACATTTTTCTTTCTAGTTTCTGACCATAGAAAAATGAGCCCAGTATTGATTTTAGGTTTACTCAATACTGCATACGTAGCTTATTAATAATACAGTGTTTCTCAAACAGTCTTTTCATTGCCTCTTTTACATCTTTGTTTCTCAAGCTGTATATGATGGGATTCAGCATGGGAATTACAATGGTGTAAAAGATTGACACTATCATATCATGATCCAAGGCGTAGCTGGAACTCGGTCTCACATACATGAAGAGGATGGTCCCATGATAAATGGACACTCCAGTCAGGTGAGAGCCACAGGTAGAGAACACTTTCTTCCTCCCTTCAGCAGAATGCATCTTCAGAATGGCCAACAGGATGAAGCCATAGGAAATCAGGACAATCAGGATAGTGATCATCTCAATAGAACCCACGAAGTAGAAGAGGAGAAGCTGGTTGGTGTGAGTATCAGAACAAGAAATAGCGAGGAGAGGAGGGATATCACAGAAAACATGTCTGATTTCATTGGACCCACAGAAGGACAGACGGAAAGTGGCCACTGTGTGTATGGTAGCATGTGAAATGCCACCAACATAGGAAGCCACAATGAGTGGCACATAGACCCTGGGTGACATGCTCACTGAATAGAGAAGTGGGTTGTAGATGGCCACATAGCGATCATAAGCCATTGCTGCCAAGAGAAAGGATTCTGTGCTTCCAAAAGTAACGAAGAGAAGCATCTGTGTGGCACACCCAAGAAATGAAATGGATTTATTTTCTGCCAGAAAATTGACCAACATTTTTGGAGTGACAACTGTAGAATAGCAGGCATCCAAGAATGATAAAACACTCAGAAAGTAGTACATGGGGTTGTGGAGCCTGGAATCCTCAATGACCAACAGGACCAGCCCCAAATTTCCTATCAGAGTAAAAAGGTAGATGGCAAGAAATAGTAAAAATAGGAAGACTTGGAGGTTAGAATCATCTGTGAAGCCCATCAGCACAAACATGGTGACTTCTGTCACATTCTTCAACTGAATTTTATGTATATCCATAACTGAAGACAGTCTTCCCATTTATGTTTATTTACTGGTTCCAACTTACAATTTAATGTGTTGATAGAGTCCGTTCAATTATATATTCATGTTTGTTTCTTAGAATGGTGTCATGATATCCTCAGTGCAACGTGATAAACAGGTTTAAGAAATTTCACCCCAAATGGATACATTTTGCTGTATAAATAAAAGGAAAAATATTTTAATCCATGTGTTGGCTGAATTTAGCATGCTAATATTTTCTTAAGCCAAAATTTCTTGACTTTGCTTTCATTCTTTTTCTGTTAAATTTCTTATACTTGTTTTGATATTATGTCATCCTAAATTTCATAAAGACAAATTAATATAAAATTCAAAATGTTACAGTGGTAAACACACAATTGCATACAGGTCTTATGTACTATAAAGTACATGAAAACTCCTTTCTTAATTTTACAGTTGTTACATGAAAACAACTAACCAAACAACAAAGGTTGAGTCAAACAGAAGTGAGAAAAAAAGAGATGTGGACATAATTTAATTTTCAAATGAGTAAAAAATGAAATGGCACTTATATTTGAAGCTCTCATGCAGGATTTCTAGCAAAATTATGTTATGTGCTCTCTTATAATCTCCTTGTTCCAATAAATAGAACAGTCAATAAAATTTTGGAGATAGATGCCCCTTATTTATTAAACAAAAACAGTGAAGTGCTTTTGAATTTTGTTTTTTCCCTGCAAAATTCAGATCACTAAGTTGTTTCATTTTGATCTCTGTAGCTTATTTTACCATCACTGTTTTTCAAATTTCATTTAATGACACTGTGAAATATTTCCTAATTTATCTCTCATTTTACTTGTAATGTCCTTGAATTTATCTTGAGACATATTTCTGTCAAAATAAATAATGGCCATTAATGGAGTTTGAAAAATAACTATTGAATAAATGTCACTTGATAATAGCTAATAAAATTATTCACAGAAGTAATTACTGAAATAGTAAAATCACTACATTTTCCACACAGTGTTTAATTTCTCAACATTTTCCCCAGTTGCTCATAGTTTTTTCTCATTCAGTGAACATAAATCAGAAAATACATGAGGAACTCCAATGTCAATAGCAAAAATAGTTAAAGATGCATCTGTTTCTACACCGATGGCCTTAGTTACTGAAGCACAATTAAATACTGGGACCACTGTAGTAGGAGGGAAGGTTCTATCATGGGAACTCTTTTTCCTTCAGTATATCCTAGATGAAAAGATTGTAGAAAGAGGAAAAAACATGATGCACTTGGGTCCAAGGTAAATTCAATGATTTGCAAATGATTTATATAAATGAGTCGAAAGGTGCTACACTTTGGTTATATTGAGACATTCGCATGATAAAGAAAATAAATAAATGAAACTACTGCTTAGAAAGAGAAATTCCCATGTTTATATTATCCTAGAAGTAACTTCACTGATTCAATGGAATGATTTTGCTAATTTATACAACAATAATACTTTTATAATTGAGGTTACAGAAGAGCACTAAAATACACACACTTTACATTCTTAGAAAATTTGTGAAATATAACTATGTTAGATTCTGATTTCTTTTTAAATACAGAGAGCTTTCACAGCATGCATAAGAACACATAAATGTCCTAAAGCATAATTTTCTTAAATGTCATATTATTGATAAAACAGCTTTTAAAAATCAATAAAAAGTGCAAGTATGAATTAATGTGATATTTTTTAGGTATCAAAAATACTTCCCTGTTTAAATTTTCATATTCTTTTTTCTTCTGCAAACTTTTCTCTCCCTCCTTCTCTTTCTCTCACATGCATACATAAAAATCAATAGAAAATACAAAATTATTTTCTATAGAGATGAGAATCAAACAGAAATTAGGCAGATAAAAAGAAGCACAAACATTATGGAAACAAATTGTGATGAATATACTAATAGTCTTTTAAAAGAATTCATTAAAATACAGTTTGACTTATAGAGAAATTTCAGATATATTATAATTTTAAATTTTGCTTTTCTGATGTAAATTGTATTTGGACTACAAAGACCTGTAATTAAAGATTTAGAGCCTAGTGACTTTACAAACTAAAGTGTTACTAAGTTTGGACAAACTTTTCATACATAGCTTGTTTGACTACATAAAAGTTTTAATTATATGTGAAGAAGACACAGATATGAAATATGAATTCCAAATTTCATTTAGATACCAAAATAAATTGAGAGAAAATAAAATTTTTAATGAAACATTGAAACCAGAAGCAAGGTATGTCTCCTTCTAAGTTATACATGCATTTGTTATTAGACACCAAGTGTATACTAAACACATATTTTGTTAATTTGAACCAAATGAAACTATCAATATTCTGACATATAAGAAATTTAAAAATAAAACTGTCACTTTTCTACCTCAAGACATGTCAGTAAAATAATACTATATTTACTTAATTTACCTTATACTCATGTCAGTTTGATGTTTTAGGATCCCATGATACCTTTGATCCTTTTTTAAATTTTTAAAATTTTGTTCTAATTTGTCGTACCTTTGATCTTACCTGTGAAATAAGAAGGTAGTTTGTGGATTGTATTTTATTTCAACCTGTATCCCATTATAGGATTTATCTACTTCACTGTGGAAATGGAGGAATGACAGAGCAATAGCATTAGGGTTAGCTATTTTATCTAAGCTACTCTTCAAAAGACATTCTTCTTAACTAAAATTTTATGAAATTAGAAATGGTTGCATTTATGACAATTTAATTTCTTTTTTAAGAGACAGAGGCTATAAAGACCAAAGTACAGAACTCTTATTTTCACAAAACATGTTCTAAGTAGAAAACTAAAAAAAAATCAGTTCAAGTTTCCTGGCTAAAAATAAATAAATCAGACCCTACAAGAACAGCATCACTAACATGTCAAGAGGGAGAAGTTATGATGGCAACTGCCCCATATTTGGATTTTATGGTTAAAAGGGGTTACACATTTAGTGTACATTATCTTATTCCATCTACCCAACAACATGCAATCAAAACAACCCAGTGTTCATATATGGACAAGAAAACTAAGGTCCAGCTAGACTGGCAGAGCTGTCAGTCACACAGTCTGTAGTAGAGCCTGGACTCAATTCATGTCCCTCTGATTCCATATTCTCAACTATTTCTACAGAAGCATACCGTAGACAGAATGAAATGTCTTAGCTCTGCAGATATCATCCACTAGAAATTTTAGAAAGTAGCACTTTCTAAAATTCTAAAATTCTAAAATTTCAATTTCCCTTGCTTATTTAAATACTTCTTTAAAAGACATTAAGAAATTAATTAAACCACATTTCTTTTCAAAAAACACTCAGTGACTTCTAAATCAATTGTCTAACTAGTAAAGTAAATTTAAATTTTTTTTCTTTTCATCAAGAGAAAACAATTCCAAAATGAAATGTACTCAATGGCTGGTTGAGAGTGTTTTTTCCTTAATTTTATATAACTCTTTATTCTACTACACCTGTTCTGTTATCTTTCTTTAAGTAAATAAAAGCAAATTTCCATTTAAAGTCCTATTGATTGAAATGTGAAGACAGTCCTTCCTGTTTTCCTGTTAAGTTCCCTGGAAGACTTACTATTTAATTTCTATTACAACTTTGAATTAATTAGAATTCCTTCTCTTTCAGATTTAACTTTTCAAGTTTATATGTTAGTTTCAAATTTAAGATTATAGCTTCTAAAATATTTTCTGAGTACTGAAATATCTTTCAGCTTACCAATGTAATGACTCCTCTCTCAGTTATAGATTAGTATGAACACTGCACCTTTAGATTCTTGTACTAACTGCTTGAGCCTTTTAAAGTCCACAGGGATGCCCCAAGGAGAAACACACTGCTTCTTTCTGGGATATGAAAGTATCGAGCTAATTTTTTTTTTCAAAAATAAGCAGATGAACAGAAGTAGAATAATGAATAACAAAATGGAAATGATGACATAAAGGGATTTTGGCTCTTGGTTAAATAAATGATCCTCAGTGGAAAAGACACCTAATGATATAGGACGTAGGTCCAGCTCTGGTTCTAATTATCTATGTGATATTGAGTTGATGCAGTTATTTCCCTTAATCCAGTTTCCTTTTCCAGGAAATTTAGCATATGAAGACTCTGAAAATTCTATAAGCATGCATTCAATAAAATAATATAAAAATTATCTATGACAGAATGCATAATTGTTTAATAACTATACTAGCCATCAACTCAATGTTGAACTATCAGTGAAGTGGACTCTTAATTTATCTATAGATTTAATGCTTCCTTATTCAAAATTGCTTTTGTAAAAATTGACAAGTGTTTTCTACTATTTATTTGAAATAGCGAGGAATCCAGGAGAGTCAAATCAATTTTGAATAGAAAATTAAAGTTGAAATATTTACATAATCTGATTTTACTATATAAATATAAAATAATAAAGATTTGGGATTTAGTTTGCTCTTCCTCTTCTAGGGTCTTGCAATGTAACATTAACACATTTATTTGAAATCTTTATGGTTTCTGTTTTAAATGTAGGTACTCAATGTTATTAATGTTCCTCTTTGAGCTATCTTAATACTGTTCCAGAAATATTGATATGCTGTATCTCTGTCTTCAGTTTTTCCTTAGAATTCTTTTGATTTCTTCCCTGATTTCTTCTGTTACTCATTCCTCATTCAAAAGTGTATCATTTAATTTCCAAGTATTAAAATGTTTTCTGTTTTTTAATCTTGCTATTGATTTCTAATTTTATTTCATTATGATCTGACAGGATTAAAGGAATTATCTATTTTTTTTTGTATTTGCTAAGGTATTTTGTGTTCTAATATAGGGTCTATTTTAGAGAAGTTTCTATGTGCAACTGAGAAAAAAATTAAATTAAGTTGCTTATGAATAGAATATTCTACAGAATAACTGTTAGGTCATTGTGATTAATAATATTTTTTAGTTGTGAAGAGTCATTATTTATTTGATATCTAGATGACCTAACTACTGGTGAGAGAGATGAATTGAAATCATTCAACTGAAATCATTATCATATTGAGATCAAATTCTTTTTTATATTGAGTAGGGTTTGTTCAATGTATATAGGTGCATTGAAGTTTGGGGAAAAATATTTCTAATTATTGTATCTTACTGTTAGATGGTTCCCTTAACCAGTATGAAGTGATCTTTGTCTCTTCCGATTAATTTTGGATTTTAATCTCCATTTGTATAATATATTTTTTTCCTTTCACCTTCAGCATGTGGATGTCTTTGCCAGTAAGTTCAGTTACTTTTAAATAGCACATAATTGGGTTTTCTTTTTAAATCAATTTGATCAATCTGTGTCTTTTGATTGGAGAATTTGCACGATTTACATACAGTGTTACAGAAGAGAGATGATTTCCATTTCCTGTCACTTTGATTAATTTCTAATACTTAATTTGAACTTAATTTTCCCTAAATTGAGTACATTTCTAGTGAGATTTATCCATATGCCAACTCTGATACTTAGCTTCAATTGCTTCTGTGTAAACAATTCATTGAGTTATTTTTATAATTCCAGCACAGTAGTTTTGAATTATTTTAGTTTCTGATTATCATTGAAAGTTTTATTTCATCTTCAGTTCTTTTTTCTTTTTTCTTTTTTTTATTTTTACAGTCTGCATTTTGATTCATTATACACAGATGGAGTAGTAATTTTGTTTCTATGGTTGTGCATGTTGTAGATTCATACCATCCATGTAATATACATATACATAGGGTAATGATTTCTGTCTCAGTCCATTATCTTTCATATCCCACTCCCTCCTCACTCTCATTTCCCTCTAGGTAATCTAAAGTTCCTCCATTCTTCTCTTACCCCAACCCCCCAAACTCATTATGTATCATCATCCACTTATCAGGGAAAAAATTCAGCCTTTTTTTTCAGGATTTACTTATTTCACTTAGTATGATATTCTCCAATTCCATCCATTTATCTACACATGCCATAATATTATTCTTCATTATGACTGAATAATATTACATTGCATATTTATACCACAGTTTCTTTATCCATTCATCTGTTGAAGGGCATCTAGGTTGGTTCCACAATCTAGCTATTGTGAATTGAGCTGCTATAAACTTTGATGTGGCTGTGTTACTGTAGTATGCTAATTTTAAGTCCTTTGGGTAAAAACCGAGGAGTGGTATAACTGGGTCAAAAGGTGGGTCCATTTGAAGTTCTCTGAGGAATCTCCACACTGCTTTCCAGAGTGGCTGCACCTATTTGCACCTCCACCAGCAAGTACAAGTGTGCCTTTATCCCCACATCCATACAAACATCTATTATTATTTGTGTTCTTGATAGTAGCATTCTCATTGGAGTAAGATGAAATCTTAGAGTTGTTTTAATTTGCATTTCTCTAATTACTAGAGATGTTGAACACTTTTTTGTGTATTTATTAATTTCCTGTATATCTTATTCCGTAAAGTATCTGTCCAGTTCCTTGGCCCATTTATTGATTTGGGTTCTTTGTATTTTTGATGTAAAGTTTGTAAGCTCTTTATAAATTTCGGAGATTAGTGCTCTATCTGAAGTGCTTGTGGAAAAGATTTTCTCCCACTCTGTAGACTCTCTTTTCACATTATTGATTGTATCCTTTGCTGAGAAAAAGCTTTTCAGTTTGAATCCATCACATTCATTGATTCTTGCTTTCATTTCCTGTGCTTTGACAGTCTTGTTAAGGAAATCTGGTCCTAAGCCAACATATTACAGATTCAGGCCTATTTTTTCTTCTATTTGGTGCACGGACTCTGGTCTAATTCCTTGGTCCTTGATCCATTTTGAGTTGAGTTTTGTGCAGAGTAAGATATAGGGGTTTCATTTCATTTTATGATGTTTGGATTTCCAGTTTTCCCAGCAACGTTTTTTGAACAGGCTATCATATCTCCATTGTATGTTTTTGGCTCCTTTGTCTAGTATGAGATAACCGTATATATCTGTTTGTTTGTTTTTTTTTTTTCCTTTGTCTTCCATTCTGTACCATTAGTCTGCCTGTGTATTTTGGTGCCAATACCATGCTGTTTTTGTTACTATTGCTCTATAGTATAGTTTATGGCCTGTTATTGTGATACCTCCTAATTCACTCTTTCTGCTCAGGATTCCTTTGGCTATTCCAGGTCTCTTACTCTTTCAGATGAAGTTCATAATTGTTTTCTCTATTTCTATGAGGAACATCATTGGGATTTTAAATGGATTGCATTGAATCTGTATAGAATGATCATTTTGACAACATTAATTCTGCCTATCCAAGAACATGGGATATCTTTCCATCTTCTAAGGTTTTCATTAATTTCTTTCATTAGTGTTCTGTAGTTTTCATTGTAGAGGTCTTTCACCTTTTTTGTTAAATTAATTCTGAAAGAAACTTTTTTGAGGTTATTGTGAATGGAGTGGTTTTCTTAATTTCTCTTTCAGAAGAAGTATGAATAGAAATGCATTAGATTTATGTGTATTGATTTTATATCCTGCTACTTTGCTGAATTCTTTTATTAGTTCTAGAAGTTTTCTAGTGGAGTTTTTTGGATCCTCTAAATATAGAATCATGTCATTGGCAAACAGTGACAGCTTGAGTTCTTCTTTTCATATTTGTATCCCTTTAATTTCTTTGATCTATCTAATTGCTTTGGCTATATTTTCAAGGACTAGGTTGAATAGAAGTGGTGAAAGAGGGTATCTCTGTCTTGTTCCAATTTTCAGAGGGAATGCTTTCAGTTTATCTCCATTTAGAATGATGTTGGCCATGGGTTTAGCACAGATAGCCTTTATAATGTTGAGGTATGTTTCTACTATTCCTAATTTTTCTAGGTTTGAGCATGAAGGGTGCTATGTTTTATCAAATGCTTTCTCAGCATCTATTGAAATAATCATAAGATTCTTAACTTTGTTTATTGATGTGATGTATTACATTTATTGATTTCTGATGTTGAACCAACCTTGCATCCCTGGGATAATCCCCACATCTTTTAATATGCTTTTTGTATGCAATTTGCCAGAATTTTGTTAAGGATTTTTGCACCTATGTTCATCAGGGATATTGGTCTAAAGTTTTCTTTCCTTGATGTGTTTTTGTCTGGTTTTGGTATCAGAATGATTCTAGATTTATAGAATGAGTTTTTAAGGGTTCACTCCTTTTCTATTTCATGGAATACTTTGAAAAGTATTGGTATTTGTTTTTCTTTAAAGGTCCTATAGAATTTGACTGAAAATTCCTCTAGTCCGGGCTTTTCTTGGTTGGTAGGCTTTTGATGGCTTCTCCTATTTTAGTGCTTAAAATTGATGTTTCAATTGTTTATGTCTTCCTGATGCAGTTTGGGACAATCATAAGTCTCTAAAAATTTGTCAATGTCTTCAATGTTTTTTGTTTTGTTGGAGTATAGATTTTCAAAATAGCTTCTCATTATATTAGGTATTTCAATATTGTCTGTCATGATTTTTCCTTTTCATCACCAATTCTAGTAATTTGAGTTTTCTCTCTCCTCTTTGTTAGTGTGGCTAAGGGTTTATCAATTTTGTTTACTTTTTAAAAAAAACAACTTTTTGCTTTGTTAATTTTTCAAATTGTTTCTCTTGTTTCAATTTCATTGATTTCAGCTCTGATTTTAATTATTTCCTGTCTTCTACTACTTTTAGTGTTGATCTATTATTCTTTTTCTAGGGCTTTGGGATGTAATGTTAGGTCATTTAGTAGTTGACTTTTTATTCTTTTAATGTATGAGCTAAATGCAATGAACTTTCCTCTTAGTACTGCTTTCAGAATGTCCCAGAAATTTTTATATGTTGTATTGTTGTTCTCGTTTACCTCTAAGATTTTTTTATCTCCCCCCTGATGTCTTCTGTTATCATTACAATATTCAATAGCATGCTGTTTAGTCTCCAGGTATTGGATTAGTTTTTGTTTTTTATTTTACCATTGATTTCTAACTGCATTCCATTATGGTCTGATAGAATACAAGGTAGTTTCTCTTTTTTTGTATTTACTAATGGTTGCTTTGTGGCATAGCATATGATCTGTTTTGGAGAAGGATTCATGAGCTGTTGAGAAGAAAGTGTAGTCACTCACTGATGGATGAAATACTCTGTATATGTCCATTAAGGCTATAGCATTGATTGTATTATTTAATTCTATAGATTTTGTTCAGTTTTTGTTTGTAGGATCTATCCAGAGGTGAAAGCAGTGTGTTAAAGTCACCCAGCATTATTGTGTTTTGGTCTATTTGGTTCTTGAAATTGAGAAGAGTATGTTCCATGTACATAGATGCTCCATTGTTTGGGGCATAAATATTTAAAATTATTATATCTTGCTGTTTTATGGTTCCCTGAAGCATATGAAATAACCTTTATCCCTTCTCACTAATTTAGGTTTGAAGTTCACTTCATCTGATATGAGGATGGAGACCCCTGCTTTTCTACTGAGTCCCGGTGTATGGTATGTTTTTCCCCATTCTTTCACCTTTAGTCTGTGGATGTCTTTTGCTATGACGTGAGTCTTTTGAAGGCAGCATATTGTTGGGTCTTTATTTTTAATCCAATATGCCAGTCTATGTCTTTTGATTAATGAGTTTAGGTCATTAACATTGAGGGTTATTATTGAGATATGATTTGTATTCCTGGATATTTTGGCTTATTTTTGGTTTTTAACTTGACTTGGTTTCTCCTTTGATTGGTTTTTCCTTTAGGGTAGTTCCTCCCTTTGCTGACTTGTATTGTTGTTTTTCGCTTCCTCCTCATGGAATATTTTACTGAGAATGTTCTGTAGTGAAGGCTTTCTATTTGTAAATTCTTTTAACTTTTGTTTATTGTTTAAAGATTTTATTTCATCACCAAATCTGAAGGTTAGTTTGGTGCCTATGAGATTCTCGGTTGCATCTATGATCTTTCAGAGCTTGATATGTTGTTCCAGTCCCTTCTAGGTTTTATGCTCTGGGCTGAGGAATCTGCTGATATCTGTATAGGTTTCCCCTTATATATAATCTGACACTTTTTTCTCACAGCCTTTTAAATCCTATCTTTATTTTGTAAGTTAGGCACCTTCATTATAATGTGCATTGGTGTGGACGTGTTGTAAGTTTTTGCATTTGGTGTTCTGTAAGCTTATTGTATTTGATATTCCATTTCATTCTTCAGTTTTGGGAAATTTTCTGTTATTATTTCATTGAAAAGGCTTTCCATTCCTTTGGTTTGTATTTCTGTGCCTTCCTCAATACTAATAATTCGTAAATTTGGTCTTTTCATGATATCACATAATTCTTGGAATTTCTGTTCATGGTTTCTTACCATCTTCTCAGTTTGGCCAACTTTCTTTTCAAGATTAAATATTTTGTCTTCATTGTCTGAGATTCTGTGTTCCATGAGTTCTTCATTTTCTGAGATTCTGTGTTCATGAGATTCTGTGTTCTATTCTGTTGGTGATGCTTTCTACTGAGTTTTAAATTTGGCTTACTGTTTCTTTCTTTTCAGGTATTTCTGTTAGTTTTTTTGTTGTTGTTGCTGTTGTTCCAAGAATCTCTATCTCTTTATTGAACTGCTCTTTTGCTTCCTGTATTTGCTCTCTTAACTGTTTATTAGAGTGATCATTGACTGCATTTGTGCTCTTATTTCATCCTTTGCTTCATGGATCATTTTAATTATGTGCATTATAAACTCCATTTCTCTCATTTCTACTGCCATACTGTCCACTGGATTCTATCAAAATAACATCTTGGTTTCTTAAGGACATTTTCTTCCCCTGTTTTTTTCATGTTGTTCCTGTATCTTCCCCTCTAGCAGTGAAGATTGGTATTGCAGCTTCCCCCTGTAGGCTTATTGTGACACTATAGCTTTCCAATACTACTTTTAAGGGGATGATCAATATTGGCATCACCTAATACAGAGAAAATGCAGCCCTAAACCAGATAGCCCCTTTGAAGACGTTAATAGTATTGTAATAAACAGATAGATATGTTCAATTATTATCTACAATTTAGCCAATAGGCTTCCAATGAGCTCTACAATTGCTAACGGTGGACAAAGAGGATGGAGGGGTATAGGATGCAACTGTTAATTGGATAAGAAATGAGTAAATAGAGATACTAGATCAAGGGAAGTGTGAGATCCAGATCAAAAGAAGTTGTTCATTAGCATGAGTAAAGTGAGAAAGAGAAACTGAGGGAACAGATAAATGAAAGGAAAATAGAATGAGAAAAAAAAAGAAAATAAAATTAAAAATTAAAAAAATTCTACACAGTACAATAGTCATCCACCACTCAAACCTCCCAGTCCTGAGTATCTATATGAGAGCACAGTACCTGTCAATAAGCCTCCATTCTCTTGCCACAGACTCAGGTTGGAGCTGCCCCTCACATAGATGATGGCTAGCCCCTCAGGGATAATTCAAGACGTCTGCACCAGCCTCTAAACATGCTGGGGTGCTGCAGTGTGGGTGCCAAGTCTGCACTAGGGTGCAGGTGACTAGGTCAGGTAGCAGCTGGTGGTTGCAGTTGGTTCAGGGTCAGGAAGCGGTAGGTGGTTTTGGTCATGGGCAGTCCAGCATCCGGAAACCTCATCTTCAGTTCTGAAGGATAGTTTTGCTTGATATAAAAATCTTGGTTACCACTGGTTATATTTCAGGGTTTAGAAAATATTAATCTGATCTCTCCTGACTTATAGGGTTTGGGATAAGAAATCAGAAAATTTAATTGTCTTAATTCTAAATGTGATCTGCCAATTTTCTCTTGTAGCTTTTAAAAGTCTATCTGCTCTATATATTAGATATTTTAATTATAATGTGTCTTGGAAAGGATCTTTTTTGATCTTGCCTATTTGGGGGCATAAACATCTCTTGTACTTGTATTTTCATCTAATTTCCCAGGTTTGGAAATTTTTCTGACATTGTTGCATTGAAAACTTTGTGCCTTCCTTTAGTTTCTATTTGGTGCTTCTTCTATACCTATGAGTCTCATATTTGACCTCTTAATTTTATCCCAGATTTCTTGAATATTCTGGTCTTGGTCTCTTAACATCTTTTCCTTATTGTAGATTTTACTTTCAGGATTATATTCTTTGTCTCAAGGTCTAAGATTCGATCTTCTTTGTGGTTTGATCTATTGATGATGCTTTATGCAAAGATAATCTAGTAGGTTTCTCTCTCTTAAATGGTCAGGCTGAGAAAATTTCTAAGTATTGATACTCCCTGACCACATTATCTTCTGCTATGCTCATTACTCAGCAACAATCTAAGAAAAGATACTAAGCCCTATTAACTGCAATCACTTCAGAGAAAAATCGTGTGTGATAAAATCTTGGGGAAAGAAAAAAACTTATTCAAAATGTTCTCCCCAGTTCCTCTAATCCAAGTATAAAATTGCTGCAATATTCTTGAGTAGGTTAATAAATTAATTATTAAACTTGGTATTATACTACAGAAGGGTTGAGAAAGAGAGAAGAAAAAATGGCAATTAAAAAAAGCAATAAGATTATGTTCAAAGATGAGAAGAAGAAAAAATGGGGAATGTTGAGGCAGAAGGAAGTAATACAAGTGGAAGGAGACTAAATGGAGCAAATGTAAAGCTGACTTATGAAAAAACAGAGAGAATGAATTCAGTTAAAGCTTCATGTGGCTGCCATGATTTTCCAATGAAATTTAGACTTGCATTTTAAAGTTTCCATAGAACCCCAGGAGATCATCTCATCTGATTCTATGCAGTTATTTCAAAATTCCAGTGACATTTTTAATAGCAATAAAAAATTAACCCTGAAAATGACTAGTAATCCTGAAAGAACTACATCATCAAAGGTAATTTTCAAAACAAACAAAGAAGTTCTCCTTTTCATTTTTGTAATACCCACCCCTCTTTCCCTCCCATCCCTTGTTTTTTCACTGTAGCTTCCTCAAATTAAAGAAAATATTCAGCCCTTCACTTTCTGAGTCAGATTTATTTCACTTGGCATGATGATCTGTAGCTTGATCCATTTACCAGCAAATGACATAATTTTATTCTTACCAGTTTGTGCTATATGCATGTGTAACTATATCACAATGAATTCCATTTTTATGCACCAATTAACAGAACAAGAAATAAATAGAAAAAAGCTGAGTAAAGTGTAGAAATGGGAGCCAGTGGAGAGTAGTGGAAGAAAAATGAAAGTACTGGGGATTGAAAATGAACCAACAACATTATATGATTTTATTATTCTATCAAATGAAATCTAATATTATGTATAATCATAGTGCACTAATAAAAGCATAAAAATAACAATATCACCAATCTGAGACAGTTCCATTGCCTTGGCAACATTGTGTTTAAAGAGAATTCTGTGATACTACACAATTTATTGGGTCAGACACTCTAGGTTCAAACACAGCTGCCTGAGGCAGAAAGAGATGCTAGTGTGCTCAGATACCCTTGAAAAGGAAGAATTACTGTAAAAGTGGCAAGGCCCCAAACAGGACACATTTCCCTTGAACTCCCCCTTTTTATTTATCTTGAAGAACCCTTCGTAATAATACATTCTTTTGCTGTTTGACTATATAATAAATGATTGGTGGGCTTTTTCTCTTTGTTAGGAATTAGGACCATCAGGTCTAATCCACCTACTGGGTCCCTGCTTTTGAAATTATTTTTTGTGTCTTTTGTCTTATTTATTCTTATTATTTATGGTCCAGCTTATACCAACTCCCTTTTTCTACAATTTAAAAAATTAAAAATGGGAGAGACAGAATCCCACATAAATCCACATAATTGTTTTAAAAAATACTTAAATTGTGTTGTTAAAAGTCTCACTGTTGCTGAGCAACACACTGAGCTATAGAATGGATCAGATGTGGTAATAATATAGGGTAGAGGCTATGGTTATTTATTTTCAGAAAACCCAACCAGCCATCATGGAGACAACTGGAGGACCTGACACATCAGACTGAGCAGATAGTTCAGCAAAAGGGAAGCAATAAGACTTCAACCACAATGTTTGTGGCTCAATTGGTTTCATTGAGCTGTCACATAAATGGAATCCATGGAAGAACTTATTGGACCTATTTTCCAGATCAAACTTTATTACATCCAGCTGTGTGGACTGGAGGAACAATCCCATTATTTACTGATGATACTTACATGATGGGAGATTTTACAGACAAACACATTACACCTAGTCATGCAATTAGATTTATTTATACTGGCTACAGTGAAAATCTATCTATATTTTGGTCCCATTTTGAACATGCTGTTTAAAAAAGTAAATGTCAAGGAAAAGACAGCATATGGGTGACCTTGACTAGCTAATCATATTGGACCATGGGACTTAAGATCATATGTCCAGACAGTGATTTCAATGAAACTTTTCCATAACAGGCCAGTTATTCCCATGCAACATCCACCAGTACCTTATTGCCCTAATTGTTCTACACTACAATGGGATACCTTTCCTAAATGGATGGAATGTGTAGTGCAGACAGATGTCTTGCCAATATAACATAAAATCCCTAGAAGTGGTGGATATGTTTTGGATTGGTCTCTAAGAATTGATACGAGACAGCTTCACCAGGATTCTATGACTCCAGGAGGATCTGTTGGCAATATCTTGACACAGAGTGAAGGTGGCAAGTGAAAAAGATCTGTGGAATTTAATAGCTGCTTCAGATTTTCTCCATTTTACAGATGGCCCCATGACTCACTTCAGAGACAGGAATTGCAAAAAGGGGTTCTGCTATGACTTGTGGGCCTGTGTTCAATCTCCTTAGGCTTTAATTTCTGGAAATGTGAGAGTAAAGAGAAAAGGAGAAAAATATCATGCAACTTGTGAGAAGGGTAATCTAACTAACTGTTATCACTAGATATAAGAGAGGAAGAGGGATATTGGTTCTTTACCAACACTTCTTGGTTACACTCCCAGGTAACATTTCAGTGCTATGGTATGCTGATGCTGGAGTTCAAATCTTATGACATATGCACACCCAGCTAAGCAGACCATGGTATATACTTGAACTTACAGTGCTTGGAGTATTTGCTTTAATATCTTGCATAGCTTCTGCTGTGACAGCTTCTGTGCTTTTATCTAAAAGCATTCAGAGTGCTCGTTTTCTTAATAATTTGGCTCAGAACACTTCCAAAACCCTGCAAAATCAGGTGAATATTGACAAAAGGATTGAGACCAAATTATTTGCTTTGGAAGCTACTTTATTAATATTGGAAATGAACTTGCTTCTCTTAAACTTAAGCAAAGGCTTAGATGCCATACCAGCTATAAATATGTCTGAATTATTGCAGACAAATATAATGCTTTGCAAGGGGATTGGGAGAAGGTAAAAAAATCATCTAATAGACATTTGGCATAGTAATGATAATAGCCTGGTTCTTATGGAGATACATTATCACATCCTGGATATTCAGGAAGGCAGGAACAAACTCAGGAATCTTGCATCTCTTGCTGAGAGGATACTTCCTGATCTAAAAGGTTTTAGTCCTGAAATTGAATTGAAGCATTCTTCCTAATATGTTTTTAGAGCTATATCTGTACTATTAATTATCTTTTGTAATACTATTAATTATCTTTTATAATAGGTTGCTGTACCCTCAGAAACTAAACTCAGGAACTTCAAGTAACAACACATCACTTATACTTTAAAAAAGGGGGGATGGGTAAAGTTGGGGGTGTGAATGAATAGTGGGCTTGTCTGAGCCATCTCTAAGTGGAGGTGTGCTCTCCACTCTCAGTATCATCTCACTGATCTGAGACTGCCCATTGCCTTGGCAGTGTCCTCCTCAAAGAGAATTCTGTGATACCAAGGAATGTGTTGGTTCAGACAGACCTAGGTTCAAACACAGCTGCCCAGACAGAAAGAGATACCAGTGTGTCCAGAGGTGCTAGTGGCCTGCAGGAGGAAGAATTAATGCATAAGTGATAAGGTCCCAAACAAACCAATTTCCCCACAGCCTCTTGCTTTGGGTCTATCTTGAAGAACTCTTCCTAGCAGTAAATCCCTCTCATGTGTTTAACTATTTAATAGAGTATTGGTGGACTTTTTCTCTTTGTTATGGATCAGAATCATCATGTCTAATCCACCCACCGGGGACCCGCTTTGAAACTGTTTTTATTTCATGTCTTTATTTTATTTTTATTATTATTTCTTCAGACCTTTAATTACCCAGTCAGCTCACAGCCTCCCTGAAGTTTACTGCTCCCGTGCTGTGCAGAACACAGCCAGAATGGGTGCCAAGAACGTGGCAATGGAAAGAGGGTAATGGGAATGGTAAGATTATGGCAACAGGAATAGGGTGATAAATTGAAAGAACAGTTTAGGGAAAACTGAATATGCACAAAAAAATGAACTTAGACTCTAGATTCATACCATATAAAAATAATTCAAAATAGATTAAATATATAAATTTAAGTCCTGAAGTTAAATTCCAAGAGAAAAATCATATTGGCAGTAACTTACTGGATATGGCACCAAAATTGAACCAATGAAAATGAAATTAAACAAGTGCAACTATACCAAACTAAAAACTTTCTTTAAGGCAAAGAGGAAGATCTTTAGAATAAAAGCCAACTACAGAATAGGAGAAATTATTTGCAAGCCATATACAATAAAAGCGATTAATATTAAAATGTAAAATGTAAAAGGGATACTAAATTTCAATATCAAAACATAATAAAATATGAATTATCAGAGGCAAAGGAGTTGAACAGACTTCAAAGAAGAAAATGGTCATCAGGTATATGAGAAGATGTTCAGAATCACTAATCATCAGGGAAATGCAAATCTGAAAGATTTTGAACATAGACCAAAGAACACTATTCAGTCAACGAACAGTAGCATGTAGTCTATTATTTCAGAAATATTTTCTTTTTGATTATGGAAATATTTTGTTGCTATTTGAAGCCAGACAAAATTATAACATATTCCACTTGAGGAATTTCCTTTGGGCTTGATTAATAGTTCAATAAGTGAATATAAACTATCTAAAATAGCCATTTTTTAATATAGTCAGACCTGTATTTGTGGTTCCATAAGATAATTTTTCAGAGAATTTGAAGGATATTTTGTGAATTACCACGAAAAATTTCAAACGCAACTGTGTTATTCTGCACTAAACATTTTAGCTACTAAGTATCAAGTACTAAATGTGTTAGTTCTTGCTATTGTAGTGTCAATTTCATATATTCACTAAAATTTTTTATTGAGAGTTCTCTGTAGGAATTCAAGCCATCACTTCATGGAAAGGAAGAAAAAATATTGAATTTATGTTTGTTTAGGTAAGTAAGTGTGCCCCTTTAAGTGTGTGCATTCCTCTTCCTGCAGAAGGAAGTCAGTTCAAAAATAATCATGGAGCTATCGAAGGTGGTTAAGGAAATATTTGACATATTCAAGTATCCAGAGTCTTATAGTTTGATATAAGGAAAAAATATGTTTTTAGAATTTATATATTTATATATTAGTTTATATATAATTTATATATTTATATATTAGTTGCTTAACATAGGTGTCACTTCAGGTTACTACTTATTTCATAATCTCTCTAGTTTTAATGGTTTAAAACATGTAAATACGTCAAGACTCATTTTGCTTTCTTTCCTTGGAGTCTAGGGAGACTCTAGTTCTATGATGAAACCATAGTATAATAGGAGCCAGAAAAAATGCTCACAAGTGTGTGCACTCTGAGAGGGATTTGGGATTGAATTGTGACGGGCGATTACTAGTTATTTAAGTTGCTGTACGGATGAATTAACCTAATGCTTCTAAGTGTCCATTCCTGTAGTCAGTTCTGAATAAATGGTTAATGGGTATTACTGTTTTTCTTGTTTTTGCACATTTATGGTTTTATCACGAAGTCCAAGAAATTTGCATATTTCTTGCTCCTATTCATATTGGCTTTACAGAAGTAGATTTCCACTAACTTCAGAATTTGATCCCACATTACGCAGTCTCTAAAAATCTTGATCATTTTCTCTTGATAACTCTGAATCTCTTAAATATGTGTTCATTCATATTCTTACTCATATCCATTAAGCATTTCTTTTGGCATGTAATATAAATGCCTGCCTCAAGAGATATTTAGTCCAAAATATCTCTTTTGAAGAAAGCATAAGTAAGCTCACTGCAGTGTATGAAATAGAAATTCTGGTAATTTGCATATACATGAATTTGCATATACATGCACACATATATTTTCAAATAATCACAAAATCCAGAGTTTTTATTCTCTAAAGAACATTGTGTGTATATAAAGCAATGGCAAAGGAAGTAATCAAAACCCAAAAAGACATGTAACTGAGTTTATTCCTTAAAGAACACATTGTAAAACCAAGCAATTTCAGCATATCCTGCAATTAAAATTCTTTGAAATATTCAATTTTTAGCATAATTCGTTCTTCAATATTTACTTCAATCTTGTAAAATAAATACTAAATTTTTCATTTTACTGGTGAGTGGATTATAATAAATCATTCTTTTTGTTGACAGAGTCAGAATGCTGATTTTGTTCCATTGCTGTGTCCCCTGATAAACAATCTCATGTGTTTGAATGTCAGAAGGAAATGTTATTAGTCACCCACTTTGGACTGTAGTCTGATTTAATATGAAAAGAGGCAATAGAATTTATTGTACATACAGTAGTTGATCTCATGGTTTACTGGCAGGGGTTCAGACACTATTTAAATACTCCTATCATATATCTGATTCTTTTGTAAAAGCCACTAACACTGGATACCCTTCATGTTACTGTCTTCTGATCCACTGCAGGGAAATTGTACAACGAGATAATTACACACATGCACACACACTTTGCATATATATATATATGTAGATATATGCATACTTTGTGTTCCTTAATTCACAGTATTATTCAATCGTTCATAGTTGTAGGAATTGTGATTTATGGTTATCTTCACATTTCTTCCATTAGATTTCATCACAAAGAGTGTCACAGACATTATTAGTATTGAATAGATTCACAGATAAATATTGAACTATATATCATCTTTTGCTTTGTATTTCTAGCAATTTATCTTTGTACTATCCTCATGAATGTCGGGCTTATTATATTGGTCACTGGTGATTCCTGGCACCACAATCCAATGTACTATATTCTGAGTCTGTTGTATTCAGTAGATGCCTGCTACATCTCCGTTAGTATTTCAAATATATTAGTAAATTGTATATCAAATGGGAAAGTAATTTTGTTCTGTGGAAGTGCATCTTAGTCATTTCTTGCTGTTAATTTGGAATCACCAAATGCTTTCTGCTGTCTGCGAGGGCTTCTGATTGCTCTGAACCCATCTATAATCTACTTCTTCATTCAGTGAGAATGTCACCCATAGTCAATGCATCACTCAGCATTCTGTGTTGGTGGAACTCTGCATTCTATTCTACATAATGGGCAACGTTAGAATATTCTTGTGTTGATCCAATGAAATTAGATGTGCCTCTGTGGCGGGGACCATTTCCTCTATGCTCCTTGACAAGGTCTGAGCATGGGGAAGGGCTTGTCAAGGCCACCATTCCAGGAAACTGCCGCTGTCATCTCTGCTAGGAATTGGATGTTTTCTTGTAATTATCATACTCATAACTACACAACTGCAAATCACATTCCCTGGATTGTTGTGATAAGAATTTAACCTCAATAAGTCTGCGGAGCTTGGGGGAAGATGAGGAATGCTGTAAAAAATTTACTAATATCACACATCATAAGTCTGAAAGTACAGAGTTTGAGGAGTCCTCAAGAACACTACAGTTATAGGAATTGCTTGCTCCTATGCTGACCACAACTGCCCCAGTTAATGCTTTACCAGTAAAATAGCCTGAAAAATAGAGCAGAAGACTTGTTGTCCCCACAGTGCAAGGACCACACTACTTAGCTTAGAGGATTGAGGGATGTTTGTGGTATCCATCTAGAGGGAAACAAGCAGATAAGAATAAGAACCCACCTCCCACAGATCCACCTCTTCCCTATACAGGAGTGTACAATAAAAATGATGATGGATAGTTAATGGTAAGTGGAAAAATGTTCAATATTTGTCCTTCCTTCAAAGGCTTGGACGTCAAGGGCCACCCTGGAAATGTAGGACTAAAGAACAAAGAAACAGCATATGCAAACAACTAGAAAAATATTACCTTAATATTAAATTCCCTCATTGCTTGTTAACCGGTTATGGGTAGCTTATGCTGGCTTAAGTCTCACATATGTATTACAATAGGTAGAGGATAATCAATGACATAAAAAATAATAGGATAAAATTAGGCACTCACACTGATTGTTTGGCCATATATAACCTAACTTAGTCTTAACTGAGCTTGTTTAGGTAATAGAGTAGACCTTTAAGGTTAAATCAAAAACGTAATGAGCTAAAGATTAGTGCATGTTTTGCTTAGCAGTTTGGTAAAATTAACTTAAAACAAAATAGGGTCACTAGACTGACAATAGGTCTGACACCAAAGGGTAAACAAAGGCCAGTAGGATGAAAAGAGGAAAATATCTTTCACTGTAATTTGCTTATGTGAGTAACTTTAAGTAAATATAGAAAGTTGACCCTAATGTACCCGCTCTGTGTTAGACACCTGCTGGAAAGTGTGGTTAATGACAAATGTTGTGGTAATTTCTCTATAACTTGTATCTTGTTTAATCCTGCTTTACTTAATACTATAAAAGAAGAGCTAAAATAAATCTGAGAAGCACTTGCTTCAAGTTACTCCAGGGGTTGTGTTGTTTCGCTGTGCCAACTCCACCCATCCTTCAGGGAACCCGCGAGTTGCTGGGGATGGTTCCCGGCACCTCCCATAACTGTCTTCTTCTACAAATTCCTTATTCTGCTACTGACATGAACCAGCTTCAACATGATACTTTGCTGGGTCTATTGAGATGACTCCTATAATAATCATCCTGATCTCTTATAATTTCATTCTGTCTTCTATTCTGAGGATACACTGTTATATGAGAAAGCAAGTCTTTCTACATGTGCTTCTCCCCTAATTAGAGTGTCCAATCTACATAGTATTCTTTTCTTCCTTTATTTGAGATCATATTCCAGTTATGCTTTGAGGCTCAACAGGATAACATTGATATTGTAAATGTTTGTGATCCCATGTTGCAATTATTCATCTACAAATTAAAGAGATAAAATATAAAGAAAAAAATAGAAAGTGCTTGCAAAGTATCAGTTTAAAAGTAAAGTATATTTTTCAGAATAAAGATAATATTAAAAAATTAAAGTAGTGTTATGTGTGCCAATATCAGAAGGGTATGTTCAAAGGTTTGCTTTAATTGGTGACTGTAATTATTCTCTTGGAGTTTTTTAGTTTAAGGCAAAGTCATAATCATTCCTCTCCTTTGCTCCTTTTCCCCCCTTTGGGCACCAGGGTTGAACCCAGGGGTCCTAAACCATTGAGCCACATTCCCAGGATTTCATACTTCGAGACATAGTCTCAATTGCTGAGGCTGGCTTTGAACTTGCACTCCTCCTGTCTCAACTTCCCAAAGTGCTGGGATTAGAAGTGTGCACTACTACATAGTAGTGGCTCCTTTCCCCGTTTACTTATTTATTTATTTATTCTTATTTTTATAGACTGCATTTTGATACAGTGTACATAAATGGGGTACAACTTCTCATTTCTATGGTTGTACAGGATGTATATTCACAAGGTGTGTGTAATCATCCATAGGGTAATGATGTTTGTCTCATTCCTCTATCTTTCCTTCCCCCATTCCCTTCCCTTCCCTCATTTGCTCTACACGATTCACAGTTCCTCCATTCTTCTTTTAACCTGCCCACTCCTGCCCCATTATATATATCAGCATCCACTTATCAGAGAAAACATATGGCCTTTGTTTTTTTTAAGGATTGGCTTATTTCACTTAAATTCTCCAACTCCATCCATTTACCTATAAATGCCATAATTTTATTCTTCTTTATGACTAAATAATATTTCATTTTGTATTATATATCATTTTCTTTACCCATTTATCTACTGAGGGGTATCTAGGTTGTTCCACAATCTAGTTATTGTGAATTGAGCTGCTGTAAACATTGTTGTGACTGTGTCTGATTTTAAGTCCTTTGGGTATAAACCAAGGAGTGGGATAACTTGGTCAAATGGTGGGACCATTCCAAGTTTTCTGAAGAATCTCCATACTGCTTTCCAGAGTGGTTGTTACCAATTTGCAATCCCACCAGCAGTGTATGGGTGTACCTTTTCCCCCACATTCTCACCAACACCTATTTTTGCTTTTATTCTTGATAATAATCATTCTAATTGAAGTCAGATGAAATCTTAGGGTGGTTTTAATTTGCATTTCTGTAATTACTGGAGATGTTGAACACTTTCTAATATATTTGCTGATTGCTTGTGTAACTTCTATAAAGTGTCTGCCCAGATCCATAGCCCATTTGTTTATTGGATTATTTGTATTTTTGGTGGTAAGTTTTTTAAGTTCTTTATAAATTTTGGAGATTAGTGCTCTATTTGAACTGCAAGTGAAAAAGATTTTCTCCCACTCTATAAACTCGTTTCACATTATTGTTTGCTCCCTTTGCTGAGAAAAAGCTCAGCAATCCCCCCATTTGTTGATTCTTGCTTTTGTTTCTTACATTCTGGGAGTCTTGTTGAGGAAGTCTGGTCCTAAGTCAACATGATGAAGATGTGGTCCTACTTTTCGTTTTATTTGTTGCAGGGTCTCCAGTATAATTCCTAGGTTCTGGATCTATTTTGAATTGAGTTTTCTGCAGGGTGAGAGATAGGAGTTTAATTTCATTTTGCTGCATATGGATTTCCAGTTTCCAAACACCATTTGTTGAAGAGGCTATCTTTTCTCCATTGTATGTTTTTGTCACCTTTGTGTAGTATGAGATAACTGTATTTATGTGGTTGTATTTATGTTGTCTCTGTGTCTTCTATTCTGTTCCATTGGCTTACCCACCTATTTTGGTGCCAATATCATGCAGTTTTTGTTACTGTTGCTCTGTAGTATAGTTTATGTTCTGGGATTGTGATACCTCCTGCTTCACTCTTCCTGCCCAGGATTGCTTTGGCTATTCTGAGTCTCTTATTCTTCCAAATGAATTTTGTGACTTCTTTCTGTACTTCTATGAGGTATATCATTGGGATTTTAAATGGAATTGTATTGAATTTATGTAGCACTTTTGGTAGTGTGGTCATTTTGACAATATTAATTCTGTCTATCCAAGAACATGGGAGATCTTTCCATCTTCTATGGTTTTCTTTAATTTATTTATTGTGCTGTTGTTTTCATTGTAGAGATTTTTCACCTGTTTTTTTAGAGTGATTCCCTTGTTTTTTTTTTTTTTTTTTTTTTTTTTTTTTTTTTTGAGGCTATTATGAATGGAGTAGTTATGAATGCAGTTGTTCTCATTTACCTCTAAGAATTTTTTTTTATTTACCCCTGATATCTTCTGCTATCCATGCATAATTCGATAGCATATTATTCAGTTTCCAGTTGTTGGAGTAGTTTATAATTTTTATTTTATCATTGATTTCTAATTTCCTTCCATTATGATCTGATAGAATACAAGGTAGCATCTCTATTTTTTTGTATTTGCTAAGAGTTGCTCTGTGGCATAATATATGGTCTATTTTAGAGAAGGATCCATGTGCTGCTGAGAAGGAAGTGTATTCCCTCATTAATGGATGGAATATTCTATATATGTCTGTTAAGTCTAAATTATTGATGTTGCTATTAAGTTCTATGGTTTATTTGTTCAGCTTGTGTTTGGAACATCTCTCCTGTGTGGAGAAAGGTGTGTTAATGTCACCCAGTATTATTGTGTTGTAGCCTGTTTTGTTCTCGGAATTGAGAAGGATTTGTTTTACATACATGGATGTGCCATCGTTTGGGGTCATAAATATTATGATCATTATGTCTTGCTGTTTATGGTTCCCTTAAGTGGTATGAAATGTCCTTCCTTATCCCTTCTGATTAACTTTGGCTTGGAGTTTACTTTATCTGATATAAGGATGGATACCCCTGATTTTTATTGAGTCCCTATGCATGGTATGTTTTTTTCCCAGCCTTTCACTTTGAGTCTGGGGATGTCTTTTCTTATGAGGTGAGTCTCTTGAAGGCAGCAAAGGGTCACTTTTTAAAAATCCAACCTGCCAGTCTATGTCTTTTGATTAATGAGTTCAGGCCATTAACATTCTGGGTTATTTCTGAGATATGATTTGTATTCCTGGATATTTTGGCTTATTTTTGGTTTTTAATTTCACTTAGTTTCTCATTTTATTGGCTTTTCCTTTAGGGTAGTTCCTCCTTCTGCTTACTTACATTATTATTTTTTATTTTCTCCTCATATAATATTTTGCTGAGAATGTTCTGTAGTGAAGACTTTCTATTTGCAAATTCTTTTAACATTTATTTATTATGGAAGAATTTTATTTTGTCATCAAATCTAAAGGCAAGTTCTGCTGGGTATAAGATTCTTGGTTGGCATCCATTTTCTTTCAGAGCTTGAAATATATTGTTCCAGGCCCTTCTAGCTTTTAGGATCTAGAGTGAGAAATCTGCTGATATCCACATTGGTTTCCCACTATATGTAATCTGATACATCTCTCTTGCTGCCTTTAAAATTATACCTTTATTTTGGATGTTAGGTATTTTCATCATAAAGTGCCTTGGAGTGGATCTGTTGTAATTTCATACATTTGATGTCCTGTAAGCCTCTTGTATTTGATTTTCCGTTTCATTCTTCAGGCTTGGGAAATTTTCTAGTATTTTTTCATTGAATAGATTGTTCATTCCTTTGGTTTGTTTCTCTGTGCCTTCCTCAATCCCAATAATTCTTAAATTTGATCTTTTCATGTTAACCCATAATTCTTAGAGTTTCTGTTCATGACTCTTACCATCTTCTTTATGCGATCAACTATTTTCAAGATGAAATATTTTGTCTTCATTGAGGTTCTGTTTTCAAAGTAATCTAGTCTGTTGGTCATGCTTTCTATTGAGTTTTTAATTTGGTTTATACCTTCATTTCAATAATTTCTGGGTTTTTTTTTTCAGACTCTCTATCTCTTTATTGAAAAGAGTTTTTGCTTCCTGCAGTTGCTCTTTTAACTGTTTTTTAGAGTGATCATTTATTGCCTGCATTTGGTCTCTTATATCATCCTTTACTTAGTAGATCATTTTAATTATGCACATTCTGAACTTCTTTTCTGATATTTCTTCTACTACTTGATATGCTATGTCAATGAATTCTATTAATATGGCATCTTGTTTTGTTTGGGGCACTTTTTCCCCTTGTATTTTCATACTGTTTATGTATCTTCCCCTCTAGCAGTGTGGATCTGAGATATACAGTTTCCCCCCTATAGGTTTATAGTGTCCCTGCAGGTTTCCAAAACCTCTTCTTTAAGGGGAAGATCAATATTAGCAGCACCCAATACAAACAATATGCAGTCTTAAATCAAATAGCTCCCTTTTAAGACGGAATATTACTATTGTAACAAACAGAGAGAATGAGTTTGATTAATATCTACAGTATAACCAATAGGTTTGCAATGAGGTCTATAATTTCTATTGGCAGACAAAGATGATGGAGAAGGGTGTAGGATGTGATGTTTATGGGATAAGAACTGAGTATACAGAGGTACTAGATCGTAGGAAGAGTGAAAGCTGAATCAAAAGAAGTTGGTTTCAGCATGAGAGAAGGGAGAAAGAGACACCTGGGAAACAGGTAAATAAGAGGAAAATAGAGTGAGAAAAATGAGGAAAAATACAAAAAATAAAAAGTTGAAATAAAAAAAAAAAAACTTCAATATAACTGTCACATACTATTCAAACCTCCCAGTCTTTGGTAGCCTGATGCATGAAAAGTACCTGATAATGAGCTTCTAGTCTCTCGCAGGAGGAGCTGCCCCACCTGAAGTTGACCACTTCTGCTTTGGGGATAATACGAGATGGCTGCAGATGCTCCTGAACACACTCTGGGTGGATTTGGCCTGGGTCCTCACTGAATATTTTTTCCTTTTAAAAGTAAAAATATTGTATCATCCTTGGTTTTAAAATATTCTACTAATATATGTATGCACACTATGTTTACCTTGATGCTGATATTTTGAGATATACAAAGAAATGTACACAAATGCTCTATATTTATGTGATCTTTACTTTAAAATGCTGTATTTGATATTCTTTAATTTCCATCTAAATCAAATTGATAGGCTCCCATAGTTGTGATTATAATGATGTGTATTTTTATTTCTGATTTTCTTGATAAAAGACTATCAAATCCTGTGGGTCTGGACCATTTTCCATGGAGTCCTCAGTACTTGATTCCTATTCCCAGCAATCTGCCCCATCCTCATATCTATACAGCAATCTCACCTCAGCCTGTGGTTCAGTCACCACAGGTAACAGGCACAGAAACCTGGCATTCCTCAAAGGACAGGCTGATGATGGTGATTTTCTTCCTCACTTGTTATAGCATCTAGCACAGACATACACCCGTTCCCACTCAGTTTATTGCTGTTTTCTTCTGACTCCTACAACTCGGCGAGTCTTTTGCACATGTCACTCTTCCTGATGGCCTAAGTGTAAGAATGAAATTTAAGATAACCAGAAAAGGATCTCTACTCTGCTCATGTTTGTCCCTGCTCCCCATGGATACCATTTTCAGTGCAGAAATGTCTTCTTCAACTTTCAATTTCAGTGGTACTGTTTCCTCTTTTCTCTTTCATCATCACCTATTAAATTCAAGTTATTATACTGTGAATTCATTATCTCCCTGGAGGTTTCCCTCCATTAATTAATTGTAGCAGAACAATATCCTTAGTACATAGAATATAACCAAAATGTATTTTTCAGTGAGATTAATAAAATGAAAGAACACTAAAACACATACACAGTGCATCTCATTCCACAATATAGTCCTGAAGAGAAACATTACATTGGTTTTCTGTCCTTGTGATATCACATGATACCTTCTTTCAAATGTCAAAACCATGTCATGGACATTGATATCCATTATCTGTGCACAACCAAACCAAAATTGACCTGGACACCTTGAAATTACCTATGTATTTTTATGGTAAGTGAATTTATGGTTGACCAATAGCAAATCGTAGATATTCCTTATATCTGGTAAAGGAGAGATGGATAGGAAAAGGACCAGAATTCACAGAAAGAGTAAGGAGTATACAAATACTTCCAATCTTAGAAAATTTGATTTTTATGGTCAAAATAAAGAATGATTAATATAAATTATAGGGTCAACTTAATAATATATAGTAATCATTATGAAAACAATTGTATCTTAGTTTAGCAAAATATATAGTTTGTTAATATATACAGAACTCTTACAATCAGTAGAACCCCTTTGGTTTAGTATAATTTTATAAAAATTGAGTAAATTCCTAATGTAAATTTAGGTGAACACACCAAAAGTAAAACTTCAAAATAGCACAATGATAGATGAATGAAAAAGACCACTTTGTATTGCATGTAATAGAAATGATTTTCAAGCAAGCCTACAATATACAGGCAAAATATAAAATTAGGCAGTTCTATAAAAAGGACCCACATAAAACAAATGAATATATTATATCTTATTTTAAATAATTATTGAGGTAAGATTCATATGCCATAAAATAAAGTGTTTAAATAGCAAGGGCATGAGTTAGTAGTAATTTAAATTGTGAGGGCATGTTTTAGAAGTAATTACTACATTCACAATGTCATGCTATATAGTTCTAAATCATTTTCACTGATACAAAGTACTCATGAATAAATTTCTCCCCAGGTCTTCTCTTCCTTTAGCACCTTGTAATCTGTTTCACAGTTCTATTTATTTTCCTATTCTGCATGTTCCAAAGAAATTCAAAGTAAATGTCACCATTGTTATCTAGCTGCTTTGAATTTTTTTTTTGAGATGCATACTTATAATAGCATGTACAGGGAGTTTGTTCCTTTTTAAAAGCTTTAATGTCATTGTGTCTAACATAAAATCTACATTCTTAAAAGTGTCAAATGAATAATACAGTGCTTTTTACTATAAGTTCAGTGTTTCAGAGCAGATATCTAGGATTTGATTTGTTTGCTTAATTGAAACTGTATCTACTGCAAATCCTCATTCTCCCCAATCCCTGCCCCTTTTCCATGACCATTCCACTTTCAGATGATAAATGTTTCAGTATTTCCACTATATTATGCAAGTGGGGTCATGTAATGTTTGTCCATTTGCGACTGTTTTATTTCATTTAGCATCTTGTTCTGCAGGTTTATCTATAATTCACATGTTGAAGTGCATCATCTTTCAAATCTACTTAATATTCCATCATGTCTCCATGCAACACTGTACATATTCACTCATTCCTGAAAGGAGTGTTTACAATGTTTTGCAGTTTGGCTATTTCAAATTTTGCTGTAATAGACATAAGAATATTAATATCTCTTTGAAATCCTAGGACCATTTGTTTTTTGGGAAAAGAATCAAAAACAAGTGTTGGATTGTTGGCTTATATAATCAATTGAAATAAATATGTAAGTCACAGTTGATCACAGATCATCCTTGACAATTAGTGAATAACTTCTAGGCCTTTCATTAAATTTATAATGCTCTAGGGCTAATCTAGTTGCTTGGCATCTCCTTAGGGAGAGTCTCAAAGGTGATAAAAATGCATAAATTGTCCTTACAAACGTCATGTTAAAAGTGAATAGACAAATTAAGAGAAATGTTTCATAATGCCTAACAAGGACAGAAGGTGTCATGTGGTGCTGTGCATGAACATTACCTACAGAAATGCTCACAATTTGTCCTGAGTTTGCCATCTAATGTGAGTCACCATTTCTATTTCAATTGCTGTGCTTTCTACCATTCCATAAGGACTTAGCAACAATGGGAACTCTTTTTTTTAAATTTTTCTTTATACTAATTTTTTGTTTATATTCATATAGATTAAGAGGAAACATCTTGGAAATACACATTTTGTGTGTGTTTAGAAAATATTTGATTTTGTATACAAACATGATTTTATGTCTAATGGAAGCCAGTAATGGTGGCAAAGAATAAAGAGATACAGAACTTTCTTTTTTTTAATTATAGAAAATGCACTGATTCAGTCTTTTATTGTGATGTAATTCCAAATACATATTTAGTGACCCACTATTTTAATTGCAACTCTTTCAAAATAATTTGATAAAGGGGATTTTTTTACTTCCCATTGAAACATTGAGAAATGAAATGCATTATAGGCAAATCTAGAGTCTTTGAAATTCCCATTTTATAGTGATGGGAAACGTTCTTCCATTTTGCAGTGGGATCTAACCGAATTTTTCTCAGAGAATAGTGTTAAAGAATGAAATATTGGTATTCAGTGAATATATATAACCGTGAAAAAAACTATTTGATTATTTCAATTGAAATTCAATGTTACTAAGAGAAAACTTTAAAAAAAAAATATTTAGCTTAAACTGGTCCCGGTGGCACACACCTGTAATTCCAGCAACTTGGGAGGCTGAGGCAGGAGGATGAAGAATTTAAAGCCAGCCTCAGCAAAAGCAAGACAGTAAGCAACTCAGTAACATCCTGTCTCTAAATAAAATACAAAATAGAGCTGGAGATGTGGCTCAGTGGTTGAGTGCCTCTGAGTTCAATCCCTGGTACCTTCTTCCTACAAAAATGCTTTACCTTATGGAAAGTTTGATATCACTTTAGTTTTTAATTTTACTTAATTACAAACTAAGCCAAACTAAATTTTTTAAAAAAGAAAGCTTTGCACTGTTCCTTGATGGATTATTGAAGGTATTTCTCTAGTGATGTAATCTAATACACTTTAAGATTCATCTAATGTAAGAAGGTATGTCTATGGACAGAGTTGGATTGGGGAAACCTCAGCAAATTCAGCAATATTTTATGTTTCTTAAATGCAAAATATATATAAACAGTTTTATGTTTAATGTTATAAACTTGTAGGATTTGTTTCCTTATAATTCACTTACAGTCTTTTTTCACTACAACTTAAACTTTAAACTGTGCCATTTTCATTTATTCTTCTCCTTATTTAGAAATCTCTGCTGCTTACAATATTTTATACCCATAATTACTAACCTTTCATGCTGTGCACCTATTATTATGCTATACTATTCAATTTCTTCGTTATTAGAGACATTTGAATATGCTACTTTGCTCTACATGTGTTTATTTCTGCATAATGGGCTAGTTAACTTCAGGAGGAATTTCTTGTGGACATAGTACACACAGGATTTCAAAACACATCCAGGAATCCAGGAATATGTCATCATTGTTGATTTTATTCTTCTCTATGGTATTGTCCAGCATCGTAAAAGTGTTGTACAATGCAGAACTTTATAAAATTTATTATAAAATATTTCAACCTCTATTTCCTCCTTATAACATATGAATTTTATGAGTCTTCATTGTATAAACCAATGGCACTGAATACTCTTTTTCCTAATTTTCTGTGACTTCTTCATACTTCTCTAGGTTATTGCACATAAAAAACATCAGATTTGTTACCTATAAATAATTGCAATTATAATGGCTATGTCCCAGGGAAAGGCTAACATTTTAAATCAACTTAAGTCAAGGAAACTTACACTAAAATATTACTGAAGTACTTGCAACACTTAGAAGATGAGTAATCCAAAACTGAAGCTCCATTTGTCCGATTATGTCAAGTGTGACCTTGAGGGAAGACAGGACACAGAATTGGAATAGCTTGCATGTCTTCATCTTTCTCCACCTCTTCCTCAAGCATTCACCATTTTAGCCCTGATCAAGTGAAGTCTGTGTACTAAAGAATGTTTGTTCACATGTACATGAAAATGTTCCTCCTTCAGGTACTTGTAACCATCTAAAAAAATAAAAATGAAACCAAAAACCATATATACATGGTCTTTGAGAGCCATTTACAGATAGCTTGGGCAAATTGAATCAGTAAATCATCATTCATTCTTTCCAACATAACTCAAAGGACATTTTGGTTTTGTATATGAGAATAGAGTTTCTGTTAAATTATTTGCACAAAGTAAACTATATATACTATGATAATGTGGAACATAATCAATATTTGCATATGTACATATTTATTCTGATTATGTTTTCATACAAAGACAATTTCCAATGTGATCTGTCACAGCTCTCCACTCATACATCTACCAAGTTTATACATCATGTATCTACAGTTTCATCACTACCACCTGTGTAAATATGGTACTTAAAAGACTGGGTCTTAAAATAGGAAAATGTTTGCATTTTTGAAATTTATTATTAGAAATGTTTATTATGTGATTATCATATATATATAATTTTATATTTACATTTAAATTAATAAATAAAGGTTTATATGTCATTATAATTATATAAATAACAGTAGAAAACTTTTGGAAAAATATAAAAGTAGGACAACCATTCATCTAACAAAAAAAATTTTATATATCCATGTATATACATCTGTATTATTGCCTGCCTATTGATTTATTGGATTTCTCAACCTTGCAAAAATTTTATGGCACGCTTATTGAAAGGAACTGAATATGGTATATAGTAGGTTGGTTAGGAACTTAACTGACTTCTACAAATTAAATGATAACAGCAATTCACCTCTCAATTATCACAATGAAAATACCTCTAAACTGGAAAAATACTCTTTGGTAAATCAAATCACCCAAGATAAGAGTAACTGTACTAGGTTTATCTCTCATTTTTATATTTTTATTTGTGAAAAGAATTTAATTTTAAATATTCTAAATTTGAAAGTTTGAATGTATCTTGTTTATACTAGCCTTGCATAATATATGTTCCCCATGCAGTAAATCTATTGACTTTGCTACTATGTCTTTCCAGAATAGGCTTTTGAATACAACTGAATGGAAAAACACAACCTCACAGTGGTGTGTGAGTTCATTCTGAAGGGGATCACCTCACATCCTGAGCTGCAGGCTCCACTGTTTGGGCTCTTCCTCATCATCTACATGAGCACACTGGTGGGAAATTTGGGCATGGTCATCCTCACCAAGGTAGACCACAGCCTGCAAACACCCATGTACTTTTTCCTGAGGCAACTGGCTCTCAGTGACCTTGGTTATTCTACAGCTGTAGGCCCCAAAATGTTGGTCAATTTTGTGGTGCATCAAAATACAATCTCCTATTATTTTTGTGCTACACAACTAGCTTTCTTTCTTTTGTTCATTTCTTGTGAACTTTTTATTCTCTCTGCAATGGCCTATGACCGCTACATGGCCATCTGTAACCCTCTCCTCTACACTGTCATCATGTCTCAGAGGGTGTGTTGGTTGTTGGTGGCAATGCCCTATCTCTACAGTACTTTTTTGTCTCTTCTAATCACTATAAAGATTTTTACTTTGCCCTTCTGTGGCTACAATGTCATCAGTCATTTCTACTGTGACAGTCTCCCCTTGTTATCTTTGCTCTGCTCAAACACACATGAAATTGAAGTGATAATTCTGATCGTGGCAGCTTTTCATCTACTTTCCTCTCTTCTGATTATCCTGATGTCCTACCTGCTCATCTTCATAGCCATTCTCAGGATGAAGTCAGCTGAGGGCAGGCGCAAGGCTTTCTCCACCTGTGGATCCCACCTGACTGTGGTCACTGTGTTCTATGGGACTTTGATATTTATGTATGTGCAGCCCAAGTCTAGTCACTCCTTGGACACTGATAAAGTGGCTTCCATATTTTACACCCTTGTCATCCCCATGTTGAATCCCTTGATCTACAGTTTGAGGAACAAAGATGTAAAGCACTCTCTACAGAGGACATGGAAAAAGAGATGGAATATTTTTCCTTAAAAGTTGCATACAATTTGAGCCACACAAATCACACAAATACCTGCATTGTATTCTTTAAGAATGTGTAAAATGCAGAAAAATGTTCAATGTGTATTTAAAGAATGATCTTAGTTCTAGTCAAATATCTCAATACTATAAATATGTAAGTGAACAAAATGGCAAAATACATTGCTTTACTTGATGAAAAGAAATGAATTGCAAACATGATAAATCAGTAAATGCTGGAGTAAAGTAATGTGTGTTTAAAGTCTTCAGGTCCAAACAGCAGGTAGAACGGTATGCAGTATGGGAATGAAAAATTATATAATTATATGGAAAAGGACTTGAGATTTTGTTATTATTGTTATTATTATCTTGTATATTTTAATAAACTTTTAAGTATCCATGTGTGTTTGTGTTAGTTTCCTTTTCTGTGTATAAGAAAAACTTTTCATTTTAAGTTTTAAACACTTCAATGACTGGTATCAAAATCAATATTTATTGTAATTTATTGCAAAATGTTTAACATATCTATTTTCCTAGAATATTTAAAGTGCATAATAAATTACTTTCAAATACATGCACAAGTTTTTACTAAAGATCTCCAGGGAATATTTAGTTTGAATAACTTAGATTTTCTATTGACTGAGAACTCCTCATTCTCCCCAATTTCTATTCCTTGAAACTGTTATCCTACTTGGATTCTATTTGAGAATTTTTGATACTTTATTATATCACTTAATGTGGTATTTCTCTTTTTGTACCTGGTTTATTTGATTTGGTATCAATTCTTCAGGTATAGCCATGTTATATTGATTTATAGTGTCTTCAATGTTTTTTTTTAATAGTCTAGCACATCTATGTAACATCCACCCATCATTGAATGGATACTTAGGTTGGTTCCACACTCTGATTAGTTTTAATTACATGGTAAAGAACTTGAGATTACTAGCAGATCTCTGAGATTCTCATACCAGTGCTTTTTGACAAAACCTTGAAACTGTTTATTTGCTCTTACACTATAATTGTCCCTGACAATTAGCAGATAACTTCCACGAATTTCATTCAGGTCTCAAATGCTTTGAGGATAATCTGCTAGGTGCTTGGCATCTCCTCAGGGATAGTCTCAAATGTGAAAAAAAACATTCCATAAATTTTCCTCACAAATGCAATGTTAAGAATCACATGGGAGAATCAAGAGAAAGCATTCATTGCAGGTAACATACACAGAAGATTTCACATGGTGCCATATGCTACCTCTACCTACAGAAATAATCCCATTTGCTCTGACTTTGCCATTGAATGTAAGAGAACAGAGCTTATTCAGTCAGTTCTGTGCTTTCTACAGCTCCCTAAAAGCTGAGCAGCTAGAAGCACTAAGCTATAAGCTATAATCACTCTCCTATTCTCTGCATACTAATTTTTAAATATTTTCAAATGGGTAGAGAAGGTAAAAATCTTTGCAACATATATTTTGTGTGTGTGTATTTTAAAAATTATTAAATTTCACATACATAAATAATATTATATATGAGGTCAGCCAAAAGTGGGAGGAGGTGAAGTATTAAGGGATGCCAGGTTTTTTAATGGTAGAATTTGAAACTGTAATGACTCAGTCTTTCATTCTGATTATCTTCCAACATTTGGTTATTTAGTGACTAGGCTCTTTTGTAATCCTTTTAAAATATTTTAAATTTTATGGACTCATTCCTCTTCTCTTGATGAAGAAATGGTGGTTCCACTTTGCACTGATATGTGAAAGGTGAAGATTAGGAGAACTTTTAAGTTCCCAGTGTTATAGTGATGGTAAATGTTCCTTTTGCAGTGGAATCTGATAAAAAAATTTCTCAGAGAAACGCAGAAAAAAATAAAATAGTGATATTTAATAGGTTGTCTACTATTAAACACAAGTTTCATTCCTCCATTGAAGTTAGGTAAAGGAAAAAAATAATTTTCTAAACTTATGAAAAATTTGTTACTAACCTGTGTGCACTTTATTTGCAAGTGTGCATGATTAGAAATTAAAGCAAACCATAACAACAAGAAATAAGTTTTACATTGTTTTTTATTGTACTTAGGGTATTTCTTGAATGTTGTACTCTGATATTCTTTAACATATTTCTGATTAAGGAAAGGTATGAGCTGGGGCAAGGTTGATTATCAGTTAGCCACAAACATGCAAACAGAATTTTCAATTGATTAAATGTCAATTACATGTAATCAGCTTTATATTTAATGTTCTAAAATTTCATAATCCTGTTTCCTCATAGCTCAGTTGCTCACTTACATACTGTACTCATTACATTTTCGCTATAAATTGTCATTTCTAAATTTTTAATGTGTAAAACAACTATGATCATTTTGCACCAGGGATAATTCCCTTAAATGCCATGTATGTACTTCTATGCTATACTTTTCAATCCTCAGGCTATTAGACATATTCTGATACATTTCCTTTACTATGCACATTTTTTCTGCATTACTGGTTATATCATATTAGGAAGATGTCTAATGATCATAGTACACAAAAAGATTTCGAATCACAAGTAGGAATCTGTATATATCAGCTTCACTGTATTTTATCTTGTCTCTATGGCATTGTGTCAGGTAGTTGTTTTATACAATGTAGAACTTTACATTTAGTTTTAAATGTTTCAGTTTATTTATCCTATCAATTTATCCCCCCAAATTTAATGAATCTTCATTCTGTAAAGCCAATGCCACTGAACTTTTTTTCTCCCAGTTCACTCATATTTCCTTCTATACTCCCCCAATTTCTCCCACATAGCATACATTAGCTTTGTTACATAGAAATAAGCCTATCTCAATTATAATGGCAATGCAGCATGAGGAAATTTAATATTCTAAGTTCATTTATATCAAGGTAACTTATAGTAAAATGTCATTGAAGTACTTATGAAAGATAGAAGGCTGGAAATCCAAACCACAGCACAGTGTGCAGTTTCAGTCCTTGAGTATATTTGAGGAGGAGGAGTGAATGGTGGTTGGTATCCATTCTACTTGACCTGTTCCTCACCTATTCATCCCTTTAGCCCTGACAAAGAGACGAAGTCCACAAATGTGCTCATCTGCATATGTAACACAAACCTCTTTCAGGTAAGTTGCTATCAGCACACACACACACACACACACACACACATAAATATATATGTTTGTATATATATATATATATAAAGAAGTAAAAACAAAATTACATGTGTACATGTTCTCATGTTCTTTTCATTTTTCATTTTATATTTTTATAGTGCATTATAGTTATACATAACAGTGTGGGATTAATTTTGATATAATTATACTGCAAGGATAATAATGTGCTTCCTTTTATTCCTCAGTATTTTCTTTCCCTCCTCTTTTTCCTCTCCCATGCCCCTCTTCTACTCTACTGCTCTTCCTCATATTTTTTTAAATTGGTGCTTTAGATACGCATAAAGTTTAATTCACTGTGGTGTACGCATGTATGTGCATAGAATAACTTGGTCAATTTCATTCCACATTTCCTCTTTTCCCATCCTTCCTCCCTCTCATTAGATCCCCTTCCTCTGCTCCACTAATCTCCCTTTTTCAAAGGATTCCCCCTCAACCTTTTATATTTCCTGATTTCTAACTACTGTAGAAGAGAAAAAAACATTTGACCTTTGATGTTCTGAGTCTGGCTTATTTCCCTTAACATGATATTCTCCAGTTCTTTCTGTTTACCAGCAAGTTATAAAACTTCATTCTCTTTGTAACTAAACAGAACACCACTGTGCACATAAACCATGTTTCTGTAAGCATCATCTGTTGATGGGCATTTGGATGGTTCCATAACTAGGCTACTGTGAATTGCACTAATATAAACTGTTATGCCTGTCTCACCAGAGTATGATGATTACAGTTGCTTTGTACATGATATTATAGAAATATTTTCAGGAAGTATGGAGACATGGAATCACTAAATCATAATTCATCTCAATAAAACTTGAAGAACATTTTGGTTCTGTATATGATAATAGTTTTTTAAAATTATTTGCCTAAAGTAGTCTCAACATCCACTAAATGAGTATATCACATAGATACACATTAAGAGGCATTTCTTCTGATTCTACAGATAATTTCTAATGTGATCTGTTGTAGTTTTCCATTCATATACCTATCTACAGTGTTCAGAATTTCAGCTTTATCACCTATAAGTAGGTAGATTTAATAGGACTATTAATTGAGTGATTGAGCTATAATGATTTTGGAAATTAATAAATAGAAATATTTATGATGCAATTGATATGTCACAATGTCATTTTATTAAGTGTAGTTAGTAGATATCAGCATGTTATTGTGATTATATAAGTGACAAATAAACATAATAGTAAAATAATTAGTTATCAAACACCAAAAGTTGAAGAAATGTTTAACTCTTCTTAGTTTTTATTTCTATGCCCATATCATCATCACTATCCTTATATCTTCTTATTACTCTTATCAGTGTTTATCAACCTTGGAACACTTTTATTAATATGGCTAATACATTTGAATGGGTATTAGCTGTAAGGAAGTTTAGCAGCTTACCAGTACTGGAACCCTTAGATGCCAGTAGCAGTACACTTCCCAATTGTGCCAATCAAGGTACTTAGAGAATGTTCAAAAATGTTCTTTGGTAAGTGAAAACACACCAGTTGAGAAAAACTGTCCTGTCACTACCTCTCTCTATTTCTATATATTTTCCTTGCAATAATGCATATTATTTTTTTGAATATTATAAATTTGAATGTTTACATACGCATTATTTACATTTTAAATAATAAATGTTCCCATGATGAAAATAATTGAAATCTATTGATTTAACTATTGTGTCTTTCTAGAAAGGACTTTCCTAAAACACTAGATGAAGAAACACAACCTCACAGCTGTGCATGAGTTCATTCTGAGAGGCATCACATCACGCCCTGAGCTGCAGGCTCCACTGTTTGGGCTCTTCCTCATCATCTACATGAGCACACTGGTGGGAAACTTGGGCATGCTTATCCTCACCATGGTGGACCACAGCCTGCAAACACCTATGTACTTTTTCCTGAGACACCTGACTCTCAGTGACCTTGGTTATTCTACAGCTGTGGGTCCCAAAATGTTGGCCAATTTTGTGGTGGATCAAAACGTGATCTCCTATTATTTTTGTGCTACTCAGCTAGCTTTCTTTTGTGTGTTCATTACTTCTGAACTTTATATGTTGTCAGTGATGGCCTACGACCGCTATGTGGCCATCTGTAACCCTCTCCTCTACACTGTCATCATGTCACAGAGGGTGTGTCAGTTCTTGGTGGCAATCTCCTATCTCTATGGTACATTTGTGTCACTTCTAATCACGATAAAGATTTTTACTTTGCCCTTCTGTGGATACAATGTTATCAGTCATTTCTACTGTGACAGCCTCTCCTTGTTATCTTTGCTCTGCTCAAACACACATGAAATTGAAGTGATAATTCTGATCTTAGCAGCTTTCAGTTTGCTTTCCTCTCTTCTGATCGTCCTTGTGTCCTACCTGCTCATCCTCATAGCCATTCTCAGGATGAAGTCTACTGAGGGCAGGCACAAAGCTTTCTCCACCTGTGGATCCCACCTGACTGTGGTCACTGTGTTCTATGGGACTTTGATATTTATGTACGTACAGCCCAAGTCCAGTCATTCCTTAGACACTGATAAAGTGGCTTCCATATTTTACACCCTGGTCATTCCCATGTTGAATCCCTTGATCTACAGCTTGAGGAACAAAGATGTAAAGTATGCCCTACTAAGCACATGGAAAAAAGTACACAATATCTTTACTTATAACGGTATATAAAATATGAGTCATTTAAATCAGATTTTGACATCAACGTGGTCTCTTTTCTTCCAGGATGTATAACAAGCAAAAAAATTGACTCTCTATATATGATCAGATACTGGCCTTTTTGTACTAGTCAAATTTTTAAATGCTTTAATGCACATGTAATCAAAATGAGAGGCAAAATAATTTCTACCCTTCAGTGTGAGATATGAATTATATACATAATAAATGATTAAATTTTAGGCTGCTTAGACTATTCATGTGGGGAGCAGAGTCCCATGCTCTATTGGAGAATGACTACTGTGTGCGGAAGCAAATTTCCAATGTTTTTGTTATCTTCCTAAGCATTGCAATAAACTTTCCACTGTCCATGTTTGTGTTTGTGCATGTATTTATGTTTTTACATGAGCACCCTCATTCCATTTTTGTCTTTATGTTCTTGTGGCTTGTGTTAAACTCTATCTTGACTGTGGTAACAGGCTTAGTGTAATCTGATCATTTGAAGAAAACAGTCATTTGAATATCCTAACCTGTTGCTTTTCCATGTGGGGATCTTAGGTTCCTTCTTTTCTCTCATCAGTACCCTGACCTTATAAGAGCTCAAAAGAGTCTATTATCTCAACATCATCAGCTCTGCAGTGGCTCAGAGCTTCAGTGCAGCATCTCATTTTGTCTTAGTATGTACATATAAGCAAGTGAATGCACCAGTTAAGATTGATGTCTCAGATTCAACCAAAGACACGTCCACGGCTTATTCATTAATTTATTATCCTTACTGTCTGATCTGAATTCCTTTCTTCCTGTTTGGTTTCATGGAGAGTCACTATTCCTTAACCCACTAAATGCAAGAAATTATTTTTTTATAATGTTTCAGTTTTTTTTAATTTTTAATTGTATTTATTTTTATTTTTACAGACTGCATTTTGATTCATTGTACACAAATGGGGTACAACGTTTTATTTCTATGGTTTACACAATGTAGTTTCATACTATTCATGTAATTGTATGTGTACTTAGGATAATAATGTCTGTCTCAGTCCACTATCTATCCTACACCTGCCCCCTCAGTCTATTTCTTAATATTATTTTGGCATGGTATGCTTGTCCTATGATGAAGTATGTTTTTTGGTCCTCTATTTTCAGTGTTCTGAGTTTGTGTAACCAGAGATCAGACCTTGATTTGTGCTATTGCTATATTTCTATTTGGAGTGTATTATGTCATGTTATAATGTATGTTCTTATTGTGTTTTTTTGTACATCATCCATGAGCTTCTCTAAAATTCTCCGTGCTTCTTTCATTGTTTGTTGTTCTGTTGTTTTGAACTTATTGCATTTCATTTATATCATGAAAGCTTAGATGTGATTTCTTAATACATCACAATACATTCAAAACACCAATAGAACCACTGGAAAATGATTTACTAGAATAATAAAGGCAGATGCATGCTGTCATGTAAAGAAAAAAAATGCTAAACAGTTCTTGCAGTTGGTTCTTTTGAAGACAAAAGTTTCATACCTAATTTTATCTATTTGTAAGATATATACATACTAGTATATATATACATATATATATGCACACTCAATTGTAACTTCTTGAGATTGTATAGTAAGCAGGGATAAAGTGAATGTTAACAGTGTATTTTAGATTATACACATCTTTAAATAATAAATTTTCTGTGATTTCATATATTCACATAATGAATTTCCATGAAAATCATAACTTTTATAACATAGGTAAAAGTTTCTAATATTCACAAACAAATATCTGAATAAACATAACCCATATCCATTTTGAAAATAAATCTTAGACTTTTATAATCTCTCAAATTATAAAAGAAAGAACATTAAAAAATATACTGACACTATTTGAGAACATATTTCATTCATTGAGAAAGTTACTCCAGTTTTTCACTGTTGTATACATGTATTAGTCATTTCATGATGCTGTACACTTCCCATAAAAAATAAGTATTTAAAAAAAAAACAGAATTCAGGATATGATTTTACATTTTGCTAAAATATTTCAAGTCAATAATATGTCATGTGTTGTACAATAATAAATCAGAAATATCTGCACACCGTGCAGTAAGACTTTCAGAATAATTTTGGGTATACTCAGAATGTTTCCTTAAAAACCTGTTTCGTTACTATTAGAAGAAGGTGTTATAATTTTTCAATTCCACAGACTCCAAGAAACATTTAAAACATTCTTGATGAAGAGAATATCAAAGTTGAAAACTTCATTAAATATAACTAAAATACACTGCAAAAACTCTCCATGTCCACCCCAATTTTGATTCAGCTGGCCTGAATGGTTGTTTATGCTAAATATTTAAGGGAAAAATAGATAGCAATTCTCCAGAAACACTTTTAGAAATCTGAAAGATGTTATGTGTTCTGAGTTTCTGAAAAGCACTCGCCTGATGTTAAAGACTGTAAAAGGCCTTGTGTATGTGAAAATTTTAAAGAAAATGTTATCTGATAAGTCCAGCAATGTGTACTGACAGTAACATACCAGGAGAGAATTAAGGAACTTAAGTTTGCTTTAACATTTAAAGTTAAATGGCATTAACCATATTAAGAAACTAAATAGACATCTGTATGACATCCCAATAAACACATGAAAAATGGTTAAGTTCTGAAATGCATTAATAACAATAAATTTCTCAAAGCAATAGTAAAATAGAAGTTTCTAAGACTGATAATATTATCCTTTCTCCTTCTCTCCTTCTTTTTTATTTAAAATTTTATTATATTGCATGACTCATTCTTCCTTGAGGAATACCTTGTATTCTTTAATTTTGGTAGAAAAATCTTCTCAGAAAACAGAATTCAATCAAAGATTATTTTCCTAAATTGATATTTATGTTTAAATAATCTTTTAAAAACACATCTTCAAGAGTACCTCTTTTCATCATATATTCTTATTGCAATTTCTCTGCTTTTGATTGGAAGACTCTCTACACTATTATTCACATGGTTCCTTCTTTAAGGGTCAAAAAGTTAAATTGGTTACTGACACAGATTATATGTATATATTCTCTTCATACAAATGGACTGTGTGTATGTGTGTGTCTAATTGTGTATGATTCAGCACAGAAAAGATCCTTAAACAAAACCAAAAATAAAAAGATTGATACACTTATTTATTAAGCTTTCTAATATTTATAGAATGGAAATGACCACAAATATAAAAAAAAAAACATGCCACAGTTGGAGAAAATAGATACAATTGTGCAAATATACAAGTAATATGTGAAAAAAACTATAGAAAAGTGGACAATGGATATATATAGAAAAACCATAAAATTAGAAATATTATGATTTATGTTTATACTTCAGTAATAATCTGAAAAAGTAAATATAAATATATATGAAACACAATCTTGTAAAATGGAAAAAGTGTTAAGTTATAGGGCTATCAGGTCATGATGGAAATGTGGAATAAAAGAAACATCCCTACTGTTCTAGTGGGAGTACAAAATTTTTAGCCATTTTTTGAAAAGAATTTGCAACTAATAAGGTAGAACATCCTGAAAAATCAAGGGACATTTTTTATCTACATAGAATTACATGGATTAGTTCAACCTCATTTATCAGAGTGAACAAAACATTTTTCAGAATAGGACCATCAAGTTATTAAACGTTAATTTCAATGATTTGCAAATCTATACTATATATTTTTAAGGACTACATCAATTTAATGTCCACTTTCAAATGAATGACAAATTAGAAATAGGATTTGCCTCTGGTAAAGAAGAATCACAATTAAGGGATCATAATTAAGAGGGACATAAAAAATGTACAAAGCTTCAATTTTATAAAATATAAGTTTTATTATAAAAATGTATCAAGTTGAGTGCACTGGCACATGCCAGTAATCCCATTAGCTCAGGAGGCTGAGGCAGGAGGACTGAGGGTATGCAGAAAGACTTCCCAACTTAGTGAGACCCTAAGGAACTCAGGGAGACAATGTCTCTAAAAAATTAAAAAAGGACTGGGGATGTGGGTCAGTGGTTAAGTGCCCCTGGGTTCAATCTCTGATAGCCCCCTCAAAAAAATAATTTTTACCTGATGGAAAATTTGATACTTACCACTTTAGTTTTTAATTTTCTTGATTACAAACTAAGTCAAACTAAAATATTTTAAAGAAAGCTTTCCATTGTTTCTTGTTGGATTTATTGAATAATGAATGTATCACACAAATGATGTAGTTTGATACACTTTAGAATTCATCTACTGTTAGAAGGTACATCTGTGGAGCAGAGTAGGGCTGAGGTAACAACAGCAAATTCAACAATATTTTATGTTTCTTAAAGGTACAATATGTGTAATCAGTTTTATAATTAATGTTATAAATTGCAGAATATGGTTTCCTTATAATTTACTTACATTCTCTTGTCACTGCAACTTAAACTTTAAACTGTACCATTTTCATTTATTCTTCTCCTTATTTAGAAATCTTTGCTGCTCACAATATTTTATACCCATAATTATTATCTAAACTTCCAGGCACTGCCCCTGTTTTTGTGCTATACTATTCAATTCATTGGTTATTAGAGATATTTGGATTGTTTCTTTGTTCTACATGTGTTTTTCTGCATTATGGAATAAATAATTAACAGCAGGAGGAATTTCTCATGGACATGATGCACAGATGATTTCAGATCACATCCAGGAATGCAGGACTATGCCATCATTGTTGACTTTATTCTTCTCTATGATATTGTCCAGCATCATAAAGTTTTGTCCGATGCAGTTTTATAAAATTTATTGTAAAAATATTTCAACCTCTATTTCCTCCATATAATATATGAACTTATGAGGCTTTGTTGTATGAAACCAATGGCATTGAATGCTCTTTTTCCTAATTTGCTCTGATTTCTTCATATTTCTCTAGACTATTGCATATAACATATATCAGATTTGTTCCCTATAAATAAAGGTATTTCAATTATAATGACAATGTCCCAGGGAAAGGTTAACATTTTAAATGAACTTAAGTCAAAGAAACTTACACTAAAATATTACTGAAGTACTTGCAACACTTAGAAGATGAATAATCCAAAACTGAAGCTCCATTTGTCCCATTGCATCAAGTGTAATCTTGAGGGAAGATAGGACACAGAATTGGAATAGCTTGCATGTCTTCATCTTTCTCCACTTCTTCCTCAGGCATTCACCATTTTAACCCTGATCAAGTGAGGTCTGTGTACTAAAGAATGTTTGTTCACATGTACATGAAAATGTTCCTCCTTCGGTACTTGTAACCATCTAAAAAAATAAGAATAAAGCCCAAAACCATATATACATGGTCTTTGAGAGCCATTTACAGATAGCTTGGGCAAATTGAATCAGTAAATCATCATTCATTCTTTCCAACATAAGGACATTTTGGTTTTGTATATGAGAATAGAGTTTCTATCAAATAATTTGCACAAAGTAAAATATATATACTATGATAATGTGGAACATATCAATATTTGCATATGTACATATTTATTCTGATTGTGTTTTCATACAAAGACAATTTCCAAAGTGATTTGTCACAGCTCTCCACTCATACATCTACCAAGTTTATACATCATGTATCCACAGTTTCATCACTATCACCTGTGCAAATATGGTATTTATACGATTGTATCCTACAGTAGGAAAATGTTTGCATTCTTGAAATTTATTGTTAAAAAAATTTTATGTAACCAGTATATATAAAATTTTATTAAGTTAATAAATAAAGGTTTACATGTCATTATAGTTAAATAAATAACAACCACAATACTTTTGGAAAATATAAAAGTAGGACAACCATTCATCTAACAAAAAAATTTTATATATCCATGTACCTGCATTTGTATCATTGTCTGCTTCTTTATTTCTTGGATTTCTTAGCCTTGGAACAATTTTATGATGTGCTTATTGAAATGGACTGAATGTGGTATACAGAAGGTTGGTTAGCAGCTTATCTGACTTCTACAAATTAGATTACAATAGCAATCCACCTCTCAATTGTGACAATGAAAGTATCTCTAAACTGGAAAAATACTCTGGTAAATCAAATCACCCAAGATAAGAGTAACTGTACTAGGTTTATCTCTCATTTTTATATTTTTATTTGTGAAAAGTATTTAATTTTAAATATTCTAAATTTGAAAGTTTGAATGTGCCTGGTTTATACTAGCCTTGCATAATATATGTTCCCCATGCAGTAAATCTATTGACTTTGCTACTATGTTTTTCCAGAATAGGATTTGAATACAACTGAATGGAAAAACACGACACAGTGGTGCGTGAATTCATTCTGAAGGGGATCACCTCACATCCTGAGCTGCAGGCTCCACTGTTTGGGCTCTTCCTCATCATCTACATGAGCACACTGGTGGGAAATTTGGGCATGGTCATCCTCACAAAGGTGGACCACAGCCTGCAAACACCCATGTACTTTTTCCTGAGACACCTGTCTCTCAGTGACCTTGGTTATTCTACAGCTGTAGGCCCCAAAATGTTGGTCAATTTTGTGGTGCATCAAAATACGATCTCCTATTATTTTTGTGCTACACAACTAGCTTTCTTTCTTTTATTCATTTCTTGTGAACTTTTTATTCTCTCTGCAATGGCCTATGACTGCTACAAGGCCATCTGTAACCCTCTCCTCTACACTGTCATCATGTCTCAGAGGGTGTGTTGGTTGTTGGTGGCAATGCCCTATCTCTACAGTACTTTTTTGTGTCTTCTATCACTATAAAGATTTTTACTTTGCCCTTCTGTGGATACAATGTCATCAGTCATTTCTACTGTGACAGTCTCCCCTTGTTATCTTTGCTCTGCTCAAACACACATGAAATTGAAGTGCTTAATTCTGATCTTGTCAGCTTTTGATTTGCTTTCCTTTCTTCTGATTATCCTGATGTCCTACCTGCTCATCCTCATAGCCATTCTCAGGGCGACGTCTGTTGAGGGCAGGCACAAGGCTTTCTCTACCTGTGGATCCCACCTGACTGTGGTCACTGTGTTCTATGGGACTTTGATATTTATGCATATGCAGCCCATGTCCAGTCATTCCTTGGACACTGATAAAGTGACTTCCATATTTTACACCCTTGTCATCCCCATGTTGAATCCCTTGATCTACAGTTTGAGGAACAAAGATGTAAAGCACTCTCTACAGAGGACATGGAAAAAGAGATGGAATGTTTTTCCTTAAAACTTGCATACAATTTAAGCCATAGAAACCACAGAACAACCTGCATTATTTTCCTCCAGAATGTATAGAATGCAGAATGGTGCTCAACATATATTTAAAGATTGGTCTTCTTAGCACTAGTCAAATATCTCAATATTATAAATATGTAGGTGAACAAAAAGACAAAATATGTTGCTTTACTTGATGTCAAGAAATCAATTATAATGTAAACAATATATCAGTAAATGTTATAGTAAATTAATGTATGTTTAAAGTCTTCAGATTCAAATTGCAGGTAGAATGGTATGCAGTATGGGAATGAAAAGTTATATACATATATATATGCAAAATTACTTGAGATTTTTTATTGTTGTTATTGTCTGGTGTATTATAATAATCTTTTCAGTGTCCACATGTGTGTGTGTTAGTTTCTTTTGTGTGTGTGTGTGTAACAAAATTCATTTTAAGCTTTAAATACTTCAGTAAGTGGTATCAAAATGAACATTTTTTAATTTATTGCAAAATGTTTAACATAATATCTATTTTCCTAAAATATTTCAAATATATAATACAGCACTTTTAAATATATGCAGAATTTTTTACAAGAGATCTCTAGGGCATATTTGGTTTGAATAATTGAGATTTTTCTATTGATTGTGAACTCCTCGTTTTTCCCAATTTGTATTCCTTGTAATTATTATGGTACTTTCTGATTCTTCTTGAGTATTTTGGATACTTTATTAAGATCCTTAATGCAGTATCTCTCCTTTTGTACCTGGTTTATTTGATGTAGTATCATATCTTCAGGTATAGCTATGTTATATTGATTTAAAGTGTCTTCAGTGTCTTATTAATAGTCTAGTGCATCTATGTATCACATTTTACATATTCATTTATCATTGAATGGATAGATTGGTACCACACCCTGGCTAATTTTAATTACATTGTTATGAACTTGAGATTACTAGCAGATCTCTGAGATTCTCATACCAGCGCATTTTGACAAAATCTCGAAGCTGTTTATTTGCTCTTATACTCTGTTAATAAATAAATAAAGCCACAGTTGAATATAAATTGTCCCTGACAATTAGCAGATAACTTCCACAAATTTCATTCAGGTCTCAAATGCTTTGAGGATAATCTGCTAGGTGTTTGGCATCTCCTCAGGGACAGTCTCAAATATAAAAAAACACATTCATAAATTTTCCTCCTAAATGCAATGTTAAGAATCACATGGGAGAATCAAGAGAAAGCATTCATTGCAGGTAACAAACACAGAAGGTCTCACATGGTGCCATATGCTACCTGTACCTACAGAAATAATCCCATTTGCTCTGGCTTTACCATTGAATGTAAGAGAACAGAGTTTATTCAGTCAGTTCTGTGCTTTCTACAGCTCCCTAAAAGCTGAGCAGCTGTAAGCACTAAGCTATAAGTTATAAGCACTCTCCTAATCTCTGCAAGCTAATTTTTAAATATTTTCAAATGGGTAGAGAAAGTAAACATCTTTGAAACACACACTTTGCGTGTGTGTGTTTTAGAAAAAATTTAATTTCACATACATATATAATTTTATGTATGAAGTCAGCCAAAAGTGGGAGGAGGTAAAGTATTAAGGGATGCCAGTTTCTTTAATGGTAGAATTCAAAACTGTAATGACTCAGTCTTTCATTTTGATAATCTTCCGAACATTTGGTTATTTAGTGACTAGGCTCTTTTTGTAATCCTTTTAAAGTAATTTAAATTACATGGATTATGAATATATTATATATATATATATATATTATATACATATATTATATATATATATATATGATCATTCCTCTTCTCTTGATGAAGAAGAGGTAGTTCCACTTCACACTGATGAATGTGAAAGATGAAGATTAAGAGAACTTTCAGTTTCCAGTTTTATAGTGATGGTAAGTGTCTCTTTTGCAGTGGAATCTGAAAAGTATTTCTCAGAGAGACACACACACACAAAAGAAATACCAGTATTTAACAGATTTTCAACTATGAAATAGAAATTTGATTCTCTTCATTGAAGCTAGTTAAAGGAAAAACAACTTTTTACCTTATGAAAAATTTGTTACTACGTGCACCTTATTTGTAGTTTTTCATGATTAGAAATTAAATCAAACCGTAACAACAAAAACAATAAACTTTACATTGTTTCTTATTGTATATAGGGAATTTCTTGAATGTTTTACTCTGACATTCTTTAACATAATTGTAATTAAAGAAAGGTGTGAGCTTTGGGCATGGCTGATTATCAGTTAGCCACAACCATGCAAGCAGAAATTTAAATTGATTAAATGTCAATTACATGTAATCTGCTATATACTTAATGCTCTAAAATTTTATGATCCTGTTTTCTCATAGCTCAGTGTAAGTTACAGTGTAAGTTGCTCACTTACACTGTATTCAACAAATTTTTCACTATAAAATATGTCATTTCTAAATTTTTAATGTATAAAATAGCTCTGATCATTTTGCACCAAAGATAATTCCCTTAAATGCCATGCACCTACTTCTATGCTATACTTTTCAATCCTCACCCTATTAGACATACTTTGATACATTTCACTTACTGATGTGCATATTTTCTGCACTAATGGTTATATCATATTTGGAAGATGTCTTATGATCTTAGTCCACAAAAAGATTTCAAATCACAAGTAGGATTCTGTGTATATCAACTTCACTGTAATTTATCTTGCCTCTATGGTACTGTGTCATGTAGTTACTTTATACAATGTAGAACTTTACATTTACTTTTAAAATGTTTCAGTTTATTTCTTTTATCAATTTGTCCCCCCAAAATATAATGAATCTTCATTATTTAAAACGAATGCTACTAACCTCTTTATCTCCCAATTCAAATTTCTTTATATCCTTCAGTTTCTACCATGTAACATACATCAGTTTTGTCACCGAGAAATAAGCCTGTCTCAATCATAATGGCAATGTGCCATGAGGAAAATTAATATTTTAAGTACATTTATGAAGGTGACTTATACTAAAGTGCTGTTGAAGTACTTATGAAAGATACAGTGTGTACAGTTTCAGTCCTTGAGTATATTTGAGGAGGAGGAGTGAATGGGGATTGGTATAAATAGCATGTATCCATCCTACTTGACCTGTTTCTCACCTATTCATCCTTTTAGCCCTGACAAAGAGATGAAGTCCACAAAAGTGCTTGTCTGCATATGTAAAAAAACCTCTCTCAGGTTAGGTTGCTGTCAGTGTACATATATATACATATATGTAAGTATATATATATAAAAGAAGTAAAAAAACTACATCTATACATGATCTTTTTTTTATTTTACACGTTATATTTTATTGATGCATTATAGTTATACATAATAGTGGGGTTCATTTTGATATAATCAACTGTGAGGAATACAATATGTTTCCTTTTATTCCCCAGTATTTTCTCTTTCCCTCCTCTTGTCCCTCCTCCATGCCCCTCTTCTACTCTGCTGATCTTCCACTTTTTTTTAGTTGGTGCTTTAGATATGCATAAAGTTTAATTCACTGTGGTGTATTAATGTATGTGCATAAAGTAATATGGTCAATTTCAATCCACATTTTCTCTTTTCCCATCCTCCTCTCTCCCCCTCAATCCCCTTCCTCTGCTCCACTGATCTCCTTCCTTTTTTCAAGGAATTTCCCCCTCAACCTGTTTCATTTTCTGATTTCTATCTTCTATAGATGAGAAAAAACATTTGACCTTTGATGTTCTGAGTCTGCTTTATTTCACTTAACATGATATTCTCCAGTTCTCTTTGTTTACCAGAAAGTTACATAATTTCTTTTTTTTTATTATTATTGTATACAAATGGGATACATGTTGTTTCTCTATTTGTACATGGAGTCAAGGCATACCATTTGTGTAATCATACGTTTACATAGGGCAATGATGTTTGATTCATTATTTTTTTCCCTTCCCCCCCACCTCTCCCACCCCTCTTTTCCCTCTATACAGTCCTTCTTTCCTTCATTCTTACCACACTCCTTATCCCTAACCCTAAACCTAACCCTAAACCTAATGCTAACCGCTCCCACCCCCCATTATATGTCCTCATCCGCTTATCAGCGAGATCATTCGTCCTTTAGTTTTTAGAGATTGGCTTATCTCACTTAGCATGATATTCTCCAATTTCATCCATTTGCCTGCAAATGCCATAATTTTTTCATTCTTCATTGCAAAGTAATATTCCATTATATATATATGCCACAGTTTCTTTATTCATTCATCAATTGAAGGGCATCTAGGTTGGTTCCACAATCTGGCTATGGTGAATTGAGCAGCAATGAACATTGATGTGGCTGTATCTATGTAGTATGCTGATTTTAAGTCCTTTGGGTATAGGCCAAGGAGTGGGATAGCTGGGTCAAATGGTGTTTCCATTCCAAGCTTTCTGAGGAATCTCCATACTGCTTTCCAGAGTGGCTGCACTAATTTGCAACCCCACCAGCAATGTATGAGTGTTCCTTTTTCACCACATCCTCGCCAACACCTATTGTTGCTTGTGTTCTTGATAATCGTCATTCTAATTGGGGTGAGATGAAATCTTAGGGTAGTTTTGATTTGCATTTCCCTTATTACTAGGGATGTTGAACATTTTTTCATATATCTGTTGATTGCTTGTACAACTTCTTCTGTGAAGTGTCTTCATTTCCTTAGCCTATTTGTTGATTGGATTATTTGTATTCTTGGTGTAGAGTTTTTTGAGTTCTTTATAGATTCTGGAAATTAGCGCTCTATCTGAAGTATGGTTGGCAAAGATATTCTCCCACTCTGTAGGCTCTCTCTTCACATTGCTGATAGTTTCCTTTGCTGAGAGAAAGCTTTTTAGTTTGAATCTATCCCAGTTGTTGATTCTTGCTTTTATTTCTTGTGCTATGGGATTCCTGTTAAGGAAGTCTGATCCTAAGCCAACAAGTTGAAGATTTGGACCTACTTTTTCTTCTATAAGATGCAGGGTCTCTGGTCTGATTCCAAGGTCCTTGATCCATTTTGAGTTGAGTTTTGTGTAGGGTGAGAGATAGGGGTTTAATTTCATTCTGTTGCATATGGTTTTCCAGTTTTCCCAGCACCATTTGTTGAAGAGGCTATCTTCTCTCCATTGCATATTCATAATTTCTTTTTGTAACTAAGCAGAATTCCATTGTGCACATATACCATGTTTCTGTAAGCGTTCATCTGTTGATGGGCATTTGGATGGTTCCATAACTTGGCTATTGCGAATTGCACTTATAGAAACACCATTATGCCTATCTAACTAGAGTATGATGATTTCACTTTCTTTGTAAATGATATTAGAGAAATATTTTCAAGAAGAATGGAGACATGGAATCACTAAATCATAATTCATCTCAATAAAACTTGAAGAACATTTTGGTTCTGTATATGATAATAGTTTTTTTAAATTATTTGCCTAAAGTAATCTCAACATCCACTAAATGAGTATATCACATAGATACACATTAAGAGGCATTTCTTCTGATTCTACAGACAATTTCTAATGTGATCTGTCATAGTTTTCCAATCATATACCTACCTACAGTGTTCAGAATTTCAACTCTATCACCCATAAGAATATAGATATTATAGGACAATCAATTGAACTATTGAGTTACATTCATTTTGGAAATTAATAAATAGAAATATTTATTATGTAATTGATATACCCAGACATTTTATAAAATTAATTATTAAATATCAACATGTTATTGTAATTATGTAATAAATAAATTTAATAGTATAATAATTATTTATACAACACCCAAAGTTTAAGTAAATCTTAACTTGTCTTTTATGTCTATATCTTTATCACTAGCCTTATGGCTTCTTATTACCTTTATCAGAGTTTATCAATCTTGGAACACTTTTATTGCTATTGCTATTACATTTGAATGCATATTAGATTTAGTAGGATGTTTAGCAGCTTACCAGCCCTGGAACCATGAGATGCCAGTCGCAGTACACTTCCCAATTGTGGCATTCAAAGTAACTACAGATGTTAAAAATGTTCCTTGGTAAGTAAAATCACCCCAGTTGAGAAAAACTGTCCTGTCACTACCTCTCTCTATTTCTATATATTTTTCATTGTAGCAATGCACATTGTGTTTATTTTTGAATATTATAAATTTGAATGTTTACATACATATTATTTACATTTTGAATAATAAATGTTCCCATGATGAAAATATTTGAAAACTATTGATTCAGCTATTATTTCTTTCCAGATAAGACTTTTTAAAGAAAACTCTGGATGAAAAATCACAACCTCACAACCGTGCATGAGTTCATTCTGATGGGCATCACATCATGCCCTGAGCTGCAGGCTCCACTGTTTGGGCTCTTCTATCGCGCTCCCCGCCCGCAGAGAGACACGAAACCGGATCGGGGCAAGTTCTTTATTTTCTGCTATCTGTTACTTCTGACTGGCCACGCACGGCTGCTCTTGCAAGGGCCTTACATTACATACAACAACCAATCAGCTTATAGATCACGAGGAGAAAGCATGGACAGTAATGGAGCATAATAGTGTGCATATAGCAAGCATGCAGTGTCCACGAGGACCCATGGCCAATCACATTAACTTCCTCAAATAACGCCACTTGTTGCACAGAGAATTAGTCTGCTGGAGGTACCTGGTTTTGCTCTCAGCACTTCCTTGGCACATTGCCAGGCGCCATCTTGGCCGCATCGTAGGGCTGGGGGTCCGCGGTACCCCGACAGCTCCCCCTTTTTTATTTATTAAAAGAATGCTGGCTCGGGACCGTGCCTGTCTTAGGCGGAGTGGTCAACCATCGTCCTTACCCGTCATCGGATAACTGCAGAGCATGCTACAGCTCCTGTCTTAGGTCGGTACGAGGTTACCTCCTTCCTTACCCGTCATTGACTACCGGTCCAGCATGCTCAGCCAGACTTGAGGAGAGCTGCCAGCCTCTAAGGCCATCATGGCTTGATGGAAAATGATGCGATCTCTGGCATGAACTTGGCGTATACGCATGATAAAGCGTGTGAGGAAGATAATTGCAATAATCATTAACATACACAATGCTCCCATTCCTGCCCATTGCTTTACAAAACTGAAAGAAGAGGATAACCAATTTTGCATTTCAGACATAGGGGCTATATTAACTCTAGTAGAATTAAGGCTAACAATTTGTGATCTAAGAATGGCAGTAAGATTATCAAATTTATAAGACCAATTGGCACGTAGCTGAGTAGATATGATTTTAGACAAATTTGCTGCATAACTAAGATTATGATAAGCTACAGATGTAACGCACAGTCCCGGCAGATGATAAATACACCCCACCTTTAACAGTTCCTGTAAAAGGTCCATCTGTTCTTGAAGTAAGTCCACACGCTGGTTCACCAAAAGTAGTCCTGCTTTTAGGTGTTGATCCACTGTTTGTTGAGTAGACAGAGCAGTAGCTGTCTGCTGGACCACATCATTAAGCTTAGTTGCTGACTGTACTGATGTCATCAAGGCTACAGCCGCTGCAGCGGCTGCTGTTGCTGATGCAACTACGGTGGTAATGACTGCTACGGTGATTCCAAAATCCTTCTTATTTCTGGAAAGCAATATTGGCAATTCATCATCTGTAACAGAAACTGGCATAGGCAGAAAAGTAGGGATTCGCATGATGACCGCTCGGGAGAAATTGGCAGCATTCCAACATTGAGAAAGGTAGCATCTAGATTGAGAGTAATTAAGGTTTGTGCTATTAGTGTTAGTTAGTAAAAACATAAAAGGAGGGAACACACAGACTGGGGTGGACAAGAATGAAAGATTTTGAGTACAATTAGTAGTAGTCTTGGCTCCACTCCTGTTAATTCCAGTCCACTTCCTAGAATTCCATTCGCATTGTCTGAAAGATCCTCCTTTAAGAGCAAAAAAAGGTTGTAAGTTAGTATATCCTGAAGTCGAGGTAAAGAGCAACCAGTTATCAAAAGGATTAGTGCGCCTTCCGCCAAATTTGCCGTCATAATCATCAAAATCATCAGTGGTACGCTGAGAAGTAAAATTTGGTGTGAAGAAAAATCCATGTTGAACTGGGTCTGCTTGCTCAGCATTTTGACAACCTGTCCATGTAGGAAGTGTGGAAAATTTTGGATTACATGGAGGAAAAAGTCTGGGAGTTTTAAATCCATTAGTGGGAAGTGGTAATTTGTGAGGTATAAGTCCTGTAATCAAGGTGGCTGCCCCTTCCCAATTTTCCTCTGATATGGTTATGTGTGTACCATTAACAAAATGAACACCAAGCGAACCGTAGCCTTGGGGTAGAGCATCAGGAGAATCCCTGGATGTAAAGAAACCCTGTACCTGCTTTTGGAGAACAATACAAGGGTTAAAGTCATTACTACTAATAGCATTATCCTCAGGTATATCAAAGCACAAGGTTCCTAGGAGGGAGAAAGTGGAAAAATTATATAGATGAGTATCTGGATCAAAAGACGTAGTGGGTAATCCTGTAGCCATTTTGGTGGTGAACAACGGAGGAAGTAAAGAGGAAGTATTAGTTAACGGTAAAGGATATGGCCAGGCTTTAACTATCACCCATAATTCTCGTGTCTTCACCAGTGTCAACATCATCATTAGCAGGACGCTTATCAGCACGATGTTCTTCATCGTTACTTTGATGCACCAGTCTGGTCAACCTTTCAGGTATCCAAATTGGTGTTTGCTGGTCCTGTGGGAAGACACAAACAGACCCTCGGACCCACCAAAGAACTGGAACTGGACCTTTCCATGTACCTGTGAGAATATCTTTCCACTTTACCCACATTTGAGTACTTGTGGGATTAGCATGTCTCTCTGCAGCCGTGCTTCCATTTTTGTCCACATTTAAAAAATTTAAAATAAAAAGTACTAAATTTAGTTTGTCTTTAGGTGCTCTAAAGTCAGCACCTATTCCCCCTTTTTGTTTTATTAAACAATTTTTTAATGTTAAATGAGTGTGTTCCACTATTCCTTGTCCTTGAGGATTATAAGGAATTCCTGTGATGAGCTGTATACCAAAATTTTTTGTGAATAGAAAAAAACTTTTGGATGTGTAAGCTGGCCCATTATCAGTTTTGATGATTTTTGGAACGCCCCAGGCTGCAAATGTTTGTAAACAATGTTGTATAACATCTTTAACCTTTTCACCAGTGTGAGCTGAGTCCATGATTACCCCTGAAGCGGTGTCTACTGAAACATGAATATACTTGAGATTTCCAAATTCTGAAAAATGAGTAACATCCATTTGCCAAATATGATTAGGTAACAGTCCTCTGGGATTTACTCCAACAGACTGTACTGGCAATAGGGTGGCACAATGTTGACATGTTTTAACATTTGTCTAGCAACATCTTTAGAAATATTAAACTTTCTTCTAAGAGTAGTAGAATTAACATGAAATTGTGAATGAAACATCTTAGCTTGTTCAAATAGTGTAAAAGAAAAGATGGTTTTTGTGGCTTTATTAGCCTTAGCATTTGCTTTGGCAAGTGGTCCTGGTAGGCCAGAATGAGCTCTAATATGTCCTACATAAAAGGGGTATTTGCGGTCTAAAATTAGGGCACGCAAGGTTCGAAAGTAAGGAGCAACTGTGGATCCATCGGGAATATAAGGCACAGTTTCTAAACAAGGTATTGACTGTACTATATAATAACTGTCAGATAACAGATTAAAAGGTTGATCCTTCATGATATTAAAAGCTAAGACTACTGCAGCAAGCTCCACTACTTGGGCAGACGAGGAAGGGAGAATGATGGTTTCAGTTTTATCTCCAACTATTACTGTTCCCACTCCATTTTTAGATCCATCAGTAAATATTGTTTGGCAATGACACAAAGGCTGCATCTTTGTAATTTTTGGAAATATAATTGGAGTATTTTTACAAAACTGTATCCATGGATGTTTAGGATAATGATTATCAAATGTTGCTGTGGTTGAGCAATATAAAACAGCCCAATCATCATCATGCTGAATCAACCACTGCATTTGTAGTTTAGTATAGGGAATAATAATGACCTTAGGGTGACTTCCAAATATGGTAATACAGGCCTCTAACCCTTTATATATCAACTGAGCTATTGCCTTAGGAAATGTTTGTAACTGTTTTGTGGGCGATGCTGGGAGATTGATACTCTGTAAAGGTCCGCCTTGCCATAGAATTCCATATGGGCTATGTTGTTCTGGGATAATAATCAACATTAGAGGTTGGGATGGATCACATCTTTCTGTATGATCTGATTGCAATCTCTGTTCTACCAACGTGAGAACCTTTTGTGCTTCCGAAGTAAGGACTCTCGGGGAATGGAGATTAGGGTCTCCTTTAAGTATATTAAATAGAGGTTTCAGCTCTCCTGTGGTAATCTTTAAATATGGCCTAATCCAATTTATATCTCCAAGGAGTTTTTGAAAATCATTTAGATTTTTAAGCTTATTGGTTCTAATGGTTAATTTTAAAGGCTTTACCATAGTAGCTGTAAGCTTAGTACCTAGATATTCTTGAGTGTCTCCCATTTGTAGCTTTTCTGGAGAGATGTTTAAGCCATATTGTTGTAGAGTGGAAATTAAAAATTGTAAAGCCTTTTCCAAGAATTGTCTGTTTTTGTGGCAGATAAGGATATCATCCATATAATGATAAATCAACAAATCTGGAAAATTGTCTCTTGTAGGTTTTAAGGCTTTATCTACATATATTTGGCATAACATGGGACTATTAGTCATGCCTTGAGGCAACACGGTCCACTCAAATCTTTGGTCAGGCTGTGCATGATTGAGAGAAGGTAAGGTAAAAGCAAACCGCCAACAATCCCTTCTATGTAATGGGATTGAGAAAAAACAATCTTTTAAATCTAAAATGACAGTGGGCCAATTTTTAGGTAAAGCTGTAACTAAAGGCAATCCCCGTTGTATAGGACCCATAGGGAACATCTGTGCATTAATGGCCCTTAAATCATGTAATAGTCTCCACTTTCCAGACTTTTTCTTAATGACAAAGATAGGAGTATTCCAGGGAGAAGTAGAAGGTTGTAAATGTCCTGCCTGTACTTGTTCTTGTACTAATTTATGAGCCGCTTCTAACTTTACTGTAGTAAGGGGCCACTGTTGAATCCATTGTGGCTCATCGTTTTTCCAAACTATTGGAATTGGTGTAATAACAGTGGCCCCTACATAAAACCCAGCCCTCTGAAATCATTTTTTGGAGGAGGTAAGGGCAAGGGTTGTAGTGATCCCTGTTGTTCTCGACCTAACCCTTGACTTTCTGTATATTGCATCTTTTTCATCATATGCGTCACAGGTTTAGAATTAATATTTGTTGTTAATTTAGCATTCATTTGAGTTAAGACATCTCTCCCCCATAAGGAAATAGGTATTTTACAGATATATGGTTGAAAAATCCCTGAATGGCCCTCATTATCCCTCCAGGACAGCGAAGCAGCACTTTGGTTAGGTGATTGAGCCACACCCAAACCTTGTAAATTTTGATTAGCTGTAACTACAGGCCAACCTTTGGGCCAAACTGCCTCACTTATAATACTTTTATCAGCTCCTGTGTCCAGTAATCCTATAAAAGCTTTATGTCCCACTATTAACTGCATTATGGGCCTATCTTGGAGGTCCATAGTAAAATTAGCCCAGGGTCCTCCTGTAGACCCAAATCCGTTAGTTCCCCTTATTGTCTTCTTACTAGGCCACAAGGAATGCTGACTAGGTAAAATTAACATTTGTGCTATCCTATCTCCTGGAGAAATGACTGTGATTCCTTTGGGTGAAGAAACCATAGCCTTAACTTGTCCTTGAAAATCAGGATCAATTACTCCTGGGTGGATTATAAGACCTCTTAAGGTAGAAGAACTTCTGCCTAGAAGCAATCCTACTGAATTTGCCGGAATATTTCCCTCCCAATCTGTGTTTATCATTTGTACACCCATATCAGGGGTTAATACGAGTCTGGAGGTGGCACAGATGTCCAATCCTGCACTTCCTGAGGTGGCTCTTCTTTCCTGAGCTTCATTCCCTTTTCGGTTGGAGGATACCACTGTTGTGGCACTTGTTGAATCACCCCGTATATTTGTTGTGGGCCCCGGGGCGGGCCCCTCACCCCGTTTTTTTGTAGCTTGGGGTTAGTTGGTAAAGGATTCCCTTCTTTGTCCCTAACGGAATAACATTCACTAAGCCAATGATTTCCTCTTTTACACCGAGGACATAATTTGGGCCCCTTTCCTTGGCCATTGTTCCTGGAAGGGCAACATGCTCTCAAGTGTCCCATTTGTCCACATATGAAGCAGGAACCAGGAGGTCCCCCTTTTTTCCCCCTCCTCTTTGTGCTAATGCTGTGGCAAGAACAGAGGTTTGTCTGTCGAGTGCCGCAATAAATGCAGCACTATTTCCAGAGGCCTCATTAATGTCTTTGCAGACTCTTAAATAAGTAGTCAAGTCTTTATTTCTCCATGGCCTGATGGCATCTTTGCACCATTTATTCGCTTGTTCATAGGCTAACTGTTTTATTAATGGCATTGCTTGATCAGCATCTCCAAAAATTCTAGAAGCTGTTTGAATTAATCTATCAACGAAGTCTGCATAGGGCTCATTACTTCCTTGGGTAACTTTTGACAACTGTCCTTGTAAATCTCCTGACCCTTGTAGGGTTTTCCATGCTTTAATAGCAGCCACAGCAATTTGAGCATACACTGCAGGATGATAATTAATTTGTGCCTGGACTCCCTCATGAGGCCCTGTTCCCATCAACATGTCTCTGTCTACCTGCGGATTCCCTGAAGTTGCATTGCGCCTTGCAGTGTCCATTGAAATTTCCTGCCAAGCTGTTTTCCACATAAGATACTGTCCCCCTGACAAGGTTGCTCTAGCTAGATTAGTCCAATCCAAAGGTAGCATATTTAAGGACATCATGGTCTCTACCAGTGAGACTGTAAAAGCCGATTGAGGCCCATAAGTGCTCACTGCTTCTTTCAGCTGTTTAACAATTTTAAAATCTAACAGCTGATGAAACCTTTGATTCTGGGCATCTTCAAATACTGGATATGTAGCATTTTGTAAGGAGGCCCACCCTCGGTGTCTGCTGTGGTGTTCCTTTTTCTTAAACTCCATAGGTGGTGCACTGGGGGCAACAGGTGTACTAAGCAGTCTAGGCGCTAGGGGGCGCTCAGGTTGCATGTTTAACTTTCCCATAGCTTCTTCAAGTTCTTCCCCAGTAAGTTCCTCTTCGGAACTTTCTCTTTCCGTATAATTTTCTCTTTCTGAATTCTGAGAACATGATCGTTCCTCTTTAATTTCTTCTAAGATCTGACTTCCTTCTTCTAAAGGCCCCTTTAAATCCCTAAAAGGGTTTTTTGATTTACCTTGCTGCATCAAACAAGATTTAATAAGCGACCATATGGCCAGTGTTCCCATTGGCAATGGCTCTCGTCTCTCCGCATCGCGCAAATCCTCTCCTAGCTGCTCCCACTGAGGAAGATTTAGTAACCCTTCGTCTAAAAACCACGGAGAGACTTTCTCTACAGTATCAAGAAACTTCAGGGCCGTTTTTGCCTTCAATGGTGTTCCATGATTTTTTAATCGTTCTCTAAGAGGCTGCTGCATTCTAATCTTAGACAATTCCGTTCCCATGATTAAATCTTACAGCACTACGAGCTAGTTTAAACACACAAACAAAAAGACAAGCGCGCGCACGCACACACACACGCTCACGCACGCACACACATACACAGTTTGGTACCACTGTATAAGTCTTTATTTGGCCACTTCACTCGTCCCTCCCACGGGGATCCTTTTGTTATGAATTGTTGTGGCTCCGCGATCGTCGAGACGTCTCACCTTTGTACTTTTGGACTAATTTTGTCTTGATTTGAGAACTTATGTGAACTTACCCTTATATCTTTACTCGTTCCCGGGTTTCGGCACCATTTATCGCGCTCCCCGCCTGCAGAGAGACACGAAACTGGATCGGGGCAAGTTCTTTATTTTCTGCTATCTGTTACTTCTGACTGGCCGCGCACAGCTGCTCTTGCAAGGGCCTTACATTACATACAACAACCAATCAGCTTATAGATCACGAGGAGAAAGCATGGACAGTAATGGAGCATAATAGTGTGCATATAGCAAGCATGCAGTGTCCACGAGGACCCATGGCCAATCACATTAACTTCCTCAAATAACGCCACTTGTTGCACAGAGAATTAGTCTGCTGGAGGTACCTGGTTTTGCTCTCAGCACTTCCTTGGCACATTGCCAGGCACCATCTTGGCCGCATCGTAGGGCTGGGGGTCCGCGGTACCCCGACACTCTTCCTCATCATCTACATGAGCACACTGGTGGGAAACTTGGGCATGCTCATCCTCACCATGGTGGACCACAGCCTGCAAACACCCATGTACTTTTTCCTGAGACACCTGACTCTCAGTGACCTTGGTTATTCTACAGCTGTGGGTCCAAAAATGTTGGTCAATTTTGTGGTGGATCAAAACGCGATCTCCTATTATTTTTGTGCTACTCAGCTAGCTTTCTTTTGTGTGTTCATTACTTCTGAACTTTATATGTTGTCAGTGATGGCCTACGACCGCTATGTGGCCATCTGTAACCCTCTCCTCTACACTGTCATCATGTCACAGAGGGTGTGTCAGTTCTTGGTGGCAATCTCCTATCTCTATGGTACATTTGTGTCACTTCTAATCACCATAAAGATTTTTTCTTTGCCCTTCTGTGGCTACAATGTCATCAGTCATTTCTACTGTGACAGTCTCCCCTTGTTATCTTTGCTCTGCTCAAACACACATGAAATTGAAGTGATAATTCTGATCTTAGCAGCTTTCAATTTGCTTTCCTCTCTTCTGATTGTCCTTGTGTCCTACATGCTCATCCTCATAGCCATTCTCAGGATTAAGTCTGCTGAGGGCAGGCACAAGGCTTTCTCCACCTGTGGATCCCACCTGACTGTGGTCACTGTGTTCTATGGATCTTTGATATTTATGTATGTACAGCCCAAGTCCAGTCATTCCTTAGACACTGATAATGTGGCTTCCATATTTTACACCCTGGTCATTCCCATGTTGAATCCCTTGATCTACAGCTTGAGGAACAAAGATGTAAAGTATGCCCTACTAAGCACATGGAAAAAAGTACACAATATCTTTACTTAAAGGTATATAAAATATAAGTCATTTTAATCAGATTTTGACATCAACGTGGTCTCTTTTCTTCCAGAATGTATAACAAACAAAAAAATAAAATAAAATAAATTGACTTAATATATATAAGTAGATATTGACCTTTTTGTACTGGTCAAATTTTTAAATACTTTAAATGCACATGTAAATAAAATGAATGGCAAAAGAATTTCCCTTCTTAAGCATGAGATATGAATCATAAACATAATAAATGATTACATTTATGGTAAATTATAATGGATTTTGAATGCTCATCCGGTCAGTGTAGGTAGCAGAGTCCCACGTTCTATTAGAGAATGAGTACTGTGTGTGAAAGAGAATTTACAATTTTTCTGTGATATTTCTCAAGCATTGCAATAACCTTTCCACTGTCCATGTTTTTGTTTGTGCATGTATTTATGTTTTTACATGAACACCCTCATTCCACTTTGATCTTTGTGTTTTTGTGGCTCGTGCTAAACTCAATCTTGAGTGTGGTAACAGAAGGCTTAATGTAATCTGATCATTTGAAGAAAACAGTCATATGAATATGCTAACTTGCCTCTTTTCCATGTGGGGATCTTAGGCTCCTTCTTTTCTCTCATCAGTACCCTGACCTTATAAGTGCTCAAAAGAGTCTATTATCTCAACATCATCAGCTCTGCAGTGGCTCAGAGCTTCAGTGCAGCATCTCATTTTGTCTTAGTATGTACATATATGCAAGTAAATGTACCAGTTAAGACTGATGTCTCAGATTCAACCAAAGACACACCCACGGTTTATTCATTAATTTATTATCCTTACTGTCTGATCTGAATTCCTTTCTTCCTGCTTTGGTTTCATGGATAGGCACTCTTCCTTATTTCACTAAATGCAAGGAATAATCTTTTAAAAGGTCTCAATCTATTTCTTAGTATTATTTTGGCACCATATACCTATTCTAAGATGAAATATGTTTGTAGTCCCTGTATTTTCAATGTTCTGAGTTGATGTAACCAAAGATTAACTCCCTGATTTGTGCTATGTTATATTTCTATTTGGAGTATAGTATGTCATTTTACATCATAAGTACTTATAATGTTTTTGTATATCATCCATCAGGCTTCTTTAAAATTCTCCATGTTACCTTCATTGTTTTATTGTTTAGAACTCATTGCATTTCATTATCATTATGAAATCATAGATGTGTTTTCTTAGTACATTACAATGCATTCAAATTATCAAGAGAGTCACTCAAATAAAATAATTTACTAGAATAATAAAGGTATATGCATATTGTCATATAAAGATAAAACTTGCTAAACAGTTCATGCACTTATTTCTTATCAAGGCAAAAATTTTATTCCTAATTTTATACCTATTTGTAAGTTTTGTATATATTTGTATATATATATATATATATATATATATACTCAAAATTGAATGTTCTTGAGATTGTATAGTAAATAGGGATAAAGTGAATGTTAACAGTGTATTTTAGATTAGACACATCTTTAAATAATATATGTGAAAATTGTAAAGAGAATGTTATTTGATAAGTCCAACAATATACTAACAATAATACACCAGGTCAGGATTAAGGAATTTATGTTTGCTTCAATATTTAAAATTTAATGTCATTTACCACATGAAGAAACTAAAACAGACATGTTAATACACATAAAAAAGTTTTAATTCTCATATGCATTATTACAATAACTTTCTCAAAGCAAAATTGAAGTTTCTAAGACTGGTAATATTATCTTTTTTTTCCTTCTCTCCTTCTTTTGTATTTAAAATATTTTTATATTGCATAACTCTTTCTTGAGGGGTGCCTTTTATTCTTTAATTTTGATAGGAAAATCTCAGAAAACAGAATTCAATCATTATTTTCCTAAATTGATATTTTTATGTTTAACTAATCTTTTAAAAACATATTTTTAGAGTACTTCTTTTCATCATATATTCTTAGTGCAATTTCTCTACTTTTGATTGGAAGGCTCTCTTGACTATTATTCACATGGTTTCTTCTTTAAATGTCAAAAGTTAAATATGGTCACTGATACTGATTATCTGTATGTATTCTCTTCATACAGATGTACTGTCTGTGTTTGTACGTGTGTGTCTAATTGTATATGATTCAGCACAGAAAATGTCCTTAAACAAAACCAAAAATCAAAAAGACTGATCAAAAAACTTATTTATTAAAGTTTCTAATATTTATACAATGGAAATAACCACAAATATAAAAAAGTAAACATGCCACAGTTGGAGAAAATAGATACAATTTTGCAAATGTAGAATTAATAATTGATAGGTCAAAAATCCATAGAAAAGTTGACAAAGGATATATACAAAAGAATCATAAAGTTTAAAATATTATGATCTATGCTTATACTTCCAAAATAATTTGAAAAAGCAAAAACATATAAAACACAATCTTGTAAAATGGAAAAAGTGTTAAATTATAGGACTCTCAGGTCATGGTGGAAATGTGGAGTAAAAGAAACATACCCACTGTTCTAGTGGGAATACAAAATTTTTAGCCATTTTGGGAAAAAATTTGCAATCAATAAGGTTGAACAACCTGAAAAATCAAGGAACATTTTTTATTTATATATAATTACATGGATTAGTTCAACTGCATTTATCAGAGTGAACAAAATATTTTTCAGAATAAGACCTTCAATTTTGTAAATGTTAATTTCAATTATTTGCAAATCTATACTAATATTTTTAATGAGTACATCAATTTAATGTCCACTTTCAAATGAATGACAAATTAGTGATAGGATTTGCCTCTGGTAAAGAGTAAAATTTTTAGGTTTGGGACCATGATTAAGAGGGACGAAAAGTGATGTACAAAATTTCAATTTTATAAAATATAATTTTTATTATAAAAATAAATCAAGTTGGGTGAGGTGGGACATGCCTGTATTACCATTAGCTTGAGAGGCTGAGTCAGGAGGACTGCGGGTATGAAGACAGCCTTTCCAACTTAGTGAGACCATAAGGAACTCAGGGAGACCCTGTCTCTAAAAAATTAAAAAAGGGCAGGGGATATGGGAAAGTGGTTAAGGGTCCCTGGGTTCAATTCCTGGTATCAAATGAATAAATAAATAATAAAAATAAATTAAAAATGGACTAACGTGAATAGGTGAAGTCAATTTTTAACAATTTCAGTTTGAAAATCCAGTATGATGTAATAGTGGAATCATGTGGTTATATTAATAATTGCCAGGGCATTTAGGTTTAGTAGATTTCTGTTGGTTAATTAAATTGTATTTTAAAAGCTGGGGAGATAGAGAAGGCAGATGAGAAATATCCTCCAGTGTCCTCTTCCCAAATTTATACTAATTAGAACAGTCTTTCAAGCCCAAACTATCTTCATAACACCTAAGGAAGCCAGGTGAGGTACCATAGAGCCCTGGTTCAGTATAATAAAAAGAAATTTAGAAAACCAGGAAGGGAATAGTGCCTTGCACTCCCCTTACCCAACTCTTTGCAGTAAAAGCTTGAAAAGAAATGCTTCCCCTGTGAGAGGGGAACAGAGAATTGAGTCCAGGCCATAGACTTGAAACCTAGTTTTAAACATACCAAGATAAAGCCGAGTGCCAGGAAGAGTCCTTTGATCCCTACTTAAAGGTGATACCTGAGACTCAGCCACTAGAACTCATAATCTAGGCTACAATGAAACTGCTTCCAGCATGCTTCTACTAGCCTTGGACATCAGTGGAGGAAGCAAGACTATCAGCAGGTTAGCATGGTATAGAACTGAGCATATGCCTTTGTCTTAGAGTTCAGGGCCAGGTCCACTGCAGAAAGAACCAGCATAAGCAGAAATCAAGGGGCCTTATGCCCAGGGCAGAGCCCACAGATGAAGCCTCTACAAATCCTGCATCAGGTAGAGAACCGTGTTTGAGTAGAACACAGTTAAGTTTTGCCTGTGTCATTGCCAACCTTAGAGTGTTAGTGGGGCACACCCAGCCCAAGACAACATGCACTGTGAGGGCATGCGACCCAGCTTAGCATTATCCTTGCTGGACAATGGACTATCTGTACCACCCCTCCCCTTCCCTTTGGCAGCACAGTTATTTTCAGACCAGTGTTGTAGATTGGGTCCATCACCAGTAGTGAACTGTCCCTCAGTGGGACACTCAAGTTTTGGCCTTCATTGCTGCCAGCTGGGATCTGGGCCTCCAGGTGCTCTTAAGACTACGAAGAACCTTGTGGCTATGTGACTCAGGCATGACCCAGATTAGCGTCAGCCTTGTTGACCAAAGGACTGCCTTTACCAACACTATACCCACCTCGGGCAGTAGACCATTGTGCAAGACTCTATTCACTGAGAGAATTTCAGGACACTGAGCAGAGGAATTTGACTCAGATCTCAGGCCAGGATGGAGAAATGAAATGCTGGAATCCCTATCTTCAGACCTGTCTCTTGGTAGAGCTTCTGGAACATTCCTGGTGTTAGGAAGAGAGACACAGACCCAGCATTTCTATTCATGTCAGCATCAACCGAGGCTTGAATGTGTTGATTTCAGGCCATGAGCACATCTTCATCAATGGGCACCCCTTAGCAGCCAGGCTTTTGTCCTCTTCCAGTGCTCTGCTGACCTTGTTGGGGTGTGGGTTAAGGGTGTGACATAGCTTTGTGTTGTTGAGGAGTACAGGTCTGGCACAGGAGCCTGTGGTGGTCCCTCCATGGAGATTGGACCCAGATCCAAACAGAACACTAGTGTCCAAACACAGGCCAGTGACTGTGGACAATGCATAAGTGGCTATTCCAGTCACAGGAAAGGGCTTCCAGGGATGGGCTACCTAAAAGTACTCTTAGTTCATGTTGAACCACACAACAGTGCAGACTTGGTAAAACCCGGGCTTCCATCATCTTCAATGGTTATGCAGGGACAAAAAGTTCAAGCACTGATCAGTGGGAAACCTGAACACAGGTTGCCATCTAGTGTTGAAGTGTGGTAAGTAACTACAGACTCAAAGAAAATGGGAATACTTCTTTGAATTTCTGGAAAGATAGCAAAGATTAGTATAAATACCCAAGGTTTCAATGTCCAGATGACGTTCCATGATGAGGAATATCAAAAGTTTTTAGGAAATGATGACATCACTAAATGTTCAAAATAAGGTGCTAGAACAAAATGCATAGTAATCAATATGGGAGAAATCCCAGATTAGAGTGTTTAAACCAGCTACTTAAGTCAAGGAGCTTCAAGAAAACAAAGAGAAATGAAGGACTCAACTATCTGAATGAACTCTAGATAGTATAAATGCAAAGAAATAGATGCCAAGACACACCAGAGTCAAACTTCTGAAAATTAAAGACAATGAAAAATTGAAGTCATTAAGGAGAATTGACCTTACTTAAATTCAAATGACGAAGTAATTCAAATGACAGGATTTCTTACCCAAAAGTATGGGTATCAAAAGGAAGTGATAGAACATTCTTCAAATGCTGAAAGAACAGAACATTCTTTAAGTCATCCTAGAATTGTATGTCCAATGAAAATATCTTTTGGGAAAGAAGAGGCTGAGCAGACTGGTGTTCACCTATAATCTTGACTTCTTGGAAGACTGAGGCAGAAAGACCATAGGTTTGAGACCAAAGTGGACAAGTTTGTGAGCTCTCTCTCAAAGTAAAATAAAAAAGGCAGAGAATTGAAGATGTAGTTCAGTGGCAGAGTGCTTGCCTAGCAATTGGGAGGACAAAAGAAATAAGAGGAAATCAAGACATTCTCAAATGAAGGAAAACAGAATTTGTTGCTGATAGTCTTTTCCTGTAACAGTGGTAAAGGATGGTCTTTAAATAAAACAAATGAAAAAAGAAGGAATCTCAGAACCTCAAGAAGAGGACAAACTGAAAGGAGCAAAAATGCTGAAAAAAGCAATGAATTTTCTTTCCTTCTCTGGAGTCTTCTTAATTAAATTTAATGGCCAATAAAAGTATTACAGTGAAATAACCTTTTGCAACTTAAAAAAAAAAAGGAAAAAAAAAGAAATATTCCAACCTCGAACTTAATGACAAATAGAAGCAATTTAGAGATATGTAGATATTCTTGACCAGAAAATATACTAAGTGAAATTAGTTATAGAAGACATCAGCAGTAGGATTAGTCAAACTGAAGATACCATTAGTGAGTTTAAAGACAGGTCAATTGATAATAAATACTCCATTGAAGGAGAAAAAGAGAATAAGCAGGGATGAAGAAAGATTGTAGAAAATTTGGGATAGCATTAAGAGTGAAAATATTCAGAAAATTGGGATTCAAGAGGGGTTACAGGATTCCAAAGAGATTTGAAATTTTATTTAAGGAATAAATTTCAAACTTCAAGAATGATACAAAATTCCAAGTAGAAGAATGTCAAGTCTCCAGACAACCAGTTCCCTCCCTAAGAAATATAAACCAACTCTAAATGGTAAAAGATAAACAGAAGATTCTCAATCCTGGAAGAGAAAAATGAAAGATCAAAGTATGTCCTAATTCACCTAATAGAGTTTTCAGCAGAAACCTTGTAGGTCAAAGAAATTGACATGAAATTTTCACAGTAGTGAAAGAATAAAAAAAAAAAATAAAAAGAATTAGTCACTTAAAAATTCTGCACACTGTAAAACATTCTTTTAGAAATGAAGGTTAGAGTGGAATGAATCTGATTTAACTTTCCTATGTACATGTATAAATACATCACAGTGAATCTCCATATTATGAACAACCACAAGACTGTGATCCTAATTAGAATAAAATGGAGAGGTACTCAATGTTTGTATAAATATGTCAAAATATACTCTATTGTTACAAATTAAAAATAAATGACAGTGAGTCATCGATTTTTTCCAGACAACAAAGCAGAAAGAATAGACCTCCATCAGATCTGTCTTAAAAGAATTGCTAAAATGCTTTTCTAACTGAAAGAGACATCAATGAGTAAGATGAAAATTTGGTACAACATGTAACTTTCTTGTAAGGGTAACAAAACAGATATATTCATATTGCCCTAATACCATAAATATAATGAACAAAGGAAAGGAGGAGAGTCTCCTCAGCAGGTGGTGTTGGCAAAACTGAATATGCACATGCAATAGAATGAACTGGGACCCTCCTCACAACATACAGAAAAATGAACTGGAAATCAACTAAAGATGTGAACTTAAGACCCAGAAGTAAAATTTCCAGAACAAACCATAAGGGAAAAGCTTCAGGATTCTGGATTGGCCATGATTTCTTGGATAGGACACCAAAACTGAGCAATAAAACCAAGTTCGGCAAGTGGTTCTACATACAATTCAAAAAGCTTCTGCTGAGCATAAAAGACAATCAGCAAAGTGAAAAGGCAAACTACAAAATAGGATAAAGTAATAAGTCTAATAAAGGGTTAATATAAACAAATTTAAGGAACTTTAAAATTCAATCACAAAAAATAGTTAATTTATAAATACATAAAGGACATGAATAATTTTCTTTAATGAAGGAAATGGCCAACAAGTATATGAAAAGTTGTTCAATTTTACTAATCATTAGAAAGATGCAGATCTAAAGCATTTTAAATAGAGGACAAAGCACACTATTTACTCAAAAAACAGCAACAACACTCTTGACCTTACTCCAGAATGAAATAAATCATTAACTTGCAACATTGAACAGCAGATCACCGGGCCTATTTGCCTTGGGGTATCTCCTATGGACTTCATCAGCAGACGAATAAGTTGAACTGCACAATCAAAATTAGCCATATTCACTGTATATCTAAAACTGTAATTGCCTTTCATTGGGAAGGAGAAAACTTCAGACAATTCGAAGGTTATTTTGTAAATGTGAACATAAATTTTCAATGACATGTGCAGAACATTTTAGCTACTGATAACAAGTATAAAACTCTTCAGTTTTTGACTATTGTATGTGTGAGTCACATGTATTCATGAAGGTGATTAAGTCAAGGCCCTGGCTAGGAATTATAAAGCAATATTTCCTGCAAAGAATGAAGAAAAATTTGAATTTATGTCTGGATAAGCAAATAAGAGTCTCCTTACAGGGTGTGCACTTCCATTTTACAGATGGATGCAGATGGTTTGAGGTAAGGACACTCAGGAGTCCATCAATAGAGTGTTGGAAACAATGGGCATGTTCAAGTAGCAGGGGTGTCTTATTTTGATATAATAGGGAAATAAAGAATGATTCTGTAAAATTAGTTATCTAGCTATGTAATCTAGTAGTCATTTCAGATGACTACTTATTTCATAAAGATTCTCCAGCTTAAATTGCTTAAAAATATCCAAACACATCTAGACTATGTAGCTATCTACAAGAAAGGGATGCAATTCCGCATCCCTTTCTGCACACAGCAGCTACTTTCAATTTGTCCTGTGGATCCAGTGAAGGTCCAGGTCAGTCATATTCCCCGTCTCTCTATTTCTACACTTTCACCAAGCTGCTTTGGTGAGTCTGTGAAGGTATCTTCTGTACAAATTGTCCTGATCTCCTGTGGTTTTATTCTGTTGACTGTTCTGTGGATACACTCTTCTGTGGGGAAATATGAAGTGTTTTCTACATGTGGCTCTTGCCTAGGTAGACTTTTCATTTTTTATGGTATTGTTTTTCATGGATATGAGACCAAATCCCCAATATTCTTTGGATCATGACATGATAATTGTGATAGTTTACACCATTGTGATTCCCATGTTGAATTCCATAATCTTGGGTTTGAGGAACAATTATTTAAAGTAATGCAAAAATTTGGAGCAACATTTGGTTTAACAAAAAGGCATATTGTTTGCACTAAAAATTTCATTGCAAAAATCTAGAGTGTATTATGTATGTTAGTATCAAGAGGATATCTTAAAAATGTTTGTTTTATTAGTGTAATTGTCTCTTTATACATATTTCATAATAAAAATCAAGTGCAATCCTCTCCTGTGTTGTTTTAAATGTGTGAAAAACCCTGTCATCCCTTTGGTATTTACAATGCTCATACTAATATTTGCATATGCATATACTTGTAAGTTGACGCTAATAGTAACTGAAATAGACAAAATGCACACACACTATGCTATCTCTATTTCAAAATGCTGTACATGGTTTTCTTTAATTTTCCATTTCATATTTTGTATACTATGATAGTTGCAATTATAAACAAATTTTCAGGTTTATCGGGCTGGATTGATCAGACTCCAGGTAATTCAAAGGGAAAATAAATACTGCTCCCATAAGCCTAGGATTCTAGTTCAAAGCAATGTGCTCCATCCTTAGTTCTGTTCTGCAAGCTTATCACATCCTGTGGTTAAGACATTGTAGATAATATCAAATTTCTATACGTCATCCATCCCAGGGCTTATTTGATGATGACATTTTTCCTCTTTTATTATATTATATATGCCACAGGAATAAACCCCTTCTGTAATTCACCAGGATGCACAGAGTAGACATTAGCACTTACCAAGTTTATACTTAAATGTTAGGAATGACAGTGATAAAAAAACAAAAGTACAGTTCATAGAATAAAACAGAACAGGCTCACAGATTTAGCTCTCCCCAGAACAGAGTCTCCATCAGGATTTCCTGGGGGCCTGGGCTCAGCTGTTGGCTTTATTCTTTTGACACCCACCACTCTGTGAGGCTCTTATAGATGCCACTTGCCTGTCTGCCCAGGTCCAGGAATGGAAGCCCAGAGAAGAATCTCTGCTGTGCTCACGTCTAATGCTGCCTCCAGCACACCTCATGTCCACTGCACAGGTATGTCTCCAAGAGACAGCTGAGAGTTTTGGGACATCGATCAGTGCAGGAGGCCTTTGTTTTGATTCCTAGCACCACACACACAAAAAAAATCTTAAAAGTCATTTTAACTGATATTGTTTCCCCTCTTTCCCTGTTTCCTTTTAAGTGATTTTGTGAACTGATTTTCCCCTACAAGCATTCCATTTACTCATTAATTATAGCGAAACAATATCCTTATTACATAGAATACAACCAAAGGGTTTTATCTAACATGGTATTGATCAATTTCAATAGCACTATAACAGTCAAATAGAGATCACCTCTTACTGCAACAGATGGTTACACAACACCTTAAGAATGTTTTTCTTCTCTGGAGGGTTCTCCTATATAAATCTTTTCTTCAAAATTTCAAAAATATATCATGGTCATTGATACATATTATTATTTCTGAATACGCACATGGAAAAATGAGCACTGTATTATATAGGTCTTTTTATGTATGTGCATATATATATATGCATATGTGCATATATGTATGTGCATATATATATGCATATATATATGCATATGTTAAGCACCAAGAGTTTCTTAAGCCCACTCAAACTTACAAAGAATGATGAATATATGCATACCAAATTTTAAGTATGCATCATAAAGATCAATCACAAATATAGTAAAATGTACCACAGAGCCTAGAAAACAGCTACACATATACTTTTGGTGAATTAATAGACCATTAATCCCTATGGCACTGAATGACACAGAAACACCAAAAATCTCACAGAATGAAAGGTCTTATTGTTAATATCTGTACTCAAATTTTAAAGTAACTTGAAAATTCTAAATAAATTATATCAAACACTATTAATACTCATAAACTGACTCAAATTTAAGGTTGGTGACTTCAAAGTAATTGTGACCAAATGAGGTAAAGGAACATTTTTACTCTTTTCATAGGACTATATAATAAAATCATAACAAATATTTTTGGAAACATTTCAAATATCTAATAAATTTATGTATTCAGCAAAATAAGGGAAGAACATCTAGCTAATTATCATGGAGGATTCCAAAACAAATAATTAAAAGAAGAAAAACAATCTTCTGAAGAAGACAGTCACTAGTATATTACAAAAATTTACTTAAAATCTCTGCAAACTTACAATGCTTGTAGATATACACATTCACAGATAACAAGACAAATGAAAACTAGTGCTACAGAGTATTTTCAATACCTTGTATAAGTGGATGTCTATGCTTTTTCCACATCTTGTGTATTTCAAATAATGTTGCAATGAGCATGAGAGTGCTTGTATATTTTTGAGATTCTAATATCTAGATACTTTTGGATAAAACTCAGAAGTTGGATTACTGGCTCATGTGATCAATTAGTTAATAAAGTCACAATTAAATACAAATTGTTCCTGACAATTAGTGGCTAACTTTCAGGCCTTTTGTTAGATCTTCCAAATACTTTAGGGATATTCTACTAGTTGCTTGACTTCTCCTCAGGGAAAGTCTCCAGAGGTGAAAGAATCCATAAATCATCCTTACAAGTGCCATGCCAAGAAAACAGGGGAATCAAGAGAAGAGGTTTCATTTCAGGTAACAAGGACAGAAGCAGAAGTTTTAATGTGGTGCGTATGTTACCAGTACCTATAGAAAAGGTCACATTTTGCTATGGTTCTGTCATCTAATGTTACTGATCATTTCTGATTCTAGTTTCAAACATATAGTTACCTAGTGATTCTAAGCTGTTTTTTTTTTTTTTTTTTTTGGTAGAATTGTTTTTTAGTTATACATAACATTAGGACTTATTTTGACATAATTACCTAGTGAGTGTCTCTAGGCTGTTTTTGTGACATTTTTTTTTTCTTTTTTTTTTGCGGTACCAGGAATCGAACTCAGGGCCTTGTGCTTGCAAGGCAAGCACTCTACCAGCTGAGCTATCTCCCCAGCCCTGTTTTTGTGACATTTTAACAAATGGTTTGAAATTTAATGATTATGTAAATAGATAAATGTGATTCATTCCTGATCTCTTCATAAGCAAAAGTGAGCTTCCACTTCACACTGAGATATGAAAAGCATTTTTTGAAGAGTCAGAGACTTTCAAGTCCCCAGTTCTATAGTGATGGTAAAGTACTCCTCTTTTTGCAGTGGGGAACTGAGTCTAAGAAATTAGAACATAGAGTTTAAAATGAAATTCCAGGATACGGTAAAGATATTCAACTACAAAAACCAGATTTTTTTCCCATTGAATTCCAACACTGGTGAAAGCAGTTTTCATCTTTACTTACAGAAGTTCATACTGACCAGGTCACTTTTTAAACGCTTCATGGTTACAAATAAAACCAAACCTAAACAACAAAAAATAAGAATTCCACTCTTTCTTATTGAATTTATTAAAAGTATATCTTCTAATGTTTTAGTCTGCAACATTTTCATATGACTAATTTAGGAATGATGAGTACTTGTAGCAGGGTAGGCTGTCAGGTAGTCACATGACTAAGAAATATTTTAAGTAAGTTAAAAGTCCATGGCATGTAATCTGATAAATAATTAATGTCATCAAATTCTATGATTCTGACTCCTGGAGCCCACTTGTAGATTGATGTCATGACAATTTTCACTATAAAGTGTCATGTCTATTTTTTTTAGATTTAGGAAACATTGGTGCTCACAATATTTTATTCCAACAGTAATTTTTTTTCTTTAAATGTCATACCTCCACTCCTATGCTACCTGTCCATCTTCAATCTTTTAGATGCTCAGGTAGATTTCATTTGCTTATACACAGGTTTATATGCATTACCATATTTGGAAGATGTTCTACAGCAGATCTGAAAGAATTTCTATGAATTTAATGCACAGTAGGATTTCCAATGACATCCAGCAACCCATCCACGTCATCTTTACTGTATTTTATTGTGTTTCTATGGGATTACGTACCATATTAAAAGTTTACAAATTGTAGAGCTTCATAAAATTTATTGCAAAATAATTTCAGCCTTTTTTCTTCTTAAAATTAATATTCCTTTATCAAAAGAGAATTTTATGAATCTTCATTGTATACAACCAGTGCCACTGATTTTCTACAAATTTCTTCACATTATCTCATCCACATCCAGATTTGTGCATATAAGATACTAAGAATCTGTTACATACAAGTAAGGGTATTCTAATAATAATGACAGTGTCCCAGGAGGAAATTAACATTTTAAGGCATTTATACTAAGGTGATTTACATTAAAATATTTCTAAAATTGTTATGAAAAACAAAAGGTAGATAATCCAAGACAACAGCACACTTCCAGTTTTAGTAAGCGTGGGGGTCATGGGATAGAGTCTGGATATATTTTACATACTTGTCCTATGTGACCTGTTCATCTCTTCACTATTTCAGCCCTGGACAACAAGTGGAGTCCCTGTGCACAAGAATGCTCATTTACCTTCCTAAAGAAAACCTCTTTCAGGTTGGTAACAGTCACATAACCAACACCAAGAGAACAAAGACATTCGGTACATGACCTGTGGGAAATATTTCAAAGTAGCAGAGACACATTGAATCATTTAGTCACCCTTCATTCTCAACAACCCTAGAAAAGTGTTTTGTTAAAATACTTTCTGAAAATAATCTTCGTAAACCATATGCTTACATACAACTTGGATAATATGTATACACCTATATATTTCTTTATACACATATAAAGATAATTTCCAGTGATTTTTTTTTGTAGTAGTTTTGGTATTTGTATACACTGAATAGGCTGAGTTTGAGTTGTATCAACTAGTAGTATATAGATTTTATAAGACTATGTCAAAGTAGAAAGTTGTATGAATTTATGGAATTTGTCATTAGAGATTTTTATTACATAATCAGCATAGATGACATGTAATTTAATTAAATGTAATTGTAAATATGTGATTGTAATTATAGAAGTGCAAATAAAAATAAGAAACAAAATTATTATTCATTATTGTATTCATTTTATAATATTTAAACTTTCATCATTTTGCTTTCTGTATTCATATAACTGTATCTGTATTTCCAACTTTATGTATATATCCATCGTCTATGTAAAGTCGATTTATCTATTTGTCTATCTACCTACTACCTCTATCTATCAAGGATTTTTAACCTCAGAATGAGATTGTTGATCTGGACACTAATCTGGGTAGAGTTCTCAGTAGTTTACCTGATCACTAACCTAAGATACCAGCAGCAGTTCTCTTTACAATCATGACAAAATATCTCTAGATATTACAAAATGATCATTAGTAAGAAAAGTAACCTTGATGAGAATGAGTGATCAATCTCTGATTCTTTTCTCTAGATTTTTATTTTTAAACATGCATTTATTTTTGACTATTTTAAATATGAACATTTGGACATAGCTTATTTACACTAGCATTGCATAACAAATATTAGACTCTTGCAAATATTTGAATCTATTGACTTTGATACTATCTATCCAGAATAGGCTTTCTAATAAAAACGGATGGAAAAATACAATCTGACTTTGGTGCATGAGTTCATTCTGATGGGTATCACGTCGCGCTCTGAGCTGCAGGCTCCACTGTTTGGGCTCTTCCTCATCATCTACCTGGTCACAGTGCTGGGCAACCTGGGCATGATCATCCTCACCAAGGTGGACCACAGCCTGCAAACACCCATGTACTTTTTCCTGAGACACCTGGCTATTACAGATCTTGGTTATTCTACAGTTGTGGGCCCCAAAATGTTGGTAAATTTTGTGGTGGATCAAAATACAATCTCCTATTATTTGTGTGCTACATAACTAGCTTTCTTTCTTGTGTTCATTGCTTGTGAACTTTTCCTTCTAGCAGCAATGGCTTATGACCGCTCTGTGGCCAACTGTAACCCTCTCCTCTACACTGTCATCATGTCACAGAGGCTATGTCATATACTGGTAGTTGTTCCCTATCTCTACAGCACATTTGTGTCTCTTCTGGTCACCATAAAGATTTTTACTTTACGCTTCTGTGGCTACAATGTCATCAGTCATTTCTACTGTGACAGTCTCTCTTTGTTACCATTGCTCTGTTCAAACACACATGAAATTGAAGTGATAATTCTGATCTTGGCAGCATTTAATTTGCTTTCCTCTCTTCTGATCATCCTGGTGTCCTACCTGCTCATCCTCATAACCATTCTCAGGATGAAGTCAGCTGAGGGCAGGCGCAAGGCTTTCTCCACCTGCGGATCCCACCTGACGGTGGTCATAGTGTTCTACGGGACTTTGATCTTCATGTACGTGCAGCCTAAGTCCAGTCACTATTTTGACACTGATAAATTGGCTTCCATATTTTACACTGTAATTATCCCCATGTTGAATCCCTTGATCTACAGCTTGAGGAACAAAGATGTAAAACATGCCATACAAAGCACATGGAAAAAGATATGCACTGTTTTTTCTTGAAAACTGCATACACAGCAGGTTGTTATGGGACCATCTACTGCATTTCTCCAATTAGCATAGCTAGCAAAAAATGGGCTCAAAATATATTGAGATTGACCTTCTTTATCTTCTTGAAACTTCTAAATGCTATGAACACACACTGAACAAAGTGGTAAAGAACCTTGCCTTCCTGAATGGAGAGACTTTAGTTAGTAGTGTGAAAATCAAAGTAATTCATCAGTACAATATGACTGGTCTGTCATCTCTGCACTATAGGCTGTATGTTGTATGAGAGTGAGAAAGAATATCATGTACAGATAAGAGATGAGCTACTTATTGTTATAGCCTCGACTGTTGTAATAAGATTTTAGGACCCATATTTGTGTTTGTGAATTGTTGTGCCTTGGGGTAAGCATGATTGTTCCATGTTATGCTTCATACACATCTATGGATTGTGTTAAATCAAATTTAATTGTGGTGCAAAGAGACTCAGTGTAGCATGCTGATTTGCATGTCATAAGAATATGCTCAATGTCCCTCCTCCACTTGGAAATCTTAGAGTCCTACCCTTTTCTTATCTGTATCCTTACTTTCATATATGAGTGAGCCCAGGAGTGCCTCTAACTCAACGTATTTGGCTATTTAGTAACTCATAGATTCAGTATTGAACTTGATTTTTGTCTAATCTAGTGCTTGAATATATGTTTGAGTGGATGTACCAATTAAGATAAACTTAAGTTCTTCCATAGATGCTCCCAAGATTTTACTCCTTTTTTCTTTCCTTTTTTCTTTTTCTTTTTTTTCCCTTCCTTCCTTCCTTCCTTTCTGTCCTTTCTCTTCCCTCTTTCTTTCTTTCTTTCTTTCTTTCTGTCTCTTCCTTCTTTCTTTCTCTGCTTTCTTTCCTTCTTCCTTTTTGTTTATCTTTCTTTCCTTGCCTGTCTTTCTTTCTTTCCTTGCCTTCCTTTCTTTCTTTCTTTCTTTCTTTCTTTCTTTCTTTCTTTCTTTCTTTCTTCCTTCTTTCTTCTCTGCTCTCTTTCCTTCTTCCTTTTTGTTTCTTTATCTTTCTTTCCTTGCCTGTCTTTCTTTCTTTCTTTCTTTTCCTTCTTTTTCTTTCATTTATTTATTCCTTATTGGATTAATATTAATTCCTGGCAGCCTATTTTTGTCTAATGGATGGTAACTCTCCCTTGCTTCTCTAAATGCAAAGAAAAAATCTTGTTTAAAAGTCATGGTCTGTTTGATATTTCATTCTTACCCAAGGTACCTACTCTGTGATGAACTAGCATTGTTGTTCTTTCTTCTGGCTGATTTTCCTCAGATTGGTTCCATGTGAAAGTACTATTTTTTGGATATGATCCATTCTTTGACTGTACTGATGGTAATCTGGTTTGAAGGAAGCAACAGAGATAATCCTACAATATTTGAACTCTGCTGTATTTATTCTTAGTTTGTCCTTTTTTTGTGGTGCTAGAATTTAGACCCAGTTCTTCAGGTACATTAGGGGAGCCCTCTACCACTGAACTGTTTCCCCCACCCTGCAATATGTTACATTTTTAATGAAGGCATAATATATTGTATATTGACATACATACCATCATAGTGTCTGAAGATACTGTATCCTGTATAAAATGATCTGTATGTTTTCATTATTATTAATTTAACATTCATAGCATTTTACTGATATAGAGACTGATCTGTTTTCCTAGTGTAATATCATCTAATAAAATGATCTTTTACCAATCAAATATGAATGAAAAATCATTGAAATAATAGCATATATATATATACTTATATATGTACATATATGTATATACATACATATATACATACATATATATACAGTCAGTTAAGGATGAATATTCCTGAAGTTTATACAGTTATGTTCTATTTATTATGATAAAAATATATAACAGAGTTTCAGCAGTTGGTTTATATATACAAAAATATATTTTAATTTCCTAGAAAATACACAGAGCAGAGATACAGTGAAATGTTAATTCACTACAAGTTTTACAATGTTTATATTAAAATACTTTATTTTGTGCTACCCCAAATTAACTTTAATGAACAATCATCCATTTTAGAGAAAGTTAAAGTTTCAATATTTAATTTTGAAAAGCAAATGCTTCTTTCTAGATTTTCAATTTCAGAATCTCCTCCCGCCAAAAAAATAAATATATAAAATAAATAAATAAAAACCAGAAAAACAAATTCACAGCTGGGATGTAGACAAGTGTTAGAATACTTGACTGGCACATGTGAGGCCCTGGATTCAAACCCCAGAGCTGCAAAAATTACATACATACCATATATACACAGATGCATGCAGAGAGAAAAAAGAAAAAGAAGGGAAAATGTAGGGGTTTACAATCCTATTCAGAAAATCCAAGGAGTCACTTCATGCTGCTGTTGCAGTGTGGCCATTTTCAGGAAGTCAGCTGGGAAGTGCCTCGTCTCCCTCCCGCATCAGCTCACTTCCCAGTATCTAAGCATTTTGCCTGCTTACACGGAATGTCCTGCACAGCGTAGCCTGCTGTTAAACTTCCTGGCAGACTTCCCTTCAAGTTTACAAGGGGACCTTCCCTCTCCCACTGAGCGAACCCACATACCTGGTGCTTCTTCAGTCTGTTCATTTTACAAATTGTCTTTCTCTCCCCAAACCCAATATCTGTTGCTTTTACCTGGTTACTAGTTCTCGAGTTGCCTTCTGGCAATTTTCCACATCGTTCCCACCTCATCCTGCCATATAGAACTGTCACTTAGCACTTAGTCTGATTCATTCAGAGAGCATGCATTGTATGGGGTGGGGGGTTGCTCTCCACAGCCATTTTCAGAGCCCCCATTAGTGTACTTTAATAGCCATTGAATATGGAATGAAGTAATCCTCCCCATCATATAAAAACAAAACAGAACAACAAAAAGTTAACAACCACCCAAAAATGAAAACAACAGAAAAAAAAAAAAAAAAAAAAAAACAAAGCTGAGGTTAGTAATTTGCTCACAATTTTGATGCTAGCAACAAAAATAGATTCCCAAGTCTGCCAACTACAAAAGCCATCTTGGTGGTCATCTCAATACCAGTGTCCAAAGGCAGGAGGATTAGAAACCAGGCAGGGGCCACTAACAGGGAGGAAGTTCCGAAGGCTCCTTCCCTCTCAGGTATCCCTTTTGCTACAGAGCTATTGCCTCTTATGGCTGAAGATACCCTAGGCTTCACCCATGTCTTCTCTGCCTATCACCTGAATGCCTCCTGTAGTGAAGAGCTTCTCTCACCTGAGCCAGGTGTTCTGACCCCCAGCCCTAGTCTTTTCTTTCCCCTCACTCTGGACTCACAGAGAGCAGTGGGACAGATATCATGAGTCTGGCAAGGAAGAAGGGCACAGGAAAATGACTTTTGAATGGAATGGTCACAGCCTAATGTAATTTTCTTTTCATCATGATTGGTGCAAGGAAGATGTGGCAGGTGTTTCAGAAAAGGACAGAAAATTGCATCTGTGCTTAGAGACTCTAATAGCAACAGCGAAGAAACAACTAATCTCTGCTGATATCAGAAGGGGAGAAGGGTAAATAAATAGGTGTTGACTCAGTTAATGTATTTCCCCTGAAAACAGGATATAATGCTTTTGGTGTGTGTATTTTTTGGTTTGTTTTGTTTTGCATTTTGGTCATTAAAGCAGATCTTTCTTTACAATTTTTTTTTAAGTCATTGTTTGTTTACTCTTGTTGCTGAATTTCCCCACACTACCATTTATCAGACATGAGGAAGCCTCTGAGGCCTCAGAGGATGACAAGTCCCAATCCTTTGAATCCATCTTTGCCGTTCTGACTCAAAAATTGAAAAATTGTTTTAAGGGACATATAACATTTCAGAAAAAAAGATTTGTATCGATGTTTATGTATCTGAGACTAGAGTTCAGTGTCGCATCCAAAGAAATGATGTTTTCCTTGATTTTTGTTTTCCTAGAGACCAGGATTTATTCTTGGCAGAATCAGCATCTACTTTTATTGCTAACTTTGGAATAATGAGCAAATTATGAGTCGCCCTTTTATTTTGATTTTCGCAATGTTTCTAACAATATATGCACATATACATATGTAATTTTTACATGAATGCAGATATTGACTGATACGTACAAAACACATGCACAGGCATATATTTACATCATCTTTATTTAAAATGCTCTATCTTATTTTCCTTAATCTCCATCTAAGTCAAATTATCCACACCACCATCATCACATTTATAAATAATGTTTAAAATTTCTAATTAGTTTAATCAAACATGACCTAATAGTAACAGTAACTACTTTTCTCATAAGCCCACGCTATTTTCCATGCAGTTATTAGTACCGAGTTCTGGATTTGAAGTAATCTGCTCAATCCTTCAGTCTACACAGCAATTTATTCACACAGCTCAGACAGCACAGGGAACACACTCAAATTGTGACATCATCATTGGGCTGACTCATGAGGGACATTTTCTACTTTTATCATATAATCCATAGCACAGATATAAAATCCATTTTTAATTTATCACAGAATACGAAAGACTAGACATTAATATTTTTCAAGATCATACTAAAACTAAAAAAACATTAAAGTTAATATTAAAAAAAATAAAATTCACAACTCACAGAACAGGTTGGCAGATTTGGTCTTCCCAGAACTGAATCTACATCCATCATTATGGGATTTTCTGTGGACTTGGTACCTATTCAGTGTTTTGCTTGCTTTTGAACCTACTACTCTGAGTCTGTTACAGATGACACATTTGTTGGACAAAGTATACATACAAAAATTATAAAAAAAAATTTCTCATGGATAATGTATACATTTTATTTTATGTATTTCATGTAATTTATATTTTTCTGGAAATTACATGTATAAAATGATATAAAACAGCCTTACATACCTATAAATTGGTACAAAATTAAGAGTCGGTGACTTTAATCCTAAGAAGATAAGAGTATTAAAAATAGTTCCACTCCTCTGGTGGATGGGTAGTTAAGGGATTTTGAAAGTAATGTGTGAGTTACAATTGACCTCAAATAGTCAGAAAAATCAGAAGGATGCCCACTAAATAAATTAACATGGATGTACCAAAAATGATCCAAAGAAAAAAGAAATGTGCATACTAAGATATTAGGTAGTATAACACATTATTTTTTTTTTATTTCCATTGTCAAGATTTATTAAGACTTTATGAGGCATATCATTATCTTTATGAATTTTAAAAGAATCACCTTATTCACTTGCACATGTTTTTGTACATATCAGTTAGGTTGAAGTGATCTAATTTTCTTCAGATATCCTCACTGACGTCATTTAGTTGTTCTATCAATTAATGTTTTATCAGTCACTGTTGTACCAGTTACTTAGAGGAAGATATTAAAACTTACAAGTATGATTAAGATTGTTCATTTGTCTTTAAAAATAAAGAAAAATAAAACCTAATTTTTGTTTAAATTTTAAAATTCTGTTTCCAAACTCATATTATACATCTACTGATTTTTGATTCTTTTATGATTATAAAACCTCCCACCTTATCTCTTGCAATACTCCTTGATGTCTATTTGGTCTGTTATAGCCACTCCATATTTCTTTTGCTTTACCATTCAAAGAGTAAACATCTGTCAGCATGTCTTTCATAAGAACATAATTTCATTGATAACCAAGGACACTTGTGAATGAAATGTGGTAGATAGATAGTGATAACCTCCAGTAAAGAAGTAAACTCACTTGGATCAGGACCGAGACTCACAGGGAGAAGAAAGTTCAACAAAGAATATCAGTTCATAGAACACAATATTTGAAGTAAAAGTGAATTAAAAATGGACTACTATGAATATACAAAGTCAGGTGAACTCTTATGTAATTTGATTGTGAAAAACAAGTATGTTTTATTTTAAGAAAATGCAGATTAATAGTGTTAATATTTACCAGAACTTTCATTATTAGTAGAATGCAATCTGGTTAATTATATATATGTTTATAAATATATATATATGATATGGTTCACATATATATCATATATGCTAAATATATAATACTATATTATATATAGAATTTAAATACATACATTTAATATATATAATTTAAGTTGAGGAATTTCCAGATACAAATTATTTTGAATATATCAGAATCAAAGTTTTAATTATCCCAAAATTAACATCAACTAATTAAAAAATTATTGTAGGTATTTAGACACAAATTATTAGTAGGGATGTATATGTATAATAAATTATATGATTAAGCTTTTCACTAATAAAACAGATAACAAACATAAGATTATATCAGAGTCTACCTGAAAATTTTGGAGGCAAATTTACATTTCATAAAATCAACTATTTTAAAGGAAACAATTTAGGGGCAGTTATTACATTTGCAATGTTGTGCAGCCACCACCGCTGACTAGTTCTAGCCCATGAGACTGAATCAAAAATAGCTGGAATTCAGCCTCTCGTACAGATATCCTTTCAATACTCAGTTTTTATGTGGTTCTAGTCTTTTTCTCTGAATAATCCAACCTGTAAGCTTTTATAAATAAATTTTCTTAAATTTTTTTGGCTGCAGTATAACCATAAAGCAATTTCTCCTGTTCCTCACATCCTTTAGCTCCTGACAACCTGTATTCTGTCTCTATGGATTTTCTATTCTTTTTCTCATTTTATTGTTTGTTCTATTTAATTATACATGACAGCAGAATACATTTTGATTCATTGTAAACAAATGAAGTACAACTTTTCATTTCTCTGGTTGTACATGATACAAAGTCAGACCATTTATGTAATCATACATGTACATACAGTAATGATATTTGTCTCATTCCACCATCTTTACTACACTACTACTTTTCTCCTCCCTCCCACATTTCCCTCTACACAATCCAAAATTCTTCCATTCTTTATCCCCAGTCCTCCAATATGTATCAGTATTCACTTTCAGAGAAAACAATTAGCTTTTGTTTTTTGGGGGGTTGGCTTATCTCACTTAGCATGGTATTCTCCAACTCCATCCATTCACCAGCAAATGCCATAAATTTTATTCTTCTTAATGACTGAGTAATATTCCATCGTGTATATATAGTACAGTTTCTTTATCCCTTCACCTCCCGAAGGGCACCTATGTTCCCACATCCTCCCCAAAACCTACTGTTGCTTCTATTCTTGATAATAGTCATTCTAATTAAAGCAAGATGAAATCTTAATGTAGTTTTCTTTTGCATTTCTCTAATTACTAGAGATGTTGAACATCTTTTCATAAATTTGTTGATCGATTCTATATCCTCTTCTGTGAAGTGTCTGTTCAGTTTCTAAACCCATTTATTGATTGGGTTATTTGTATTTTTGGTGTTAAGTTTTTTGAGTTCTTTATAAATTCAGGAAATTTGTGCTCTATATGAAGTGCATGTGGTAAAGATTTTTCTCCCACCCTGAAGGCTGCCTCTCCAATTATTTATTGTTTCCTGTGCTGAGTAAGAGCTTTTTAGCTTGAATCCATCCCATTTATTAATTCTAGTTTTTATTTATTTCACTCTGGTTGACTTGTTAGAAGTCTGATGAAGTCTTGATGAAGATTTGGGCCTAATTTCCTTCTATTTGGTGTCAGGTCTCTGCTCTAAATCCTAGATGCTTGATACATTTTGAGTTGAGTTTTGCACAGGGTGAGAGAGAGGGGTTTCATTTCATTTTGCTACATATGGATTTCCAGTTTTCCCAGCACCATTTGTTGAAGAACTATCTTTCCTCCCTTGTATGTTTTTGGTATCTCTGTGTAGTATGAGATAACTGTACTTATGTGGGTTCATCTCTGTGTCTTCTACTCTGTACTATTGGTCTACCTACCTATTTTGGTGCCTGTATTATGCCGTTTTGTTATTATTGCTCTGTAGTATAGTTAAAGTTCTGGTATGGTGATACCTCTTGCTTCATTTTTCCTGCTTAGTGTTGATTTGGTTATTTTGGGTCTCTTATTCTTCAATATGAATTTCATGATTGCTTTCTCTACTTCTATGAGGAACATCATGGGATTGTAATTGGAATTGCATTGAATATGTATAAAGCTTTTGGTAGTATGACCATTTTGATTATATTAATTCTGTCTACCCAAGATCATGGGAGATCTTTCTATCTTCTAAAGTTTTCTTCAAGTTCCTTCTTTACTGTTCTCTAGTTTTCATTGTAGAGGTCTTTCACCTCTTTTGTTAAATTGATTCCCAAGTTTTGTTTTGTTTTATTCTGTTTTGTTTTGAGGCTATTGTGAATGGAGTAGTTTCCATTTCTTTTTCAGAAGATTCATTGTTTATGAATAGAAAAGCATTAGATTTATGAGTGTTGATTTTATATCCTGATACTTTGCTGGATTCATTTATTAATTATAGAAGTTTTCTGGTGAAGTTCTTTGAATCTCCTAAATATAGAATCATGTCATTGACAAATAGTGATAGCTTGAGTTCTTCTTTTCCTATTTTTATCCCTTTAATTTCTTTATTCTAATTCCTCTGGCTAGTGTTTCAAGGACAATGTTGACTAGAAATGGTGAAAGAGGGCATCCCTGTCTCATTCCAGTCTTTAGAGGGAATTCTTTCAGTTTTTCTCCATTTAGAATGATGTTGGTCATGGTACGTTTCTACTATCCTTATTTTTTCTAGTGTTTTGAGCTTGAAGGGTTGCTGTATTTTTTCAAATGCTTTTCTGCATCTATCGAAGTCATCATATAATTCTTGACTCTAAGTCTATTGTTGTGCTGAATTACAGTTATTGATTTCTGGATGTTGAACTAAACTTGCATCCCTGGAATGAATCCCACTTGATCATGGTGCACAATCTTTTTAATATGTTTTTGTATGCGATGTGCCAGAATTTTGTTAAAAACTTTGGCATCTGTGTTCATCAGGGATATTGGTTCATCAGGATATTTTCTTTCCTTGATATGTCTTTGTTTGCTTTTGGTATCCGTCTGATAATAGCATCATAGAATGAGTTTGAAAGGGTTCCCTCCTTTTCTATTTTCTGGAATACTTTGAAGGTCTTGGTAGAACTTAGCTGAGATTCAGCTAGTCATGGGCTTTCCTTGGTTGGTAGGTTTTTGATGGCTTCTTCCATTTCATTGATTGCAATTGATTGCATATGTCCTTCTGATTTAGTTTGGGTGGATCATGTGTCTCTAGAAGTTTGTACATATCTTCGAAATTTTCAATTTTGTTGGAGTATAGATTTTCAAAATAGCTTCTAATTATGTTTTGTATTTCAATTGTGTCTTCATGATATTTCATTTTGCACCACAAATTTTGGTAGTTTGATTTTTCTCTCTCCTCTTCATTAGTGTGCCTAATGGTTTATCAATTTTGTTTATTTTTTTAAAGAACCAACCTTTTGCTTTGTCATGTTTTTCAATTATTTCTTTTGTTTCAATTTAATTGATTTCAGCTCTGAGTTTAATTATTTCCTTTCATCTCCTACTTTTGGTGTTGACCTTGTCTTCTTTTTCAAGGGTTTTGAGATGTGATGTTAAGTCATTTGTTCTGTTCTTTTTTTGAATGAGCTCAATGCAGTGAACTTTCCTCTTAGTACTGCTTTCATAGTTTCCCAGAGACTTTTGTATGTTGTATCAGTGTTTTCATTTACCTCTAAGAATTTTTTTTATCTCCTCCCTTATATCTTCTACTATCCATACATCATTCAATAGTGTATTATTTAGTCTCCAGGTTTTGAAGTAGTTTATATTTTTTAATTTATCATTGATTTCTATTTTCATTCCATTATGATAAGGTAGAATGCAAAGTAGCATTTCTATTTTTTTTTTTTTGTATTTGCTAAGAATTGTTTTGTGGCAAAACAGATGTTCTATTTTATAGAAGGATCCATGTGTTGCTGAGAGAAAAGTGTATTTGCTCATTGATGGATTAAATATTCTATATGTTTGTTAAGTCTAAATTATTGATTGCATTATTGAGTTCCATAGTATCTTTGATCAGTTTTGTTTGGAAGATCTATCCTTTGGTGAAAGAGGTGTGCTCAAGTAACCCAGTATTATTGTGTTGTTGTCTATTTAATTCCTGAAATTGAGAAGTGTTTGTTTGATGTACATAGATGCTTCATTGTTTGGGGCATAAATATTTACAATTGTTACATTTTATTGATATATGGTTCCCCTAAGCAGTATGAAATGTCCTTCTTTATCCCTTCTGAGAAACTTTGGCTTGAAGTCCACTTTATCTGATATGAGAATGGAACCCCCTATTTTTTACTGCATTGATATGGATGATGTTTTATCCCATTCGTTCACCTTCAGTTGTGGATATCTTTTCCTATGAGATGAGTCTCTTGAAGGAAGCATATTATTGGGTCTTTTCTTTAAATGCAATAAGCCAGTCTATTTCTTGTGATTAGTGAGTTTAGGCCATTAATATTCAGGGTAATTATTGAGATGTGATTTGTATTCCCAATTATTTTGGCTTATTATTTATTTATTTATTTTTTTACCTTGACTTGGTTTCTCCTTTGATTGACTTTTCCACCAGTATAATTCCTCCCTTTGATGACTTTCATTGTTGTTTTTCATTTCCTCCTCATGAAATATTTTCCTTAGAATGTTCTGTCATGCAGACATTTTATTTGTAAAATCTTAAGGTTAGTTTTGCTGGATATAAGAATCTTGGTTGGCATTTATTTTCTTTCAGAGCTTGGTATATATTGTTCCAAACACTCTTAACATTTAGGGTCTGGGCTGATAAATCTGTTGATATCCATATTGGTTTCCCCCTATATGTAACCTGATGCTTTTATATTATAGCCTTTAAAATTCTATCTTTATCTTGTATACTGGGCATATTCATTATAATATGCCTTGCTGTGGATCTGTTGCAATGTTGTACATTTGCTGTCATGTAAGCCTCTTTTATTTGACTTTCCATTTCATTCTTCAAATTTGGAAAGTTTTCTGATATTATTTCACTAAATAGATTGTTTATTCCTTTGGTTTGTATGTGTGTACCTTCCTCAATCCCAATAATTTTTAATTTTGGTCTTTTCATGTTATCTCATAATTCTTGCAGTTTCTGTTCATGATTTCCAACCATCTTCTCTCTTTGTGTGGTCAACTTTATTTTCAAGATTAAATATTTTGTCTTCATTTTCTGAAGTTCTGTCTTCCAAGTGTTCTAGTCTATTGGTGATGCTTTCTATTGAGTTTTTAATTTGGTTTATTGTTTTCTTCATTTCAAGGATTTCTGTTTGATTTTTTTTCAGAATTTTTTATCTCTTTATTGAAATAAACTTATGCTTCCTGAATTTGTTCTTTTAACTCTATTGAAGTGATATTTGTTGCCTGCATTTGCTTTCTTATATCATCCTTTACTTTGCAGATCATTTCAGTTATGTACATTCTGAAGTCCTTTACTGACATTTCTTCTACTATGCTGTCAATGAATTCTATTAATATAGCATCTTTGTTTGGGTGACTTTCTTCCCTTGTGTTTTCATTTTGTTCATGTATCTTCCCTTCTAGAAGTTCAAATCCAAGATAGTGTGGTTTCTACACTATAGATTTATAGAATCCCTGCAGGTTTCCAATACCTCACCTTTAAGGGGATATCAATATTAACATCACTTGATGCAAACAATATGCAGCCTTAAACCAAATATCCCCTGTTAAGATGTTAACAGTATTGTCATAATAAACAGAGACGATGTTTTTGATTATTATCTACAGCATAAACAGTAGGTTTTCAATAAGGTCTAAAATTTCTAATGGTGGACAAAGAGAAGACGGGGGAGGGGTGTAGTATGAGATGTTAATGAGGTAAGTAGTGAAAACATAGAGGTACTAGATCATAGGAAGAGTGAAAATGGAATCAAAAGAAGTTGGTTGTTAGCAGGAGAAAGAGACAGATAAACAAGAGGAGGATAGAGAGAATAAGTTAGAAAAAATCTGCAACAAAACAGTAATATACTATTCAAACCTCCCAGTCTTCAGTTGCCTGATGCATGAAAGGTATTTGATTTCAAAGACCATGGGATGTGAGAGTAGGAAATGAAAAAAGAAAACATTGGGGGGAAAAGAAATAAAAAGATCTTGAAGGAATATTGAACAATTGTTTGTGTGGTGTTTAATATCTCCTCTTCCTCCCCTCTATGCTGATAGGCAGGGTTGTCTGGAGTTTGCAGGTAACTCCAGTCTCAGGATGGTGACAGTTGCTAAAGTGGGAGGATTAGACTTGGAGGTGAGACTCCTTGAGGCAGGGTATAGCAACTGCCAGTCCCTCTGGAAGACTGCCCATCTGGTCTCTCCTTTGTGATCCACTAATGTGATGCAGGAGCTTCATCTTAGTCCCTTCCCTCACTTGTGGGCTCCAAAATTCCTGGTCTATAATTTAGTCTCTGAATTGTGTCTCTCCCTGGAGGTCCTGAGGGTTAAGTTGCAGACCTATGCCCCTGTCTGGGAAAGATGGTAAGTATTGGAAAAATCAGGACCAGGCATTGAGAGCTGTGGGCCAGCCACAGAGCTGCAGGACCTGAACCATGTGGGTGGTTAGGGGATGGTTGGGGGACTGGGGATTGGGGAACCAGAGGACCCTGTCGATTGCCAAAACAGCAGGCCAGGTGATGTTGGGTCCCAACAAGTGTTGCCTGAGTTGTCTCTGAGATCCTGGTGGGTGCCAGACTGGGTGACTTGATGAGCCAGGATCAAGATGCCCTCACATCCTTTTCCCCTATCTTTAACACCTCTTAATACTAATTGATATATTTATATATATATATATATATATATATATATATATGATATGTTTATATATACATATATATATAAAATACCACAGAAATAATTGATAAGGCAGAAGTCATAGACAACTCCTATTGTTTGATTTTATGCCATACATAATTCATGGTTATTTATTGTTTTTCTGTTGGAAATTGTTGTTCCTACTATTTTGGCATATTGTGCCAATTAACACTATAAATATCAAAATAGGAACTAAATACCAAATTTATTGCTATATATTGTTTGCATAGATTATTGTTATTATTGGTGTTCCTCCTTAATCTGTGAGGCAGTAATATAGAAGGACACTATAAAGTCATAAGAGAGAAAATTTACACCTTCAGCTTCATCCAGATAGATGGGAAGACACACAAGCAATATGGAAAAGGAAGGGAACAAATCATCCAAAACAACATAGAATACCTCAACATCAATTCCAGTGACCCTATAATGAAGGGAAAGTCAGAAATGGAATTCAGAAATTGCATGGTTAAAGTAATCCATGAGTAAAAGATGATGTAAAAATTGAAATCAGAGAGAAAAATATAAAAAGTGAAAGATCACTTCAATAAAGAAATAGAGATCCTGAAAAGAATCAGTCAAAAATTCTCAAAATGAAGGAAGCAATGAACAAAATTAAAAATTAACTGGAAAGCATCACCAGCAGACTAAACAACTTTGAAGACAGTTTCAGGCAATGAAGATAACACATATAATCTTGAAAATAATGTTGACCACAGACAAAAGATGTTAAGAGACCATGAACAGAACTAACAGAACTTTCAAGAAATATGGGATAACATGAAAAGACCAAACTTAAGAATTATTGGGATAGATGAAAACTTGTATATACAAACCAAAGTAATATACAATGTTTTCAATTCAATGATATCTGAAAATTTCTCAGACCTAAGTAATGAAATGAAAAGTCAAATAGAGGACCCCAAATATGCAAAATTAAAACAGTTCCATTATTAAGAAAATGCCTAGCATGCAGAATAAGGATAGAATTTTAAAACTATAGAGAAAGATGACTGGTCATGTTTAGAGGGAAAATAATCTGGATCTCAGCTAATTTTTTTAACTCAGATTCTCAAAGCTAGGAGGTCTTGGAAAAATATAAACCAAGACCCAAAAGAAAATGGATGCCAACTAAGAATGTACATCCCACAATATTAACCTTCTGATTTGATGATGAAATAAAAACCTTCTAGAAACAAAAGTTAAATGAATTCACAAATAGATAGCTCACACTACAAAACATAATAAAATATTTCATGAAGAAGAAATGAAAAATAAAATTGACAACCAGAAAAGGGAGGAAATTCACTAGAAAAGCAATAAATCGTAGGAGAAACTATTTCAAATTAAAAACTTGAAAGAAATCAAAATGATAGGGAATAAGAATTATTTCTCAGTAATAACCCTGAGTGTGAATTGTCTAAATTCATCAATCAACAGACATCAAGTGGCATAGTGTATTAAAACACAATAACCCACAATATATTGTCTCCAAAACACTAACCTCATAGGCAAAGTCATCCCCAGACTGAAGGTAAAAGGAGGGAAAAAATACATACCATTCATATGGATCTCAAAAAACAAGCAGGGGTTTCTATCCTCATATCAGATAAAGTGTATGTCAAACCAAATATAATCAAAAGGACACAGAAGGAAATTTCATACTGATTAAGGGAATCATACATAAGGAAAACAGAACAATCATAAATATTTATGCCCTAAACAATGGAGTATCTATGCATATCAAACAAACCCATCTCAATTTCAAGAATCAAATAGACCAAAACACAATAATACTGGGTAACTTTAAAATGTCTCTCTCATCACTAGATAGATCTACCAAGCAAAAACTAAATAAGGAAGCTATAGAATTAAAAAATACAGTTAATTATTTAGAATTAACCAATATATATAGAATATATTTTATCCATTAATAACTGAATACACTTTCTTCTCAGCAGAACATGGATCCTTCTCCAAAATAAACCATATCTTAGGCCACAAAGTAACTCTTAGAAACCACAAAAGTTTGAGATAATAGCTTGCATTCTATCAGGTTATAATGGAATAAAATTAGAAATTAATGATAAAATTTAAAAAAAAATAGAAAGTACTGTAACACTCAGAAACAAAATAATATGCTGTTGAATGACCAATGGATAGAAAAAGAAATCAGGGATGAAATTTTTAAAAATGCTTAGAGGTAAATGAGGATAGTGACAAAACATATCAAAATAACTGGGACACTATAAAGATGGTTCTAAGAGGAAAGTTTATTGCATTGAGCTCTTTCATTAAAAGAACAGAAGTCACCAAATCAATAACCTAACATTACATCTCAAAGTCCTAGAGAAAGAAGAACCAATAAACATTAAAAGCAGTAGAAAACAGGAAATTATTAAATTCAAACCAAAATGAAACAAACAAAAAGAATTTTAAAAATCAATGAGAAAAAAGATGGTTCTTTGAAAAAAATAATAAAATTGACACACCCTAAGCCAAACTCAAGAAAAAAAAATGAGAAATAAACTGAAATCATTTAAATTCATGATGAAAAAGAAATATTATCATGGACACTACTGAAATACAAATGAAAACTAGAAACTATTTTAAAAATTTATATTCTAATAAAATAGAAAATAATGAAGACATCAATGAATTTCTATAGACATATAATCTACCAAATTGAATCAGGAGGACTTAGAAAATTTAAACAGATCGATTTTAAGCAATGAAACTGAAGATGCCATCGAAAGTCTACCAACAAATTAAAGCTAAGGACCAAATAGATTCTCAGTCAATTTCTACAAAACTTTCAAAGATAAATTCACACGAATATTCCTTAAATTATTACATTAAATAGAAAAGGAGAGAACTCTTCCAAACTCATTCAAAGAGTATCAATGTGATACAAAAATCATACAAGGACACATACAAGGAAGGAAAGAAAACTTCCAACTAATATTCCTAATGAACACAGATGCAAAATTCTTAATAAAATACTAGCAAATCACATGCAAAATATAGTAAGAAGATAGTCCACCATGATCAAGTGGTATTCATCCCAGGGATGCAAGTTTGTTTCAACATGAAGAAATCAATAAATGTAACTAATTCATCACATCAATAGATTTAAAGCCAAGAATCATATGATTATCTTAATGGATACAGAAAAAGTGTTGACAAAATTCAACATCTATTCATGTTCAAAACACAAGGGAGAGTAAGGAACATACATCAACATTGTAAAAGCTATGTATGCTAAAATCAAGGGCAACATCTTTCCAACTGGAGAAAAATTGAAAGCATTTCCTCCAAAAATTGAAACAAGACAGGGATGACTTCCTTCACCACTTCTACTTATCATGGTTATTCAAACCCTAGCCAAAGTAATTAGACAAAATATATAAAAGGGACACAAATAGGAAAAGAGGAGCTCAAACTATCCCTACTTTCCAATGACACAATCTAATACTAACAAGACCCACCAGACTACACCAGAAAGCTCATAGAACTCATAAATAAATTCATTAAAGTAGCAAGATAAGAAAATTAGAGCTGAAGAAATAGCTCATCTGAACTGAAAAAATAGCTCATTTTGGAGAGTGCTCACCTACCATGCACAAGTGCTGTAGTTTGAATCCCCCATGCCTCAGAAGGAAAAAAAATTAATACCCATAAATAGTTTTTGTTCCTAGATACCAATGATGAATCAGTTCAGAGGAATTATGAAAACCATCCCATTCACAATAGCCTCAAAAAAAAAAAAAACTTTAGAATCAATCTAACAAAGGAAGTGAAAGACCTCTACAATGAAAACTGCAGAACACTGAAGTAAGAAATTGAAGACCTTAGACAATGGATAGACAGAATTAATATTGTCAAAAAGAACATACTACCAAAAGGTCTATACAGATTTAATGCAATCTCTCTTAGAATTTCACTGATGTTCTTCATAGAAAAAGCAGTCATAAAATTCATTTGAAAAAATAAGAGGCCCAGAATAGTCAAAGCAATTCTTAATGAGAAAAGTGAATACCAAACCTTAAATTATACTACAAAGTTACAGTAACAAAAACAGCATGGTGTTGGCTCCCAAACAGACATGAATACCAATGTAACAGAATATAATTCATAGAGGTGAATAGAAAAAGAATATAATTCAAAGTGGTGGTGAGGGAAGAATAGAAGTTCATCATATTAGACAAAATGGCATAAAGAGAAGGAAGAAGGGATGGAAATAGAAAAGAGAGTAGAATGAATCAGACATAACTTTTCTATGTTCGTATTTGAATACACCATCAGTGAAACACAACATCACATAGCACTGCAAGTATGAGATCCTAAATAAAATAAGTTATAGTCTTTCTATATATAATATGTCAAAGTATACTCTACTGTCATGTATACCTAAAATAAATTTAAAATAAATAAATACATTTTAACAAATAAAGAACTGAGAGGAAAGATGTCATTATTTGCCTGTTTTTTTTAATTGGTTTAATATTTTGAAGATTCACATCTATTTTAAGAGGTATTGGGTCTTTGTTTCTTTGTAAAAATTTATTTAATTGTGCTTAACATGAAATTTATATTCTCAATATTTTAAATGTTTCATTTAGTACTGTTAACAATAGGCACAATGTTGTACGGCCCATCTTGAAATTTATTTGCATGATTGAGATTTCATGTCTATTTATTTGCAACTCATTTTCCTCAATTCCCTGTCTTCTACAATCACCACTACACTTTATGATTCTATTTTTTAGTATTTTGAATATATCATGTAAATGTGGAAAATAGCAGTATTTTTCTTCCATGATTGGTTTGTTTTATTTAATATATTGTTCTCTTGGTCTATCCACATTATCACACAATGAAGCATATAATTCTTTAAGTCTGAATGATATTTCATTGTTTGCATATACAACATTTGTCTTATCCATTCGTCATTTGATAAATACATTTATATGTCTTTCTTTCAGATTATGCTGCAATGAACATAAGTGTAACTAAGATCTCATTGTGATCCTAATATGCAAATACTTCGAGATAACATCCAGAAGTCAGTTTGTGGGATTCTACAATAAATGCATAAACAAGTAGTCAAATTTTTATGAATTTTTTCCTGGTAATTAGTTGACAACCTCCACACATTTCATTAGGGTTTCAAGTGCTTTAGGAATGATCACAAATTGTTTGGTGTCTCCTCAGAGAGAATCTCTACATTAAGAAGAAATTAATAAATTTTCCAAAGAAATGTCATGTTAAGGAATACACTGGAGAATCAAGAGAGGAGTTTCATTACAGATAACAAACGTAGTTTGATGAGTTGGCATATTTCACCAGTCTCTACAGAAATGAGCATATGTTCACACCAGCTGTTTCCTCTAATATAAGTGAGCATTTCTCATTCAATTTCTGCACTTTCTTCTACTCCATAATGCCTCAAAAGCAATGGGATCTTTCACTCTTTTTCTTCATATTAATTTTGGAACATGTTCACCCAACTTGAATGGGTAAATACTCATAATAAGCACCTTTGAAACATGCACATTGTGTGGGTGCCTAGATAATATTGAATTTTATAGAGATATACTTTTACATTTAACAGATGAAAAAAGTGAGAGCAGATGAAACATAAATAGAAGGAGATATATTTTAAAAGCAAAGAGGAAACAGCAAGGATTCGGTCTTTCATTCTTAGGTCTTTCTGAATATGTAGGTCTTAGTGATCCTCTCAAAATAATTAGCATTTAAAATTATGGAAATGACTGTATGAATGAGATTCATTTCCAATCTGTTGATAAGGAAAAGAGTTTACTACTCATGTAGAGAAATAAAAAATAGTTTATTGACTTTCAGGAGATTTTTACATATCCAATTTTTTAGTCATATAAAATATTTTTCCTTTTGATTGGAGTTTGACTAAATTTTTTTTCACAGTGTAATTTGAAAAGTACACTCGAGTATGAACATAGGTTATTAAACTTTGTGAAATCAGCTTAGTTCTTTCTGTTGGATTCCAAAACCAATAGGAGGGAACATTTCTGTAATTTTTTACATTGCAGCAAAATAGATTATTGTATGCACATTACTTGGTAGTATCTCATGACTTCAAACCAAATCAAAACAAAACCATAAAAATGAGATTTAAACATTATTATTTCATTTATTGAATGGACTTCTTTGGTGGGATAATCTGAAGTACTTTGTTATATTTAATATGAGAAAAGTTTCTAGTAGGAACAGAGTAGGATATCAGGTAACCTCAACCATACAAATAATAACTTATGTGATTTTAAGACCAAATTGTATGTAAATATAACTGAGTTTATATATAAGTTTGCAGAATTGTATGATGTTTTGTTTGCTTGTAGCTCATACACAGACAGCCGTCACTACTATTTTTACTAGAGTGTCATTCTGCTAATTTTTCTTATGTAGGGAAAATTAATTACAAAATTTTTTATAGAAATATTAATAATCTTACCTTAAAAATGTTACTCATCTGTTACTATGCTTTATTTTTCAAATCTCTGGACGTTTTTAGGTATTCAGATACAATTTTATTTGGATATTTATATGAATAATGTGTTGTCATAGTTGAAAAAGAATTCTCATGGAGTTATTGTAAATAAGATTCTAAAAGATGAGGAAGAATCCTTATATACCTCATTTTCAGTGTATATGTCTCTGTGGTATTACACACCATAGTAAATATTTTATATTATATATAACTTTAAAGATATATTTAAAAGTTTTTGACCTTTTTTTATTTTCTTTGAGATACAGTGTCCTTTATCCTAAGGAAATTTTATGACTCTTCATTGTACAAAACCAGTGTCAATGACCTCTTTTTCTCCTAATTGTTCAGATTTCCTCACACTCCTTCAGGTGAATGATAAAGTCTATCAGGTTTGTTACGTGCAAGTGAATATATTTCAATTTTAATGAAATTGCCCTCAGGGGAAATGCAATATTTTAAATAAATTTACATCAAGCTAAATTATATTAAAATGCTATAAAATTTTATAAAAAATAGAAGTTAAGTAATCCAAAAGAATAATAAGAGTAATAGAAAATGGGGAAATCGGCATGCATTATACCTACTTGACCTATTCTCACCTATTTTTTATTTCAGCCTTTTAAAAGAAGTGGAGCTCCTCTGTAGAAGAATGTACAGAAAAATATGTAAAGAAAACCTATCTCAGGTTAGTTACTGCCACCACTTAAAAATAAAAATAAAAGCAAAGAGATATTTGAGAAGTATTTTGAAATAGCATGGCCACATTGAATCACTTAATCATGGTTCATCCTTCCAAATACACTGCAAGATCATGTTTGTTCTGTATGTGAGGATCAATTTTGATAGATGATTGGCCCAAAGTAACCTCTGTATACACTGAGTTAATATAGTATGAACTACATCTACATGCATACAACTTCTGGTTTGTTTCTTTATGTCGATACAAATGCAGTGTGATCTACTATCGACTTTTTATTCATGCATCTGGCCAATAACTATCAAGGGAGTTAGAAGTTGCTCATCTATCTCCATGAAGTATTAGGATCTATAAGACTAAGTTTTGAATTGGGAAGTCAATTGCAATTTTTCAGAATTTGTCATTTTAAAAAGCACATAATTAGAATATATATTAAGTAATATTGAAAGTACTTATTAAATATCATCATATAAAAGTAATGATACAAATGAAAAACAGAAAACTTTACATAATAATCATCAATTTATTTAACAGCAAATATTCTAATAATGTTTAAACTTAATTCACTTTTGTGTTATAATTTATACCAATTTATCTGAACTGTACATCTATCAGTATTCCATCTGTTACTTTTTCTCAATTTGCAACACGCTTATTGACATGGATAGCACTTTGGGCTAGATATTGGATATGGTACATTGAACAGTTTAAATAACCACTAACCATTAGAGGTCAGTAGCAGTTCATGTCCCAGTTGGGATGATGAAAATATGCAGCAATTAAAAATGCTCTTTTTTGAGTAAATTCACCCTATATGAGAACCACTGCTGCACCTCTGTCCTCTATCTCTATTTATATATTTATTTGTGTCAATATTGATTCATTTTCAACTATTCTAAATTAGAAATATTGGATATATCTTATTTACCCTAGATTTGAATAATTAGTCTTCATAGGATGACAGTCAAAACATAATAACCTTCCTACTGTGTCTATCAAATATAGGCTTTCTAGTACCACTGAGTGGAGAAATACAATCTGACAGTTGTGCATGAGTTCATTCTGAAGGGCATCATGTCATGAACTGAGCTGCAGGCTCCACTGTTTGGGTTGTTCGTCATCATCTACCTGGTCACACAGTGCTGGGCAACCTGGGCATGATCGTCCTCACCAAGATGAACCACAGCCTGCAAACACCCATGAACTTTTTTCTCAGACACCTGGCTATTACAGATCTTGGTTATTCTTTAGCTGTGAGTCCCAAGATGTTAGTAAATTTTGTGGTGAGTCAAAATGTAATCTCATAATATTTATGTGCTACACAACTAGCATTCTTCATTTTGTTCATTGGTAGTGAACTTTTTATTCTGTCTTCGATGGCTTATGACCACTATGTGGCCATCTATAACCCTCTCCTCTACACGGTCATTATTTCACAGAGGGTATGTTATACACTGGCAGTTGTCCCCTTTCTCTACCACACATTTGTGTCTCTTCTGGTCACCATAAAGATTTTTACTTTATCTTTCTGTGGTTACAATGTAATCAGTCATTTCTATTGTGATGGTCTTCCTTTATTATCTTTGCTCTGCTCAAATACACATGAAATTGAAGTCATATTTATGGTTTTAATATATAGTAATTCGATTTCCTCTCTTCTGGTCATCATTGTGTCCTACCTGCTCATCCTCATAGCCATTCTCAGGATGAAGTTTGCTGAAGGCAGATGCAAGGCATTCTCCACCTGTGGACCCCACCTGATGGTGGTCATGGTGTTCTATGGGACTTTGCTCTTCATGTACATGCAGCCCAAGTCCAGTCACTCATTGTACTCTGATAAAATGACTTCCATATATTACTCTCTGGTTATCCCCATATTGAATCCCTTGATCTATACCTTAAGGTACAAAGCCATAAAATATGCTGTACAACAAATATGGAAAAAGTATGCTGCATTTAAAAAAATTACATAAGATGTAAATCCTAAGAATATGGATGGAATATGAACCTGCCTTGTGTTCTCAGAATGTCTGATAAGCACAAAGGGGATCAACGTGTATATAAGAATTGACCTTCTCAATTCCAAATTTCTAAAAGCTAAAACATACTAGTGAAAAAAGCAGTAAAGTCTTTGCTTTCCATGAGGAGGAAAGATGAATTGTAGACATAATAACTGAGTAATTGTCAAGTAAAGAAATCAAGTGTAGCATCCGTAGACCATAAGATCAGGAAGCAGATTTTTATCCTGCATGAGCATGAGGAAGACCAGTATATTTAGAAGAAAAGTATGTATAAAAGAGGACTTGAAATGTTTCTTGTTGTAATCTCAAGTATTATAGTAAACTCTCCCATGTCCATGTGCATGCTTTTCTATTTTGTGTGTGTGTGTTTAAACTTCATCCACTTCTGAGTGTTGTAGTGAGCTTCATTATGATATTAGGAGGCTTAGTAGTGTTCTCTGAAGGAACAGACATCCAAATGTGCCCAGATACCCTTATTCTAAGTGGGGATCTTAGTCTTAGACTCCTTTTTTTTTTCTTTTCTTATCCAGGCCCTTACTTTCATGTATGAACTCCAAAGAGTCTATTAAAATTTTTGGCTGTATAATAACACTTAGCTTGAACACTCCATCCAATTTTGTGTAATTCAGTGCAGGTGTGTATACGAGTGAATGCACCAGTTAAGATAAATTTCCTAAGTTCTGTCAAAGAAGTTTCAAAGTTTTTGCTCTTTGTTTTTCTTCTCTTCTTTACTGGCATGATCTTGATTCCTTACTACCTATTTTTATCTAATGGAGAGTTATTCTTCCTTATCTCTCTAAATAAAGGTAATAGTTCTTTTTAAATGTCATAGTCTATTTATGATTTTATTCTTCCTTCTCTATGGTGAAGTAGTTTTATGATCTTCTTTCTAGGGGCCCATGTTCTTCAAAGTAGGCAAGTGAGCATGCTATCTTTTGGTTAGGATGTATTCTTTGACTTCATTGATTATTTAACCCATCTTGGAGGAAGCAAACTGACATAACCCCACAATGTGGACATTCCTGTATCTCTGGTGAGATGCAGAATCATGGGTACTGAGTCCTAAGATTTTCATGTCTTCTGCGCATACTTCATCCACACCCTTTCTATAATCCTCCATATCTTCATCATTTTTATTATTTAGCATTCATGACATTATTTACATAATGAAAGAGGTGGTTTTTTAGTAGAGGCTCATGGAATAAAATTATGTGTATATATTTGATCAGAGATGAAAAAGACAATTCATTGGAATGATAAAGCATATGTTAATTGTCTATGGGTGATAAATTTTATTGTTTGTTAATTGTGGCAAAATTATAATACTTAATGGCTAGCTGTTGACTTGTGAATTTAAATTCATTAGTATTTAAGAAAAGAGCATAAATTTATAGACAGGGTTATTAGTGGTAAAGTGAAATGTTCATGTTGGCTTTTGTTGGTATAGGATTATAGAAATGTGAAAATTAATCTCTATTTAAATTATTTCACATGATTCACCAAGCTAACTACAGTGAAAGAGTACCCCTTTTATAATAGAGAAAGGTATTTTTTTTAAATTTCTGAATTTAAAAAATATGAATAGACTTATCCCAATACCACTTTCAACATATCTTGGTGGTACATTAATGCTCCCTGAAATGATGAACAAAACCAAAAAAAACAATGTACTAATATTTAATACATATTTCATTCATTTTCAAAGTTTTTTCATTTTTCACTATATTTTTTACCATGGAGTACAAACAATTTTAAAACATGTACCTGGCATATGATTATATTATTGGCTACAATAGATTCAATAGACTTTCATATTCTATATAATGGTAATTCAGAAAAGTCAGCAAAATTTAGAATAAGAAAAATATAAGACTATTTAGGGACACTGAAAATGTCTATAAAAATATCAACCTGTGTTTTAGGTGAATATCCTAAAGAGCAGTGTATTATAATTTTTCATTCACAAAGACACTAAAAGACACTAGAAAAAAATTCATAAGTAAGAGAGTCTCAAATGAAAATTTGTAATAAAAATAGCAGTTCACCACTACCTATAAATGTAGTCCTGGTGGCTCCACAGAATGGTACCAAGTGTTCAGGTAAAATCCAGTAATAAATCTCTGGAAACCCTTCTGGAAATATGAAGAGAAGGTGAATTTTACAACATTTTGTGGAGCACTCCTCAGATATTCTCAGCAATATGTAGTACACCAAGTTAGAGTTTAGTAAAGACTTTAATTTTGTTTTAACATTCAGTATTTGAATTTCACATACCATATGAAGAAACTGATAAAGAAAGCATTCATATGAAACCTCTATGTATTTAAAATGCTTAAGTTCCCATATGCATTAATAGAAATAACTATGACCACATTAATATTAAAACCAAAGTTTCTGAGATTGGAGATGTTCTTCTGTTCTCTTTCATTTCTGTTTACAATTTTGCCATATTGCAAAAATAATTTTATTCTTCCCATTATGAATTCCTATGAGAATGTCTTGCTTTGTTGTGTGTTTGTTTTGGAAGGCAACTTTACTACTATTCACAAAGTTACTTCTTCACATAAGTCATGGACACATATGCATTATCCATGCATTTCCTAGACTCACAGATAAAAATCACCCCATGTGTGTATGTGTTTGTGCTTTTGTGTCTACAGATGTATATGATTCAGCATGGAAAAGATCATTAAACACAACTGAAAATGATTGATATGTGAAATTTTAAAGTGTGCACAAAGAAAATAACAGCAAATATAATAATAGAAACTAGCAACCAATTAGTAAAACTAGATACATAGGTGGAATTATTATGAAGCAAGTCAAAAGCCATAGAAAATGAACAAAATGTATACTCAGAGAATATACAAAGTCAGAAATATTTTGTGGCATATATATTAGTATTATGAAAAATAAGTACAAACTCATATACAAACCACTTAGGAACTTGTGAAGTTGACCAAAGTTCAAAACTGAAGTGCTACTAAGTATTGGTGAGGGGGTGAAGGAAACATTCTCATTCTACTAGAGTACATATAAAATTTATACATCTTTGGGAAACAATTTTCAAATTTCTTGTAATCCCTACAAATGAGGAAATTTATTTTATATAAGTCAATTAGCATGAATAGGTCATAAATCACATCTGAGTGAAAAATATTTTCAGGATAAAACCTACAACAATTTCAACATTAATTCAAATACTTGCAAAACTATACTATAGGTTGTAATGAGTGCATGAAGATATGTCACCAATGACAACATCCTTATGAATGACAAATTGTAGATAGGACTTACCGCTAGTAAAATAGATAACTTGTTAGGGTCGGTGCCAGAATTAAAAGGAAGACAAACGAGTACATGAAGTTTCTGTTTTATGAAATACACATTTTAATGACTGAAAGAAACCAGACTTCCTGATGTGAATATATATTCAATTTTATCCCAGTGTGTTGCAGAGAAGATCCATTTGCAGAGCCTCAGTTGGGCAGTTTCAGAGTTCCCTGCACAGGATTCTTGCGTTCTTTTTTTTTTTTTTTTTTTAATTGTAAACAAATGGGATACATGTTGTTTCTCTGCTTGTACATGGTGTAAAGGCATACCATTTGTGTAATCATAAATTTACATAGGGTAATGTTGTTTGATTCATTGTTTCCCTTCCCCCCACCGCTCCCACCCCTCTTTTCCCTCTATACAGTCCTTCCTTCCTCCATTCTTGCCCCCCTCCCTAACCCTAACTCTAACCCTAACACTAACCCCTCCTACCCCCCATTATGTGTCATCATCCACTTATTAGCGATATCATTCGTCCTTTGGTTTTTTGAGATTGGCTTATCTCACTTAGCATGATATTCTCCAATTTCATCCATTGCCTGCAAATGCCATAATTTTATCATTCTTTATGGCTGAGTAATATTCCATTGTATATATATACCACAGTTTCTTTACCCATTCATCAATTGAAGTACATCTAGGTTGGTTCCACAATCTGGCTATTGTGAACTGAGCAGCTATGAACATTGATATGGCTGTATCTCTGTAATATGCTGATTTTAAGTCCTTTGGGTATAGGCCAAGGAGTGGGATAGCTGGGTCAAATGGTGGTTCCATTCCAAGTTTTCTAAGGAGTCTCCACTACTGCTTTCCAGAGTGGCTGCACTAATTTGCAGCCCCACCAGCAATGTATGAGTGTACCTTTCTCCCCACATCCTCGCCAACACCTGTTGTTGCTGGTATTCTTGATAATCGCCATTCTAATTGGAGTGAGATGGAATCTTAGGGTGGTTTTGATTTGCATTTCTCTTATTACGAGAGATGTTGAACATTTTTCCATATGTTTGTTGATTGCTTGTAGATCTTCTTCTGTGAACTGTCTATTCATTTCCTTAGCCCATTTGTTGATTGGATTATTTGCATTCTTGGTGTAGAGTTATTTGAGTTCTTTATAGATTCTGGAGATTAGTGCTCTATCTGAAGTATAATTGGCAAAGATTTTCTCCCACTCTGTAGGCTTTTTCTTAGCATTGCTGATAGTTTCCTTTGCTGAGAGAAAGCTTTTTAGTTTGAATCTATCCCAGTTATTGATTCTTGCTTTTATTTCTTGTGCTATGAGAGTCCTGTTGAGGAAGTCTGGTCCTAAGCCGACATGTTGAAGCTCTGGACCTACTTTTTCTTCTATAAGATGCATGGTCTCTGGTCTGATTCCGAGGTCCTTAATCCATTTTGAGTTTAGTTTTGTGCATGGTGAGAGATATGGGTTTAGTTTCATTCTGTTGCATATGGATTTCCAATTCTCCCAGCACCATTTGTTGAAGAGGCTATCTTTTCTCCATTGCATATTTTTGGCCCCTTTGTCTAGTATGAGAAAATTATATTTATTTGGGTTTGTGTCTGTGTCCTCTATTCTGTACCATTGATCTACCTGTCTATTTTGGTACCAATACCATGCTGTTTTTGTTACTATTGCTTTGTAGTAGAGTTGAAGATCTGGTATTGCGATACCCCCTGCTTCACTCTTTCTGCCAAGGATTGCTTTAGCTATTCTGGCTTTGCGTTCTTGCTTGAGAAGATTCTGGACAAGACAGGAGACTTAGTAAAAGAATAATATAGTTTATTGGAAGGGATAGGAAAAAGGGCTACTCTCACTGAGACAGTGGGTTCTCTCTGAGAAGAAAAGGAACACCTGTCATGCTCTCCAGATTTGTTGGGAGCTCCAGGGAGGTTTCCCGAGAGTCCCACCCAGGTCTATCTCTTGAAATTTGACTAACAGCAGGATGGCATCAGATTTTCAAGTCCGTAGTGTGCATGGTAAACATTCAAGGCAACTAAGTCACTTTGGCCCATGCTGACCCCATGTAACTGGGACTTGATCTTACAACTTTTCTTTAGGGGGAATTATCCTTATCTCCCTGAGTTCTGGCACCTGGTCTGTGTGAGGGTCACCGAAGTCCCCTGCTCCTGATAACTTGTAATCTTCATATCAGCATTTCAGACCTGCATTTTTCCTTCAGATAAAAGGTTGTTTGCTGAGGAATGTAGCATGTCCTATTGACTTAAACTAGGCAGGTTTGCAGGTAAATTGCTTTGTAGATGAAAGTATGTGGGGTGACATACCAGAACAGTTTATTGATTGATCCCATTAACCTCATGTTCCTACTATTCACATGTTTGTTACCTGTCACTATGTAATATTCAGGGAATGTTGGTATAGTTTAACCTAGGAAAACACATATTGTTAATAATTTCCAGAGGATTTAAGGTAAGCAGAATTCCCTTAGTTAATTAAATTACTTTGTAAGAGTTCAGGATGCAGACCAAGATGACAGATGAAGAAGATCTTCTTGTGATTCTTCTCCCACAAAGAAGATGAACTATTGGTACATCTGTTGAAGTACTACATTATTTCACAATAGCTAGGATGTCAAGGGAGAGATCAGAGAACCTGGCTTTAGTATAGTAAAAATGATGTTGAAGAAAGCATGAAGGAAAAAGCAGGCTGCATAAATCTTCCCCAAATATAAGCAGTGCAATGTAGAGATGCATCCTTCTGGGAGAGAAAGAGAGATTGGAGTCAAGGTTACAGACTTGAAACCCAGTATTAAATCCACCAATGTGAATCCAAGTACTGAGCTGAGCCCCATGACTACTGCCCAGAAGCCCACACCCAAGACTGAGCTGTTGGAAATATACAACGCAGGCTGCAAAGAGACTGCTTCTACCACCCCCTTCCTAACCCCAACCTCAGGCAGCAGAGCAGGAAGCAGGACTCTACACCCTGGAAAGCAGGGCAGGGAGGACCGCATGGGAGTTTGTCTTAGAGCTCAGTGCTAGGACCAATGCAAAAAGTGAGAACCAGTGTGAGGCAAAATAATATGGCCTGGGAACTGGGCAAAAGCCTGGATCGGGTGAATATCTAACTCCTGCAGGGATACACTTAAGTCTGGCCAGAGTCTCTAAAAGCATTGGAGTGGTTGTGTAGAACCCCCATGCAAGACTACCTGTGCTGGGAGAATCAGATGTGATCAAGTCTAGTGTCAGACTTGGTGGGCAAGATATCATCTCCGCCATCCACTCCATAACCTTGGGCACCACAGCTAGCCCTAGACTGGCTGGTTCAGCTCATAGATGGAAACTTCAGACCTGCTCCAACACCCAGCAGAGATATGTTCCTCAGCTTCTCAGGGATTTGGCCCATTGACACCTGACCCATGAGCTTCAGTGCATAGTGCACTCCTGAGACTGTGCAGGTCCTTGTGGGTGTGGTTTCAGGCAGGACCCTTCTTAACATCAGTGTCAGTGGTGTTAGTAAGTCTTTACAAATACTTTACAAATTTTTAAGGTCTTTACAAATACTATACCAACATTGGAACATACAGCATGAAGTAACATTGGACTTGCTGAGTAGGATGGGGCAGTCTATAGAAGAGAAAGTGGGTTCTTTCAGTAAGCAGAGTAATAATGTGTCCCCTTATACACAGTTTAATTGGGGGGCAGGTCTCAAGGAAACTTTGAGAGAGTTCCACCAAGGTGATATCTTTTAATTTTTGACTGACAATAGGATTGCTTCAGATTGTTAAGTCTTTAATTTGTTTGATGATCTTTGTTTTTAATTTAATTAGCCCATTTTTCTGAGACCTGTTATACTTGGTCTATAAAAATTCATAAAATTTTCCCTTCCAGGTAACTTCTTTTCTTTTCATCAGCAGTGGGGCCCTGAAAATACCTCTGCAGATAACAGATTTTTGGATAAGTAATGTAGCACTATATTTACTTCTGTAAAATTATCTGTATATCTAATAGGGTATTATTATCAGGAGTTCCAAATATGGAATAGTTATTGATATGGTTATATTTTGGAACTAAATATTAGGTATAAGAGTATGTTTGCAGATTAACTTATCTATAACCATCAGATGACTGTGGTAGTCCACCTCCCGATAGTTACGTGAAGATGTCTGTATATTTTCAAAAATATTATTTACTGAGTCAAATCACAGTACTAGCGAACAACTTATCTATTTCTGCCTCTGCATTTGTGTTTATATATTTTTTTGGTAGATTTTTAAATTTTGGAAATACCTTATTTACACTGGATTTTCATAATTAATCTGCACATAACAATATTCAAAATATACCAACTTTGCTATTGTGTCTGTCAAGTGCAGGTTTTCCAATCAACTTAGATGGAAAATACAATCTCACAGTGTTGCACAAATTCATTTTGAAGGGCATCACAGACTGCCCTGAGCTGCAGGCTCCATTGTGTGAGACCTTCCTCATCACCTATGTGATCTCAGTGCTGGGCAACTTAGGCATGATCATCCTCACCAAAAACTACTCGTTATTTCATTCTTGCATAAGATGCTGATTCTGTAATGAAGCAAGTTGTTGTTCTTCCTTTCTGTGGCTGAGTTTCCTCTTATTTGTTGCATTTAACATGTGCTATTTTTGGTCAGGATCTGCTATTGGATAGATTATATAAACCTACTTGGAGGAAGCAAACAGACATATTTATGATTGGAACTGTGCCTATATTTTACTTATGGTACGGTATGTTTAATGTATATACATGTGATGTCATCTACATGTACCTCACCCATAATACTCTCTGAAGTTCCCTGACTTTTTCATCGTTTTATTATTTAACATTCATATTTTTATTATATAACATTATATCATGGAGATATTGATATGTTTCTAAATATGCCATTATGTAATAGAATTGATATAACTAAGTTTGAATAATACCTTAATAACAGCATATGGATCACATCTCTTCTCAATATATACTCCTATCACTATATTTCTACTTTTGATTGAAAGTGTCTCCTCAGTCCTCTCCATATGGTTTCTTCAAATATTAAAACTTAATAATGGTCACTGTTATTATTTGGATATGAAGTATTATCCAAAAACTTCTGTGTTAATTCAGGAGGTGAAATGATCAGAATATGAGAGCCATAGGCCAACAGAGGACTGATCCACTTGTTGCATTAATAATTTGAATGGATCCTGGGTGGTAACTGTAGACAGATGGGGAGAGGTTGGAGGAAGTGCATCACAGGAAGTGTGCTTTGGAATTTACATATTTTGTCCCTGGCTCCTCCTGCACTCTTTCTTCTTCCTGGCTGTAATAAGGTGAGCAGCTTTCCTTTATCTTGCTCTCTGCCATGATGTTTCAACTTCACCTTCAGCCCAGAATGATAGAGTCAGCCAAACTTGACCTGAACCACTGGAACCCTGAGCTCAAAATACATTTTTACTCTTCGGAATTGTTTTTGTAGGGAATATTAGTCACAGGGATGAAAAGTTGACTAAGTGGTCAATAATATATATTACATGTACATATCTCAGACTTTCAAACAAACATTGCACATGTGTATCTCTCTCTCTCTCTGTTTATGTTTGTGTGTGTGTGTGTGTGTGTTTACAGATATGCATCATTCAGCATGGAAAAAATCTTTAAAACACAAAAAAATCAGAAAGATTGATACTGAAATAAAATTAGATATGGACAAGAGATAATTTAGAAACCAAAATTACATAGAAGTTACATAATGTATTTCAGAAAAACCACTTAATCAAGGGGTATTCAAAAAGGAAATTTAAATATTTCTTTAAAAAAATTAAAATGGGTGTGCAAGATGCAAAAAATGGTATGCAGAAAATCAATACAAAGAGGGAAATTTATACCAAGCAATGCCTGTATCAAAAAAAAGTAATAAGGACTAAAATAAACACTCTATCAATATACCTTATGAAACTAGAATAAGAAAAAAAGAAAAACAGTGTTATTAGAAAGAAAGAAATGACAAAGATCAGACCAAAATTTTTTAAAAAAAGAGCCTGAAACTAATGAAAAAAATCAACAACATAAAAAACAGTTTCCTTAAAAAAGTCAGTGAAATGTATACACCTGTATTTAAAGTAACAAAATAAAGCAATAACCCAATTAAATAAAATAAGGAATGATTAGGAATCTTGGAATATAGCTCAGAGTCAGAACACTCACCAAGTTTGCACAAGGTGAGCTTCAACCCCTAGCATTCAACAAAGGAAGTAGTGATAATTTATCCCAACTGACACCTCAGAAACACAAAAGATCAGCAGAGATTATTAAGAACAACTCTATGGAGGCAAGTTTGGCAATCTTGAAGAAATGGGCAAATTCCTGTATGCACACACTGAGAACCAAGAATGAATCAATAGGACATAGGAAACCTGAATGAACCAGTAAGGAAGTAACAACTTTGATCAAATAATGAAATTTCCCATCAAAGAAAAGATCAGTAGTAGATATTTCCCTGATGGCTCCTAAAAAGTTAAATAAGAAATATTATGAATTCTTCTTAAATTATTCCTAGAGGGAGGAATTTTCCCTAATACAGTCTATGAAGCCAGCAATACCTTCACACCAAAACCACACAAAAACCAGCATAAAAAGTATTAGCTAATATCTTTGATCAACGAAACTACAACAATCCTCAACACAACTCTAGCAAATCAAATCCAACAGCATGTTAAAAAATATTTTTCAGTATTTTTAAGAGGGATCTATCCCAGGAATGCAAGCATGCATCAACATATAAAACTCTATAAGTGTGATATATCATATAAACTGAAAGAACATCAAAACCTATTCATATTATTAGTTCTAATATGCAGAAACCATGCTTCATAAAATTCAATAACTTTATATAAAATGAGAACACTGAAACAGTAGGAATGGAAGAGAATATACCTCCATATCATGAGGGTCATATATACCAAGCTAACTGCTAACATTATATGGAAAAAGGAAAATCTGAACTCTTCCTCTCCATGATCTGGAACATACAAGAGTGCCTGCTATCTCCATTTTTGTTCACCAATCAGAGTAAAATAGGTAAGACAAAGAAAACTGTCACCCAACTGGAAAAAAGAAGTCAAACCTGTTGCTGTTTGTAGATGACCTGATCTTATACACAGAAAACTCTAAAGGACTGCAGAAAAAATAGTCTTGGAGCTAATAAAGACACAGCAATGTTGCAGAATACAAAATCTAAATACAAAAACCAGAAGTTCTGTTCTATAACAATAGTAGATCACCTGAAATGGAAATGGAGACAGAAATTTCATTTTCAAAGGCTACCAATATAAATAAAGAATACATCTAAGCAAAATTTAACCAAAAAAGTGAAAAGTCTCTAAAATGAACATGTGACATATTAATGAGAGAAATTGAGGTCACAATAACATGGAAAATGATCCTATCTCCATAGACTGGAAGAATACTGTTAAAACGTCCATGCTATCCCAAATGATCTACACATTTAAGGTCATCCCAAGGAAAATACCAAAGAACTAATATATAGAAATAGAAAAAGTTTTTATATGGAAACACACACACACATACACACAACACACACACCACACCTCAACAGACAAAGCCTTTTTAACCAATGAAAACAAAGCAGGAGACTCACTCTCTCTCATTTCAAAATATACGAAAAATGTTACAGTAACCAGACAAGTTGCAGTCAGCCTAAAAACAGATCCTTAGAACAATGGGACAGGATAGAGAAACTAGAAATGAGTCCATGCATCTCAAATCACTGGATGTTCAATGGAAGGGCTAAGAACACATGCATTAGGGAAGAAGACATGTTGAGGGCTGTCTTGGACAAGATGGTGCCTGACAGTGAGCCAAAGGGCACTGGATACCAAAATAAGGAAGTACCCAAAAAAGTTGCTTGCCTACTAGTTCCTTGGGAACTTATGACATGTTGACACCAGGTTCTAGGATTGGCTATCTAATATCATGCCACGCATGGGCAGCTCATGATTCATACAGTGCTATGCTGACATTCCTCTGCATGCTCTGCTGTGTGAGAGAAAGCTTTGCTATAATTGGCTGATAAGCTAGGAGCCTGGGGGAGGAGAGAGGGAGAGGGTAGAAGAAGGGAGAGAGTGGGAGAACATAGGAGGCAGGAAAACAGGGAGGATGCAATAAATCTGGTCAACTAAAGATTGGTTGTGTCTCCTTTCTTTGGGCCAGTTCCGCTGGACGAAACAAGTGGTGGCCCGCACGGGGAGCTTCTTCCTCCTTCTGCGTCCTCCCACATAAGTAACTTAAGGTAAGCTATAGGAAAACTAAGTAACTTTAGGTAAGCTATAGGAAAACTGTAGGATAACCCCGGTAAAAAGAGGCCACATAACCCCGGTACAGGGAGTTTGCATAGCCCCGGTAAAGCGAGGTCTTGTAAATCCAGGATGGGGTCACAAGTGTCAAGAAATCAAATGATAGGAATCATACAAGATGTACTTAAGGCTAATGGAACTGCCATAAAACGATCTACTGTAACAGCATATGTAACTACACTGGCCAAGGTTAGTCCTTGGTTTTGGAAGAGGGAATCCTAAATATTCCACAATGGGAACATCATAAAGAGGATCTTATCAAAGCAGAAAAACAATCCCCGTTATCTAGAGGTACTTTTCCCATGTGGCAGCTCATTAAGGAATGTCTAACATCTGAGAAAGGCAGAGTAAAAACTTTAGTAGAAGAAGGAAATATGTGTCTAGAAGAGATAAAGGAACACTAAGTGTAACTTCTCCTGAAGAGGAAGAAGAGGAGGAGGGGCTTACTGGGGAGGAATTAGAAAGAGCATCAAGGACATGGTTGCCCCCATCAGTTATATCGGGAAGGAATACCAATCCCTTCCTGGAGGCAGTCGCTCCTCCTCAAGCAGCCTGCCCGCATATCCCCCAAAGTACCCTTGGGAGGAGTTAGCTCATGCTATAAATCAGATGGGTTTTTCACCGCGGGGAGAAGAAATCCCCCTTAAGGAAACCTCAGCAGTCCCACAAATCTTCCCTGTGCTAGAGGACCAAAATAGACAAAGATTCCACCAACCTCTGGATTTCAAAACAGTAAAAATTTTTAAGGAAGCAGTGGCTATGTACGGTCCACAGGCCCCATTTACAATTAGTATGTTGGAATCAGTATCGGGGCTAAATCTCGTGCTGGAAGATTGGAAAAGGCTATGTAAAGCTGTGCTATCAGGGGGGCAGTACCTCGTGTGGAAAACTGCATGGCAGGAAGCCTCATTAGAAACGGCACGCTGTAACGCTGCCGCAGGCTTTCCTCAAAGAAATGTAGAAATGCTAACAGGAGAAGGAAACTATAAAGGTATTCAACAGCAGATTATTTATGATCCTGGGGTGTACGCACAAATTGCTGCTGCTGCCACTAAAGCCTGGAAGTTAATTCAAGGGTCAGGAGATTTACAGGGGCAGTCGTCCAAGGTGATTCAGGGAAGTAATGAACCATATGCAGATTTTGTTGATAGACTAATCCAAACGGCTGCTAGAGTATTTGGGGATTCAGAACAAGCTATGCCCTTAATAAAACAATTAGCTTATGAGCAAGCAAATACATGGTATAAAGAAGCTATAAGACCATGGAAAAATAAAGATTTAAGTACATATATAAAGGTCTGCAGGAATATCAATGATGCAGTCATTACAGGACAAGTAATAGCTGCTGCTCTTCATGGGCCAAATCAGGGGCAATCAAGAGCTAAAGGAATAATATGCTTTAAGTGTGAGAAAGGAGGGCACTTCAGAAAAGACTGTCTCGAAGGACCCATAGGATTAAAGCCTAGGGGAACACCTAAGACTGGAGAACAACAAAGGACAAATCAACCTGCCCCAGGTCTCTGTCCCCAGTGCCAAAAAGGAAGGCACTGGGCGAAATATTGTACATCAAGATTTGATATAGAGAGATATCCTACGCCAGCCCAGTCAAAAAATGGCCAGGGGGGCCCAACCCAGGACCCTCAAACATACGGGACCTTTCAGAATCCCATAGTACAGATCCCCACTCACAATCCTTTCCGACTATCTCCTCGTTGTCCCGAGGAACATCAGGGAGCGGGAGATTGGACCTCTGTGTCTCTGCCCAACTCGTTTTAACCCCAGAAATGGGAGTACAAGCGGTCCCCATGGGCATACATGGACCACTCCCTGAGGGCACATCAGGATTATTGTTAGGGCAGAGTTCCACAACTCTGTCAGGATTACAAGTATTGCCAGGAATTATTGATTCTGATCATACTGGAGAAATAAAGATTATGTTATCCTCCCCTCGAGGGGTATCTATTGTTTCTCCAGGAGATAAAATAGCACAAATATTGATATTGTCTAGCCATCATGGGGCCTTTCCCAGTTCACAAAGGACTGGAAAAAACAGTGGGTTTGGATCCACACATCAAGTGTCTTCTGGGTACAATCAACAAAAAATAGACCCATGCTTAAATTAAAAGTTAATGGTACTCCCATAGAGGGTCTCATAGACACAGGTGCTGACATCTCTATTATAAGACAGAAGGACTGGAACAAATCATGGCCTGTTACAGTATCCAGTACTACCTTACGGGGACTTGGATTTGCCCAAACCCCATTACAAAGTTCAGCTGTATTATCTTGGGAGGACCCTGATGGGAAAAGGGGGGCATTCCAACCTTATGTATTAGCTCACCTGCCTGTCACTGTTTGGGGAAGATACATTTTATAACACAGATGGATGTTGTCATTTCTTCCTCATTTGAACAAAATATTTCCTGTCTAAACCCAACCGTTTTACCAGTCATGGTGGGACAAGGTTATATCCCTGGAAAAGGACTAGGCAAGAATCTACAAGGTATGACCTGCCCCATTCAACCCGAAGGACAAACAGGGACTAAGGGGCTGGGTTTTCTGGAGGGGCCACTGAACCATTAAAGATAACATGGAAATCCAATAATCCTATCTGGGTCCCCCAGTGACCCCTTTCTATAGAAAAAATAGTAGCGGCCCAGGAAATAGTTAATCAACAATTGAAGGAAAATCATATCATTCCTTCTACTTCCCCTTGGAATACACCCATTTTTGTCATAAAAAAGAAGTCTGGGAAATGGCAACTCTTGCAAGATCTGAGAGCCATAAATTCCAGTATGCAGATTATGGGCCCGGTGCAACTGGGTCTCCACTCATTAGCTGCTATTCCAAAACATTACCATATCATTTCTATAGACATAAAAGATTGTTTCTTTTCCATTCCTGTGCATCCTGAGGATAGCTCTCGATTTGCCTTTTCCATTCCCTCTTTGTATAATGAAGGGCCTAATACTAGATACCAATGGGTGGTCCTTCCCCAGGGAATGGCAAATAGTCCAACTATGTGTCAAATATATGTTGGCAAGTCTATATCACAGATTAGACAAAATTGTAAAGGACTTTATTGTCTCCATTATATGGATGGTATTCTTTTGGCTCATAGGGAACAGGAGATCTTATTAGGGGTATTTAATGATATTATCAAAACCCTAAAAAAATGGGGATTACATGTGGCCCCAGAAAAGGTGCAAACCCACAGCTCTATATCCTTTCTAGGACATCAAATATTAGATACCTGTGTAAGGACACAAAAAATTCAATTAGCCACAGGAAAGCTTAAGACTCTAAATGATTTCCAAAAATTATTAGGTGATATAAATTGGGTAAGACCAAATTTGGGAATCACCACTGGTCAACTTAAGCCTCTGTTTGATATTCTCCAAGGAGATTCAGACCCTACATCCCCCAAAATTTAACTCCTGAAGGTAGAAAAGCCTTGAGGTTAGTAGAACAAGCTTTAAAAAATGCCCATAGTGATAGAGTTGATCTATCCTTGCCTTTTAGCCTCATAGTGTTAGATTCGAAATATACTCCTACAGGTCTGTTGTGGCAAACTGGACCCCTGATGTGGATCCATTTGCCAGTGTCCCCCAGAAATGTTTCCCTGTATCCTGTGATGGTGGCAAATCTAGTTACATTAGGACTTAAGACAGCCCTTCGATTTTTTGGAGTTCATCTTCAGACAGTTATTGTCCCGTACACGGAAAAACAGATTGAAATACTAGTTAACAGTAATGAAAATTGGGCAATTGTCTATTGTTCCACCATGGCCACATTTGATAATCACTTGCCAAGTTCACCTATTGTCAGCTTCTTCAAAAGACATCCTGTTCTTTTCCCTCAGGTTGTTAAGGCTCAACCTATCCCAGCAGCAAATACAATCTTTACAGATGGCTCCTCCTCCGGTACAACTACAGTTCTGATAAAGTACAGACTATTATTACTTCTCATAAGTCTGCTCAAAAACCTGAAGCAATAATAACTGCCTTACAAACATTTTCTGAGGAACCTTTAAATATTTATACAGACAGTCTCTATATTGCCCAGCTTGTGCCATGGCTTGAGACAGCTGGACCCATTAGTCTTCAATCTACCTTACAACAATGGTTTTATCAAGTATAAACTCTTCTATGGGCTCGCAAGAACCTTAAAATTTAGGCCATATCAGAGCACATTCAGGCTTACCTGGGCCTTTAGCTCAAGGAAATTCTACTGCAGACTCAGCTACTTGAGATCCTCATGTGTTTAATATTGTACAAGAAGCAATTAATTTCCATAAAGATTTTCATGTCAATGCTACTATTCTCAAAATAAAATATAACATTACAAAAGAACAAGCCAGAAATATAGTAAAACAGTGTCCTGCCTGTGTGCCTCATTTATCTGTTCCTCATTTTGGAGTCAATCCTAGAGGACTCCTTCCAAATCATCTATGGCAGATGGACGTCACCCATATCCCTGAATTTGATACATTAAATTTGTACATGTAACTGTAGATACCTACTCAGGATATATATTTGCTACTACCCATACAGGGGAAAAGTCAAAGATGTAATCAGTCATTGCCTTCAAGCCTTTGCTATTATGGAAAGGCCAAAATCAGTTAAAACAGATAATGGGCCTGCGTATACTTCTTCTTCATTTCAACAGTTTTGCTCAAAGTTTAATATCTATCATTCTACAGGATTGCCCTACAATCCACAAGGACAAGCTATCGTGAAAAGGGCTAATCAAACATTAAAAGTCTGCTTAACTAAACACAAAGGGGGAATATGGGCATTAGCCCCTCCCAAGAACAGACTTAACCTTGCTTTATTCACCCTCAATTTTTTAACTTTGGATGCTATGGGCTGTACTGCGGCTGATAGACATTTTAGTGGAAAGTCTGGTGGCCATCCACAAGCTATGTGGAAAGACATCTTGACTGGGTCCTGGAAAGGACCTGACCCATTATTAATTTGGGGCAGAGGATCTGTTTGTGTTTTTCCTCAGGACCAACAACAACCTATCTGGGTCCTGGAACGCTTGGTAAGAACTATCCATAAGAAAGAAAATGGCACCGAAACACAAAATGATGGTGATGGTGGTAAGCCTGCTGTTGTTAGCTCTTCCTAAAACTTTTGGGGATATATCACTCATGGCACACAAGTTTCCCCTCAATTATTTCCTAGTACAGCACTTCTAGGTATTCCTTACCTACCAGCTGGTTCCACTGTAAAGCCACTTATTACTAGTCTAAACTTCAAGTTAAGAGGTAGTCTTTGCTTCCTCTGGTTAGCCACCTCAGAAACTGCCATAATACAGGGAGGCAATCTCTCTCTTATTCAATAAAGGTACAGTCAAAAGCAAGCCTATATAAAGGGAAGTAATACACCTGTTTATAGTTACACAGGGTGTGAGGCCAATTACTCTTCCTTTTGTCAGGTTTTCCCCCCTACTCCAGTATGTGTCACGTCTCCATTTGTGTTCATTCTGTCTAACAGTTCTAAGTTTAATATTAACATTACTAATAACAATAATAATGATACTGAGGTCCTTAACTGTGTTATGTGTTAAGAGTGTTATGTGTTATGTGTTAAGAGTGTTATGTGTCTAGTTGTTGGGATGCTTCACTATTTCCTCTGGCTGTGAATGCCAGGATTCCAAAATTCATTTCCAGTCCCAGTGACCTTAATTCATAGTGAGTGGAATTTCCTACCTGTGAAAACAAAAAGAGATTTTGGTATCTCAGCCATTATAGCCATTGCTGTTGCTGCGGCGGCTGCTGCAGCTGCTGCCACTGCTGCTGGACTTGCCCTAGGAACTGCTATTCCTACAGCTCACATGCTCAACAATCTGTCACAAGCCACTGCCGAAGCATTGACAGCCCAGGAAAACATCAATGTGCATCTCGCCACGGGAATCCTGATTCTAAACCAAAGAGTGGACTTACTACAGGAATAAGTGGACATGTTGACTTTTACCGCACAGATGGGCTGTCTAGTGCACACCCAAGCACTATGTGTTACCCCTATACCCTATTCTAATATTATTGCTGCTGCAAATCTGTCCAAACGACTTGGTAGCATGCTTAATGGGACATGGACTAAAGAGTTTACTAATTTGACTACCCCATTAAGAAATTCTATATTTGTGGTAAATAGTACTGAGGTCAAGGTCCCGGGTATGCCAGAAGCCATTAGTTTCTTACAGTCAGCATTACAATTTGGTAAACAATGGGTGGGAAGTTTTGCTATGATGGGATTGTTGCTCTTTCTGTTATTATTTGTGCTCAGATATCTGTTGTCTCTAAGGAGTCATCAAAGACGGCAAGCTTTAGTGGTACAGCAAGCCCTTATGGCCATGGACCAAGGCTCTGATCCTCAGATTTGGCTCTCCCAATTACAGGACTGGTAGTCAATGATGGGTAAGCACAGGGTGGACTTTATACCAACCTAAGACAGGGATCAAAGCATGCCAACAGCTCTTTGACTCCCAATGACGGGTAAGGATTAAGTCTGACTCTGGCACCTAAGACAGACACAGTTGCTGTCCTTTTCTTTTTATAACAAAAAGAGGGAGCCTGTTGAGGGCCATCTTGGACAAGATGGTGCCTGGCAGTGAGCCAAAGGGCACTGGATACCAAAATAAGGAAGTACCCAAAAAAGGTTGCTTGCCTACTAGTTCCTTGGAGACTTATGACGTGTTGACGCCAGGCTCTAGGATTGGCTATCTAATATGTCATGCGTGGACAGCTCGTGATTCATATAGTGCTATGCTGACATTCCTCTGCATGTTCTCCTGTGTGAGAGAAAGCTTTGCTATAATTGGCTGATAAGCTAGGAGCCTGGGGGAGGAAAGAGGGAGAGGGTAGAAGAAGGGAGAGAGTGGGAGAACAAAGGAGGCAGGAAAACAGGAAGGATGCAATAAATCTGGTCAACTAAAGATTGGTGGCATCTCCTTTCTTTGCGCCGGTTCCGCTGGACGGAACAAAGACAGTCTTTTCAAGAAAAAGTCCTTGGAGAAGAGAATATCTGCATTCGGAAGAATAAAACTCCACCTCTATCTCTCATTAGTTACTAAAATCAACTTGAAATGAATTAAATACTTAAAAGGAAGATGTGAAAACAAGAAACTACCAGAAGTTTATATAGTTTAGTACATTGAAATTAGGAAGGATTTCATAAGGAGACCTCAAAAAGCACAAAAGAAAATTTTAAGTAGACTAATAGAATTAAATTATAAAACTTCCAGGCAGTAAAAGAAATGATCATAGCAGTTAAGGCACAACCTACAGAATGGGAGAAAATATTTATAGCTTTTGTATCTGACAAGGGGTGAATGTTCAGACTATATAAACAATGTCAAAAAAATCAATAGCTAAGTACTCAAATAACCCAGTTTAAAAATACACAAAGTTCAAAAAAGTTCTGAAAAGAAACCATACAAATGGCAAAGAGAAAAATGAAAATGCTCAACACCACTAAACACCTGAAAAATTTAAATCAAAACAACAATGAAATATCATCTCAAAAGTAATAGTGATTATTATCCAAAACAACAACAATAAATAAACAAACAAAACTCCCCAGATATAGAAAACATGACATGTCCAGCTGAACATATGGACTGTTAGTCGGAATTTAAGTCAGAATGTGATTTATGTTAAACTATATGGAAGATTGTGGAAAAATGAAAAATAGATCTGCAATGTTATTTAGTCATCCCTCTGCTGAGTACATATGCAAAGGAAAATGGAATCATCATGTTGAAGAGACATCTACACTTCAGTGTTCTTTCCACCACTGTTCAGAATAGCTTAAGCTCAACCTAATTGCTCACCAACTGATGCAGGTATAGAGAAAATTGGTGCACAGAGACAATGATGTATTATCTACCTCCCGAATGGAATTGAATCCTGTCACTTGGGATGATATGGATGGAACAGGAGATAAATTGTGCTATTGTATGTAACCAGATACAAAATGGCAAGTAAGTCATTTTCTCACTTAAATGTGGCCCACAAACAAGTTAACCTCAAAAAGTTGAGAGAAGAATGCTGTTTAGCAAAGGGCAGGATAGTAGGGTGAGGGAAGGATGAGGACATGTTGCTTGATGTGTCAATACAGAGAAGACAGGTATAATAGATTTTGTAGTGATATTGCATAGTGGGTAATTGTCAAAAGCAATAATAAATCAAAAACTATAAATATTTTATATGTTTCACTTAAAAGAAATAAGTGAGGAGATAAATATTTTTACCTGATCTCAGCATTACATAATGAATACATAAAATATTAAATGGTAGCCCATAAATATGTATAATTTGATTTTTATGTATCAAAATAATTTGATTTGTATGTATCAGATCAGTAAGAATTTATTAACGTAACAAAAAGAAGTTCTTAAAATAAGGTGCTACCATGAAAAATAAATCTTGAGCAACTGAACTCAATTGGCTACTAGAAACAAAGCCACACATGTTATGTCCACTGAACCTCAACAATGGTGTGAAGACTACGGGATGAGGAAAGGATGGTATCATAAACAAATGGTTTTGGTATAAATAAATATACACATGCAAGAGAATGTAATCAGACTCTCAAACTACACCATGTTGGTATATCAGCTTAATATGGATTGAAGATTTAAACAATAGTCCTAAAGGAATAATTCATAAAGAAAAAGGTTGCAGGGTTATGGGGTTGACCATGAGATTTTGGTGACCACACCAAATCCAAGCAGCAAAATCAAAATTAGATAAATGATACTATATGCAACTATAAAGCTTCTGCCAGGGAAAGAAGCCATCAGCAGGCGAAAAGACAAGTGACAAAAAGCGATGAAATATTTGCAAACCACAATCTAATATGAAATGAGTATGAACAACACAAGGATTTCCTAAAGCCCAAATAACAAGATCTTATTTCTAAATAATCACAGGAATTGAGAATGCTTTAGGCAAAGAAGAAAATGACAAAAAGATGTGTGAAAAAGATGTTCAACATCACTTATAATTAGGGAAATGTAAATCCGAAATGTTTAAATCACAGGACAGAGAACACCATTCACTCAATAAATGGCATCAGGTCAGGCCTCAGTCAGAGTGATTTATTGTTTTTGTTATGAAGCAAATAATTTGAATGCTTTGTGGAAACAGAAGATAATTTGAGCATATTCCCTTTGGGACATCTGCTGTGGGTTTCCTTAACAGTTCCTTTGGTGGATATAAATGTTTAAATTTGCCACATTCACGTTGCATCCCAATGTATATTTGCTGATCCTTCAGTAAGAGGAAATTTCAGAAATTTTGAAGGGTGCTTTGGGCACTTGAACCTAGAATTTCAAGAGCAAGTCTATTATTTGGTACTGGACATTTTAGTAATAGCAGTAGTACTAAACACTTTAGTTCTTGCCTATTGCATGTGTGGATCACTTATACTCGTTAATATCTGATTTAGTAAGTATTCTGCCTAGAAATTTAAACCCAAATTTCAAGGAAAAGAAGAAAAATAGAAAATATTGAATTTACATTTATTGCACCAATGAGTGTGCTTCTTAATGCATGTGTGCTTTCCTGCTGATGATGGATGAAGATCATTCAAGGTAAGGACAATCAAGACTCTGGACACAGGGTAAGAAGGCACTTGATATTAACTTCAAATTCTTTGGCACCTTCTATTTTGATAAATTGGGTAGGGCACAAATTTGGCAATAATTCATGCATGTCATTTAGTAGTCGCTACAGATTGCTACTTATTTCATACCATTTACTAGTTTAAAAAACTGACTTAAAAAATCCTAAAATATCAAACTGAGACTTATTTTAATT